>NC_090930.1:743025047-743696984 GCF_040938575.1 Ambystoma mexicanum | reverse complement strand
GGCATGTAAAGGTAACCTCTCTCCTACCTTGTGTTTTTTTACTTTTTAACTTCCCCTTCCGAGTCATGATCATGTAACTGAATTTACATTTTTAGATTTTAACTGCAGTAGTTGCTTGTTTTTCATTTTTATTGTTTGTGTACGCATACATCCCTTTTTGTGGGGAGGGGGGAGTGATGTCTGTTTACTTATATTAGCTAATATAGGTCATTTTATGTCCGCTTACAATATGTGTCAGGATTTTTTATGTCGTTTCCAATCAATGTCTAATATCAAGTGGTTTGCAGCAGTCATACAAAGGCACGTAACACCCCCAAAACACCTACATAAGTTAGAAATACTCCGGAAGAGTACTCAGTTTATGAAAAGGCGGTGAATCCCAAATAGAACTGTAAATGTAAGCTAGCAAGCAGACCGTGCACCCCTGTTTGGAACTATGACCTGTGTGTTGCCCTCTATTAACAGAACAATGTAACTGCAGCCCATGTCACATAAAATAGAAAGTAGAGATTATGCAAATTACCTCCCAGAAGAGCCTGGTGTCACCCCAAAAGGTGTCATGCTTTTCACACCAAGAAACATCCACACATAGATCCCTGCGAACCTCAAAAACGTACAGGAAACCCTGTCCAGCGCTTTGCTCCCAGAGGAGATAAGGTTGAAAAACCACCCTATGTTAAAAGTGTCCATAATCCATGCCAGCTGCCCTGTTTATAGAACCTGTCCATTTGTGGCCATTCAGGGCCTAGGGGCATGAGTGGAAGGGTTTAACCTGCCTGGGTTCTTGGGCATGGTTTCATCATGCATCAGTTTACAATGGCACTCTGCCGCTTTGTCAAGCTTTAAAGAAGCCTGACTCCTGCAGAGCAAAAGATCTGATTATTTCCTTACATGTTTTGTACGTAAGAATGCGGATGGTGCTCTGAACCTCCTATGGTGGTTATTAAGCATGGTATACATACCATAGCATGTAACTGTGCCTACAAATGGAACATTTTGTTCATTTATTAGGGAGTTGTGAAAATGGCAAAATCAAATTGCCATTACTGACACAGACCAGCTGCCGCTGTCCGGACATTTCGTCGAAAGACATTTGGTCGACGTAATTTGGTCGAAAGCCAAATGGTCGATTTATTTATTTATTTATTTATTTATATATTTTTTAGGTTGTAGTTTAGGGAAAAAAAGGGGGTTGGGGGGACCCCCCCAAACCCCCCTCCCAAAAAAAAAAGTGAAAATAAAAAACAAATGCAATTCGCCCATTTGGTTTTCGACCAAATGGTTTCGACCAAATGTCCTGTCGACAAATTTTTTTCGACAAAATGTCTGGCAACCCAGCTGCCGACTGTTGCTATTGACAGGAGTTCCAGGTGAATAAACTGAGGAGATCACCAGTTCAATTACCTGTGAACGCATTTTGAAGCTCATTCACAACCAGTTCATGCCCGTTCTCTCCATTTTGGCTTTCTGGCTGGCCGAGGGGCCCTTCATTAATGTTCTTTGCTAGCCATTACACCATGGGCCCCTTGCTGGTGCAACCCGACAGAGTTGTAACAGAAATGAGAATCGAGATCTCATGCATCATTTTAACAAACTCATATTCCTAGCCCACGGATATTATGCAAATGTGGAACTGTTTAGTTGGTTGTTGCGCAATAGCAAACTCTTTGCTTTACAGCTCATTTGGATAGGATTCTTCCTCTGGAGGCATAAGATAAAAGAATATTGCATACATTCTCTAAAAGGCTCTTTTTTTGCTGCAATGACGTTCATCATGTCACTAAGTATGTAGGTTCCATGGTGTAATGGTTAGCACTCTGGACTCTGAATCCAGCGATCTGAGTTCGAATCTCAATGGGACCTTGGGAATTACTGTGTTTGTTTTCCTCTCAGTGTCTTGTTTTAATAGCAATGACGCTGCTGTGTCGCCCACTTTCACAGCATTATTCCCTGGGTGCATTTGAAAAAAGAAAGATTTTCCATGGATGACGCTCTTTAGCCACAATGAAACCCACCACTTTCTGTGGTGTGAAGGACCCATGGTGTAATGGTAGCACCCTGGAGGTTGAATCCAATAATTTGCATTCAAATCTCTGTAAGAGCTTACCATCAGTCGAACCTTTCCCTTATCGTTTATTGTGGATGTCTTCTTTGAAGAAAGGTATGATCCAACTAAAGTAAGTACATTCACGAATGGGCCCTGGGTCGGTACAAACAGTATTTATACACCTCAGGCCTTTTGTGAATTAAGAAAAGTGTGTTCTTCGTTCTATTTTTCATCTCAAACTGATACCTTCATTTTACAAACATGTAAAGACTGTTAAGACGCTTGATTAATATCATTGATTCTGAATATGGTTGCTTTTCATAGGATTAACCCTTTAACAATTTTGAAAGAGAATGGCGATACAATAGAGCTGCTTTTCCCAAAATGGTATTATTAATGTTGTTGCTGCATCTTCAAGTAAAAAGAGAATCCATTGGGTCACAGATTGAGCATGTTTCTTAACATTGAGTTAAGTTTGAAAATTTCAAATCTTTTATGTATGTTTCCGATGCAGATCTGCCCATCGACTCAGAATGACCTCACTGTTCATACATTTAAAAAAAAATGCATAAAGGTTAAGGTGCTAGGCACAAAAGTGGATTTTTATGAAAAGTTATGCCAGAGAGTGAGAGCGAAAATGAATACCCTACACCACTAACCTTATGAATATTACTATCGTTGGCCTATAATTTAAGACAAAAAGGAGACAAAGTGTGTTAGAGCAAGAGAGAGGTTCCACCGAGACTTGAACTCGGATCGCTGGATTCAAAGTCCAAAGTGCTAACCATTACACCATGGAACCCTTGTTGAGCAGAGGTTCATAAGGGCAATGAGAATATAGGGCACAGTCAAGATTTTTACTGACCTATAGTAAGCGTTTACTGATATTATATCGAAGCAGCACTGTTGCTGTTGGATGCTGTGCAATCGCAAAGTATTGGCTTCATGCCTTATTTGGATCAAATTCTTCCTCTGGAGTCTAATGATATAGGAATATTACATATTTTCTCTGATGTGCTCTGTTTTTTCAGAATGAAGTGCATCATGCTACTGATTATGTAGGTTCCATGGTGTAATGGTTAGCACTTTGGACTCTGAATCCAGCGATCTGAGTTCAAATCTGGGTGGGACCTTGGGGCTGCTTCTCTTTTAGAGTTGCCTTTCATTTGCAGATAGATATAACAGCAATAGCTTTGCTTTACAGCCCACTTTGATGGCAGTCTTCTTTGACCAAAGAATATTAATAGTTTCTGGGGATGACTCTCTTTTGCCACAAAGAAACTGCCCACTCTCATATCTTTAAAGCTCCAAGGTATAATGGCTATTAAACTGGCTTTTGATCTCAGCGATTTGCATTCAAAGCCCAGGAGGCCCCTAAAATCAGTTGAATTGTTTCCTGATAATTTAGAGTTTATTTCTTCTTTCGAGAAAGGTGTGATCCAAATAAAGTAAGTACATTTAAACAAGGGCACTTGCGAGATGCACCTGAGAGCGTTGATTCAGAAATGGCAATATAGAGCACATTTACAATTTTTACAGATTCATAGTCCCAATTGACTGATATCATACAAACACAGCAATGCTGTCGATTGACGTTGTGCTATAGCAATCTCTGTGCTTTATAGATCATGTAGATCAAATTCTTCCTCTTGAGGCATATGATTAAGCAATATTAAATATTGTTTCTGACTGCCTCTGTTTTGGCATAATGAAGTTCAGCATTTGCGTAAGTATTTAGGTTCCATGGTCTAATGGTTAGTAGGCTGGACTCTGAATTTAGTAATCCGACATGTTATAGCTATATTTTGTTTTCCTTTGGGTGTATTGTCATTTTATGCACATAGATTTCCTAGCAGTGGCTGTGATGAATAGTTCAATTTGATAGCAGCTTCCTTTCGAGAATTTGAAAAAAAAGAATTAAATAGTCTCTCTGGATGACTCTGCTTTGATTTCTATGTGCACATTCCTTTTGCGTTTCAGAGGGATTGACCAACATACACAACAGTGCTTGGAAGACCTCTTCCTCCCTCATGGCATGTAAAGCTAACCTCTCTCCTACCTTGTGTTTTTTTACTTTTTAACTTCCCCTTCTGAGTCATGATCATGTAACTGAATTTACATTTTTAGATTTTAACTGCAGTAGTTGCTTGTTTTTCATTTTTATTTTTTGTGTACGCATACATCCCTTTTTGTGGGGAGGGGGGAGTGATGTCTGTTTACTTATATTAGCTAATATAGGTAATTTTATGTCCGCTTACAATATATGTCAGGATTTTTTATGTCGTTTCCAATCAATGTCTAATATCAAGTGGTTTGCAGCAGTCATACAAAGGCACGTAACACCCCCAAAACACCTACATAAGTTAGAAATACTCCCGAAGAGTACTCAGTTTATGAAAAGGCGGTGAATCCCAAATAAAACTGTAAATGTAAGCTAGCAAGCAGACCGTGCACCCCTGTTTGGAACTATGACCTGTGTGTTGCCCTCTATTAACAGAACAATGTAACTGCAGCCCATGTCACATAAAATAGAAAGTAGAGATTATGCAAATTAACTCCCAGAAGAGCCTGGTGTCACCCCAAAAGGTGTCATGCTTTTCACACCAAGAAACATCCACACATAGATCCCTGCGAACCTCAAAAACGTACAGGAAACCCTGTCCAGCGCTTTGCTCCCAGAGGAGATAAGGTTGAAAAACCACCCTATGTTAAAAGTGTCCATAATCCATGCCAGCTGCCCTGTCTATAGAACCTGGCTGTTCGTGGCCATTCGGGGCCTGGGGGCATGAGTGGAAGGGTTTAACCGGCCTGGGTTCTTGGGCATGGTTTCATCATGCCTCAGTTTACAATGGCACTCTGCCGCTTTGTCAGGCTTTAAAGAAGCCTGACTCCTGCAGAGCAAAAGATCTGATTTTTCCTTACATGTTTTGTACGTAAGAATGCGGATGGTGCTCTGAACCTCCTATGGTGGTTATTAAGCATGGTATACATACCATAGCATGTAACTGTGCCTACAAATGGAACATTTTGTTCATTTATTAGGGAGTTGTGAAAATGGTAAAATCAAATTGCCATTACTGACACAAACCAGTGTTAAGACGGATTTCTGAACTCTGTCCTGGTGGCGCAGAAGTTCACAAGGCCAACCTAATTACTTGGAACAGGGTAACCTCTGGACGAGCCAGACCAATCAAGGTAGCGATCGCGGCGGTCAAGACTAGGTCTCAAGAGGGGTGAGGGTGACTGAAAGCCCGCAATGAGCACACAAAACCAGAACACTTACAAACTACTCCAAACAGGTGTTATATCAAAAATATATACACATTTATTTTAAGGCCTTTAAAACAACGACCGTAGCGAGAAAATCACGATATCACAATACTAAGCCAACACATACCATATCAACACAATATATATACAAATACACAGTCGCAAGCGTTTAAAGCACGAAATATGTAGTCCACCTGAAAGGGAAGGAAAACAGGCAGTGCGATAATGCTTTCGACTCAGTTCGCCTTCAGAGGCACCTAACTAGATGGAAGTCCGAGCCCTGCGAAGAGTGGAGCCTTGTGCTCAAAGTACCTGCACACGCTGGTGCCAACGGGCAAAAGGAGAAGTTCTTCGGAGGAAGTCAGGCAGTTCGGGTTAGTGCACAGCAGAAGAAGAACAGGGTCCGCAACTCAAGCGCAGCCTCCACAGCGGGCAGAAGCAGAGCGCGAGTACGGCAAAAAGGGTGCTGTTTTACACAGCGGGGAAAAGCAATGGGCTACTGCAGGAGGGCGACCATATCCTAGCTATGCTACTCACCGGTCCCCAAACCAAGCAGACCCAGGCTTCTCCACGTTAGTTTCAGCAGCTGGCAGGTTCAGAAGAGCAGGGAACGCCTCGTAGTCGTGTAGAGCAAAAAGACGTCCCAATCGACGAAACTGGCACAGTTTGTTGCCGCAGCAGGACAACGGAGCGGCCGTGCGTATCTGAGTCAAAAGTACACTCCTCCCTTCAGACCTGGGAACGGCAAGTGCACGAAGCGTGGGAGAGTGACAAGGACTCGAGATATGGCACAACCTGGCGGCGGTTGCAGAGCCAGACTCCTTTGTAAGCTGGTCAGTCAACTGGATGGCCCAGAGACGCTTCCGAAGGCTTACTTGGCAGGAGATGGTTGAAGATGCCGGGAATAGCTGTTCCTGGTATTCCAAAGGTCGAAGCACCAGTACAGGCCTTCTGGTTCGATCAAGGAGGAAAGGGTTTCACAGGACGACAGCAGTGCAAAGGAGGAGTCCTTCAGCGGGTCACCAGCGATTCCTCGGTCCAGCCTCTTGGTTGCAGGATACTTGGCTCCTGTATTCCTTCGTTCGTGAGAACTCATGAGATCGACATGGTAGTGGTGTTTCCAGCCCCCTCTTATCCACGGTTCCCTTCGCGCCAAAACGGAGGGGAGCCAATGGGAGATCCACTCATCAAAACACATACCATATGTGGACCAATCACGGACCACGGTGGTCCCAGGCATTCACACCACCCTAGACTCTCTGGCACCCAGGATGTGTATTGGGACCAGACATCCCAGCCCACACCCTGGAGGCACACAAACGACATGTAGAAGCCCGCGAAAGCATCGGTGTTTCGCGGGAAAGTACATGCCCAAATAAGGAAGGTTCCGGGTCGCTGGACCTGGGGAAGGTGAAGGGAGCAAGACGGTCAGTGGATAGGACAAAGGAGCCTCGTGGTCTGGCCATTTTGGGGAGCCAGGCCACCATTTTGGGTTCAGTGCAAAAACGTGCTCAGAACGCCAAAAGGAGCTCAAAATATACAAAACGATCGCTGCCACCATTCCAGTCCCTGAATGACTTGCACCGATCAAATACCATCCTAAAAGAGTATCTAGGGCCTGTAGAAGGCTAGAGACCCAAGAGAGCTGTAACTTAGCTTAGAGTGCCCTCTTGTGTCGTGTTGCACTAAAGCTGCGACACGATAAAAGAAACTACGGGAAACAACGTTCCCCCGTACTGACTGTCTTAAGGGCATGTCAGTTTCCCCGTAAGAAAGGAGCGAAAGCCCAGAGAAGTGCGGCAGAAGGCTGCGCTTCTCTGGCAAAGTCAAGAACAAGGTTAAAAACAATAGCAAAAAGTTTAGGGGTTGCCACATGGAAGGAAAATTCCCAACAATTACGAAATCTTTCCTAACAACCAGCTGCCGCTGTCCGAACATTTCGTCGAAAGACATTTGGTCGACGTAATTTGGTCGAAAGCCAAATGGTCGATTTTTTTATTTATTTATATATATTTTTTTTAGGTTGTAGTTTAGGGAAAAAAAGGGGTTTTTAGAAAAAAAGTGGGTTGGGGGGACCCCCCCAAACCCCCACCCCCCCCAAAAAAAAAAGTGAAAATAAAAAACAAAAGCAATTCGGCGATTTGGTTTTCGACCAAATGGTTTCAACCAAATGTACTGTCGACACATTTTCTTCGACAAAATGTCTGGCAACCCAGCTGCCGACTGTTGCTATTGACAGAAGTTCCAGGTGAATAAACTGAGGAGATAACCAGTTCAATTACCTGTGAACGCATTTTGAAGCTCATTCACAACCAGTTCATGCCCGTTCTCTCCATTTTGGCTTTCTGGCTGGCCGAGGGGCCCTTCAGTAATGTTCTTTGCTAACCATTACACCATGGGCCCCTTGCTGGTGCAACCTGACAGAGTTGTAACAGAAATGAGAATCGAGATCTCATGCATCATTTTAACAAACTCATATTCCTAGCCCACGGATATTATGCAAATGTGGAACGTTTAGTTGGTTGTTGCGCAATAGCAAACTCTTTGCTTTACAGCTCATTTGGATAGGATTCTTCCTCTGGAGGCATAAGATAAAAGAATATTGCATACATTCTCTAAAAGGCTCTTTTTTTGCTGCAATGACGTTCATCATGTCACTAAGTATGTAGGTTCCATGGTGTAATGGTTAGCACTCTGGACTCTGAATCCAGCGATCCAAGTTCAAATCTCGATGGGACCTTCGGAATTACTGTGTTTGTTTTCCTCTCAGTGTCTTGTTTTAATAGCAATGACGCTGCTGTGTCGCCCACTTTCATAGCATTATTCCCTGGGTGCATTTGAAAAAAGAAAGATTTTCCATGGATGACGCTCTTTAGCCACAATGAAACCCACCACTTTCTGTGGTGTGAAAGACCCATGGTGTAATGGTAGCACCCTGGAGGTTGAATCCAATAATTTGCATTCAAATCTCTGTAAGAGCTTACCATCAGTCGAACCTTTCCCTTATCGAATATTGTGGATGTCTTATTTAAAGAAAGGTTTGATCCAACTAAAGTAAGTACATTCACGAATGGGCCCTTGGTCGGTACAAACAGTATTTATACACCTCAGGCCTTTTGTGAATTAAGAAAACTGTGTTCTTCGTTCTATTTTTCATCTCAAACTGATACCTTCATTTTACAAACATGTAAAGACTGTTAAGACGCTTGATTAATATCGTTGATTCTGAATATGGTCGCTTTTCATAGGATTAACCCTTTAACAATTTTGAAAGAGAATGGCGATACAATAGAGCTGCTTTTCCCAAAATGGTATTATTAATGTTGTTGCTGCATCTTCAAGTAAAAAGAGAATCCATTGGGTCACAGATTGAGCATGTTTCTTAACATTGAGTTAAGTTTGAACATTTCAAATCTTTTATGTATGTTTCCGATGCAGATCTGCCCATCGACTCAGAATGACCTCACTGTTCATACATTTAAAAAAATGCATAAAGGTTAAGGTGCTAGGCACAAAAGTGGATTTTTATGAAAAGTTATGCCAGAGATTGAGAGCGAAAATGAATACCCTACACCACTAACCTTATGAGTATTACTATCTTTGGCCTATAATTTAAGACAAAAAGGAGACAAAGTGTGTTAGAGCAAGAGAGAGGTTCCACCGAGACTTGAACTCGGATCGCTGGATTCAAAGTCCAAAGTGCTAAACATTACACCATGGAACCCTTGTTGAGCAGAGCTTCATAAGGGCAATGAGAATATAGGGCACAGTCAAGATTTTTACTGACCTATAGTAAGCGTTTACTGATATTATATCGAAGCAGCACTGTTGCTGTTGGATGCTGTGCAATCGCAAAGTATTGGCTTCATGCCTCATTTGGATCAAATTCTTCCTCTGGAGTCTAATGATATAGGAATATTACATATTTTCTCAGATGTGCTCTGTTTTGCCAGAATGAAGTGCATCATGCTACTGATTATGTAGGTTCCATGGTGTAATGGTTAGCACTCTGGACTCTGAATCCAGCGATCCGAATTCAAATCTCGGTGGGACCTTGGGGCTGCTTCTCTTTTAGAGTTGCCTTTCATTTGCATATAAATATAACAGCAATAGCTTTGCTTTACAGCCCACTTTGATGGCAGTCTTCTTTGACCAAAGAATATTAATAGTCTCTGGGGATGACTCTCTTTTGCCACAAAGAAACTGCCCACTCTCATATCTCCAAAGCTGCAAGGTATAATGGCTATTAAACTGGCTTTTGATCTCAGCGATTTGCATTCAAAGCCCAGGAGGCCCCTAAAATCAGTTGAATTGTTTCCTGATAATTTAGAGTTTATTTCTTCTTTCGAGAAAGGTGTAATCCAAATAAAGTAAGTACATTTAAACAAGGGCACTTGATCAGTAAATGCACTACTTTCTAGAACTCATAACTCTTGTAAGTTATAAAAAGTTTGCTCTCCATACAGTTTGTCAGCTCAAAGAATTACATTTTTTACACATTTAATAAGACCATCAAATTGCTTGAAACATAGGAATGATTGTGAAAGTGAATATGATTCACCAAAATAATTGTATAACATTTTTTAATGTTAATAAAATAGGGCTTTTTCCAATCTTTTCACATCAATGTTGTTTCTGCATGTTCCAGTGAGCAGAGAATCTACTGCACATAGTGTGTACATTTTTCTTTTCATAGAGTTAAGGTTGGACATTATTCATCTGTGGAAAGTGTTTCTGAGAGATATCTGGGTGCCCACTCTGATTGACCTTAGGGATTGTACATTAACGATATGTAGTTGCATCACTGTATTGGTATCAGGCACCAAAGTGCATTTAAATGTAATGTCGTGCAGAGAGAGAGAGAGAGTGTGAAAACGGCTACCTGAGTCGACTGAACTTCTGAATATTAACTCTGTTGAATTGTAATTTGAGAAATTAGAAAATGGAGTGTAAGAGCAAGATAATGGTTCCACCGAGACTTGAACTCGGATCGTTGGATTCAAAGTCCAAAGTGCTAACCATTACACCATGGAACCCTTGCAAGATGCACCTGAGAGCGTTGAATCAGAAATGGCAATATAGAGCACATTTACAATTTTTTACAGATTCATAGTCCCAATTGACTGATATCATACAAACACAGCAATGTTGTCGATTGACGTTGTGCTATAGCAATCTCTGTGCTTTATAGATCATGTAGATCAAATTCTTCCTCTTGAGGCATATGATTAAGCAATATTAAATATTGTTTCTGACTGCCTCTGTTTTGGCATAATGAAGTTCAGCATTTGCGTAAGTATTTAGGTTCCATGGTCTAATGGTTAGTAGGCTGGACTCTGAATTTAGTAATCCGACATGTTATAGCTATATTTTGTTTTCCTTTGGGTGTATTGTCATTTTATGCACATAGATTTCCTAGCAGTGGCTGTGATGAATAGTTCAATTTGATAGCAGCTTCCTTTCGAGAATTTGAAAAAAAAAGAATTAAATAGTCTCTCTGGATGACTCTGCTTTGATTTCTATGTGCACATTCCTTTTGCGTTTCAGAGGGATTGACCAACATACACAACAGTGCTTGGAAGACCTCTTCCTCCCTCATGGCATGTAAAGGTAACCTCTCTCCTACCTTGTGTTTTTTTACTTTTTAACTTCCCCTTCCGAGTCATGATCATGTAACTGAATTTACATTTTTAGATTTTAACTGCAGTAGTTGCTTGTTTTTCATTTTTATTGTTTGTGTACGCATACATCCCTTTTTGTGGGGAGGGGGGAGTGATGTCTGTTTACTTATATTAGCTAATATAGGTCATTTTATGTCCGCTTACAATATGTGTCAGGATTTTTTATGTCGTTTCCAATCAATGTCTAATATCAAGTGGTTTGCAGCAGTCATACAAAGGCACGTAACACCCCCAAAACACCTACATAAGTTAGAAATACTCCGGAAGAGTACTCAGTTTATGAAAAGGCGGTGAATCCCAAATAGAACTGTAAATGTAAGCTAGCAAGCAGACCGTGCACCCCTGTTTGGAACTATGACCTGTGTGTTGCCCTCTATTAACAGAACAATGTAACTGCAGCCCATGTCACATAAAATAGAAAGTAGAGATTATGCAAATTACCTCCCAGAAGAGCCTGGTGTCACCCCAAAAGGTGTCATGCTTTTCACACCAAGAAACATCCACACATAGATCCCTGCGAACCTCAAAAACGTACAGGAAACCCTGTCCAGCGCTTTGCTCCCAGAGGAGATAAGGTTGAAAAACCACCCTATGTTAAAAGTGTCCATAATCCATGCCAGCTGCCCTGTTTATAGAACCTGTCCATTTGTGGCCATTCAGGGCCTAGGGGCATGAGTGGAAGGGTTTAACCTGCCTGGGTTCTTGGGCATGGTTTCATCATGCATCAGTTTACAATGGCACTCTGCCGCTTTGTCAAGCTTTAAAGAAGCCTGACTCCTGCAGAGCAAAAGATCTGATTATTTCCTTACATGTTTTGTACGTAAGAATGCGGATGGTGCTCTGAACCTCCTATGGTGGTTATTAAGCATGGTATACATACCATAGCATGTAACTGTGCCTACAAATGGAACATTTTGTTCATTTATTAGGGAGTTGTGAAAATGGCAAAATCAAATTGCCATTACTGACACAGACCAGCTGCCGCTGTCCGGACATTTCGTCGAAAGACATTTGGTCGACGTAATTTGGTCGAAAGCCAAATGGTCGATTTATTTATTTATTTATTTATTTATATATTTTTTAGGTTGTAGTTTAGGGAAAAAAAGGGGGTTGGGGGGACCCCCCCAAACCCCCCTCCCAAAAAAAAAAGTGAAAATAAAAAACAAATGCAATTCGCCCATTTGGTTTTCGACCAAATGGTTTCGACCAAATGTCCTGTCGACAAATTTTTTTCGACAAAATGTCTGGCAACCCAGCTGCCGACTGTTGCTATTGACAGGAGTTCCAGGTGAATAAACTGAGGAGATCACCAGTTCAATTACCTGTGAACGCATTTTGAAGCTCATTCACAACCAGTTCATGCCCGTTCTCTCCATTTTGGCTTTCTGGCTGGCCGAGGGGCCCTTCATTAATGTTCTTTGCTAGCCATTACACCATGGGCCCCTTGCTGGTGCAACCCGACAGAGTTGTAACAGAAATGAGAATCGAGATCTCATGCATCATTTTAACAAACTCATATTCCTAGCCCACGGATATTATGCAAATGTGGAACTGTTTAGTTGGTTGTTGCGCAATAGCAAACTCTTTGCTTTACAGCTCATTTGGATAGGATTCTTCCTCTGGAGGCATAAGATAAAAGAATATTGCATACATTCTCTAAAAGGCTCTTTTTTTGCTGCAATGACGTTCATCATGTCACTAAGTATGTAGGTTCCATGGTGTAATGGTTAGCACTCTGGACTCTGAATCCAGCGATCTGAGTTCGAATCTCAATGGGACCTTGGGAATTACTGTGTTTGTTTTCCTCTCAGTGTCTTGTTTTAATAGCAATGACGCTGCTGTGTCGCCCACTTTCACAGCATTATTCCCTGGGTGCATTTGAAAAAAGAAAGATTTTCCATGGATGACGCTCTTTAGCCACAATGAAACCCACCACTTTCTGTGGTGTGAAGGACCCATGGTGTAATGGTAGCACCCTGGAGGTTGAATCCAATAATTTGCATTCAAATCTCTGTAAGAGCTTACCATCAGTCGAACCTTTCCCTTATCGTTTATTGTGGATGTCTTCTTTGAAGAAAGGTATGATCCAACTAAAGTAAGTACATTCACGAATGGGCCCTGGGTCGGTACAAACAGTATTTATACACCTCAGGCCTTTTGTGAATTAAGAAAAGTGTGTTCTTCGTTCTATTTTTCATCTCAAACTGATACCTTCATTTTACAAACATGTAAAGACTGTTAAGACGCTTGATTAATATCATTGATTCTGAATATGGTTGCTTTTCATAGGATTAACCCTTTAACAATTTTGAAAGAGAATGGCGATACAATAGAGCTGCTTTTCCCAAAATGGTATTATTAATGTTGTTGCTGCATCTTCAAGTAAAAAGAGAATCCATTGGGTCACAGATTGAGCATGTTTCTTAACATTGAGTTAAGTTTGAAAATTTCAAATCTTTTATGTATGTTTCCGATGCAGATCTGCCCATCGACTCAGAATGACCTCACTGTTCATACATTTAAAAAAAAATGCATAAAGGTTAAGGTGCTAGGCACAAAAGTGGATTTTTATGAAAAGTTATGCCAGAGAGTGAGAGCGAAAATGAATACCCTACACCACTAACCTTATGAATATTACTATCGTTGGCCTATAATTTAAGACAAAAAGGAGACAAAGTGTGTTAGAGCAAGAGAGAGGTTCCACCGAGACTTGAACTCGGATCGCTGGATTCAAAGTCCAAAGTGCTAACCATTACACCATGGAACCCTTGTTGAGCAGAGGTTCATAAGGGCAATGAGAATATAGGGCACAGTCAAGATTTTTACTGACCTATAGTAAGCGTTTACTGATATTATATCGAAGCAGCACTGTTGCTGTTGGATGCTGTGCAATCGCAAAGTATTGGCTTCATGCCTTATTTGGATCAAATTCTTCCTCTGGAGTCTAATGATATAGGAATATTACATATTTTCTCTGATGTGCTCTGTTTTTTCAGAATGAAGTGCATCATGCTACTGATTATGTAGGTTCCATGGTGTAATGGTTAGCACTTTGGACTCTGAATCCAGCGATCTGAGTTCAAATCTGGGTGGGACCTTGGGGCTGCTTCTCTTTTAGAGTTGCCTTTCATTTGCAGATAGATATAACAGCAATAGCTTTGCTTTACAGCCCACTTTGATGGCAGTCTTCTTTGACCAAAGAATATTAATAGTTTCTGGGGATGACTCTCTTTTGCCACAAAGAAACTGCCCACTCTCATATCTTTAAAGCTCCAAGGTATAATGGCTATTAAACTGGCTTTTGATCTCAGCGATTTGCATTCAAAGCCCAGGAGGCCCCTAAAATCAGTTGAATTGTTTCCTGATAATTTAGAGTTTATTTCTTCTTTCGAGAAAGGTGTGATCCAAATAAAGTAAGTACATTTAAACAAGGGCACTTGCGAGATGCACCTGAGAGCGTTGATTCAGAAATGGCAATATAGAGCACATTTACAATTTTTACAGATTCATAGTCCCAATTGACTGATATCATACAAACACAGCAATGCTGTCGATTGACGTTGTGCTATAGCAATCTCTGTGCTTTATAGATCATGTAGATCAAATTCTTCCTCTTGAGGCATATGATTAAGCAATATTAAATATTGTTTCTGACTGCCTCTGTTTTGGCATAATGAAGTTCAGCATTTGCGTAAGTATTTAGGTTCCATGGTCTAATGGTTAGTAGGCTGGACTCTGAATTTAGTAATCCGACATGTTATAGCTATATTTTGTTTTCCTTTGGGTGTATTGTCATTTTATGCACATAGATTTCCTAGCAGTGGCTGTGATGAATAGTTCAATTTGATAGCAGCTTCCTTTCGAGAATTTGAAAAAAAAGAATTAAATAGTCTCTCTGGATGACTCTGCTTTGATTTCTATGTGCACATTCCTTTTGCGTTTCAGAGGGATTGACCAACATACACAACAGTGCTTGGAAGACCTCTTCCTCCCTCATGGCATGTAAAGCTAACCTCTCTCCTACCTTGTGTTTTTTTACTTTTTAACTTCCCCTTCTGAGTCATGATCATGTAACTGAATTTACATTTTTAGATTTTAACTGCAGTAGTTGCTTGTTTTTCATTTTTATTTTTTGTGTACGCATACATCCCTTTTTGTGGGGAGGGGGGAGTGATGTCTGTTTACTTATATTAGCTAATATAGGTAATTTTATGTCCGCTTACAATATATGTCAGGATTTTTTATGTCGTTTCCAATCAATGTCTAATATCAAGTGGTTTGCAGCAGTCATACAAAGGCACGTAACACCCCCAAAACACCTACATAAGTTAGAAATACTCCCGAAGAGTACTCAGTTTATGAAAAGGCGGTGAATCCCAAATAAAACTGTAAATGTAAGCTAGCAAGCAGACCGTGCACCCCTGTTTGGAACTATGACCTGTGTGTTGCCCTCTATTAACAGAACAATGTAACTGCAGCCCATGTCACATAAAATAGAAAGTAGAGATTATGCAAATTAACTCCCAGAAGAGCCTGGTGTCACCCCAAAAGGTGTCATGCTTTTCACACCAAGAAACATCCACACATAGATCCCTGCGAACCTCAAAAACGTACAGGAAACCCTGTCCAGCGCTTTGCTCCCAGAGGAGATAAGGTTGAAAAACCACCCTATGTTAAAAGTGTCCATAATCCATGCCAGCTGCCCTGTCTATAGAACCTGGCTGTTCGTGGCCATTCGGGGCCTGGGGGCATGAGTGGAAGGGTTTAACCGGCCTGGGTTCTTGGGCATGGTTTCATCATGCCTCAGTTTACAATGGCACTCTGCCGCTTTGTCAGGCTTTAAAGAAGCCTGACTCCTGCAGAGCAAAAGATCTGATTTTTCCTTACATGTTTTGTACGTAAGAATGCGGATGGTGCTCTGAACCTCCTATGGTGGTTATTAAGCATGGTATACATACCATAGCATGTAACTGTGCCTACAAATGGAACATTTTGTTCATTTATTAGGGAGTTGTGAAAATGGTAAAATCAAATTGCCATTACTGACACAAACCAGTGTTAAGACGGATTTCTGAACTCTGTCCTGGTGGCGCAGAAGTTCACAAGGCCAACCTAATTACTTGGAACAGGGTAACCTCTGGACGAGCCAGACCAATCAAGGTAGCGATCGCGGCGGTCAAGACTAGGTCTCAAGAGGGGTGAGGGTGACTGAAAGCCCGCAATGAGCACACAAAACCAGAACACTTACAAACTACTCCAAACAGGTGTTATATCAAAAATATATACACATTTATTTTAAGGCCTTTAAAACAACGACCGTAGCGAGAAAATCACGATATCACAATACTAAGCCAACACATACCATATCAACACAATATATATACAAATACACAGTCGCAAGCGTTTAAAGCACGAAATATGTAGTCCACCTGAAAGGGAAGGAAAACAGGCAGTGCGATAATGCTTTCGACTCAGTTCGCCTTCAGAGGCACCTAACTAGATGGAAGTCCGAGCCCTGCGAAGAGTGGAGCCTTGTGCTCAAAGTACCTGCACACGCTGGTGCCAACGGGCAAAAGGAGAAGTTCTTCGGAGGAAGTCAGGCAGTTCGGGTTAGTGCACAGCAGAAGAAGAACAGGGTCCGCAACTCAAGCGCAGCCTCCACAGCGGGCAGAAGCAGAGCGCGAGTACGGCAAAAAGGGTGCTGTTTTACACAGCGGGGAAAAGCAATGGGCTACTGCAGGAGGGCGACCATATCCTAGCTATGCTACTCACCGGTCCCCGAACCAAGCAGACCCAGGCTTCTCCACGTTAGTTTCAGCAGCTGGCAGGTTCAGAAGAGCAGGGAACGCCTCGTAGTCGTGTAGAGCAAAAAGACGTCCCAATCGACGAAACTGGCACAGTTTGTTGCCGCAGCAGGACAACGGAGCGGCCGTGCGTATCTGAGTCAAAAGTACACTCCTCCCTTCAGACCTGGGAACGGCAAGTGCACGAAGCGTGGGAGAGTGACAAGGACTCGAGATATGGCACAACCTGGCGGCGGTTGCAGAGCCAGACTCCTTTGTAAGCTGGTCAGTCAACTGGATGGCCCAGAGACGCTTCCGAAGGCTTACTTGGCAGGAGATGGTTGAAGATGCCGGGAATAGCTGTTCCTGGTATTCCAAAGGTCGAAGCACCAGTACAGGCCTTCTGGTTCGATCAAGGAGGAAAGGGTTTCACAGGACGACAGCAGTGCAAAGGAGGAGTCCTTCAGCGGGTCACCAGCGATTCCTCGGTCCAGCCTCTTGGTTGCAGGATACTTGGCTCCTGTATTCCTTCGTTCGTGAGAACTCATGAGATCGACATGGTAGTGGTGTTTCCAGCCCCCTCTTATCCACGGTTCCCTTCGCGCCAAAACGGAGGGGAGCCAATGGGAGATCCACTCATCAAAACACATACCATATGTGGACCAATCACGGACCACGGTGGTCCCAGGCATTCACACCACCCTAGACTCTCTGGCACCCAGGATGTGTATTGGGACCAGACATCCCAGCCCACACCCTGGAGGCACACAAACGACATGTAGAAGCCCGCGAAAGCATCGGTGTTTCGCGGGAAAGTACATGCCCAAATAAGGAAGGTTCCGGGTCGCTGGACCTGGGGAAGGTGAAGGGAGCAAGACGGTCAGTGGATAGGACAAAGGAGCCTCGTGGTCTGGCCATTTTGGGGAGCCAGGCCACCATTTTGGGTTCAGTGCAAAAACGTGCTCAGAACGCCAAAAGGAGCTCAAAATATACAAAACGATCGCTGCCACCATTCCAGTCCCTGAATGACTTGCACCGATCAAATACCATCCTAAAAGAGTATCTAGGGCCTGTAGAAGGCTAGAGACCCAAGAGAGCTGTAACTTAGCTTAGAGTGCCCTCTTGTGTCGTGTTGCACTAAAGCTGCGACACGATAAAAGAAACTACGGGAAACAACGTTCCCCCGTACTGACTGTCTTAAGGGCATGTCAGTTTCCCCGTAAGAAAGGAGCGAAAGCCCAGAGAAGTGCGGCAGAAGGCTGCGCTTCTCTGGCAAAGTCAAGAACAAGGTTAAAAACAATAGCAAAAAGTTTAGGGGTTGCCACATGGAAGGAAAATTCCCAACAATTACGAAATCTTTCCTAACAACCAGCTGCCGCTGTCCGAACATTTCGTCGAAAGACATTTGGTCGACGTAATTTGGTCGAAAGCCAAATGGTCGATTTTTTTATTTATTTATATATATTTTTTTTAGGTTGTAGTTTAGGGAAAAAAAGGGGTTTTTAGAAAAAAAGTGGGTTGGGGGGACCCCCCCAAACCCCCACCCCCCCCAAAAAAAAAAGTGAAAATAAAAAACAAAAGCAATTCGGCGATTTGGTTTTCGACCAAATGGTTTCAACCAAATGTACTGTCGACACATTTTCTTCGACAAAATGTCTGGCAACCCAGCTGCCGACTGTTGCTATTGACAGAAGTTCCAGGTGAATAAACTGAGGAGATAACCAGTTCAATTACCTGTGAACGCATTTTGAAGCTCATTCACAACCAGTTCATGCCCGTTCTCTCCATTTTGGCTTTCTGGCTGGCCGAGGGGCCCTTCAGTAATGTTCTTTGCTAACCATTACACCATGGGCCCCTTGCTGGTGCAACCTGACAGAGTTGTAACAGAAATGAGAATCGAGATCTCATGCATCATTTTAACAAACTCATATTCCTAGCCCACGGATATTATGCAAATGTGGAACGTTTAGTTGGTTGTTGCGCAATAGCAAACTCTTTGCTTTACAGCTCATTTGGATAGGATTCTTCCTCTGGAGGCATAAGATAAAAGAATATTGCATACATTCTCTAAAAGGCTCTTTTTTTGCTGCAATGACGTTCATCATGTCACTAAGTATGTAGGTTCCATGGTGTAATGGTTAGCACTCTGGACTCTGAATCCAGCGATCCAAGTTCAAATCTCGATGGGACCTTCGGAATTACTGTGTTTGTTTTCCTCTCAGTGTCTTGTTTTAATAGCAATGACGCTGCTGTGTCGCCCACTTTCATAGCATTATTCCCTGGGTGCATTTGAAAAAAGAAAGATTTTCCATGGATGACGCTCTTTAGCCACAATGAAACCCACCACTTTCTGTGGTGTGAAAGACCCATGGTGTAATGGTAGCACCCTGGAGGTTGAATCCAATAATTTGCATTCAAATCTCTGTAAGAGCTTACCATCAGTCGAACCTTTCCCTTATCGAATATTGTGGATGTCTTATTTAAAGAAAGGTTTGATCCAACTAAAGTAAGTACATTCACGAATGGGCCCTTGGTCGGTACAAACAGTATTTATACACCTCAGGCCTTTTGTGAATTAAGAAAACTGTGTTCTTCGTTCTATTTTTCATCTCAAACTGATACCTTCATTTTACAAACATGTAAAGACTGTTAAGACGCTTGATTAATATCGTTGATTCTGAATATGGTCGCTTTTCATAGGATTAACCCTTTAACAATTTTGAAAGAGAATGGCGATACAATAGAGCTGCTTTTCCCAAAATGGTATTATTAATGTTGTTGCTGCATCTTCAAGTAAAAAGAGAATCCATTGGGTCACAGATTGAGCATGTTTCTTAACATTGAGTTAAGTTTGAACATTTCAAATCTTTTATGTATGTTTCCGATGCAGATCTGCCCATCGACTCAGAATGACCTCACTGTTCATACATTTAAAAAAAATGCATAAAGGTTAAGGTGCTAGGCACAAAAGTGGATTTTTATGAAAAGTTATGCCAGAGAGTGAGAGCGAAAATGAATACCCTACACCACTAACCTTATGAATATTACTCTCTTTGGCCTATAATTTAAGACAAAAAGGAGACAAAGTGTGTTAGAGCAAGAGAGAGGTTCCACCGAGACTTGAACTCAGATCGCTGGATTCAAAGTCCAAAGTGCTAACCATTACACCATGGAACCCTTGTTGAGCAGAGCTTCATAAAGGCAATGAGAATATAGGGCACAGTCAAGATTTTTACTGACCTATAGTAAGCGTTTACTGATATTATATCGAAGCAGCACTGTTGCTGTTGGATGCTGTGCAATCGCAAAGTATTGGCTTCATGCCTCATTTGGATCAAATTCTTCCTCTGGAGTCTAATGATATAGGAATATTACATATTTTCTCTGATGTGCTCTGTTTTGCCAGAGTGAAGTGCATCATGCTACTGATTACGTAGGTTCCATGGTGTTATGGTTAGCACTCTGAACTCTGAATCCAGCGATCCGAGTTCAAATCTCCGTGTGACCTTGGGGCTGCTTCTCTTTTAGAGTTGCCTTTCATTTGCAGATAGATATAACAGCAATAGCTTTGCTTTACAGCCCACTTTGATGGCAGTCTTCTTTGACCAAAGAATATTAATAGTTTCTGGGGATGACTCTCTTTTGCCACAAAGAAACTGCCCACTCTCTTATCTCCAAAGCTCCAAGGTATAATGGCTATTAAACTGGCTTTTGATCTGAGCGATTTGCATTCAAAGCCCAGGAGGCCCCTAAAATCAGTTGAATTGTTTCCTGATAATTTAGAGTTTATTTCTTCTTTTGAGAAAGGTGTGATCCAAATAAAGTAAGTACATTTAAACAAGGGCACTTGATCAGTAAATGCACTACTTTCTAGAACTCATAACTCTTGTAAGTTATAAAAAGTTTGCTCTCCATACAGTTTGTCAGCTCAAAGAATTACATTTTTTACACATTTAATAAGACCATCAAATTGCTTGAAACATAGGAATGATTGTGAAAGTGAATATGATTCACCAAAATAATTGTATAACATTTTTTAATGTTAATAAAATAGGGCTTTTTCCAATCTTTTCACATCAATGTTGTTTCTGCATGTTCCAGTGAGCAGAAAATCTACTGCACATAGTGTGTACATTTTTCTTTTCATAGAGTTAAGGTTGGACATTATTCATCTGTGGAAAATGTTTCTGAGAGATATCTGGGTGCCCACTCTGATTGACCTTAGGGATTGTACATTAACGATATGTAGTTGCATCACTGTATTGGTATCAGGCACCAAAGTGCATTTAAATGTAATGTCGTGCAGAGAGAGAGAGAGTGTGAAAACGGCTACCTGAGTCGAATGAACTTCTGAGTATTAACTCTGTTGAATTGTAATTTGAGAAATTAGAAAATGGAGTGTAAGAGCAAGATAATGGTTCCACCGAGACTTGACCTCGGATCGTTGGATTCAAAGTCCAAAGTGCTAACCATTAAACCATGGAACCCTTGCGAGATGCACCTGAGAGCGTTGATTCAGAAATGGCAATATAGAGCACATTTACAATTTTTACAGATTCATAGTCCCAATTGACTGATATCATACAAACACAGCAATGCTGTCGATTGACGTTGTGCTATAGCAATCTCTGTGCTTTATAGATCATGTAGATCAAATTCTTCCTCTTGAGGCATATGATTAAGCAATATTAAATATTGTTTCTGACTGCCTCTGTTTTGGCATAATGAAGTTCAACATTTGCGTAAGTATTTAGGTTCCATGGTCTAATGGTTAGTAGGCTGGACTCTGAATTTAGTAATCCGACATGTTATAGCTATATTTTGTTTTCCTTTGGGTGTATTGTCATTTTATGCACATAGATTTCCTAGCAGTGGCTGTGATGAATAGTTCAATTTGATAGCAGCTTCCTTTCGAGAATTTGAAAAAAAAAGAATTAAATAGTCTCTCTGGATGACTCTGCTTTGATTTCTATGTGCACATTCGTTTTGCGTTTCAGAGGGATTGACCAACATACACAACAGTGCTTGGAAGACCTCTTCCTCCCTCATGGCATGTAAAGCTAACCTCTCTCCTACCTTGTGTTTTTTTACTTTTTAACTTCCCCTTCCGAGTCATGATCATGTAACTGAATTTACATTTTTAGATTTTAACTGCAGTAGTTGCTTGTTTTTCATTTTTATTTTTTGTGTACGCATACATCCCTTTTTGTGGGGAGTGGGGAGTGATGTCTGTTTACTTATATTAGCTAATATAGGTCATTTTATGTCCGCTTACAATATATGTCAGGATTTTTTATGTCGTTTCCAATCAATGTCTAATATCAAGTGGTTTGCAGCAGTCATACAAAGGCACGTAACACCCCCAAAACACCTACATAAGTTAGAAATACTCCGGAAGAGTACTCAGTTTATGAAAAGGCGGTGAATCCCAAATAGAACTGTAAATGTAAGCTAGCAAGCAGACCGTGCACCCCTGTTTGGAACTATGACCTGTGTGTTGCCCTCTATTAACAGAACAATGTAACTGCAGCCCATGTCACATAAAATAGAAAGTAGAGATTATGCAAATTAACTCCCAGAAGAGCCTGGTGTCACCCCAAAAGGTGTCATGCTTTTCACACCAAGAAACATCCACACATAGATCCCTGCGAACCTCAAAAACGTACAGGAAACCTGTCCAGCGCTTTGCTCCCAGAGGAGATAAGGTTGAAAAGCCACCCTATCTTAAAAGTGTCCATAATCCATGCCAGCTGCCATGTCTATAGAACCTGGCCATTCGGGGCCTAGGGACATGAGTGGAAGGGTTTAACCGGCCTGGGTTCTTGGGCATGGTTTCATCATGCCTCAGTTTACAATGGCACTCTGCCGCTTTGTCAGGATTTAATGAAGCCTGATTCCTGCAGAGCAAAAGATCTGATTATTTCCATACATGTTTTGTACGTAAGAATGCGGATGGTGCTCTGAACCTCCTATGGTGGTTATTAAGCATTGTATACATACCATAGCATGTAACTGTGCCTACAAATGGAACATTTTGTTCATTTATTAGGGAGTTGTGAAAATGGCAAAATCAAATTGCCATTACTGACACAGACCAGCTGCCGCTGTCTGGACATTTCGTCGAAAGACATTTGGTCGACGTAATTTGGTCGAAAGCCAAATGGTCGATTTTTTTATTTATTTATATATATATTTTTTAGGTTGTAGTTTAGGGAAAAAAAGGGGGTTGGGGGGACCCCCCCAAACCCCCCCCCCAAAAAAAAAAGTGAAAATAAAAAACAAAAGCAATTCGGCCATTTGGTTTTCGACCAAATGGTTTCGACCAAATGTCCTGTCGACAAATTTTTTTCGACAAAATGTCTGGCAACCCAGCTGCCGAATGTTGCTATTGACAGGAGTTCCAGGTGAATAAACTGAGGAGATCACCAGTTCAATTACCTGTGAACGCATTTTGAAGCTCATTCACAACCAGTTCATGCCCGTTCTCTCCATTTTGGCTTTCTGGCTGGCCGAGGGGCCCGTCAGTAATGTTCTTTGCTAACCATTACACCATGGGCCCCTTGCTGGTGCAACCTGACAGAGTTGTAACAGAAATGAGAATCGAGATCTCATGCATCATTTTAACAAACTCATATTCCTAGCCCACGGATATTATGCAAATGTGGAACTGTTTAGTTGGTTGTTGCGCAATAGCAAACTCTTTGCTTTACAGCTCATTTGGATAGGATTCTTCCTCTGGAGGCATAAGATAAAAGAATATTGCATACATTCTCTAAAATGCTCTTTTTTTGCTGCAATGACGTTCATCATGTCACTAAGTATGTAGGTTCCATGGTGTAATGGTTAGCACTCTGGACTCTGAATCCAGCGATCCGAGATCAAATCTTGATGGGACCTTGGGAATTACTGTGTTTGTTTTCCTCTCAGTGTCTTGTTTTAATAGCAATGACGCTGCTGTGTCGCCCACTTTCATAGCATTATTCCCTGGGTGCATTTGAAGAAAGAAAGATTTTCCATGGATGACGCTCTTTAGCCACAATGAAACCCACCACTTTCTGTGGTGTGAAAGACCCATGGTGTAATGGTAGCACCCTGGAGGTTGAATCCAATAATTTGCATTCAAATCTCTGTAAGAGTTTACCATCAGTCGAACCTTTCCCTTATTGTTTATTGTGGATGTCTTCTTTGAAGAAAGGTATGATCCAACTAAAGTAAGTACATTCACGAATGGGCCCTTGGTCGGTACAAACAGTATTTATACACCTCAGGCATTTTGTGAATTAAGAAAAGTGTGTTCTTCGTTCTATTTTTCATCTCAAACTGATACCTTCATTTTACAAACATGTAAAGACTGTTAAGACGCTTGATTAATATCATTGATTCTGAATATGGTCGCTTTTCATAGGATTAACCCTTTAACAATTTTGAAAGAGAATGGCGATACAATAGAGCTGCTTTTCCCAAAATGGTATTATTAATGTTGTTGCTGCATCTTCAAGTAAAAAGAGAATCCATTGGGTCACAGATTGAGCATGTTTCTTAACATTGAGTTAAGTTTGAACATTTCAAATCTTTTATGTATGTTTCCGATGCAGATCTGCCCATCGATTCAGAATGACCTCACTGTTCATACATTTAAAAAAAATGCATAAAGGTTAAGGTGCTAGGCACAAAAGTGGATTTTTATGAAAAGTTATGCCAGAGAGTGAGAGCGAAAATGAATACCCTACACCACTAACCTTATGAATATTACTCTCTTTGGCCTATAATTTAAGACAAAAAGGAGACAAAGTGTGTTAGAGCAAGAGCGAGGTTCCACCGAGACTGCTGGATTCAAAGTCCAAAGTGCTAACCATTACACCATGGAACCCTTGTTGAGCAGAGCTTCATAAAGGCAATGAGAATATAGGGCACAGTCAAGATTTTTACTGACCTATAGTAAGCGTTTACTGATATTATATCGAAGCAGCACTGTTGCTGTTGGATGCTGTGCAATCGCAAAGTATTGGCTTCATGCCTCATTTGGATCAAATTCGTCCTCTGGAGTCTAATGATATAGGAATATTACATATTTTCTCTGATGTGCTCTGTTTTGCCAGAGTGAAGTGCATCATGCTACTGATAACGTAGGTTCCATGGTGTAATGGTTAGCACTCTGGACTCTGAATTCAGCGATCCGAGTTCAAATCTCGGTGTGACCTTGGGGCTGCTTCTCTTTTAGAGTTGCCTTTCATTTGCAGATAGATATAACAGCAATAGCTTTGCTTTACAGCCCACTTTGATGGCAGTCTTCTTTGACCAAAGAATATTAATAGTTTCTGGGGATGACTCTCTTTTGCCACAAAGAAACTGCCCACTCTCTTATCTCCAAAGCTCCAAGGTATAATGTCTATTAAACTGGCTTTTGATCTGAGCGATTTGCATTCAAAGCCCAGGAGGCCCCTAAAATCAGTTGAATTGTTTCCTGATAATTTAGAGTTTATTTCTTCTTTTGAGAAAGGTGTGATCCAAATAAAGTAAGTACATTTAAACAAGGGCACTTGATCAGTAAATGCACTACTTTCTAGAACTCATAACTCTTGTAAGTTATAAAAAGTTTGCTCTCCATACAGTTTGTCAGCTCAAAGAATTACATTTTTTACACATTTAATAAGACCATCAAATTGCTTGAAACATAGGAATGATTGTGAAAGTGAATATGATTCACCAAAATAATTGTATAACATTTTTTAATGTTAATAAAATAGGGCTTTTGCCAATCTTTTCACATCAATGTTGTTTCTGCATGTTCCAGTGAGCAGAGAATCTACTGCACATAGTGTGTACATTTTTCTTTTCATAGAGTTAAGGTTGAACATTATTCATCTGTGGAAAATGTTTCTGAGAGATATCTGGGTGCCCACTCTGATTGACCTTAGGGATTGTACATTAACGATATGTAGTTGCATCACTGTATTGGTATCAGGCACCAAAGTGCATTTAAATGTAATGTCGTGCAGAGAGAGAGAGTGTGAAAACGGCTACCTGAGTCGACTGAACTTCTGAATATTAACTCTGTTGAATTGTAATTTGAGAAATTAGAAAATGGAGTGTAAGAGCAAGATAATGGTTCCACCAAGACTTGAACTCGGATCGTTGGATTCAAAGTCCAAAGTGCTAACCATTACACCATGGAACCCTTGCAAGATGCACCTGAGAGCGTTGAATCAGAAATGGCAATATAGAGCACATTTACAACTTTTTACAGATTCATAGTACCAATTGACTGATATCATACAAACACAGCAATGTTGTCGATTGACGTTGTGCTATAGCAATCTCTGTGCTTTATAGATCATGTAGATCAAATTCTTCCTCTTGAGGCATATGATTAAGCAATATTAAATATTGTTTCTGACTGCCTCTGTTTTGGCATAATGAAGTTCAGCATTTGCGTAAGTATTTAGGTTCCATGGTCTAATGGTTAGTAGGCTGGACTCTGAATTTAGTAATCCGACATGTTATAGCTATATTTTGTTTTCCTTTGGGTGTATTGTCATTTTATGCACATAGATTTCCTAGCAGTGGCTGTGATGAATAGTTCAATTTGATAGCAGCTTCCTTTTGAGAATTTGAAAAAAAAAGAATTAAATAGTCTCTCTGGATGACTCTGCTTTGATTTCTATGTGCACATTCCTTTTGCGTTTCAGAGGGATTGACCAACATACACAACAGTGCTTGGAAGACCTCTTCCTCCCTCATGGCATGTAAAGCTAACCTCTCTCCTACCTTGTGTTTTTTTACTTTTAACTTCCCCTTCCGAGTCATGATCATGTAACTGAATTTACATTTTTAGATTTTAACTGCAGTAGTTGCTTGTTTTTCATTTTTATTTTTTGTGTACGCATACATCCCTTTTTGTGGGGAGGGGGGAGTGATGTCTGTTTACTTATATTAGCTAATATAGGTCATTTTATGTCCGCTTACAATATGTGTCAGGATTTTTTATGTCGTTTCCAATCAATGTCTAATATCAAGTGGTTTGCAGCAGTCATACAAAGGCACGTAACACCCCCAAAACACCTACATAAGTTAGAAATACTCCGGAAGAGTACTCAGTTTATGAAAAGGCGGTGAATCCCAAATAGAACTGTAAATGTAAGCTAGCAAGCACACCGTGCACCCCTGTTTGGAACTATGACCTGTGTGTTGCCCTCTATTAACAGAACAATGTAACTGCAGCCCATGTCACATAAAATAGAAAGTAGAGATTATGCAAATTAACTCCCCGAAGAGCCTGGTGTCACCCCAAAAGGTGTCATGCTTTTCACACCAAGAAACATCCACACATAGATCCCTGCGAACCTCAAAAACGTACAAGAAACCCTGTCCAGCGCTTTGCTCCCAGAGGAGATAAGGTTGAAAAACCACCCTATGTTAAAAGTGTCCATAATCCATGCCAGCTGCCCTGTCTATAGAACCTGGCCGTTCGTGGCCATTCGGGGCCTAGGGGCATCAGTGGAAGGGTTTAACCGGCCTGGGTTCTTGGGCATGGTTTCATCATGCCTCAGTTTACAATGGCACTCTGCCGCTTTGTCAGGATTTAAAGAAGCCTGACTCCTGCAGAGCAAAAGATCTGATTATTTCCTTACATGTTTTGTACGTAAGAATGCTGATGGTGCTCTGAACCTCCTATGGTGGTTATTAAGCATGGTATACATACCATAGCATGTAACTGTGCCTACAAATGGAACATTTTGTTCATTTATTAGGGAGTTGTGAAAATGGCAAAATCAAATTGCCATTACTGACACAGACCAGCTGCCGCTGTCTGGACATTTCGTCGAAAGACATTTGGTCGACGTAATTTGGTCGAAAGCCAAATGGTCGATTTTTTTATTTATTTATATATATATTTTTTAGGTTGTAGTTTAGGGAAAAAAAAGGGGTTTTTAGAAAAAAAAGGGGGTTGGGGGGACCCCCCAAACCCCCCCCCCCAAAAAAAAAAAGTGAAAATAAAAAACAAAAGCAATTCGGTCATTTGGTTTTCGACCAAATGGTTTCGACCAAATGTCCTGTCGACAAATTTTTTTCGACAAAATGTCTGGCAACCCAGCTGCCGACTGTTGCTATTGACAGGAGTTCCAGGTGAATAAACTGAGGAGATCACCAGTTCAATTACATGTGAACGCATTTTGAAGCTCATTCACAACCAGTTCATGCCCGTTCTCTCCATTTTGGCTTTCTGGCTGGCCGAGGGGCCCTTCAGTAATGTTCTTTGCTAACCATTACACCATGGGCCCCTTGCTGTGCAACCTGACAGAGTTGTAACAGAAATGAGAATCGAGATCTCATGCATCATTTTAACAAACTCATATTCCTAGCCCACGGATATTATGCAAATGTGGAACTGTTTAGTTGGTTGTTGCGCAATAGCAAACTCTTTGCTTTACAGCTCATTTGGATAGGATTCTTCCTCTGGAGGCATAAGATAAAAGAATATTGCATACATTCTCTAAAAGGCTCTTTTTTTGCTGCAATGACGTTCATCATGTCACTAAGTATGTAGGTTCATGGTGTAATGGTTAGCACTCTGGACTCTGAATCCAGCGATCCGAGTTCAAATCTCGATGGGTCCTTGGGAATTACTGTGTTTGTTTTCCTCTCAGTGTCTTGTTTTAATAGCAATGACGCTGCTGTGTCGCCCACTTTCATAGCATTATTCCCTGGGTGCATTTGAAAAAAGAAAGATTTTCCATGGATGACGCTCTTTAGCCATAATGAAACCCACCACTTTCTGTGGTGTGAAAGACCCATGGTGTAATGGTAGCACCCTGGAGGTTGAATCCAATAATTTGCATTCAAATCTCTGTAAGAGCTTACCATCAGTCGAACCTTTCCCTTATCGTTTATTGTGGATGTCTTCTTTGAAGAAAGGTATGATCCAACTAAAGTAAGTACATTCACGAATGGGCCCTTGGTCGGTACAAACAGTATTTATACACCTCAGGCCTTTTGTGAATTAAGAAAAGTGTGTTCTTCGTTCTATTTTTCATCTCAAACTGATACCTTCATTTTACAAACATGTAAAGACTGTTAAGACGCTTGATTAATATCATTGATTCTGAATATGGTCGCTTTTCATAGGATTAACCCTTTAACAATTTTGAAAGAGAATGGCGATACAATAGAGCTGCTTTTCCCAAAATGGTATTATTAATGTTGTTGCTGCATCTTCAAGTAAAAAGAGAATCTATTGGGTCACAGATTGAGCATGTTTCTTAACATTGAGTTAAGTTTGAACATTTCAAATCTTTTATGTATGTTTCCGATGCAGATCTGCCCATCGACTCAGAATGACCTCACTGTTCATACATTTAAAAAAAATGCATAAAGGTTAAGGTGCTAGGCACAAAAGTGGATTTTTAGGAAAAGTTATGCCAGAGAGTGAGAGCGAAAATGAATACCCTACACCACTAACCTTATGAATATTACTATCTTTGGCCTATAATTTAAGACAAAAAGGAGACAAAGTGTGTTAGAGCAAGAGAGAGGTTCCACCGAGACTTGAACTCGGATCGCTGGATTGAAAAGCCAAAGTGCTAACCATTACACCATGGAACCCTTGTTGAGCATAGCTTCATAAAGGCAATGAGAATATAGGGCACAGTCAAGATTTTTACTGACCTATAGTAAGCATTTACTGATATTATATCGAAGCAGCACTGTTGCTGTTGGATGCTGTGCAATCGCAAAGTATTGGCTTCATGCCTCATTTGGATCAAATTCTTCCTCTGGAGTCTAATGATATAGGAATATTACATATTTTCTCTGTTGTGCTCTGTTTTGCCAGAATGAAGTGCATCATGCTACTGATTACGTAGGTTTCATGGTGTAATGGTTAGCACTCTGGACTCTGAATCCAGCGATCCGAGTTCAAATCTCGGTGGGACCTTGGTGCTGCTTCTCTTTTAGAGTTGCCTTTCATTTGCAGATAGATATAACAGCAATAGCTTTGCTTTACAGCCCACTTTGATGGCAGTCTTCTTTGACCAAAGAATATTAATAGTTTCTGGGGATGACTCTCTTTTGGCACAAAGAAACTGCCCACTCTCTTATCTCCAAAGCTCCAAGGTATAATGGCTATTAAACTGGCTTTTGATCTGAGCGATTTGCATTCAAAGCCCAGGAGGCCCCTAAAATCAGTTGAATTGTTTCCTGATAATTTAGAGTGTATTTCTTCTTTCGAGAAAAGTGTGATCCAAATAAAGTAAGTACTTTTAAACAAGGGCACTTGATCATTAAATGCACTGCTTTCTAGAACTCATAACTCTTGTAAGTTATAAAAAGTTTGCTCTCCATACAGTTTGTCAGCTCAAAGAATTACATTTTTTACACATTTAATAAGACCATCAAATTGCTTGAAACATAGGAATGATTGTGAAAGTGAATATGATTCACCAAAATAATTTTATACCATTTTTTAATGTTAATAAAATAGGGCTTTTTCCAATCTTTTCACATCAATGTTGTTTCTGCATGTTCCAGTGAGCAGAGAATCTACTGCACATAGTGTGTACATTTTTCTTTTCATAGAGTTAAGGTTGGACATTATTCATCTGTGGAAAATGTTTCTGAGAGATATCTGGGTGCCCACTCTGATTGACCTTAGGGATTGTACATTAACGATATGTAGTTGCATCACTGTATTGGTATCAGGCACCAAAGTGCATTTAAATGTAATGTCGTGCAGAGAGAGAGAGAGAGAGTGTGAAAACGGCTACCTGAGTCGACTGAACTTCTGAATATTAACTCTCTTGAATTTTAATTTGAGAAATTAGAAAATGGAGTGTAAGAGCAAGATAATAGTTCCAACGAGACTTGAACTCGGATCGTTGGATTCAAAGTCCAAAGTGCTAACCATTACACCATGGAACCCTTGCAAGATGCACCTGAGAGCGTTGAATCAGAAATGGCAATATAGAGCACATTTACAATTTTTACAGATTCATAGTACCAATTGACTGATATCATACAAACACAGCAATGTTGTCGATTGACGTTGTGCTATAGCAATCTCTGTGCTTTATAGATCATGTAGATCAAATTCTTCCTCTTGAGGCATATGATTAAGCAATATTAAATATTGTTTCTGACTGCCTCTGTTTTGGCATAATGAAGTTCAGCATTCGCGTAAGTATTTAGGTTCCATGGTCTAATGGTTAGTAGGCTGGACTCTGAATTTAGTAATCCGACATGTTATAGCTATATTTTGTTTTCCTTTGGGTGTATTGTCATTTTATGCACATAGATTTCCTAGCAGTGGCTGTGATGAATAGTTCAATTTGATAGCAGCTTCCTTTCGAGAATTAGAAAAAAAAAGAATTAAATAGTCTCTCTGGATGACTCTGCTTTGATTTCTATGTGCACATTCCTTTTGCGTTTCAGAGGGATTGACCAACATACACAACAGTGCTTGGAAGACCTCTTCCTCCCTCATGGCATGTAAAGCTAACCTCTCTCCTACCTTGTGTTTTTTTACTTTTTAACTTCCCCTTCCGAGTCATGATCATGTAACTGAATTTACATTTTTAGATTTTAACTGCAGTAGTTGCTTGTTTTTCATTTTTATTTTTTGTGTACGCATACATCCCTTTTTGTGGGGAGAGGGGAGTGATGTCTGTTTACTTATATTAGCTAATATAGGTCATTTTATGTCCGCTTACAATATGTGTCAGGATTTTTTATGTCGTTTCCAATCAATGTCTAATATCAAGTGGTTTGCAGCAGTCATACAAAGGCACGTAACACCCCAAAAACACCTACATAAGTTAGAAATACTCCGGAAGAGTACTCAGTTTATGAAAAGGCAGTGAATCCCAAATAGAACTGTAAATGTAAGCTAGCAAGCAGACCGTGCACCCCTGTTTGGAACTATGACCTGTGTGTTGCCCTCTATTAACAGAACAATGTAACTGCAGCCCATGTCACATAAAATAGAAAGTAGAGATTATGCAAATTAACTCCCAGAAGAGCCTGGTGTCACCCCAAAAGGTGTCATGCTTTTCACACCAAGAAATATCCACACATAGATCCCTGCGAACCTCAAAAACGTACAGGAAACCCTGTCCAGCGCTTTGCTGCCAGAGGAGATAAGGTTGAAAAACCACCCTATGTTAAAAGTGTCCATAATCCATGCCAGCTGCCGTGTCTATAGAACCTGGCCGTTCGTGGCCATTCGGGGCCTAGGGGCATGAGTGGAAGGGTTTACCCGGCCTGGGTGCTTGGGCATGGTTTCATCATGCCTCAGTTTACAATGGTACTCTGCCGCTTTGTCAGGATTTAAAGAAGCCTGACTCCTGCAGAGCAAAAGATCTGATTATTTCCTTACATGTTTTGTACGTAAGAATGCGGATGGTGCTCTGAACCTCCTATGGTGGTTATTAAGCATGGTATACATACCATAGCATGTAACTGTGCCTACAAATGGAACCTTTTGTTCATTTATTAGGGAGTTGTGAAAATGGCAAAATCAAATTGCCATTACTGACACAGACCAGCTGCTGCTGTCCGGACATTTCGTTGAAAGACATTTGGTCGAAAGACATTTGGTCGACGTAATTTGGTCGAAAGCCAAATGGTTGATTTTTTCATTTATTTATATATATATTTTTTAGGTTGTAGTTTAGGGAAAAAAAGGGGTTTTTAGAAAAAAAGGGGGTTGGGGAGACCCCCCCCCAAAAAAAAAAGTGAAAATAAAAAACAAAAGCAATTCGACCATTTGGTTTTCGACCAAATGGTTTCGACCAAATGTCCTGTCGACACATTTTTTTCGACGAAATGTCTGGCAACCCAGCTGCCGACTGTTGCTATTGACAGGAGTTCCAGGTGAATAAACTGAGGAGATCACCAGTTCAATTACCTGTGAACGCATTTTGAAGCTCATTCACAACCAGTTCATGCCCGTTCTCTCCATTTTGGCTTTCTGGCTGGCCGAGGGGCCCTTCAGTAATGTTCTTTGCTAACCATTACACCATGGGCCCCTTGCTGGTGCAACCTGACAGAGTTGTAACAGAAATGAGAATCGAGATCTCATGCATCATTTTAACAAACTCATATTCCTAGCCCACGGATATTATGCAAATGTGGAACTGTTTAGTTGGTTGTTGCGCAATAGCAAACTCTTTGCTTTACAGCTCATTTGGATAGGATTCTTCCTCTGGAGGCATAAGATAAAAGAATATTGCATACATTCTCTAAAAGGCTCTTTTTTTGCTGCAATGACGTTCATCATGTCACTAAGTATGTAGGTTCCATGGTGTAATGGTTAGCACTCTAGACTCTGAATCCAGCGATCCGAGTTCAAATCTCGATGGGACCTTGGGAATTACTGTGTTTGTTTTCCTCTCAGTGTCTTGTTTTAATAGCAATGACGCTGCTGTGTCGCCCACTTTCATAGCATTATTCCCTGGGTGCATTTGAAAAAAGAAAGATTTTCCATGGATGACGCTCTTTAGCCACAATGAAAACCCACCACTTTCTGTGGTGTGAAAGACCCATGGTGTAATGGTAGCACCCTGGAGGTTGAATCCAATAATTTGCATTCAAATCTCTGTAAGAGCTTACCATCAGTCGAACCTTTCCCTTATCGTTGATTGTGGATGTCTTCTTTGAAGAAAGGTATGATCCAACTAAAGTAAGTACATTCACGAATGGGCCCTTGGTCGGTACAAACAGTATTTATACACCTCAGGCCTTTTGTGAATTAAGAAAAGTGTGTTCTTCGTTCTATTTTTCATCTCAAACTGATACCTTCATTTTACAAACATGTAAAGACTGTTAAGACGCTTGATTAATATCATTGATTCTGAATATGGTCGCTTTTCATAGGATTAACCCTTTAACAATTTTGAAAGAGAATGGCGATACAATAGAGCTGCTTTTCCCAAAATGGTATTATTAATGTTGTTGCTGCATCTTCAAGTAAAAAGAGAATCCATTGGGTCACAGATTGAGCATGTTTCTTAACATTGAGTTAAGTTTGAAAATTTCAAATCTTTTATGTATGTTTCCGATGCAGATCTGCCCATCGACTCAGAATGACTTCACTGTTCATACATTTAAAAAAAATGCATAAAGGTTAAGGTGCTAGGCACAAAAGTGGATTTTTATGAAAAGTTATGCCAGAGAGTGAGAGCGAAAATGAATACCCTACACCACTAACCTTATGAATATTACTATCTTTGGCCTATAATTTAAGACAAAAAGGAGACAAAGTGTGTTAGAGCAAGAGAGAGGTTCCACCTCGGATCGCTGGATTCAAAGTCCAAAGTGCTAACCATTACACCATGGAACCCTTGTTGAGCAGAGTTTCATAAAGGCAATGAGAATATAGGGCACAGTCAAGATTTTTACTGACCTATAGTAAGCATTTACTGATATTATATTGAAGCAGCACTGTTGCTGTTGGATGCTGTGCAATCTCAAAGTATTGGCTTCATGCCTCATTTGGATCAAATTCTTCCTCTGGAGTCTAATGATATAGTAATATTACATATTTTCTCTGATGTGCTCTGTTTTGCCAGAATGAAGTGCATCATGCTACTGATTCTGTAGGTTCCATGGTGTAATGGTTAGCACTCTGGACTTTGAATCCAGCGATCCGAGTTCAAATCTCGGTGGGACCTTGGGGCTGCTTCTCTTTTAGAGTTGCCTTTCATTTGCAGATAGATATAACAGCAATAGCTTTGCTTTACAGCCCACTTTGATGGCAGTCTTCTTTGACCAAAGAATATTAATAGTTTCTGGGGATGACTCTCTTTTGCCACAAAGAAACTGCCCACTCTCTTATCTCCAAAGCTCCAAGGTATAATGGCTATTAAACTGGCTTTTGATCTGAGCGATTTGCATTCAAAGCCCAGGAGGCCCCTAAAATCAGTTGAATTGTTTCCTGATAATTTAGAGTTTATTTCTTCTTTCGAGAAAGGTGTGATCCAAATAAAGTAAGTACATTTAAACAAGGGCACTTGATCAGTAAATGCGCTATTTTCTAGAACTCATAACTCTTGTAAGTTATAAAAAGTTTGCTCTCCATACAGTTCGTCAGCTCAAAGAATTACATGTTTTACACATTTAATAACACCATCAAATTGCTTGAATCATAGGAATGATTGTGAAAGTGAATATGATTCACCAAAATAATTGTATAACATTTTTTAATGTTAATAAAATAGGGCTTTTTCCAATCTTTTCACATCAATGTTGTTTCTGCATGTTCCAGTGAGCAGAGAATCTACTGCATATAGTGTGTACATTTTTCTTTTCATAGAGTTAAGGTTGGACATTATTCATCTGTGGAAAATGTTTCTGAGAGATATCTGGGTGCCCACTCTGATTGACCTTAGGGATTGTACATTAACGATATGTAGTTGCATCACTGTATTGGTATCAGGCACCAAAGTGCATTTAAATGTAAAGTCGTGCAGAGAGAGAGAGAGTGTGAAAACGGCTACCTGAGTCGACTGAACTTCTGAATATTAACTCTGTTGAATTGTAATTTGAGAAATTAGAAAATGGAGTGTAAGAGCAAGATAATGGTTCCACCGAGACTTGAACTCGGATCGTTGGATTCAAAGTCCAAAGTGCTAACCATTACACCATGGAACCCTTGCGAGATGCACCTGAGAGCGTTGAATCAGAAATGGCAATATAGAGCACATTTACAAATTTTACAGATTCATAGTCCCAATTGACTGATATCATACAAACACAGCAATGTTGTCGATTGACGTTGTGCTATAGCAATCTCTGTGCTTTATAGATCATGTAGATCAAATTCTTCCTCTTGAGGCATATGATTAAGCAATATTAAATATTGTTTCTGACTGCCTCTGTTTTGGCATAATGAAGTTCAGCATTTGCGTAAGTATTTAGGTTCCATGGTCTAATGGTTAGTAGGCTGGACTCTGAATTTAGTAATCCGACATGTTATAGCTATATTTTGTTTTCCTTTGGGTGTATTGTCATTTTATGCACATAGATTTCCTAGCAGTGGCTGTGATGAATAGTTCAATTTGATAGCAGCTTCCTTTCGAGAATTTGAAAAAAAAAGAATTAAATAGTCTCTCTGGATGACTCTGCTTTGATTTCTATGTGCACATTCCTTTTGCGTTTCAGAGGGATTGACCAACATACACAACAGTGCTTGGAAGACCTCTTCCTCCCTCATGGCATGTAAAGCTAACCTCTCTCCTACCTTGTGTTTTTTTACTTTTTTACTTCCCCTTCCGAGTCATGATCATGTAACTGAATTTACATTTTTAGATTTTAACTGCAGTAGTTGCTTGTTTTTCATTTTTATTTTTTGTGTACGCATACATCCCTTTTTGTGGGGAGGGGGGAGTGATGTCTGTTTACTTATATTAGCTAATATAGGTCATTTTATGTCCGCTTACAATATGTGTAAGGATTTTTTATGTCGTTTCCAATCAATGTCTAATATCAAGTGGTTTGCAGCAGTCATACAAAGGCACGTAACACCCCCAAAACACCTACATAAGTTAGAAATACTCTGGAAGAGTACTCAGTTTATGAAAATGCGGTGAATCCCAACTAGAACTGTAAATGTAAGCTAGCAAGCAGACCGTGCACCCCTGTTTGGAACTATGACCTGTGTGTTGCCCTCTATTAACAGAACAATGTAACTGCAGCCCATGTCACATAAAATAGAAAGTAGAGATTATGCAAATTAACTCCCAGAAGAGCCTGGTGTCACCCCAAAAGGTGTCATGCTTTTCACACCAAGAAACATCCACACATAGATCCCTGCGAACCTCAAAAACGTACAGGAAACCCTGTCCAGTGCTTTGCTCCCAGAGGAGATAAGGTTGAAAAACCACCCTATGTTAAAAGTGTCCATAATCCATGCCAGCTGCCCTGTCTATAGAACCTGGCCGTTCGGGGCCTAGGGGCATGAGTGGAAGGGTTTAACCTGCCTGGGTTCTTGGGCATGGTTTCATCATGCCTCAGTTTACAATGGCACTCTGCTGCTTTGTCAGTCTTTAAAGAAGCCTGACTCCTGCAGAGCAAAAGATCTGATTATTTCCTTACATGTTTTGTACGTAAGAATGCGGATGGTGCTCTGAACCTCCTATGGTGGTTATTAAGCATGGTATACATACCGTAGCATGTAACTGTGCCTACAAATGGAACATTTTGTTCATTTATTAGGGAGTTGTGAAAATGGCAAAATCAAATTGCCATTACTGACACAGACCAGCTGCCGCTGTCCGGACATTTCGTCGAAAGACATTTGGTCGACGTAATTTGGTCGAAAGCCAAATGGTCGATTTTTTTATTTATTTATATATATATTTTTTAGGTTGTAGTTTAGGGAAAAAAAGGGGGTTTTAGAAAAAAAGGGGGTTGGGGGGACCCCCCCCCCCCCAAAAAAAAAAAGTGAAAATAAAAAACAAAAGCAATTCGACCATTTGGTTTTCGACCAAATGGTTTCGACCAAATGTCCTGTCGACAAATTTTTTTCGACGAAATGTCTGGCAACCCAGCTGCCGACTGTTGCTATTGACAGGAGTTCCAGGTGAATAAACTGAGGAGATCACCAGTTCAATTACCTGTGAACGCATTTTGAAGCTCATTCACAACCAGTTCATGCCCGTTCTCTCCATTTTGGCTTTCTGGCTGGCCGAGGGGCCCTTCAGTAATGTTCTTTGCTAACCCTTACACCATGGGCCCCTTGCTGGTGCAACCTGACAGAGTTGTAACAGAAATGAGAATCGAGATCTCATGCATCATTTTAACAAACTCATATTCCTAGCCCACAGATATTATGCAAATGTGGAACTGTTTAGTTGGTTGTTGCGCAATAGCAAACTCTTTGCTTTACAGCTCATTTGGATAGGATTCTTCCTCTGGAGGCATAAGATAAAAGAATATTGCATACATTCTCTAAAAGGCTCTTTTTTTGCTGCAATGACGTTCATCATGTCACTAAGTATGTAGGTTCCATGGTGTAATGGTTAGCACTCTGGACTCTGAATCCAGCGATCCAAGTTCAAATCTCGGTGGGACCTTGGGAATTACTGTGTTTGTTTTCCTCTCAGTGTCTTGTTTTAATAGCAATGACGCTGCTGTGTCGCCCACTTTCATAGCATTATTCCCTGGGTGCATTTGAAAAAAGAAAGATTTTCCATGGATGACGCTCTTTAGCCACAATGAAACCCACCACTTTCTGTGGTGTGAAAGACCCATGGTGTAATGGTAGCACCCTGGAGGTTGAATCCAATAATTTGCATTCAAATCTCTGTAAGAGCTTACCATCAGTCGAACCTTTCCCTTATCGTTTATTGTGGATGTCTTCTTTGAAGAAAGGTATGATCCAACTAAAGTAAGTACATTCACGAATGGGACTTGGTCGGTACAAACAGTATTTATACACCTCAGGCCTTTTGTGAATTAAGAAAAGTCTGTTCTTCGTTCTATTTTTCATCTCAAACTGATACCTTCATTTTACAAACATGTAAAGACTGTTAAGACGCTTGATTAATATCATTGATTCTGAATATGGTCGCTTTTCATAGGATTAACCCTTTAACAATTTTGAAAGAGAATGGCGATACAATAGAGCTGCTTTTCCCAAATTGGTATTATTAATGTTGTTGCTGCATCTTCAAGTAAAAAGAGAATCCATTGGGTCACAGATTGAGCATGTTTCTTAACATTGAGTTAAGTTTGAAAATTTCAAATCTTTTATGTATGTTTCCGATGCAGATCTGCCCATCGACTCAGAATGACCTCACTGTTCATACATTTAAAAAAAATGCATAAAGGTTAAGGTGCTAGGCACAAAAGTGGATTTTTATGAAAAGTTATGCCAGAGAGTGAGAGCGAAAATGAATACCCTACACCACTAACCTTATGAATATTACTATCTTTGGCCTATAATTTAAGACAAAAAGGAGACAAAGTGTGTTAGAGCAAGAGAGAGGTTCCACCGAGACTTGAACTCGGATCGCTGGAGTCAAAGTCCAAAGTGCTAACCATTACACCACGGAACCCTTGCTGAGCAGAGTTTCATAAAGGCAATGAGAATATAGGGCACAGTCAAGATTTTTACTGACCTATAGTAAGCGTTTACTGATATTATATCGAAGCAGCACTGTTGCTGTTGGATGCTGTGCAATCGCAAAGTATTGGCTTCATGCCTCATTTGGATCAAATTCTTCCTCTGGAGTCTAATGATATAGGAATATTACGTATTTTCTCTGATGTGCTCTGTTTTGCCGGGAATGAAGTGCATCATGCTACTGATAATGTAGGTTCCATGGTGTAATGGTTAGCACTCTGGACTCTGAATCCAGCGATCCGAGTTCAAATCTCGGTGGGACCTTGGGGCTGCTTCTCTTTTAGAGTTGCCTTTCATTTGCAGATAGATATAACAGCAATAGCTTTGCTTTACAGCCCACTTTGATGGCAGTCTTCTTTGACCAAAGAATATTAATAGTTTCTGGGGATGACTCTCTTTTGCCACAAAGAAACTTCCCACTCTCATATCTCCAAAGCTCCAAGGTATAATGGCTATTAAACTGGCTTTTGATCTCAGCGATTTGCATTCAAAGCCCAGGAGGCCCCTAAAATCAGTTGAATTGTTTCCTGATAATTTAGAGTTTATTTCTTCTTTTGAGAAAGGTGTGATCCAAATAAAGTAAGTACATTTAAACAAGGGCACTTGATCAGTAAATGCACTACTTTCTAGAACTCATAACTCTTGTAAGTTATAAAAAGTTTGCTCTCCATACAGTTTGTCAGCTCAAAGAATTACATTTTTTACACATTTAATAAGACCATCAAATTGCTTGAAACATAGGAATGATTGTGAAAGTGAATATGATTCACCAAAATAATTGTATAACATTTTTTAATGTTAATAAAATAGGGCTTTTTCTAATCTTTTCACATCAATGTTGTTTCTGCATGTTCCAGTGAGCAGAGAATCTACTGCACATAGTGTGTACATTTTTCTTTTCATAGAGTTAAGTTTGGACATTATTCATCTGTGGAAAATGTTTCTGAGAGATATCTGGGTGCCCACTCTGATTGACCTTAGGGATTGTACATTAACGATATGTAGTTGCATCACTGTATTGGTATCAGGCACCAAAGTGCATTTAAATGTAATGTCGTGCAGAGAGAGAGAGAGTGTGAAAACGGCTACCTGAGTCGACTGAACTTCTGAATATTAACTCTGTTGAATTGTAATTTGAGAAATTAGAAAATGGAGTGTAAGAGCAAGATAATGGTTCCACCACTTGAACTCGGATCGTTGGATTCAAAGTCCAAAGTGCTAACCATTACACCATGGAACCCTTGCGAGATTTAGATTTTAACTGCAGTAGTTGCTTGTTTTTCATTTTTATTTTTTGTGTACGCATACATCCCTTTTTGTGGGGAGGGGGGAGTGATGTCTGTGCACTCTGCCGCTTTGTCAGGCTTTAAAGAAGCCTGACTCCTGCAGAGCAAAAGATCTGATTATTTCCTTACATGTTTTGTACGTAAGAATGCGGATGGTGCTCTGAACCTCCTATGGTGGTTATTAAAGGATAGTTCCGGGACTTTTTTTATTGTCCCTACGGTTCGGCCATGTGTTTTTAAGCATAAATCGGTAGATCGTAGAAAACTTTCCTATGGACCTTACCCGACTTTTCGTCCATTAACGCACTCGAAATCATCCGCCATTTTGTGATAATCCTATCATTTCCCCCCATCGACCTGGCTCACCTGCGTTTGCGGCACTAAATCAAATCCCCCGCCCCTGAAACAGACTTTATCAAAACATTCATATTCTCCGCCTCTCTCCGTGACGTGACTGTGCTGCGTAGGCAAACGCGCCCAGGCGTCTTCTACGCGACTCCACACAGAACCCGGAAACCAACACAGATCAGCTCACAACACAGCGCGTCACAATTCGGAATATGAAACTGTACTTTAAAATGAAACAGCAACACGGTACATTTGGTAAAGTACATTTATTGGACATCAAATGTTTAGAGAATATTCAGCGATTTGCATTTTTCTTTGCTCTCGATCCAAAATAGTTCGTCTTGAGGCAAGCGATGTTCGTGTGCAGTACACAGGTTGTTGGTTTACGATAAAATAAGCTCTTCGGTCGCACTGATAATCGAATGGCTGTTCCAACAACGAGGCACTAGGCCACCACAATGGTATGTATGTTGCATCTAGCCATTAGTACCGCGTAAGGGCATACTTGTACTTGGCGATCGTCCCATAAAATGGTCAGGGTGGTAACGTTGTTCACGCAGAGAAGCAACTGGCGGCTGTAAAAGCCATCCGCCGGTGTCTGGTACTCGTGACACGGACAATAATGAAGAATGTACCTGTTTTAAAAACATAAAAAATGAAATTAGTCTCACCATCAGATCTTTATTAAAATTATTCATTTTATATATTAGGTCGGGAAATTATTTCATAGCTAGGACAGTGCGTCATTTCCAGTAACCCACCCCCTCTCCTCCGCCTTTTTCAGAGCCGCCTGAGCGCCAGTGGACCACTTTGTCACTGATATGATATAATATGGCATAAAATAATAAATACATAGGGCCAGCTGGTGGCGAGTGCAAGGTAAGTGCAGAACAAGTGCTGGGAAGGGGGGGCTGTAGGATACTGAGACAGTCCCCCAGTGCAGGGGTTGACAGGGAGGCAGTGCAGGTGGAGAGTGGAAGGGCCCAGGCCCGAGGTCGCAGACAGTGGACCAGATGTAGCAGGGGAGAGGGAGAGAGAAAGCAGAAGCAAAGAGGAAGGTTTTGACGTGCTTCCGTAAAAGGAGATTGTTCTCCTCAAGATAGTGCGCGGTACAAAACAATATGCCACATAGAACGAACAAGTACAACTTAACCCGTCTTTAAAGCTACTGTATAGTAATTAAATTGCGGTATAAACTCATCTAAAGAGTTACTTACATTATATTTGCATTTTCCATTGTGTCTGTGCGTAGGGCAGCCCCGAAATACCACTCCTTCTATGCCGACGTTATTTCTTCTAATGAACGAACATTAAATGGCTATCGTTTCAGAAATTTTATTCATTATCGTTTCTTACGTTTGTCGGGGGGAAATTCTGCCGGGGTCGGCTGGGCCGTCCGCGGACCTCCGGGCAGGGAGGCCCCAACTCCTCCCGTGTGTCACAAAAATGAGTATGAGACACACACAAGAAGCAAGGTGGTTCTGCTGTTTATTACACAAACGGCAGGGATGGGTCAAGGAGCGTACGCGTCCGTCCTGACACACACACAATCGTGGGGCTCGCAGGCCCTTTTTACCGTGGTATGACGCGCTACTTGCGTCACCTTGAAAAGTTTATCAAAAAACCTATCTCCACTCTGGATTGGTTACTCGAGTGGTAGGGTTAGTATAGTATACATATAGAGAAGAATATTAATGGCTGAGGGTCAGTCAGGTGGTATACCTGGGTTGTCCCTGCAATTAGATACATGAGAATTGTTACATGAAGACCCCTGAGGATTGGTCAGTTTTAATGACGACAGTGATAAGAGCCCCATGTTCTGATTGGTGCAGTCGCGAGCCTCCCAGCCTGGGACCATCGCCGTTCCCAGCTCGCGGTGTACCTGTCATATGCAACAATGTTTCACTATGGGTACGTGCAGACAATGCGAGGACTTATTCATGGGCTGGAAGGCCGACTACTCCCACTGTCGCAGATGTCCATTGAGTCCTTTATGTGTATCTGCTTGTGTCTCGTAACGTGGGATCCAGGCGCCTCCATTCTCCTAGCCTTGGCATCCGTGCAGGTTTGGCTTGGTCACGTGAGGCGGGACCGTGTTTGAGGCTGAATTCTGCACAATTAATATTGTTTTTTCCACTGTGTGCCTTGTTCAATTTGCAGGTGCGACCTTGACGTTGGTGTGCGGCGTGCGATATTTGCAACATTGTGGCTTGGCTGTCTGCCTTTCGCTGGGCTCATTCTGCAGGATCAGCAACCGGACTCTTGTTCATTTTAATGTTTATGGAAGCCCTTGCTTGCGGCCTACTTGAATCAGGCGCATAACTGGAACCGTTGAGTGCACAGGCGCTTTAGGTTATAAGGTTTATGTGAAGCGTAAGCAAGCCATTTAGATCAAGTTCATCGTGCGTCTTGCGTTTCTGCATCTTAAAGCCTATGTGAAAAATAATAAAAATGCACGTCCGTGGATGTGTCCGTCACCTATGTCATAGCGCTGAGTATATTCTTCGTGTAGGTTGGTGTAGGAGTGTCCAGTGGGCATAGTCGTGTAGATGTGACCGTTGGCTAGGTCGTCATGGCATCTCTAACGATGTGTTGGTTTAGTCGAGTTGATCCATGTTGCATGTGTCGGCCTGGGTGGGGCGGGCTGCTGGGCAGGTAGTGCAGGTAGGTGGGCACATCCGTAGGTTCCTGTACCAAGGTATTTGGTCGTCTGGTAGATGGGCAAACTCATCTCGTGGCGGGTGCCTAGGCCGTGATCCTCTAGGCCAAGCGCGAGAGGGGATTGGCGGGAGTCTGTTGTTCCATTCTCCCACTTCACGTTATTGCACCACACCCCCAAAAAGAAGTCTTTCGGGATGGTCCCGGCCTGTCAAGGTCAAATAACAATAGAACCTTATACTGAGTCGTGGGCCATTCCAGCACCCGAGCAAAAAATCAAAGCAGCTGACCTTCACTTTGAACGAGCACACATTCCTAGTTAGCTACATTCAGTGTAAGGCCATCTCACAGGACTTGAAATTTACACTCCATCTTTGCATTTTGTCTGCGTGCTTTGCAGCCCCAGAGAACCATAAATACGGAGACATTCTATATGTTTTGAAAAATGATTTTTATTACTGTTTGGTTTAATTTAATGCGCAAATGAACAAGGTTGGATAGACACATTGCATGTACACTGAGCAATCACTTTTATTTACACAATACATAGCTACACATAATCAATGGGCCTGCGACATGAGGAGACTCGAGAGCAAAGTCACAGGTGACACCCGGGTGGTTCGCACTACTGCACGGTGAAGGGAGGGGCAAGGGTGGAGAGAACCATTGCATGTACACTGAGCAATCACTTTTATTTACACAATACATAGCTACACATATTCAATGGGCCTGCGACATGAGGAGACTCGAGAGAACAGCCAATCAAATTACAATCATTTAAACCGTGATGTGTATTTCTCAATGAGCTCTGCTTTAGGTGGACATGGAACAGAGGCAATGTTGGGTGGCAATGCAGTTGTCCCCTGCACAGGTTCGTTCACAACTCCGTGTATGTGCCTATCTAGGACATCAACTATAAGTCTCTCAATAAATTCATATTGCATATCCTCAAACACTGGTTTGATCACCCATTGTTTACTTCTTTTAGTGAAGGACTTATTGTAGCGAAGCGTCCCTAAAGTTCCGGTCGTCCTACTTTGTTGACGGGCAACATTATGGTTATGTGCCAAGACCGCTAGAAGAGTCCGATTTCTCATGCCCTCCATGCCAAAATGCAATCGTTTTGGCCTGTACTTTAGGCACATATTGTGGAACACCTCCAAATCTCCTGTGTGGCAGAATTCCGTGAGTCCCCTCAAATCTCTTGTTATAGTTTTATCAAATACAATCTTTTCAATGGCTTTGTGAGTGGGTGATGAAGGAATCAACCACTTCTTCTTCTGTGCCTATTCTGTGGACAAATGGCCATGTTCACAATTGTGGAAATGTTGGTTCGTGGTCCAAAGGTGAACGTTGCTACAGTGTAGCATTACTGACCGCCATTTTTCCAGTAGAATTTCCAACGACCCTTCACATGTTTTTGAGCTCCACCAAAGATGGTTGCTGATTGACTTGGACCACTGTGAAATACCTTGCATATCTTTTTTTTTACCTGCAGCCGACATTTTTTTATTGATTGTTTTTGCAAGATGCCATACGTCAAATTGGTGATTTATATTTTTGTACTCTTCTCTCATTGTCTTGGCAATTGAAACGTGTCTGTCCGTGGCTATCAGGTCGATCACCATTCCCCGCGATTGTAGTTCTTGCAATGATGCTACAAAGCCAACTTTCTCCATGGCCACTGAGGATGTACTTTGTGACACCTGCACGACCACCGAACTCACAATTTTCTTACTTTCCATGTCCTGAAAGTGGTAGGTGCAGTACTTGGCTGAAAATCCTGGGCTGTCGCTCTGTCCATCACCGGCTAGCCTGAACCGTTTGCCCGCGAATGTACTTTCAATAGACATTTTTTCCATTCTCCAAGCTTCGCTAATGGCTGGAAATAGATAATCGGTTTGGTATTTGTAGAACTGAGTTTTCGCAATGAAATGGATTCCCACAAACTGAAAGAAGTACTCTAACTTTTTAAAACTTGAACCACTAAAAAGTGCGGCCGCTGCACAAAGTAGATTGCCTGCTGGCAGTTGCCCCAGCATGGGTTGTGCAGACCATGAGAAAGGATGATATTTTGTACAGGTGGCATGTATTTTAAGGTTAGTGCCTCGAATTGCACGAGTCACATTAATCAATGGCTCCCCATATACTTCCCCACCAACCGAATGCCCACATTTCATCCTAATAATAATATCAATCAAACAACTATCGAATTCAATGAATTTGGCCTCTTTCCTTATACTGTCACTCTGCATCCCAGCTGGTTCGGCCTGTAACGTTGAGGACATGTCACTCACATGAAAGGTAGAATCTCTGATATCGTCTTCCGCAATGTTCAGTGATATTGATGGTGTTTCATTGTCGTCCACTTCATTCTCTTCCAATGCAACATCTGTTCCTTCTCTGGCGATGGGAGAATAAAACAATTTCTTCAACTTTCTCGCGGTCTTAGTTTTTGCGGGTGTGGATTCTGTGAATTGATCTCCGACTGCATCCGAACTACCAGGAGGACATTCGCTATCAATGGCTGGTGGTGGTATAGCTCCGTTGTCAATCACTTCATATTCTTCCCATTGGCACGATGCATCTCCAGTCTCAAGTCCCTGCCAAAAGGTTTGACAAGCAACATCTCTCGTTCGCTTCACTGTCTCTGTAGATCTAGTTCGTACACCCACTCGCAACTAGAGGACAGATTGGAAAAGGGATGTTCAGTTTAAACACAACTTACAGTATTGAACTATTAACAGTGAAAAACAACATAATATAGTGACCAGGACACTAACCTTCTTTTGCTTTCTTTTCTTTGAAACTTTCTTGCCTCGAACTTCAACATCTGGACGCTGTTGCTCCGACTCGTGTGTGCATGTCTCCACTTCCTCTTGCGCTGCAACGACTATATTTTCATGATAAGCACATCCATCACGCACTGACGCTCCATCGACTCCCTGAAACATAGAACTTTCATTAGTATGTATAATAATATTGAAAACACAAAATGTACTTGGGGACCAATACCCACGTAGATCTCAATAGCAAAACACGAATGAACGCATTGTGTAGAACATTCAAACGACAATTATTCACGCATTGTTGATCTAGTTAGATGGAACTGTCAAGATCCATACCTCGGGCTCCGCATAGACTTCCATTGATGATATTATTGAAGATGACGCTTCAGCAACTCCCTGAAACACATTAATTGCAATAGTATGGTTTTCTATTTTGTTAAAAAGAACATAAACTTTGTGCAGGCGTGAACGGCTCATCTAAATAGACCTGCACAAATGATCAGTTGTCTAAAATAAATAATGGATATCTAAATATGATTCGATTTGCTCGATCGTAGGAAGTGTCACCACCCAGAGATCTGCATCCACTACTAGGGGTGATGTTTTTGTAGAAGAAGATCCGTCATCTCCCTGAAACATAGTACTTGCGTTAATAAAGAAGGAAGTATAGTGGATGTAATCACGTCATATGATCTCGCTTGATCGAACTGTCAGTATCCATACCTCGAAATGCATAAGAACATCAAGGGACGCTGTAACTGCGGTGCGCACTTCTGCAAACTGTTGCGCCGACCCGTAACTGCATGCTCCCCCTTCTTCTTGGACTAATGCTCCATCGACTCCCTGAAACGTGGGACTTTCATTAGTAATGAACACAATATTGAAAAAAGAAGACACATAGGAGGGCGACAACAGAAGGACATATCAATGGCTAAAAACGAAAGAAACATTGTGTGTAACAATCACGCTACAAGAATGCAAGATCTGATGATCTCCATCGATGGAACTGTCCGGAAACGTACCTCGAGCATCTGAGTGACATCAACGGTTGTCGTCAATGCGTTGGACTCCTCAGCATCTCCCTGAAAGACAGTACTTGCATTATTTTGGATAACAATAATTATAACTGAAAACAAAGACTAGAGGACGAGTACTAGGGTGTACCATTAGGTAAAATAATTACACGATAAATTAAAACTATTGATTTACATGCCTAAAACAAGTCAGTGGCAGAATAGCCAAGTAAGATTACCCGATAGGCGCTTGAAGTGGCTGATGACTGCAATAACAACACGGATGGAGAATCTTCCGCCTTCATATTGAGTGGATACATAAATGGGGAAATTATTGTTAGCTAATGCTACACACTACCGCAAGGCCGAGAGCTAAATCCGTAAACTTGACTCACCAGTGGAGGGATGTGGACCAATAGAGTGGGAATAGCGGTTGAGAGCAATTTTCGCCTCGCTCGCGGTGTTTTCTTCTTTATTAGCAATGATGTGTAGTACATGTCTGAGCTAAAGTGCCTGCTGCAGATGCGGTATCGATCACCCCTCTTGTCCGCAAAGACTTATAGGACTCTACTTTCAAGCTCAGACGGTGGATATCCGCAATATCGGACCCATTCTCTTATCTGATCTATTGTCTTAGGGAAAACATGCATTATAGTACCTTCAGATTTATTATGGGTCTTCGTAGGGCAACCGCCAATGCAAAAGGCAGGCATTGTGGAAAGTTCTGAAAAGTAAAGATCAACAATTCTCAATGAATACCAATGTGTTAAAAAATTAAATGACACATAAAAGGTCCAATGCAAGGTTCGTTTTGGTTCTTGGAACTATACACGTTATTCACATGCGGATAAGTATTTGAATAACTTTAAAAAAATAGAAAAATAATTTGACTAAACTCAGAACATGTGACAGAAAATGTACTGTCTTGAACGAAAAGAAAACATGGATGCAATTTGATGACTACTAGCAAATAGATATAAATTAAAAAATTGGACGCAAAATGATTATGGTACATGGCCTTACCTTGACGAACAAACAGTTAGATGCAGGGATCAGAGTAGTTTCTTGTCGTAGAACAGGGAGCAGTTCACAGGTTGCAAACTGACGGGTTTGCTCGAAGTGGTCACGGAAGTTCACAGAGACGAAGAGCAGATAACCAGCACCTTCACGGGTTGACTAGCAAAGCGCAAAGAAGTTCTCATTCGAAATATGAAGTGGGTTATAAAGAATTCGAAACAGGGGTGTGTTTGTGAATGAATGACGTGTATATGTCGTGGCATTATGCGGTTTGCAGGGGGGCGTCCAGCATGAGGGAGGATGCTTGGCAGGAGACACGGGGTCTGGAGGTAGACATGGGAACAACAACCCATGCTCTATAGACCACTTTGAAGTGCACATGGTCTTTGGCACCTCTTGGCCTTTATCGCTCTCTGACAGCTCCACTTGCCAGCGCAAGTACCCCGGTGCGAACTGCCTTTGATAGGGCGGGGGGTGGATTGGGGCGGTGGTCGTGCAGACAAGACACAGGAAGACTCGTGAATGGAGACACACTTATGTGGATTGAAGGTGGGTGGCCAGCGTGAGGGGGGATGCTTGGCAGGAGACACGGGGTCTGGAGGTAGACAATGGGAACAACAACCCATGCTCTATAGACCACTTTGAAGTGCACATGGTCTTTGGCACCTCTTGGCCTTTATCGCTCCCTGACAGCTCCACTTGCCAGCGCAAGTACCCCGGTGCGAACTGCCTTTGATAGGGCGGGGGGTGGATTGGGGCGGTGGTCGTGCAGACAAGACACAGGAAGACTCGTGAATGGAGACACACTTATGTGGATTGAAGGTGGGTGGCCAGCGTGAGGGGGGATGCTTGGCAGGAGACACGGGGTCTGGAGGTAGACAATGGGAACAACAACCCATGCTCTATAGACCACTTTGAAGTGCACATGGTCTTTGGCACCTCTTGGCCTTTATCGCTCCCTGACAGCTCCACTTGCCAGCGCAAGTACCCCGGTGCGAACTGCCTTTGATAGGGCGGGGGGTGGATTGGGGCGGTGGTCGTGCAGACAAGACACAGGAAGACTCGTGAATGGAGACACACTTATGTGGATTGAAGGTGGGCGGCCAGCATGAGGGGGGATGCTTGGCAGGAGACACGGGGTCTGGAGGTAGACAATGGGAACAACAACCCATGCTCTATAGACCACTTTGAAGTGCACATGGTCTTTGGCACCTCTTGGCCTTTATCGCTCCCTGACAGCTCCACTTGCCAGCGCAAGTACCCCGGTGCGAACTGCCTTTGATAGGGCGGGGGGTGGATTGGGGCGGTGGTCGTGCAGACAAGACACAGGAAGACTCGTGAATGGAGACACACTTATGTGGATTGAAGGTGGGCGGCCAGCGTGAGGGAGGATGCTGGCCGGAGACATGTGGTGTGACAAGACAAGGCACAGGAAGACTATTCAATGGAGACACTCTAGATTCATTTAAAAAATCAAAACAACCATTGTTAAAATATATGTTGGGTTTTATTTTAGATCTTAATTTCAATTGAACATAAATAATAAACATTACACATTGTAAAGTTCCGGTTGCAGCACATACAGGGAAAATCTGCGGTATTGTCCACTGTCGCTGGGGAAATGTTGTCTAATGGCAAGTACCGCACAGGCAGGTATTACTCTCCGAACGCGGTTTCCGAGCCTCCCGTGAAGCCACCAAGTGAAGCAACGATAGGCCACCAGCCTGTACCACCTGTGAAAAAGAAAGATGCAAACTGTATTAAAATGACAAAACTTTCTTATCAATGTCGATTCAGGTAAAAAATGTCATTCTGCTTTGAAAAAAATTCTATCTAGAAAATGCACAATATGGAACCAATTTACATGCGTTCGAATGATATGTAGATGTAATTTTATATGTGGGAGAGAGACGACCATGAAATAGTAGTGGCATCACTGACATCACAACCAGAGTATACTTACTCGTTACTCGGATTACGCGGACGAACAGTGCCGCGAAGTTCGTGCATAAGCACCATCATCATCCTCAACACGGTCCGTGAGAGGCAGACTTCCCTGAACTCTGGCAGCTCGGTCATGCATTGCGGACTTGGCTCGCCTTCCGAAATGTAGGCCAAGCACCCGGAATTTTCACGGCAGCAGCAGTTCTCCTCCTCAGTTGGCATTAGCTCGCACCGATTGCACGTGCACCAGGTGGAGACGCCGTCCATGCGACATGGTCCAGGCTGTTCATCCGTTGACTGGTCCTCCCAACTGCCGTCCGAATCCCCATCGTTTTCGCTTGCTTGCCTTTCCAGTAGTTCCTCCTCGGTGTACTCGGGCTCGTACATATACGGCATTATTGTAGCCATTGTGTGGTAAAGAAAGTAAAATAATTTACAGAGATGGTACAGGTGTTCACAAGGCCTAGAAGCGGTGAAGGTAGCTGACCAGAGCACAGAAACGAGTCACAGAATACTCAAAGTAACACAGAGAGAGGAATGGAATCGAAAATCTGCTGCTGTGTGTTGTGAAACGGTGTGTTTATACTTATTGAGGAAAGAGGCGTCCTGCCATTTCCATGGCGACACTTCATTAGCTGAGGCGCAGCGATTGTTGACACGAAACGTGCTTTGGCGTTGGGAAATGGGCGGTACGCGTCTGCTGATGTCAGGCTCAGGGGCGGGGGATTTGATTTAGTGCCGCAAACGCAGGTGAGCCAGGTCGATGGGGGGAAATGATAGGATTATCACAAAATGGCGGATGATTTCGAGTGCGTTAATGGACGAAAAGTCGGGTAAGGTCCATAGGAAAGTTTTCTACGATCTACCGATTTATGCTTAAAAACACATGGCCGAACCGTAGGGACAATAAAAAAAAAGTCCCGGAACTATCCTTTAAGCATGGTATACATACCATAGCATGTAACTGTGCCTACAAATGGAACATTTTGTTCATTTATTAGGGAGTTGTGAAAATGGCAAAATCAAATTGCCATTACTGACACAGACCAGCTGCCGCTGTCCGGACATTTCGTCGAAAGACAATTGGTCGACGTAATTTGGTCGAAAGCCAAATGGTCGATTTTTTTATTTATTTATATATATATTTTTTAGGTTGTAGTTTAGGGAAAAAAAGGGTTTTTTAGAAAAAAAGGGGGTTGGGGGGAGCCCCCCAAACCCCCCCCCCAAAAAAAAAGTGAAAATAAAAAACAAAAGCAATTCGACCATTTGGTTTTCGACCAAATGGTTTCGACCAAATGTCCTGTCGACAAATTTTTTTCGACGAAATGTCTGGCAACCCAGCTGCCGACTGTTGCTATTGACAGGAGTTCTAGGTGAATAAACTGAGGAGATCACCAGTTCAATTACCTGTGAACGCATTTTGAAGCTCATTCACAACCAGTTCATGCCCGTTCTCTCCATTTTGGCTTTCTGGCTGGCCGAGGGGCCCTTCAGTAATGTTCTTTGCTAACCATTACACCATGGGCCCCTTGCTGGTGCAACCTGACAGAGTTGTAACAGAAATGAGAATCGAGATCTCATGCATCATTTTAACAAACTCATATTCCTAGCCCACGGATATTATGCAAATGTGGAACTGTTTAGTTGGTTGTTGCGCAATAGCAAACTCTTTGCTTTACAGCTCATTTGGATAGGATTCTTCCTCTGGGGGCATAAGATAAAAGAATATTGCATACATTCTCTAAAAGGCTCTTTTTTTGCTGCAATGACGTTCATCATTTCACTAAGTATGTAGGTTCCATGGTGTAATGGTTAGCACTCTGGACTCTGAATCCAGCGATCCGAGTTCAAATCTTGGTGGGACCTTGGGAATTACTGTGTTTGTTTTCCTCTCAGTGTCTTGTTTTAATAGCAATGACTCTGCTGTGTCGCCCACTTTCATAGCATTATTCCCTGGGTGCATTCGAAAAAAGAAAGATTTTCCATGGATGACGTTCTTTAGCCACAATGAAACCCACCACTTTCTGTGGTGTGAAAGACTCATGGTGTAATGGTAGCACCCTGGAGGTTGAATCCAATAATTTGCATTCAAATCTCTGTAAGAGCTTACCATCAGTCGAAATTTTCCCTTATCGTTTATTGTGGATGTCTTCTTTGAAGAAAGGTATGATCCAACTAAAGTAAGTACATTCACGAATGGGCCCTTGGTCGGTACAAACAGTATTTATACACCTCAGGCCTTTTGTGAATTAAGAAAAGTGTGTTCTTCGTTCTATTTTTCATCTCAAACTGATACCTTCATGTTACAAACATGTAAAGACTGTTAAGACGCTTGATTAATATCATTGATTCTGAATATGGTCGCTTTTCATAGGATTAACCCTTTAACAATTTTGAAAGAGAATGGCGATACAATAGAGCTGCTTTTCCCAAAATGGTATTATTAATGTTGTTGCTGCATCTTCAAGTAAAAAGAGAATCCATTGGGTCACAGATTGAGCATGTTTCTTAACATTGAGTTACGTTTGAACATTTCAAATCTTTTATGTATGTTTCCGATGCAGATCTGCCCATCGACTCAGAATGACCTCACTGCTCATACATTTTAAAAAAATGCATAAAGGTTAAGGTGCTAGGCACAAAAGTGGATTTTTATGAAAAGTTATGCCAGAGAGTGAGAGCGAAAATGAATACCATACACCACTAACCTTATGAATATTACTATCTTTAGCCTATAATTTAAGACAAAAAGGAGACAAAGTGTGTTAGAGCAAGAGAGAGGTTCCACCGAGACTTGAACTCGGATCGCTGGATTCAAAGTCCAAAGTGCTAACCATTACACCATGGAACCCTTGTTGAGCAGAGCTTCATAAAGGCAATGAGAATATAGGGCACAGTCAAGATTTTTACTGACTTATAGTAAGCATTTACTGATATTATATCGAAGCAGCACTGTTGCTGTTGGATGCTGTGCAATCGCAAAGTATTGGCTTCATGCCTCATTTGGATCAAATTCTTCCTCTGGAGTCTAATGATATAGGAATATTACATAATTTCTCTGATGTGCTCTGTTTTGCCAGAATGAAGTGCATCATGCTACTGATTATATAGGTTCCATGGTGTAATGGTTAGCACTCTGGACTCTGAATCCAGCGATCCGTGTTCAAATCTTGGTGGGACCCTGGGGCTGCTTCTCTTTTAGAGTTGCCTTTCATTTGCAGATAGATATAACAGCAATAGCTTTGCTTTACAGCCCACTTTGATGGCAGTCTTCTTTGACCAAAGAATATTAATAGTTTCTGGGGATGACTCTCTTTTGCCACAAAGAAACTGCCCACTATCATATCTCCAAAGCTCCACGGTATAATGGCTATTAAACTGGCTTTTGATCTCAGCGATTTGCATTCAAAGCCCAGGAGGCCCCTAAAATCAGTTGAATTGTTTCCTGATAATTTAGAGTTCATTTCTTCTTTCCAGAAAGGTGTGATCCAAATAAAGTAAGTGCATTTAAACAAGGGCACTTGATCAGTAAATGCACTACTTTCTAGAACTCATAACTCTTGTAAGTTATAAAAAGTTTGCTCTCCATACGGTTTGTCAGCTCAAAGAATTACATTTTTTACACATTTAATAAGACCATCAAATTGCTTGAAACATAGGAATGATTGTGAAAGTGAATATGATTCACCAAAATAATTGTATAACATTTTTTAATGTTAATAAAATAGGGCTTTTTCCAATCTTTTCACATCAATGTTGTTTCTGCATGTTCCAGTGAGCAGAGAATCTACTGCACATAGTGTGTACATTTTTCATTTCATAGAGTTAAGGTTGGACATTATTCATCTGTGGAAAATGTTTCTGAGAGATATCTGGGTGCCCACTCTGATTGACCTTAGGGATTGTACATTAACGATATGTAGTTGCATCACTGTATTGGTATCAGGCACCAAAGTGCATTTAAATGTAATGTCGTGCAGAGAGAGAGAGAGAGAGTGTGAAAATGGCTACCCGAGTCGACTGAACATCTGAATATTAACTCTGTTGAATTGTAATTTGAGAAATTAGAAAATGGAGTGTAAGAGCAAGATAATGGTTCCACTGAGACTTGAACTCGGATCGTTAGATTCAAAGTCCAAAGTGCTAACCATTACACCATGGAACCCTTGCGCGATGCACCTCAGAGCGTTGAATCAGAAATGGCAATATAGAGCACATTTACAATTTTTACAGATTCATAGTCCCAATTGACTGATATCATACAAACACAGCAATGTTGTCGATTGACGTTGTGCTATAGCAATCTCTGTGCTTTATAAATCATGTAGATCAAATTTTTCCTCTTGAGGCATATGATTAAGCAATATTAAATATTGTTTCTGACTGCCTCTGTTTTGGCATAATGAAGTTCAGCATTTGCGTAAGTATTTAGGTTCCATGGTCTAATGGTTAGTAGGCTGTACTCTGAATTTAGTAATCCGACATGTTATAGCTATATTTTGTTTTCCTTTGGGTGTATTGTCATTTTATGCACATAGATTTCCTAGCAGTGGCTGTGATGAATAGTTCAATTTGATAGCAGCTTCCTTTCGAGAATTTGAAAAAAAAAGAATTAAATAGTCTCTCTGGATGACTCTGCTTTGATTTCTATGTGCACATTCCTTTTGCGTTTCAGAGGGATTGACCAACATACACAACAGTGCTTGGAAGACCTCTTCCTCCCTCATGGCATGTAAAGCTAACCTCTCTCCTACCTTGTGTTTTTTTACTTTTTAACTTCCCCTTCCGAGTCATGATTATGTAACTGAATTTACATTTTTAGATTTTAACTGCAGTAGTTGCTTGTTTTTCATTTTTATTTTTTGTGTACGCATACATCCCTTTTTGTGGGGAGGGGGAGTGATGTCTGTTTACTTATATTAGCTAATATAGGTCATTTTATGTCCGCTTACAATATGTGTCAGGATTTTTTATGTCGTTTCCAATCAATGTCTAATATCAAGTGGTTTGCAGCAGTCATACAAAGGCATGTAACACCCCCAAAACACCTACATAAGTTAGAAATACTCAGGAAGAGTACTCAGTTTATGAAAAGGCGGTGAATCCCAAATAGAACTCAAAATGTAAGCTAGCAAGCAGACCGTGCACCCCTGTTTGGAACTATGACCTGTGTGATGCCCTCTATTAACAGAACAATGTAACTGTAGCCCATGTCACATAAAATAGAAAGTAGAGATTATGCAAATTAACTCCCAGAAGAGCCTGGTGTCACCCCAAAAGGTGTCATGCTTTTCACACCAAGAAACATCCACACATAGATCCCTGCGAACCTCAAAAACGTACAGGAAACCCTGTCCAGCGCTTTGCTCCGAGAGGAGATAAGGTTGAAAAACCACCCTATGTTAAAAGTGTCCAGAATCCATGCCAGCTGCCCTGTCTATAGAACCTGGCCGTTTGTGGCCATTCGGGGCCTAGGGGCATGAGTGGAAGGGTTTAACCTGCCTGGGTTCTTGGGGATGGTTTCATCATGCCTCAGTTTACAATGGCACTCTGCCGCTTTGTCAGGTTTTAAAGAAGCCTGACTCCTGCAGGGCAAAAGATCTGATTATTTCCTTACATGTTTTGTACGTAAGAATGCGGATGGTGCTCTGAACCTCCTATGGTGGTTATTAAGCATGGTATACATACCATAGCATGTAACTGTGCCTACAAATGGAACATTTTGTTCATTTATTAGGGAGTTGTGAAAATGGCAAAATCAAATTGCCATTACTGACACAGACCAGCTGCCGCTGTCCGGACATTTCGTCGAAAGACATTTGGTCGACGTAATTTGGTTGAAAGCCAAATGGTCGATTTTTTTATTTATTTATATATATATATTTTAGGTTGTAGTTTAGGGAAAAAAAGGGGTTTTTAGAAAAAAAGGGGGTTGGGGGGACCCCCCCAAACCCCCCCCCAAAAAAAAAAAAGTGAAAATAAAAAACAAAAGCAATTCGACCATTTGGTTTTCGACCAAATGGTTTCGACCAAATGTCCTGTCGGCAAATTTTTTTCGACGAAATGTCTGGCAACCCAGCTGCCGACTGTTGCTATTGACAGGAGTTCCAGGTGAATAAACTGAGGAGATCACCAGTTCAATTACCTGTGAACGCATTTTGAAGCTCATTCACAACCAGTTCATGCCCGTTCTCTCCATTTTGGCTTTCTGGCTGGCCGAGGGGCCCTTCAGTAATGTTCTTTGCTAACCATTACACCATGGGCCCCTTGCTGGTGCAACCTGACAGAGTTGTAACAGAAATGAGAATCGAGATCTCATGCATCATTTTAACAAACTCATATTCCTAGCCCACGGATATTATGCAAATGTGGAACTGTTTAGTTGGTTGTTGCGCAATAGCAAACTCTTTGCTTTACAGCTCATTTGGATAGGATTCTTCCTCTGGAGGCATAAGATAAAAGAATATTGCATACATTCTCTAAAAGGCTCTTTTTTTGCTGCAATGACGTTCATCATGTCACTAAGTATGTAGGTTCCATGGTGTAATTGTTAGCACTCTGAATCCAGCGATCCGAGTTCAAATCTCGGTGGGACCTTGGGAATTACTGTGTTTGTTTTCCTCTCAGTGTCTTGTTTTAATAGCAATGACGCTGCTGTGTCGCCCACTTTCATAGCATTATTCCCTGGGTGCATTTGAAAAAAGAAAGATTTTCCATGGATGACGCTCTTTAGCCACAATGAAACCCACCACTTTCTGTGGTGTGAAAGACCCATGGTGTAATGGTAGCACCCTGGAGGTTGAATCCAATAATTTGCATTCAAATCTCTGTAAGAGCTTACCATCAGTCGAACCTTTCCCTTATCGTTTATTGTGGATGTCTTCTTTGAAGAAAGGTATGATCCAACTAAAGTAAGTACATTCACGAATGGGCCCTTGGTCGGTACAAACAGTATTTATACACCTCAGGCCTTTTGTGAAATAAGAAAAGTGTGTTCTTCGTTCTATTTTTCATCTCAAACTGATACCTTCATTTTACAAACATGTAAAGACTGTTAAGACGCTTGATTAATATCATTGATTCTGAATATGGTCGCTTTTCATAGGATTAACCCTTTAACAATTTTGAAAGAGAATGGCGATACAATAGAGCTGCTTTTCCCAAAATGGTATTATTAATGTTGTTGCTGCATCTTCAAGTAAAAGAGAATCAATTGGGTCACAGATTGAGCATGTTTCTTAACATTGAGTTAAGTTTGAACATTTCAAATCTTTTATGTATGTTTCCGATGCAGATCTGCCCATCGACTCAGAATGACCTCACTGTTCATGCATTTAAAAAAAATGCATAAAGGTTAAGGTGCTAGGCAGAAAAGTGGATTTTTATGAAAAGTTATGCCAGAGAGTGAGAGCGAAAATGAATACCCTACACCACTAACCTTATGAATATTACTATCTTTGGCCTATAATTTAAGACAAAAAGGAGACATAGTTTGTTAGAGCAAGAGAGAGGTTCCAGCGAGACTTCAAAGTACAAAGTGCTAACCATTACACCATGGAACCCTTGTTGAGCAGAGTTTCATAAAGGCAATGAGAATATAGGGCACAGTCAAGATTTTTACTGACCTATAGTAAGCATTTACTGATATTATATTGAAGCAGCACTGTTGCTGTTGGATGCTGTGCAATCTCAAAGTATTGGCTTCATGCCTCATTTGGATCAAATTCTTCCTCTGGAGTCTAATGATATAGTAATATTACATATTTTCTCTGATGTGCTCTGTTTTGCCAGAATGAAGTGCATCATGCTACTGATTCTGTAGGTTCCATGGTGTAATGGTTAGCACTCTGGACTCTGAATCCAGCGATCCGAGTTCAAATCTCGGTGGGACCTTGGGGCTGCTTCTCTTTTAGAGTTGCCTTTCATTTGCAGATAGATATAACAGCAATAGCTTTGCTTTACAGCCCACTTTGATGGCAGTCTTCTTTGACGAAAGAATATTAATAGTTTCTGGGGATGACTCTCTTTTGCCACAAAGAAACTGCCCACTCTCTTATCTCCAAAGCTCCAAGTTATAATGGCTATTAAACTGGCTTTTGATCTGAGCGATTTGCATTCAAAGCCCAGGAGGCCCCTAAAATCAGTTGAATTGTTTCCTGATAATTTAGAGTTTATTTCTTCTTTCGAGAAAGGTGTGATCCAAATAAAGTAAGTACATTTAAACAAGGGCACTTGATCAGTAAATGCGCTATTTTCTAGAACTCATAACTCTTGTAAGTTATAAAAAGTTTGCTCTCCATACAGTTTGTCAGCTCAAAGAATTACATGTTTTACACATTTAATAACACCATCAAATTGCTTGAATCATAGGAATGATTGTGAAAGTGAATATGATTCACCAAAATAATTGTATAACATTTTTTAATGTTAATAAAATAGGGCTTTTTCCAATCTTTTCACATCAATGTTGTTTCTGCATGTTCCAGTGAGCAGAGAATCTACTGCATATAGTGTGTACATTTTTCTTTTCATAGAGTTAAGGTTGGACATTATTCATCTGTGGAAAATGTTTCTGAGAGATATCTGGGTGCCCACTCTGATTGACCTTAGGGATTGTACATTAACGATATGTAGTTGCATCACTGTATTGGTATCAGGCACCAAAGTGCATTTAAATGTAAAGTCGTGCAGAGAGAGAGAGAGTGTGAAAACGGCTACCTGAGTCGACTGAACTTCTGAATATTAACTCTGTTGAATTGTAATTTGAGAAATTAGAAAATGGAGTGTAAGAGCAAGATAATGGTTCCACCGAGACTTGAACTCGGATCGTTGGATTCAAAGTCCAAAGTGCTAACCATTACACCATGGAACCCTTGCGAGATGCACCTGAGAGCGTTGAATCAGAAATGGCAATATAGAGCACATTTACAATTTTTACAGATTCATAGTCCCAATTGACTGATATCATACAAACACAGCAATGTTGTCGATTGACGTTGTGCTATAGCAATCTCTGTGCTTTATAGATCATGTAGATCAAATTCTTCCTCTTGAGGCATATGATTAAGCAATATTAAATATTGTTTCTGACTGCCTCTGTTTTGGCATAATGAAGTTCAGCATTTGCGTAAGTATTTAGGTTCCATGGTCTAATGGTTAGTAGGCTGGACTCTGAATTTAGTAATCCGACATGTTATAGCTATATTTTGTTTTCCTTTGGGTGTATTGTCATTTTATGCACATAGATTTCCTAGCAGTGGCTGTGATGAATAGTTCAATTTGATAGCAGCTTCCTTTCGAGAATTTGAAAAAAAAAGAATTAAATAGTCTCTCTGGATGACTCTGCTTTGATTTCTATGTGCACATTCCTTTTGCGTTTCAGAGGGATTGACCAACATACACAACAGTGCTTGGAAGACCTCTTCCTCCCTCATGGCATGTAAAGCTAACCTCTCTCCTACCTTGTGTTTTATTACTTTTTAACTTCCCCTTCCGAGTCATGATCATGTAACTGAATTTACATTTTTAGATTTTAACTGCAGTAGTTGCTTGTTTTTCATTTTTATTTTTTGTGTACGCATACATCCCTTTTTGTGGGGAGGGGGGAGTGATGTCTGTTTACTTATATTAGCTAATATAGGTCATTTTATGTCCGCTTACAATATGTGTCAGGATTTTTTATGTCGTTTCCAATCAATGTCCAATATCAAGTGGTTTGCAGCAGTCATACAAAGGCACGTAACACCCCCAAAACACCTAAATAAGTTAGAAATACTCCGGAAGAGTACTCAGTTTATGAAAAGGCGGTGAATCCCAAATAGAACTGTAAATGTAAGCTAGCAAGCAGACCGTGCACCCCTGTTTGGAACTATGACCTGTGTGTTGCCCTCTATTAACAGAACAATGTAACTGCAGCCCATGTCACATAAAATAGAAAGTAGAGATTCTGCAAATTAACTCCCAGAAGAGCCTGGTGTCACCCCAAAAGGTGTCATGCTTTTCACACCAAGAAACATCCACACATAGATCCCTGCAAACCTCAGAAACGTACAGGAAACCCTGTCCAGCGCTTTGCTCCCAGAGGAGATAAGGTTGAAAAACCACCCTATGTTAAAAGTGTCCATAATCCATGCCAGCTGCCCTGTCTATAGAACCTGGCCGTTCGTGGCCATTCGGGGCCTAGGGGCATGAGTGGAAGGGTTTAACCTGCCTGGGTTCTTGGGCATGGTTTCATCATGCCTCAGTTTACAATGGCACTCTGCCGCTTTGTCAGGCTTTAAAGAAGCCTGACTCCTGCAGAGCAAAAGATCTGATTATTTCCTTACATGTTTTGTACGTAAGAATGCGGATGGTGCTCTGAACCTCCTATGGTGGTTATTAAGCATGGTATACATACCATAGCATGTAACTGTGCCTACAAATGGAACATTTTGTTCATTTATTAGGGAGTTGTGAAAATGGCAAAATCAAATTGCCATTACTGACACAGACCAGCTGCCGCTGTCCGGACATTTCGTCGAAAGACATTTGGTCGATGTAATTTGGTCGAAAGCCAAATGGTCGATTTTTTTATTTATTTATATATATATTTTTTAGGTTGTAGTTTAGGGAAAAAAAGGGGTTTTTAGAAAAAAAGGGGGATGGGGGACCCCCCCAAACCCCCCCCCCAAAAAAAAAGTGAAAATAAAAAACAAAAGCAATTCGACCATTTGGTTTTCGATCAAATGGTTTCGACCAAATGTCCTGTCGACAAATTTTTTTCAACGAAATGTCTGGCAACCCAGCTGCCGACTGTTGCTATTGACAGGAGTTCTAGGTGAATAAACTGAGGAGATCACCAGTTCAATTGCCTGTGAACGCATTTTGAAGCTCATTCACAACCAGTTCATGCCCGTTCTCTCCATTTTGGCTTTCTGGCTGGCCGAGGGGCCCTTCAGTAATGTTCTTTGCTAACTATTACACCATGGGCCCCTTGCTGGTGCCACCTGACAGAGTTGTAACAGAAATGAGAATCGAGATCTCATGCATCATTTTAACAAACTCATATTCCTAGCCCACGGATATTATGCAAATGTGGAACTGTTTAGTTGGTTGTTGCGCAATAGCAAACTCTTTGCTTTACAGCTCATTTGGATAGGATTCTTCCTCTGGAGGCATAAGATAAAAGAATATTGCATACATTCTCTAAAAGGCTCTTTTTTTGCTGCAATGACGTTCATCATGTCGCTAAGTATGTAGGTTCCATGGTGTTATGGTTAGCACTCTGGACTCTGAATCCAGCGATCCAAATTCAAATCTCGTTGGGACCTTGGGAATTACTGTGTTTGTTTTCCTCTCAGTGTCTTGTTTTAATAGCAATGACGCTGCTGTGTCGCCCACTTTCATAGCATTATTCCCTGGGTGCATTTGAAAAAAGAAAGATTTTCCATGGATGACGCTCTTTAGCCACAATGAAACCCACCACTTTCTGTGGTGTGAAAGACCCATGGTGTAATGGTAGCACCCTGGAGGTTGAATCCAATAATTTGCATTAAAATCTCATTAAGAGCTTACCATCAGTCGAACCTTTCCCTTATCGTTTATTGTGGATGTCTTCTTTGAAGAAAGGTATGATCTAACTAAAGTAAGTACATTCACGAATGGGCCCTTGGTCGGTACAAACAGTATTTATACACCTCAGGCCTTTTGTGAATTAAGAAAAGTGTGTTCTTCGTTCTATTTTTCATCTCAAACTGATACCTTCATTTTACAAACATGTAAAGACTGTTAAGACGCTTGATTAATATCATTGATTCTGAATATGGTCGCTTTTCATAGGATTAACCCTTTAACAATTTAGAAAGAGAATGGCGATACAATAGAGCTGCTTTTCCCAAAATGGTATTATTAATGTTGTTGCTGCATCTTCAAGTAAAAAGAGAATCCATTGGGTCACAGATTGAGCATGTTTCTTAACATTGAGTTAAGTTTGAACATTTCAAATCTTTTATGTATGTTTCCGATGCAGATCTGCCCATCGACTCAGAATGACCTCACTGTTCATACATTTAAAAAAAATGCATAAAGGTTAAGGTGCTAGGCACAAAAGTGGATTTTTATGAAAAGTTATGCCAGAGAGTGAGAGCGAAAATGAATACCCTACACCACTAACCTTATGAATATTACGATCTTTGGCCTATAATTTAAGACAAAAAGGAGACAAAGTGTGTTAGAGCAAGAGAGAGGTTCCACCGAGACTTGAACTCGGATCACTCGGATCGCTGGATTCAAAGGCCAAAGTGCTAACCATTACACCATGGAACCCTTGTTGAGCAGAGCTTCATAAAGGCAATGAGAATATAGGGCACAGTCAAGATTTTTACCGACCTATAGTAAGCGTTTACTGATATTATATCGAAGCAGCACTGTTGCTGTTGGATGCTGTGCAATCGCAAAGTATTGGCTTCATGCCTCATTTGGATCAAATTCTTCCTCTGGAGTCTAATGACATAGGAATATTACATATTTTCTCTGATGTGCTCTGTTTTGCCAGAATGAAGTGCATCATGCTACTGATTATGTAGGTTCCATGGTGTAATGGTTAGCACTCTGGATTCTGAATCCAGCGATCCGAGTTCAAATCCCGTTGGGACCTTGGGGCTGCTTCTCTTTTAGAGTTGCCTTTCATTTGCAGATAGATATAACAGCAATAGCTTTGCTTTACAGCCCACTTTGATGGCAGTCTTCTTTGACCAAAGAATATTAATAGTTTCTGGGGATGACTCTCTTTTGCCACAAAGAAACTGCCCACTCTCATATCTCCAAACCTCCAAGGTATAATGGCTATTAAACTGGCTTTTGATCTCAGCGATTTGCATTCAAAGCCCAGGAGGCCCCTAAAATCAGTTGAATTGTTTCCTGATAATTTAGAGTTTATTTCTTCTTTCCAGAAAGGTGTGATCCAAATAAAGTAAGTACATTTAAACAAGGGCACTTGATCAGTAAATGCACTACTTTCTAGAACTCATAACTCTTGTAAGTTATAAAAAGTTTGCTCTCCATACAGTTTGTCAGCTCAAAGAATTACATTTTTTACACATTTAATAAAACCATCAAATTGCTTGAAACATAGGAATGATTGTGAAAGTGAATATGATTCACCAAAATAATTGTATAACATTTTTTAATGTTAATAAAATAGGGCTTTTTCCAATCTTTTCACATCAATGTTGTTTCTGCATGTTCCAGTGAGCAGAGAATCTACTGCACATAGTGTGTACATTTTTCTTTTCATAGAGTTAAGGTTGGACATTATTCATCTGTGGAAAATGTTTCTGAGAGATATCTGGGTGCCCACTCGGATTGACCTTAGGGATTGTACATTAACGATATGTAGTTGCATCACTGTATTGGTATCAGGCACCAAAGTGCATTTAAATGTAATGTCGTGCAGAGAGAGAGAGAGAGTGTGAAAATGGCTACCTGAGTCGACTGAACTTCTGAATATTAACTCTGTTGAATTGTAATTTGAGAAATTAGAAAATGGAGTGTAAGAGCAAGATAATGGTTCCACCGAGACTTGATTGTTGGATTCAAAGTCCAAAGTGCTAACCATTACACCATGGAACCCTTGCGAGATGCACCTGAGAGTGTTGAATCAGAAATGGCAATATAGAGCACATTTACAATTTTTACAGATTCATAGTCCCAATTGACTGATATCATACAAACACAGCAATGTTGTCGATTGACGTTGTGCTATAGCAATCTCTGTGCTTTATAGATCATGTAGATCAAATTCTTCCTCTTGAGGCATATGATTAAGCAATATTAAATATTGTTTCTGACTGCCTCTGTTTTGGCATAATGAAGTTCAGCATTTGCGTAAGTATTTAGGTTCCATGGTCTAATGGTTAGTAGGCTGGACTCTGAATTTAGTAATCCGACATGTTATAGCTATATTTTGTTTTCCTTTGGGTGTATTGTCATTTTATGCACATAGATTTCCTAGCAGTGGCTGTGATGAATAGTTCAATTTGATAGCAGCTTCCTTTCGAGAATTTGAAAAAAAAAGAATTAAATAGTCTCTCTGGATGACTCTGCTTTGATTTCTATGTGCACATTCCTTTTGCGTTTCAGAGGGATTGACCAACATACACAACAGTGCTTGGAAGACCTCTTCCTCCCTCATGGCATGTAAAGCTAACCTCTCTCCTACCTTGTGTTTTTTTACTTTTTAACTTCCCCTTCCGAGTCATGATCATGTAACTGAATTTACATTTTTAGATTTTAACTGCAGTAGTTGCTTGTTTTTCATTTTTATTTTTTGTGTACGCATACATCCCTTTTTGTGGGGAGGGGGGAGTGATGTCTGTTTACTTATATTAGCTAATATAGGTCATTTTATGTCCGCTTACAATATGTGTCAGGATTTTTTATGTCGTTTCCAATCAATGTCTAATATCAAGTGGTTTGCAGCAGTCATACAAAGGCACGTAACACCCCGAAAACACCTACATAAGTTAGAAATACTCCGGAAGAGTACTCAGTTTATGAAAAGGCGGTGAATCCCAAATAGAACTGTAAATGTAAGCTAGCAAGCAGACCGTGCACCCCTGTTTGGAACTATGACCTGTGTGTTGCCCTCTATTAACAGAACAATGTAACTGCAGCCCATGTCACATAAAATAGAAAGTAGAGATTATGCAAATTAACTCCCAGAAGAGCCTGGTGTCACCCCAAAAGGTGTCATGCTTTTCACACCAAGAAACATCCACACATAGATCCCTGCGAACCTCAAAAACGTACAGGAAACCCTGTCCAGCGCTTTGCTCCCAGAGGAGATAAGGTTGAAAAACCACCCTATGTTAAAAGTGTCCATAATCCATGCCAGCCGCCCTGTCTATAGAACCTGGCCGTTCGTGGCCATTCGGGGCCTAGGGGCATGAGTGGAAGGGTTTAACCTGCCTGGGTTCTTGGGCATGGTTTCATCATGCCTCAGTTTACAATGCACTCTGCCGCTTTGTCAGGCTTTAAAGAAGCCTGACTCCTGCAGAGCAAAAGATCTGATTATTTCCTTACATGTTTTGTACGTAAGAATGCGGATGGTGCTCTGAACCTCCTATGGTGGTTATTAAGCATGGTATACATACCATAGCATGTAACTGTGCCTACAAATGGAACATTTTGTTCATTTATTAGGGAGTTGTGAAAATGGCAAAATCAAATTGCCATTACTGACACAGACCAGCTGCCGCTGTCCGGACATTTCGTCGAAAGACATTTGGTCGACGTAATTTGGTCGAAAGCCAAATGGTCGATTTTTTTATTTATTTATATATATATTTTTTAGGTTGTAGTTTAGGGAAAAAAAGGGGTTTTTAGAAAAAAAGGGGGATGGGGGGACCCCCCCAAACTCCCCCCCCAAAAAAAAAAGTGAAAATAAAAAACAAAAGCAATTCGACCATTTGGTTTTCGATCAAATGGTTTTGACCAAATGTCCTGTCGACAAATTTTTTTCGACGAAATGTCTGGCAACCCAGCTGCCGACTGTTGCTATTGACAGGAGTTCTAGGTGAATAAACTGAGGAGATCACCAGTTCAATTACCTGTGAACGCATTTTGAAGCTCATTCACAACCAGTTCATGCCCGTTCTCTCCATTTTGGCTTTCTGGCTGGCCGAGGGGCCCTTCAGTAATGTTCTTTGCTAACCATTACACCATGGGCCCCTTGCTGGTGCCACCTGACAGAGTTGTAACAGAAATGAGAATCGAGATCTCATGCATCATTTTAACAAACTCATATTCCTAGCCCACGGATATTATGCAAATGTGGAACTGTTTAGTCGGTTGTTGCGCAATAGCAAACTCTTTGCTTTACAGCTCATTTGGATAGGATTCTTCCTCTGGAGGCATAAGATAAAAGAATATTGCATACATTCTCTAAAAGGCTCTTTTTTTGCTGCAATGACGTTCATCATGTCACTAAGTATGTAGGTTCCATGGTGTAATGGTTAGCACTCTGGACTCTGAATCCAGCGATCCGAGTTCAAATCTCGGTGGGACCTTGGGAATTACTGTGTTTGTTTTCCTCTCAGTGTCTTGTTTTAATAGCAATGACGCTGCTGTGTCGCCCACTTTCATAGCATTATTCCCTGGGTACATTTGAAAAAAGAAAGATTTTCCATGGATGACGCTCTTTAGCCACAATGAAACCCACCACTTTCTGTGGTGTGAAAGACCCATGGTGTAATGGTAGCACCCTGGAGGTTGAATCCAATAATTTGCATTCAAATCTCTGTAAGAGCTTACCATCAGTCGAACCTTTCCCTTATCGTTTATTGTGGATGTCTTCTTTGAAGAAAGGTATGATCCAACTAAAGTAAGTACATTCACGAATGGGCCCTTGGTCGGTACAAACAGTATTTATACACCTCAGGCCTTTTGTGAATTAAGAAAAGTGTGTTCTTCGTTCTATTTTTCATCTCAAACTGATACCTTCATTTTACAAACATGTAAAGACTGTTAAGACGCTTGATTAATATCATTGATTCTGAATATGGTCGCTTTTCATAGGATTAACCCTTTAACAATTTAGAAAGAGAATGGCGATACAATAGAGCTGCTTTTCCCAAAATGGTATTATTAATGTTGTTGCTGCATCTTCAAGTAAAAAGAGAATCCATTGGGTCACAGATTGAGCATGTTTCTTAACATTGAGTTAAGTTTGAACATTTCAAATCTTTTATGTATGTTTCCGATGCAGATCTGCCCATCGACTCAGAATGACCTCACTGTTCATACATTTAAAAAAAATGCATAAAGGTTAAGGTGCTAGGCACAAAAGTGGATTTTTATGAAAAGTTATGCCAGAGAGTGAGAGCGAAAATGAATACCCTACACCACTAACCTTATGAATATTACGATCTTTGGCCTATAATTTAAGACAAAAAGGAGACAAAGTGTGTTAGAGCAAGAGAGAGGTTCCACCGAGACTTGAACTCGGATCACTCGGATCGCTGGATTCAAAGGCCAAAGTGCTAACCATTACACCATGGAACCCTTGTTGAGCAGAGCTTCATAAAGGCAATGAGAATATAGGGCACAGTCAAGATTTTTACCGACCTATAGTAAGCGTTTACTGATATTATATCGAAGCAGCACTGTTGCTGTTGGATGCTGTGCAATCGCAAAGTATTGGCTTCATGCCTCATTTGGATCAAATTCTTCCTCTGGAGTCTAATGACATAGGAATATTACATATTTTCTCTGATGTGCTCTGTTTTGCCAGAATGAAGTGCATCATGCTACTGATTATGTAGGTTCCATGGTGTAATGGTTAGCACTCTGGATTCTGAATCCAGCGATCCGAGTTCAAATCCCGTTGGGACCTTGGGGCTGCTTCTCTTTTAGAGTTGCGTTTCATTTGCAGATAGATATAACAGCAATAGCTTTGCTTTACAGCCCACTTTGATGGCAGTCTTCTTTGACCAAAGAATATTAATAGTTTCTGGGGATGACTCTCTTTTGCCACAAAGAAACTGCCCACTCTCATATCTCCAAACCTCCAAGGTATAATGGCTATTAAACTGGCTTTTGATCTCAGCGATTTGCATTCAAAGCCCAGGAGGCCCCTAAAATCAGTTGAATTGTTTCCTGATAATTTAGAGTTTATTTCTTCTTTCCAGAAAGGTGTGATCCAAATAAAGTAAGTACATTTAAACAAGGGCACTTGATCAGTAAATGCACTACTTTCTAGAACTCATAACTCTTGTAAGTTATAAAAAGTTTGCTCTCCATACAGTTTGTCAGCTCAAAGAATTACATTTTTTACACATTTAATAAGACCATCAAATTGCTTGAAACATAGGAATGATTGTGAAAGTGAATATGATTCACCAAAATAATTGTATAACATTTTTTAATGTTAATAAAATAGGGCTTTTTCCAATCTTTTCACATCAATGTTGTTTCTGCATGTTCCAGTGAGCAGGGAATCTACTTCACATAGTGTGTACATTTTTCTTTTCATAGAGTTAAGGTTGGACATTATTCATCTGTGGAAAATGTTTCTGAGAGATATCTGGGTGCCCACTCTGATTGACCTTAGGGATTGTACATTAACGATATGTAGTTGCATCACTGTATTGGTATCAGGCACCAAAGTGCATTTAAATGTAATGTCGTGCATAGAGAGAGAGAGTGTGAAAACGGCTACCTGAGTCGACTGAACTTCTGAATATTAACTCTGTTGAATTGTAATTTGAGAAATTAGAAAATGGAGTGCCTCTGTTTTGGCATAATGAAGTTCAGCATTTGCGTAAGTATTTATGTTCCATGGTCTAATGGTTAGTAGGCTGGACTCTGAATTTAGTAATCCGACATGTTATAGCTATATTTTGTTTTCCTTTGGGTGTATTGTCATTTTATGCACATAGATTTCTTAGCAGTGGCTGTGATGAATAGTTCAATTTGATAGCAGCTTCCTTTCGAGAATTTGTAAAAAAAAGAATTAAATAGTCTCTCTGGATGACTCTGCTTTGATTTCTATGTGCACATTCCTTTTGCGTTTCAGAGGGATTGACCAACATACACAACAGTGCTTGGAAGACCTCTTCCTCCCTCATGGCATGTAAAGCTAAACTCTCTCCTACCTTGTGTTTTTTTACTTTTTAACTTCCCCTTCCGAGTCATGATCATGTAACTGAATTTACATTTTTAGATTTTAACTGCAGTAGTTGCTTGTTTTTCATTTTTATTTTTTGTGTACGCATACATCCCTTTTGGTGGGGAAGGAGGAATGATGTCTGTTTACTTATATTAGCTAATATAGGTCATTTTATGTCCGCTTACAATATGTGTCAGATTTTTTATGTCGTTTCCAATCAATGTCTAATATCAAGTGGTTTGCAGCAGTCATACAAAGGCACGTAACACCCCCAAAACACCTACATAAGTTAGAAATACTCCGGAAGAGTACTCAGTTTATGAAAAGGCGGTGAATCCAAAATAGAACTGTAAATGTAAGCTAGCAAGCAGACCGTGCACCCATGTTTGGAACTATGACCTGTGTGTTGCCCTCTATTAACAGAACAATGTAACTGCAGCCCATGTCACATAAAATAGAAAGTAGAGATTATGCAAATTAACTCCCAGAAGAGCCTGGTGTCACCCCAAAAGGTGTCATGCTTTTCACACCAAGAAACATCCACACATAGATCCCTGCGAACCTCAAAAACGTACAGGAAACCCTGTCCAGCGCTTTGCTCCCAGAGGAGATAAGGTTGAAAAACCACCCTATGTTAAAAGTGTCCATAATCCATGCCAGCTGCCCTGTCTATAGAACCTGGCCGTTCGGGGCCTAGGGGCATGAGTGGAAGGGTTTAACCTGCCTGGGTTCTTGGGCATGGTTTCATCATGCCTCAGTTTACAGTGGCACTCTGCCGCTTTGTCAGGCTTTAAAGAAGCCTGACTCCTGCAGAGCAAAAGATCTGATTATTTCCTTACATGTTTTGTACGTAAGAATGCGGATGGTGCTCTGAACCTCCTATGTTGGTTATTAAGCATGGTATACATACCATAGCATGTAACTGTGCCTACAAATGGAACATTTTGTTCATTTATTAGGGAGTTGTGAAAATGGCAAAATCAAATTGCCATTACTGACACAGACCAGCTGCCGCTGTCCGGACATTTCGTCGAAAGACATTTGGTCGACGTAATTTGGTCGAAAGCCAAATGGTCGATTTTTTATTTATTTATATATATATTTTTTTTAAGTTGTAGAGTAGGGAAAAAAAGGGGGTTTTAGAAAAAAAGGGGGTTGGGGGGAGCCCCCCAAGCCCCCCCCCCAAAAAAAAGTGAAAATAAAAAACAAAAGCAATTCGACCATTTGGTTTTCGACCAAATGGTTTCGACCAAATGTCCTGTCGACAAATTTTTTTCGACGAAATGTCTGGCAACCCAGCTGCCGACTGTTGCTATTGACAGGAGTTCCAGGTGAATAAACTGAGGAGATCACCAGTTCAATTACCTGTGAACGCATTTTGAAGCTCATTCACAACCAGTTCATGCCCGTTCTCTCCATTTTGGCTTTCTGGCTGGCCGAGGGGCCCTTCAGTAATGTTCTTTGCTAACCATTACACCATGGGCCCCTTGCTGGTGCAACCTGACAGAGTTGTAACAGAAATGAGAATCGAGATCTCATGCATCATTTTAACAAACTCATATTCCTAGCCCACGGATATTATGCAAATGTGGAACTGTTCAGTTGGTTGTTGCGCAATAGCAAACTCTTTGCTTTACAGCTCATTTGGATAGGATTCTTCCTCTGGAGGCATAAGATAAAAGAATATTGCATACATTCTCTAAAAGGCTCTTTTTTTGCTGCAATGACGTTCATCATGTCACTAAGTATGTAGGTTCCATGGTGTAATGGTTAGCACTCTGGACTCTGAATCCAGCGATCCGAGTTCAAATCTCAGTGGGACCTTGGGAATTACTGTGTTTGTTTTCCTCTCAGTGTCTTGTTTTAATAGCAATGACGCTGCTGTGTCGCCCACTTTCATAGCATTATTCCCTGGGTGCATTTGAAAAAAGAAAGATTTTCCATGGATGACGCTCTTTAGCCACAATGAAACCCACCACTTTCTGTGGTGTGAAAGACCCATGGTGTAATGGTAGCACCCTGGAGGTTGAATCCAATAATTTGCATTCAAATCTCTGTAAGAGCTTACCATCAGTCGAACCTTTCCCTTATCGTTTATTGTGGATGTCTTCTTTGAAGAAAGGTATGATCCAACTAAAGTAAGTACATTCACGAATGGGCCCTTGGTCGGTACAAACAGTATTTATACACCTCAGGCCTTTTGTGAATTAAGGAAAAGTGTGTTCTTTGTTCTATTTTTCATCTCAAACTGATACCTTCATTTTACAAACATGTAAAGACTGTTAAGACGCTTGATTAATATCATTGATTCTGAATATGGTCGCTTTTCATAGGATTAACCCTTTAACAATTTTGAAAGAGAATGGCGATACAATAGAGCTGCTTTTCCCAAAATGGTATTATTAATGTTGTTGCTGCATCTTCAAGTAAAAAGAGAATCCATTGGGTCACAGATTGAGCATGTTTCTTAACATTGAGTTAAGTTTGAAAATTTCAAGTCTTTTATGTATGTTTCCGATGCAGATCTGCCCATCGACTCAGAATGACCTCACTGTTCATACATTTAAAAAAAATGCATAAAGGTTAAGGTGCTAGGCACAAAAGTGGATTTTTATGAAAAGTTATGCCAGAGAGTGAGAGCGAAAATGAATACCCTACACCACTAACCTTATGAATATTACTATCTTTGGCCTATAATTTAAGACAAAAAGGAGACAAAGTGTGTTAGAGCAAGAGAAAGGTTCCACCGAAACTTGAACTCGGATCGCTGGATTCAAAGTCCAAAGTGCTAACCATTACACCATGGAACCCTTGTTGAGCGGAGCTTCATAAAGGCAATGAGAATATAGGGCACAGTCAAGATTTTTACTGACCTATAGTAAGCGTTTACTGATATTATATCGAAGCAGCACTGTTGCTGTTGGATGCTGTGCAATCGCAAAGTATTGGCTTCATGCCTCATTTGGATCAAATTCTTCCTCTGGAGTCTAATGATATAGGAATATTACATATTTTCTCTGATGTGCTCTGTTTTGCCAGAATGAAGTGCATCATGCTACTGATTATGTAGGTTCCATGGTGTAATGGTTAGCACTCTGGACCCTGAATCCAGCGATCCGAGTTCAAATCTCGGTGGGACCTTGGGGCTGCTTCTCTTTTAGAGTTGCCTTTCATTTGCAGATAGATATAACAGCAATAGCTTTGCTTTACAGCCCACTTTGATGGCAGTCTTCTTTGACCAAAGAATATTAATAGTTTCTGGGGATGACTCTCTTTTGCCACAAAGAAACTGCCCACTCTCATATCTCCAAAGCTCCAAGGTATAATGGCTATTAAACTGGCTTTTGATCTCAGCGATTTGCATTCAAAGCCCAGGAGGCCCCTAAAATCAGTTGAATTGTTTCCTGATAATTTAGAGTTTATTTCTTCTTTCCAGAAAGGTGTGATCCAAATAAAGTAAGTACATTTAAACAAGGGCACTTGATCAGTAAATGCACTACTTTCTAGAACTCATAACTCTTGTAAGTTATAAAAAGTTTGCTCTCCATACAGTTTGTCAACTCAAAGAATTACATTTTTTACACATTTAATAAAACCATCAAATTGCTTGAAACATAGGAATGATTGTGAAAGTGAATATGATTCACCAAAATAATTGTATAACATTTTTTAATGTTAATAAAATAGGGCTTTTTCCAATCTTTTCACATCAATGTTGTTTCTGCATGTTCCAGTGAGCAGAGAATCTACATTTTCTTTTCATAGAGTTAAGGTTGGACATTATTCATCTGTGGAAAATGTTTCTGAGAGATATCTGGGTGCCCACTCTGATTGACCTTAGGGATTGTACATTAACGATATGTAGTTGTATCACTGTATTGGTATCAGGCACCAAAGTGCATTTAAATGTAATGTCGTGCAGAGAGAGAGAGAGAGAGTGTGAAAACGGCTACCTGAGTCGACTGAACTTCTGAATATTAACTCTGTTGAATTGTAATTTGAGAAATTAGAAAATGGAGTGTAAGAGCAAGATAATGGTTCCACGATTCAAAGTCCAAAGTGCTAACCATTACACCATGGAACCCTTGCGAGATGCACCTGAGAGCGTTGAATCAGAAATGGCAATATAGAGCACATTTACAATTTTTACAGATTCATAGTCCCAATTGACTGATATCATACAAACACAGCAATGTTGTCGATTGACGTTGTGCTATAGCAATCTCTGTGCTTTATAGATCATGTAGATCAAATTCTTCCTCTTGAGGCATATGATTAAGCAATATTAAATATTGTTTCTGACTGCCTCTGTTTTGGCATAATGAAGTTCAGCATTTGCGTAAGTATTTAGGTTTCATGGTCTAATGGTTAGTAGGCTGGACTCTGAATTTAGTAATCCGACATGTTATAGCTAGATTTTGTTTTCCTTTGGGTGTATTGTCATTTTATGCACATAGATTTCCTAGCAGTGGCTGTGATGAATAGTTCAATTTGATAGCAGCTTCCTTTCGATAATTTGAAAAAAAAAGAATTAAATAGTCTCTCTGGATGACTCTGCTTTGATTTCTATGTGCACATTCCTTTTGCGTTTCAGAGGAATTGACCAACATACACAACAGTGCTTGGAAGACCTCTTCCTCCCTCATGGCATGTAAAGCTAACCTCTCTCCTACCTTGTGTTTTTTTACTTTTTAACTTCCCCTTCCGAGTCATGATCATGTAACTGAATTTACATTTTTAGATTTTAACTGCAGTAGTTGCTTGTTTTTCATTTTTATTTTTTGTGTACGCATACATCCCTTTTTGTGGGGAGGGGGGAGTGATGTCTGTTTACTTATATTAGCTAATATAGGTCATTTTATGTCCGCTTACAATATGTGTCAGTATTTTTTATGTCGTTTCCAATCAATGTCTAATATCAAGTGGTTTGCAGCAGTTATACAAAGGCACGTAACACCCCCAAAACACCTACATAAGTTAGAAATACTCCGGAAGAGTACTCAGTTTATGAAAAGGCGGTGAATCCCAAATAGAACTGTAAATGTAAGCTAGCAAGCAGACCGTGCACCCCTGTTTGGAACTATGACCTGTGTGTTGCCCTCTATTAACAGAACAATGTAACTGCAGCCCATGTCACATAAAATAGAAAGTAGAGATTATGCAAATTAACTCCCAGAAGAGCCTGGTGTCACCCCAAAAGGTGTCATGCTTTTCACACCAAGAAACATCCACACATAGATCCCTGCGAACCTCAAAAACGTGCAGGAAACCCTGTCCAGCGCTTTGCTCCCAGAGGAGATAAGGTTGAAAAACCACCCTATGTTAAAAGTGTCCATAATCCATGCCAGCTGCCCTGTCTATGGAACCTGGCTGTTCGGGGCCTAGGAACATGAGTGGAAGGGTTTAACCTGCTTGGGTTCTTGGGCATGGTTTTCTCATGCCTCAGTTTACAATGGCACTCTGCTGATTTGTCAGGCTTTAAAGAAGCCTGACTCCTGCAGAGCAAACGATCTGATTATTTCCTTACGTGTTTTGTACGTAAGAATGCGGATGGTGCTCTGAACCTCCTATGGTGGTTATTAAGCATGGTATACATACCATAGCATGTAACTGTGCCTACAAATGGAACATTTTGTTCATTTATTAGGGAGTTGTGAAAATGGCAAAATCAAATTGCCATTACTAACACAGACCAGCTGCCGCTGTCCGGACATTTCGTCGAAAGACATTTGGTCGACGTAATTTGGTCGAAAGCCAAATGGTCGATTTTTTTATTTATTTATATATATATTTTTTAGGTTGTAGTTTAGGGAAAAAAAGGGGTTTTTAGAAAAAAAGGGGGTTGGGGGGACCCCCCCAAACCCCCCCCACCAAAAAAAAAAAATGAAAATAAAAAACAAAAGCAATTCGACCATTTGGTTTTCGACCAAATGGTTTCGACCAAATGTCCTGTCGACAAATTATTTTCGACGAAATGTCTGGCAACCCAGCTGCCGACTGTTGCTATTGACAGGAGTTCCAGGTGAATAAACTGAGGAGATCACCAGTTCAATTACCTGTGAATGCATTTTGAAGCTCATTCACAACCAGTTCATGCCCGTTCTCTATATTTTGGCTTTCTGGCTGGCCGAGGGGCCCTTCAGTAATGTTCTTTGCTAACCATTACACCATGGGCCCCTTGCTGGTGCAACCTGACAGAGTTGTAACAGAAATGAGAATCGAGATCTCATGCATCATTTTAACAAACTCATATTCCTAGCCCACGTATATTATGCAAATGTGGAACTGTTTAGTTGGTTGTTGCGCAATAGCAAACTCTTTGCTTTACAGCTCATTTGGATAGGATTCTTCCTCTGGAGGCATAAGATAAAAGAATATTGCATACATTCTCTAAAAGGCTCTTTTTTTGCTGCAATGACGTTCATCATGTCACTAAGTATGTATGTTCCATGGTGTTATGGTTAGCACTCTGGACTCTGAATCCAGCGATCCGAGTTCAAATCTCGGTGGGACCTTGGGAATTACTGTGTTTGTTTTCCTCTCAGTGTCTTGTTTTAATAGCAATGACGCTGCTGTGTCGCCCACTTTCATAGCATTATTCCCTGGGTGCATTTGAAAAAAGAAAGATTTTCCATGGATGACGCTCTTTAGCCACAATGAAACCCACCACTTTCTGTGGTGTGAAAGACCCATGGTGTAATGGTAGCACCCTGGAGGTTGAATCCAATAATTTGCATTCAAATCTCTGTAAGAGATTACCATCAGTCGAACCTTTCCCTTATCGTTTATTGTGGATGTCTTCTTTGAAGAAAGGTATGATCCAACTAAAGTAAGTACATTCACGAATGGGCCCTTGGTCGGTACAAACAGTATTTATACACCTCAGGCCTTTTGTGAATTAAGAAAAGTGTGTTCTTCGTTCTATTTTTCATCTCAAACTGATACCTTCATTTTACAAACATGTAAAGACTGTTAAGACGCTTGATTAATATCATTGATTCTGAATATGGTCGCTTTTCATAGGATTAACCCTTTAACAATTTTGAAAGAGAATGGCGATACAATAGAGCTGCTTTTCCCAAAATGGTATTATTAATGTTGTTGCTGCATCTTCAAGTGAAAAGAGAATCCATTGGGTCACAGATTGAGCATGTTTCTTAACATTGAGTTAAGTTTGAACATTTCAAATCTTTTATGTATGTTTCCGATGCAGATCTGCCCATCGACTCAGAATGACCTCACTGTTCATACATTTAAAAAAAATGCATAAAGGTTAAGGTGCTAGGCACACAAGTGGATTTTTATGAAAAGTTATGCCAGAGAGTGAGAGCGAAAATGAATACCCTACACCACTAACCTTATGAATATTACTATCTTTGGCCTATAATTTAAGACAAAAAGGAGACAAAGTGTGTTTGAGCAAGAGAGAGGTTCCACCGAGACTTGAACTAGGATCGCTGGATTCAAAGTCCAAAGTGCTAACCATTACACCATGGAACCCTTGGTGAGCAGAGCTTCATAAAGGCAGTGAGAATATAGGGCACAGTCAAGATTTTTACTGACCTATAGTAAGCGTTTACTGATATTATATCGAAGCAGCACTGTTGCTGTTGGATGCTGTGCAATCGCAGAGTATTGGCTTCATGCCTCATTTGGATCAAATTCTTCCTCTGGAGTCTAATGATATAGGAATATTACATATTTTCTCTGATGTGCTCTGTTTTGCCAGAATGAAGTGCATCATGCTACTGATTATGTAGGTTCCATGGTGTAATGGTTAGCCCTCTGGACTCTGAATCCAGCGACCTTGGGGCTGCTTCTCTTTTAGAGTTGCCTTTCATTTGCAGATAGATATAACAGCAATAGCTTTGCTTTACAGCCCACTTTGATGGCAGTCTTCTTTGACCAAAGAATATTAATAGTTTCTGGGGATGACTCTCTTTTGCCACAAAGAAACTGCCCACTCTCATATCTCCAAAGCTCCAAGGTATAATGGCTATTAAACTGGCTTTTGATCTCAGCGATTTGCATTCAAAGCCCAGGAGGCCTCTAAAATCAGTTGAATTGTTTCCTGATAATTTAGAGTTTATTTCTTCTTTCCAGAAAGGTGTGATCCAAATAAAGTAAGTACATTTAAACAAGGGCACTTGATCAGTAAATGCACTACTTTCTAGAACTCATAACTCTTGTAAGTTATAAAAAGTTTGCTCTCCATACAGTTTGTCAGCTCAAAGAATTACACTTTTTACACATTTAATAAGACCATCAAATTGCTTGAAACATAGGAATGATTGTGAAAGTGAATATGATTCACCAAAATAATTGTATAACATTTTTTAATGTTAATAAAATAGGGCTTTTTCCAATCTTTTCACATCAATGTTGTTTCTGCATGTTCCAGTGAGCAGAGAATCTACTGCACATAGTGTTTACATTTTTCTTTTCATAGAGTTAAGGTTGGACATTATTCATCGGTGGAAAATGTTTCTGAGAGATATCTGGGTGCCCACTCTGATTGACCTTAGGGATTGTACATTAACGATATGTAGTTGCATCACTGTATTGGTATCAGGCACCAAAGTGCATTTAAATGTAATGTCGTGCAGAGAGAGAGAGAGAGAGAGAGAGAGAGAGTGTGAAAACGGCTACCTGAGTCGACTGAACTTCTGAATATTAACTCTGTTGAATTGTAATTTGAGAAATTAGAAAATGGAGTGTAAGAGCAAGATAATGGTTCCATCGAGACTTGAACTCGGATCGTTGGATTCAAAGTCCAAAGTGCTAACCATTACACCATGGAACCTTGCGAGATGCACCTGAGAGCGTTGAATCAGAAATGGCAATATAGAGCACATTTACAATTTTTACAGATTCATAGTCCCAATTGAGTGATATCATACAAACACAGCAATGTTGTCGATTGACGTTGTGCTATAGCAATCTCTGTGCTTTATAGATCATGTAGATCAAATTCTTCCTCTTGAGGCATATGATTAAGCAATATTAAATATTGTTTCTGACTGCCTCTGTTTTGGCATAATGAAGTTCAGCATTTGCGTATGTATTTAGGTTCCATGGTCTAATGGTTAGTAGGCTGGACTCTGAATTTAGTAATCCGACATGTTATAGCTATATTTTGTTTTCCTTTGGGTGTATTGTCATTTTATGCACATAGATTTCCTAGCAGTGGCTGTGATGAATAGTTCAATTTGATAGCAGCTTCCTTTCGAGAATTTGAAAAAAAAAAATTAAATAGTCTCTCTGGATGACTCTGCTTTGATTTCTATGTGCACATTCCTTTTGCGTTTCAGAGGGATTGACCAACATACACAACAGTGCTTGGAAGACCTCTTCCTCCCTCATGGCATGTAAAGCTAACCTCTCTCCTACCTTGTGTTTTTTTACTTTTTAACTTCCCCTTCCGAGTCATGATCATGTAACTGAATTTACATTTTTAGATTTTAACTGCAGTAGTTGCTTGTTTTTCATTTTTATTTTTTGTGTACGCATACATCCCTTTTTGTGGGGAGGGGGGAGTGATGTCTGTTTACTTATATCAGCTAATATAGGTCATTTTATGTCCGCTTACAATATGTGTCAGGATTTTTTATGTCGTTTCCAATCAATGTCTAATATCAAGTGGTTTGCAGCAGTCATACAAAGGCACGTAACACCCCCAAAACACCTACATAAGTTAGAAATACTCCGGAAGAGTACTCAGTTTATGAAAAGGCGGTGAATCCCAAATAGAACTGTAAATGTAAGCTAGCAAGCAGACCGTGCACCCCTGTTTGGAACTATGACCTGTGTGTTGCCCTCTATTAACAGAACAATGTAACTGCAGCCCATGTCACATAAAATAGAAAGTAGAGATTATGCAAATTAACTCCCAGAAGAGCCTGGTGTCACCCCAAAAGGTGTCATGCTTTTCACACCAAGAAACATCCACACATAGATCCCTGCGAACCTCAAAAACGTACAGGAAACCCTGTCCAGCGCTTTGCTCCCAGAGGAGATAAGGTTGAAAAACCACCCTATGTTAAAAGTGTCCATAATCCATGCCAGCTGCCCTGTCTATAGAACCTGGCCGTTTGGGGGCCTAGGAGCATGAGTGGAAGGGTTTAAACTGCCTGGGTTCTTGGGCATGGTTTCATCATGCCTCAGTTTACAATGGCACTCTGCCGCTTTGTCAAGCTTTAAAGAAGCCTGACTCCTGCAGAGCAAACAATCTGATTATTTCCTTACATGTTTTGTACGTAAGAATGCGGATGGTGCTCTGAACCTCCTATGGTGGTTATTAAGCATGGTATACATACCATAGCATGTAACTGTGCCTACAAATGCAACATTTTGTTCATTTATTAGGGAGTTGTGAAAATGGCAAAATCAAATTGCCATTACTGACACAGACCAGCTGCCGCTGTCCGGACATTTCGTCGAAAGACATTTGGTCGACGTAATTTGGTCGAAAGCCAAATGGTCGATTTTTTTATTTATTTATATATATATTTTTTAAGTTGTAGTTTAGGGAAAAAAAGGGGTTTTTAGAAAAAAAGGGGGTTGGGGGGACCCCCCAAACCCCCCCCCCAAAAAAAAAATATGAAAATAAAAAACAAAAGCAATTCGACCATTTGGTTTTCGACCAAATGGTTTCGACCAAATGTCCTGTCGACAATTTTTTTTTGACGAAATGTCTGGCAACCCAGCTGCCGACTGTTGCTATTGACAGGAGTTCCAGGTGAATAAACTGAGGAGATCACCAGTTCAATTACCTGTGAACGCATTTTGAAGCTCATTCACAACCAGTTCATGCCCGTTCTCTCCATTTTGGCTTTCTGGCTGGCCGAGGGGCCCTTCAGTAATGTTCTTTGCTAACCATTACACCATGGGCCCCTTGCTGGTGCAACCTGACAGAGTTGTAACAGAAATGAGAATCGAGATCTCATGCATCATTTTAACAAACTCATATTCCTAGCCCACGGATATTATGCAAATGTGGAACTGTTTAGTTGGTTGTTGCGCAATAGCAAACTCTTTGCTTTACAGCTCATTTGGATAGGATTCTTCCTCTGGAGGCATAAGATAAAAGAATATTGCATACATTCTCTAAAAGGCTCTTTTTTTGCTGCAATGACGTTCATCATGTCACTAAGTATGTAGGTTCCATGGTGTAATGGTTAGCACTCTGGACTCTGAATCCAGCGATCCGAGTTCAAAAATCTCGGTGGGACCTTGGGAATTACTGTGTTTGTTTTCCTCTCAGTGTCTTGTTTTAATAGCAATGACGCTGCTGTGTCGCCCACTTTCACAGCATTATTCCCTGGGTGCATTTGAAAAAAGAAAGATTTTCCATGGATGACGCTCTTTAGCCACAATGAAACCCACCACTTTCTGTAGTGTGAAAGACCCATGGTGTAATGGTAGCACCCTGGAGGTTGAATCCAATAATTTGCATTCAAATCTCTGTAAGAGCTTACCATCAGTCGAACCTTTCCCTTATCGTTTATTGTGGATGTCTTCTTTGAAGAAAGGTATGATCCAACTAAAGTAAGTACATTCACGAATGGGCCCTTGGTCGGTACAAACAGTATTTATACACCTCAGGCCTTTTGTGAATTAAGAAAAGTGTGTTCTTCGTTCTATTTTTCATCTCAAACTGATACCTTCATTTTACAAACATGTAAAGACTGTTAAGACGCTTGATTAATATCATTGATTCTGAATATGGTCGCTTTTCATAGGATTAACCCTTTAACAATTTTGAAAGAGAATGGCGATACAATAGAGCTGCTTTTCCCAAAATGGTATTATTAATGTTGTTGTTGCATCTTCAAGTAAAAAGAGAATCCATTGGGTCACAGATTGAGCATGTTTCTTAACATTGAGTTAAGTTTGAAAATTTCAAATCTTTTATGTATGTTTCCGATGCAGATCTGCCCATCGACTCAGAATGACCTCACTGTTCATACATTTAAAAAAAATGCATAAAGGTTAAGGTGCTAGGCACAAAAGTGGATTTTTATGAAAAGTTATGCCAGAGAGTGAGAGCGAAAATGAATACCCTACACCACTAACCTTATGAATATTACTATCTTTGGCCTATAATTTAAGACAAAAAGGAGACAAAGTGTGTTAGAGCAAGAGAGAGATTCCACCGAGACTTGAACTCGGATCGCTGGATTCAAAGTCCAAAGTGCTAACCTTTACACAATGGAACCCTTGTTGAGCAGAGCTTCATAAAGGCAATGAGAATATAGGGCACAGTCAAGATTTTTACTGACCTATAGTAAGCGTTTACTGATATTATATCGAAGCAGCACTGTTGCTGTTGGATGCTGTGCAATCGCAAAGTATTGGCTTCATGCCTCATTTGGATCAAATTCTTCCTCTGGAGTCTAATGATATAGGAATATTACATATTTTCTCTGATGTGCTCTGTTTTGCCAGAATGAAGTGCATCATGCCACTGATTATGTAGGTTCCATGGTGTAATGGTTAGCACTCTGGACTCTGAATCCAGCGATCCGAGTTCAAATCTCGGTGGGACCTTGGGGCTGCTTCTCTTTTAGAGTTGCCTTTCATTTGCAGATAGATATAACAGCAATAGCTTTGCTTTGCTTTACAGCCCACTTTGATGGCAGTCTTCTTTGACCAAAGAATATTAATAGTTTCTGGGGATGACTCTCTTTTGCCACAAAGAAACTGCCCACTCTCATATCTCCAAAGCTCCAAGGTATAATGGCTATTAAACTGGCTTTTGATCTCAGCGATTTGCATTCAAAGCCCAGGAGGCCCCTAAAATCAGTTGAATTGTTTCCTGATAATTTAGAGTTTATTTCTTCTTTCGAGAAAGGTGTGATCCAAATAAAGTAAGTACATTTAAACAAGGGCACTTGATCAGTAAATGCACTACTTTCTAGAACTCATAACTCTTGTAAGTTATAAAAAGTTTGCTCTCCATACAGTTTGTCAGCTCAAAGAATTACATTTTTTACACATTTAATAAGACCATCAAATTGCTTGAAACATAGGAATGATTGTGAAAGTGAATATGATTCACCAAAATAATTGTATAACATTTTTTAATGTTAATAAAATAGGGCTTTTTCCAATCTTTTCACATCAATGTTGTTTCTGCATGTTCCAGTGAGCAGAGAATCTACTGCACATAGTGTGTACATTTTTCTTTTCATAGAGTTAAGGTTGGACATTATTCATCTGTGGAAAATTTTTCTGAGAGATATCTGGGTGCCCACTCTGATTGACCTTAGGGATTGTACATTAACGATATGTAGTTGCATCACTGTATTGGTATCAGGCACCAAAGTGCATTTAAATGTAATGTCGTGCAGAGAGAGAGAGAGAGTATGAAAACGGCTACCTGAGTCGACTGAACTTCTGAATATTAACTCTGTTGAATTGTAATTTGAGAAATTAGAAAATGGAGTGTAAGAGCAAGATAATGGTTCCACAGAGACTTGAACTCGGATCGTTGGATTCAAAGTCCAAAGTGCTAACCATTACACCATGGAACCCTTGCGAGATGCACCTGAGAGCGTTGAATCAGAAATGGCAATATAGAGCACATTTACAATTTTTACAGATTCATAGTCCCAATTGACTGATATCATACAAACACAGCAATGTTGTCGATTGACGTTGTGCTATAGCAATCTCTGTGCTTTATAGATCATGTAGATCAAATTCTTCCTCTTGAGGCATATGATTAAGCAATATTAAATATTGTTTCTGACTGCCTCTGTTTTGGCATAATGAAGTTCAGCATTTGCGTAAGTATTTAGGTTCCATGGTCTAATGGTTAGGAGGCTGGACTCTGAATTTAGTAATCCGACATGTTATAGCTATATCTTGTTTTCCTTTGGGTGTATTGTCATTTTATGCACATAAATTTCCTAGCAGTGGCTGTGATGAATAGTTCAATTTGATAGCAGCTTCCTTTCGAGAATTTGAAAAAAAAAGAATTAAATAGTCTCTCTGGATGACTCTGCTTTGATTTCTATGTGCACATTCCTTTTGCGTTTCAGAGGGATTGACCAACATACACAACAGTGCTTGGAAGACCTCTTCCTCCCTCATGGCATGTAAAGCTAACCTCTCTCCTACCTTGTGTTTTTTTACTTTGTAACTTCCCCTTCCGAGTCATGATCATGTAACTGAATTTACATTTTTAGATTTTAACTGCAGTAGTTGCTTGTTTTTCATTTTAATTTTTTGTGTACGCATACATCCCTTTTTGTGGGGAGGGGGGAGTGATGTCTGTTTACTTATATTAGCTAATATAGGTCATTTTATGTCCGCTTACAATATGTGTCAGGATTTTTTATGTCGTTTCCAATCAATGTCTAATATCAAGTGGTTTGCAGCAGTCATACAAAGGCACGTAACACCCCCAAAACACCTACATAAGTTAGAAATACTCCGGAAGAGTACTCAGTTTATGAAAAGGCGGTGAATCCCAAATAGAACTGTAAATGTAAGCTAGCAAGCAGACCGTGCACCCCTGTTTGGAACTATGACCTGTGTGTTGCCCTCTATTAACAGAACAATGTAACTGCAGCCCATGTCACATAAAATAGAAAGTAGAGATTATGCAAATTAACTCCCAGAAGAGCCTGGTGTCACCCCAAAAGGTGTCATGCTTTTCACACCAAGAAACATCCACACATAGATCCCTGCAAACCTCAAAAACGTACAGGAAACCCTGTCCAGCGCTTTGCTCCCAGAGGAGATAAGGTTGAAAAACCACCCTATGTTAAAAGTGTCCATAATCCATGCCAGCTGCCCTGTCTATAGAACCTGGCCGTTCGGGGCCTAGGGGCATGAGTGGAAGGGTTTAACCTGCCTGGGTTTTTGGGCATGGTTTCATCATGCCTCAGTTTACAATGGCACTCTGCCGCTTTGTCAGGCTTTAAAGAAGCCTGACTCCTGCAGAGCAAAAGATCTGATTATTTCCTTACATGTTTTGTAAGTAAGAATGCGGATGGTGCTCTGAACCTCCTATGGTGGTTATTACGCATGGTATACATACCATAGCATATAGCATGTAACTGTGCCTACAAATGGAACATTTTGTTCATTTATTAGGGAGTTGTGAAAATGGCAAAATCAAATTGCCATTACTGACACAGACCAGCTGCCGCTGTCCGGACATTTCGTCGAAAGACATTTGGTCGACGTAATTTGGTCGAAAGCCAAATGGTCGATTTTTTTATTTATTTATATATATATTTTTTAGGTTGTAGTTTAGGGAAAAAAAGGGGTTTTTAGAAAAAAAGGGGGTGGGATCCCCCCCAAAACCCCCCCCCCCAAAAAAAAAAAGTGAAAATAAAAAACAAAAGCAATTCGACCATTTGGTTTTCGACCAAATGGTTTCGACCAAATGTCCTGTCGACAAATTTTTTTTGACGAAATGTCTGGCAACCCAGCTGCCGACTGTTGCTATTGACAGGAGTTCCAGGTGAATAAACTGAGGAGATCACCAGTTCAATTACCTGTGAACGCATTTTGAAGCTCATTCACAACCAGTTCATGCCCGTTCTCTCCATTTTGGCTTTCTGGCTGGCCGAGGGGCCCTTCAGTAATGTTCTTTGCTAACCATTACACCATGGGCCCCTTGCTGGTGCAACCTGACAGAGTTGTAACAGAAATGAGAATCGAGATCTCATGCATCATTTTAACAAACTCATATTCCTAGCCCACGGATATTATGCAAATGTGGAACTGTTTAGTTGGTTGTTGCGCAATAGCAAACTCTTTACTTTACAGCTCATTTGGATAGGATTCTTCCTCTGGAGGCATAAGATAAAAGAATATTGCATACATTCTCTAAAAGGCTCTTTTTTTGCTGCAATGACGTTCATCATGTCACTAAGTATGTAGGTTCCATGGTGTAATGGTTAGCACTCTGGACTCTGAATCCAGCGATCCGAGTTCAAATCTCGGTGGGACCTTGGGAATTACTGTGTTTGTTTTCCTCTCAGTGTCTTGTTTTAATAGCAATGACGCTGCTGTGTCGCCCACTTTCACAGCATTATTCCCTGGGTGCATTTGAAAAAAGAAAGATTTTCCATGGATGACGCTCTTTAGCCACAATGAAACCCACCACTTTCTGTAGTGTGAAAGACCCATGGTGTAATGGTAGCACCCTGGAGGTTGAATCCAATAATTTGCATTCAAATCTCTGTAAGAGCTTACCATCAGTCGAACCTTTCCCTTATCGTTTATTGTGGATGTCTTCTTTGAAGAAAGGTATGATCCAACTAAAGTAAGTACATTCACGAATGGGCCCTTGGTCGGTACAAACAGTATTTATACACCTCAGGCCTTTTGTGAATTAAGAAAAGTGTGTTCTTCGTTCTATTTTTCATCTCAAACTGATACCTTCATTTTACAAACATGTAAAGACTGTTAAGACGCTTGATTAATATCATTGATTCTGAATATGGTCGCTTTTCATAGGATTAACCCTTTAACAATTTTGAAAGAGAATGGCGATACAATAGAGCTGCTTTTCCCAAAATGGTATTATTAATGTTGTTGTTGCATCTTCAAGTAAAAAGAGAATCCATTGGGTCACAGATTGAGCATGTTTCTTAACATTGAGTTAAGTTTGAAAATTTCAAATCTTTTATGTATGTTTCCGATGCAGATCTGCCCATCGACTCAGAATGACCTCACTGTTCATACATTTAAAAAAAATGCATAAAGGTTAAGGTGCTAGGCACAAAAGTGGATTTTTATGAAAAGTTATGCCAGAGAGTGAGAGCGAAAATGAATACCCTACACCACTAACCTTATGAATATTACTATCTTTGGCCTATAATTTAAGACAAAAAGGAGACAAAGTATGTTAGAGCAAGAGAGAGGTTCCACCGAGACTTGAACTCGGATCGCTGGATTCAAAGTCCAAAGTGCTAACCATTACACCATGGAACCCTTGTTGAGCAGAGCTTCATAAAGGCAATGAGAATATAGGGCACAGTCAAGATTTTTACTGACCTATAGTAAGCGTTTACTGATATTATATCGAAGCAGCACTGTTGCTGTTGGATGCTGTGCAATCGCAAAGTATTGGCTTCATGCCTCATTTGGATCAAATTCTTCCTCTGGAGTCTAATGATATAGGAATATTACATATTTTCTCTGATGTGCTCTGTTTTGCCAGAATGAAGTGCATCATGCCACTGATTATGTAGGTTCCATGGTGTAATGGTTAGCACTCTGGACTCTGAATCCAGCGATTCGAGTTCAAATCTCGGTGGGACCTTGGGGCTGCTTCTCTTTTAGAGTTGCCTTTCATTTGCAGATAGATATAACAGCAATAGCTTTGCTTTGCTTTACAGCCCACTTTGATGGCAGTCTTCTTTGACCAAAGAATATTAATAGTTTCTGGGGATGACTCTCTTTTGCCACAAAGAAACTGCCCACTCTCATATCTCCAAAGCTCCAAGGTATAATGGCTATTAAACTGGCTTTTGATCTCAGCGATTTGCATTCAAAGCCCAGGAGGCCCCTAAAATCAGTTGAATTGTTTCCTGATAATTTAGAGTTTATTTCTTCTTTCGAGAAAGGTGTGATCCAAATAAAGTAAGTACATTTAAACAAGGGCACTTGATCAGTAAATGCACTACTTTCTAGAACTCATAACTCTTGTAAGTTATAAAAAGTTTGCTCTCCATACAGTTTGTCAGCTCAAAGAATTACATTTTTTACACATTTAATAAGACCATCAAATTGCTTGAAACATAGGAATGATTGTGAAAGTGAATATGATTCACCAAAATAATTGTATAACATTTTTTAATGTTAATAAAATAGGGCTTTTTCCAATCTTTTCACATCAATGTTGTTTCTGCATGTTCCAGTGAGCAGAGAATCTACTGCACATAGTGTGTACATTTTTCTTTTCATAGAGTTAAGGTTGGACATTATTCATCTGTGGAAAATGTTTCTGAGAGATATCTGGGTGCCCACTCTGATTGACCTTAGGGATTGTACATTAACGATATGTAGTTGCATCACTGTATTGGTATCAGGCACCAAAGTGCATTTAAATGTAATGTCGTGCAGAGAGAGAGAGAGAGTGTGAAAAGGGCTACCTGAGTCGACTGAACTTCTGAATATTAACTCTGTTGAATTGTAATTTGAGAAATTAGAAAATGGAGTGTAAGAGCAAGATAATGGTTCCACCGAGACTTGAACTCGGATTGTTGGATTCAAAGTCCAAAGTGCTAACCATTACACCATGGAACCCTTGCGAGATGCACCTGAGAGCGTTGAATCAGAAATGGAAATATAGAGCACATTTACAATTTTTACAGATTCATAGTCCCAATTGACTGATATCATACAAACACAGCAATGTTGTCGATTGACGTTGTGCTATAGCAATCTCTGTGCTTTATAGATCATGTAGATCAAATTCTTCCTCTTGAGGCATATGATTAAGCAATATTAAATATTGTTACTGACTGCCTCTGTTTTGGCATAATGAAGTTCAGCATTTGCGTAAGTATTTAGGTTCCATGGTCTAATGGTTAGGAGGCTGGACTCTGAATTTAGTAATCCGACATGTTATAGCTATATCTTGTTTTCCTTTGGGTGTATTGTCATTTTATGCACATAAGTTTCCTAGCAGTGGCTGTGATGAATAGTTCAATTTGATAGCAGCTTCCTTTCGAGAATTTGAAAAAAAAAGAATTAAATAGTCTCTCTGGATGACTCTGCTTTGATTTCTATGTGCACATTCCTTTTGCGTTTCAGAGGGATTGACCAACATACACAACAGTGCTTGGAAGACCTCTTCCTCCCTCATGGCATGTAAAGCTAACCTCTCTCCTACCTTGTGTTTTTTTACTTTTTAACTTCCCCTTCCGAGTCATGATCATGTAACTGAATTTACATTTTTAGATTTTAACTGCAGTAGTTGCTTGTTTTTCATTTTTATTTTTTGTGTACGCATACATCCCTTTTTCTGGGGAGGGGGGAGTGATGTCTGTTTACTTATATTAGCTAATATAGGTCATTTTATGTCCGCTTACAATATGTGTCAGGATTTTTTATGTCGTTTCCAATCAATGTCTAATATCAAGTGGTTTGCAGCAGTCATACAAAGGCACGTAACACCCCCAAAACACCTACATAAATTAGAAATACTCCGGAAGAGTACTCAGTTTATGAAAAGGCGGTGAATCCCAAATAGAACTGTAAATGTAAGCTAGCAAGCAGACCGTGCACCCCTGTTTGGAACTATGACCTGTGTGTTGCCCTCTATTAACAGAACAATGTAACTGCAGCCCATGTCACATAAAATAGAAAGTAGAGATTATGCAAATTAACTCCCAGAAGAGCCTGGTGTCACCCCAAAAGGTGTCATGCTTTTCACACCAAGAAACATCCACACATAGATCCCTGCGAACCTCAAAAACGTACAGGAAACCCTGTCCAGCGCTTTGCTCCCAGAGGAGAAAAGGTTGAAAAACCACCCTATGTTAAAAGTGTCCATAATCCATGCCAGCTGCCCTGTCTATAGAACCTGGCCGTTCGGGGCCTAGGGGCATGAGTGGAAGGGTTTAACCTGCCTGGGTTTTTGGGCATGGTTTCATCATGCCTCAGTTTACAATGGCACTCTGCCGCTTTGTCAGGCTTTAAAGAAGCCTGACTCCTGCAGAGCAAAAGATCTGATTATTTCCTTACATGTTTTGTATGTAAGAATGCGGATGGTGCTCTGAACCTCCTATGGTGGTTATTAAGCATGGTATACATACCATAGCATGTAACTGTGCCTACAAATGGAACATTTTGTTCATTTATTAGGGAGTTGTGAAAATGGCAAAATCAAATTGCCATTACTGACACAGACCAGCTGCCGCTGTACGGACATTTCATCGAAAGACATTTGGTCGACGTAATTTGGTCGAAAGCCAAATGGTCGATTTTTTTATTTATTTATATATATATTTTTTAGGTTGTAGTTTAGGGAAAAAAAGGGGGTTGGGGGGACCCCCCCAAACCCCCCTCCCCAAAAAAAAAAGTGAAAATAAAAAACAAAAGCAATTCGACCATTTGGTTTTCGATCAAATGGTTTCGACCAAATGTCCTGTCGACAAATTCTTTTCGACGAAATGTCTGGCAACCCAGCTGCCGACTGTTGCTATTGACAGGAGTTCCAGGTGAATAAACTGAGGAGATCACCAGTTCAATTACCTGTGAACGCATTTTGAAGCTCATTCACAACCAGTTCATGCCCGTTCTCTCCATTTTGGCTTTCTGGCTGGCCGAGGGGCCATTCAGTAATGTTCTTTGCTAACCATTACACCATGGGCCCCTTGCTGGTGCAACCTGACAGAGTTGTAACAGAAATGAGAATCAAGATCTCATGCATCATTTTAACAAACTCATATTCCTAGCCCACGGATATTATGCAAATGTGGAACTGTTTAGTTGGTTGTTGCGCAATAGCAAACTCTTTGCTTTACAGCTCATTTGGATAGGATTCTTCCTCTGGAGGCATAAGATAAAAGAATATTGCATACATTCTCTAAAAGGCTCTTTTTTTGCTGCAATGACTTTCATCATGTCACTAAGTATGTAGGTTCCATGGTGTAATGGTTAGCACTCTGGACTTTGAATCCAGCGATCCGAGTTCAAATCTCAGTGGGACCTTCGGAATTACTGTATTTGTTTTCCTCTCAGTGTCTTGTTTTAATAGCAATGACGCTGCTGTGTCGCCCACTTTCATAGCATTATTCCCTGGGTGCATTTGAAAAAAGAAAGATTTTCCATGGATGACGCTCTTTAGCCACAATGAAACCCACCACTTTCTGTGGTGTGAAAGACCCATGGTGTCATGGTAGCACCCCGGAGGTTGAATCCAATAATTTGCATTCAAATCTCTGTAAGAGCTTACCATCAGTCGAACCTTTCCCTTATCGTTTATTGTGGATGTCTTCTTTGAAGAAAGGTATGATCCAACTAAAGTAAGTACATTCACGAATGGGCCCTTGGTCGGTACAAACAGTATTTATACACCTCAGGCCTTTTGTGAATTAAGAAAAGTGTGTTCTTCGTTCTATTTTTCATCTCAAACTGATACCTTCATTTTACAAACATGTAAAGACCGTTAAGACGCTTGATTAATATCATTGATTCTGAATATAGTCGCTTTTCATAGGATTAACCCTTTAACAATTTTGAAAGAGAATGGCGATACAATAGAGCTGCTTTTCCCAAAATGGTAATATTAATGTTGTTGCTGCATCTTCAAGTAAAAAGAGAATCCATTGGGTCACAGATTGAGCATGTTTCTTAACATTGAGTTAAGTTTGAAAATTTCAAATCTTTTATGTATGTTTCCGATGCAGATCTGCCCATCGACTCAGAATGACCTCACTGTTCATACATTTAAAAAAAAATGCATAAAGGTTAAGGTGCTAGGCACAAAAGTGGATTTTTATGAAAAGTTATGCCAGAGAGTGAGAGCGAAAATGAATACCCTACACCACTAACCTTATGAATATTACTATCTTTGGCCTATAATTTAAGACAAAAAGGAGACAAAGTGTGTTAGAGCAAGAGAGAGGTTCCACCGAGACTTGAACTCGGATCGCTGGATTCAAAGTCCAAAGTGCTAACCATTACACCATGGAACCCTTGTTGAGCAGAGCTTCATAAAGGCAATGAGAATATAGGGCACAGTCAAGATTTTTACTGACCTATAGTAAGCGTTTACTGATATTATATCGAAGCAGCACTGTTGCTGTTGGATGCTGTGCAATCTCAAAGTATTGGCTTCATGCCTCATTTGGATCAAATTCTTCCTCTGGAGTCTAATGATATAGGAATATTACATATTTTCTCTGATGTGCTCTGTTTTGCCAGAATGAAGTGCATCATGCTACTGATTATGTAGGTTCCATGGTGTAATGGTTAGCACTCTGGACTCTGAATCCAGCGATCCGAGTTCAAATCTCGGTGGGACTTTGGGGCTGCTTCTCTTTTAGAGTTGCCTTTCATTTGCAGATAGATATAACAGCAATAGTTTTGCTTTACAGCCCACTTTGATGGCAGTCTTCTTTGACCAAAAAATATTAATTGTTTCTGGGGATGACTCTCTTTTGCCACAAAGAAACTGCCCACTCTCATATCTCCAAAGCTCCAAGGTATAATGGCTATTAAACTGGCTTTTGATCTCAGCGATTTGCATTCAAAGCCCAGAAGGCCCCTAAAATCAGTTGAATTGTTTCCTGATAATTTAGAGTTTATTTCTTCTTTCGAGAAAGGTGTGATCCAAATAAAGTAAGTACATTTAAACAAGGGCACTTGATCAGTAAATGCACTACTTTCTAGAATTCATAACTCTTGTAAGTTATAAAAAGTTTGCTCTCCATACAATTTGTCAGCTCAAAGAATTACATTTATTACACATTTAATAAGACCATCAAATTGCTTGAAACATAGGAATGATTGTGAAAGTGAATATGATTCACCAAAATAATTGTATACCATTTTTTAATGTTAATAAAATTGGGCTTTTTCCAATCTTTTCACATCAATGTTGTTTCTGCATGTTCCAGTGAGCAGAGAATCTACTGCACATAGTGTGTACATTTTTCTTTTCATAGAGTTAAGGTTGGACATTATTCATCTGTGGAAAATGTTTCTGAGAGATATCTGGGTGCCCACTCTGATTGACCTTAGGGATTGTACATTAACGATATGTAGTTGCATCACTGTATTGGTATCAGGCACCAAAGTGCATTTAAATGTAATGTCGTGCAGAGAGAGAGAGAGAGTGTGAAAACGGCTACCTGAGTCGACTGAACTTCTGAATATTAACTCTGTTGAATTGTAATTTGAGAAATTAGAAAATGGAGTGTAAGAGCAAGATAATGGTTCCACCGAGACTTTGGATTCAAAGTCCAAAGTGCTAACCATTACACCATGGAACCCTTGCGAGATGCACCTGAGAGCGTTGAATCAGAAATGGCAATATAGAGCACATTTACAATTTTTACAGATTCATAGTCCCAATTGACTGATATCATACAAACACAGCGATGTTGTCGATTGACGTTGTGCTATAGCAATCTCTGTGCTTTATAGATCATGTAGATCAAATTCTTCCTCTTGAGGCATATGATTAAGCAATATTAAATATTGTTTCTGACTGCCTCTGTTTTGGCATAATGCAGTTCAGCATTTGCGTAAGTATTTAGGTTCCATGGTCTAATGGTTAGTAGGCTGGACTCTGAATTTAGTAATCCGACATGTTATAGCTATATTTTGTTTTCCTTTGGGTGTATTGTCATTTTATGCACATAGATTTCCTAGCAGTGGCTGTGATGAATAGTTCAATTTGATAGCAGCTTCCTTTCGAGAATTTGAAAAAAAAAGAATTAAATAGTCTCTCTGGATGACTCTGCTTTGATTTCTATGCGCACATTCCTTTTGCGTTTCAGAGGGATTGACCAACATACACAACAGTGCTTGGAAGACCTCTTCCTCCCTCATGGCATGCAAAGCTAACCTCTCTCCTACCTTGTGTTTTTTTACTTTTTAACTTCCCCTTCCGAGTCATGATCATGTAACTGAATTTACATTTTTTGATTTTAACTGCAGTAGTTGCTTGTTTTTCATTTTTATTTTTTGTGTACGCATACATCCCTTTTTGTGGGGAGGGGGGAGTGATGTCTGTTTACTTATATTAGCTAATATAGGTCATTTTATGTCCGCTTACAATATGTGTCAGGATTTTTTATGTCGTTTCCAATCAATGTCTAATATCAAGTGGTTTGCAGCAGTCATACAAAGGCACGTAACACCCCCAAAACACCTACATAAGTTAGAAATACTCCGGAAGAGTACTCAGTTTATGAAAAGGCGGTGAATCCCAAATAGAACTGTAAATGTAAGCTAGCAAGCAGACCGTGCACCCCTGTTTGGAACTATGACCTGTGTGTTGTCCTCTATTAACAGAACAATGTAACTGCAGCCCATGTCACATAAAATAGAAAGTAGAGATTATGCAAATTAACTCCCAGAAGAGCCTGGTGTCACCCCAAAAGGTGTCATGCTTTTCACACCAATAAACATCCACACATAGATCCCTGCGAACCTCAAAAACGTACAGGAAACCCTGTCCAGCGCTTTGCTCCCAGAGGAGATAAGGTTGAAAAACCACCCTATGTTAAAAGTGTCCATAATCCATGCCAGCTGCCCTGTCTATAGAACCTGGCCGTTCGTGGCCTAGGGGCATGAGTGGAAGGGTTTAACCTGCCTGGGTTCTTGGGCATGGTTTCATCATGCCTCAGTTTACAATGGCATTCTGCCGCTTTGTCAGGCTTTAAAGAAGCCTGACTCCTGCAGAGCAAACGATCTGATTATTTCCTTACATGTTTTGTACGTAAGAATGCGGATGGTGCTCTGAACCTCCTATGGTGGTTATTAAGCATGGTATACATACCAGAGCATGTAACTGTGCCTACAAATGGAACATTTTGTTCATTTATTAGGGAGTTGTGAAAATGGCAAAATCAAATTGCCATTACTGACACAGACCAGCTGCCGCTGTCCGGACATTTGGTCGAAAGACATTTGGTCGACGTAATTTGGTCGAAAGCCAAATGGTCGATTTTTTTATTTATTTATATATATATTTTTTAGGTTGTAGTTTAGGGAAAAAAAGGGGTTTTTAGAAAAAAAGGGGGTTGGGGGGACCCCCCCAAACCCCCCCCCCCCAAAAAAAAAAGTGAAAATAAAAAACAAAAGCAATTCGACCATTTGGTTTTCGACCAAATGGTTTCGACCAAATGTCCTGTCGACAAATTTTTGTTCGACGAAATGTCTGGCAACCCAGCTGCCGACTGTTGCTATTGACAGGAGTTCCAGGTGAATAAACTGAGGAGATCACCAGTTCAATTACCTGTGAACGCATTTTGAAGCTCATTCACAACCAGTTCATGCCCGTTCTCTCCATTTTGGCTTTCTGGCTGGCCGAGGGGCCCTTCAGTAATGTTCTTTGCTAACCATTAAACCATGGGCCCCTTGCTGGTGCAACCTGACAGAGTTGTAACAGAAATGAGAATCGAGATCTCATGCATCATTTTAACAAACTCATATTCCTAGCCCACGGATATTATGCAAATGTGGAACTGTTTAGTTGGTTGTTGCGCAATAGCAAACTCTTTGCTTTACAGCTCATTTGGATAGGATTCTTCCTCTGGAGGCATAAGATAAAAGAATATTGCATACATTTTCTAAAAGGCTCTTTTTTTGCTGCAATGACGTTGATCATGTCACTAAGTATGTAGGTTCCATGGTGTAATGGTTAGCACTCTGGACTCTGAATCCAGCGATCCGAGTTCAAATCTCGGTGGGACCTTGGGAATTACTGTGTTTGTTTTCCTCTCAGTGTCTTGTTTTAATAGCAATGACGCTGCTGTGTCGCCCACTTTCATAGCATTATTCCCTGGGTGCATTTGAAAAAAGAAAGATTTTCCATGGATGACGCTCTTTAGCCACAATGAAACCCACCACTTTCTGTGCTGTGAAAGACCCATGGTGTAATGGTAGCACCCTGGAGGTTGAATCCAATAATTTGCATTCAAATCTCTGTAAGAGCTTACCATCAGTCGAACCTTTCCCTTATCGTTTATTGTGGATGTCTTCTTTGAAGAAAGGTATGATCCAACTAAAGTAAGTACATTCACGAATGGGACCTTGGTCGGTACAAACAGTATTTATACACCTCAGGCCTTTTGTGAATTAAGAAAAGTGTGTTCTTCGTTCTATTTTTCATCTCAAACTGATACCTTCATTTTACAAACATGTAAAGACTGTTAAGACGCTTGATTAATATCATTGATTCTGAATATGGTCGCTTTTCATAGGATTAACCCTTTAACAATTTTGAAAGAGAATGGCGATACAATAGAGCTGCTTTTCCCAAAATGGTATTATTAATGTTGTTGCTGCATCTTCAAGTAAAAGGAGAATCCATTGGGTCACAGATTGAGCATGTTTCTTAACATTGAGTTAAGTTTGAACATTTCAAATCTTTTATGTATGTTTCCGATGCAGATCTGCCCATCGACTCAGAATGACCTCACTGTTCATACATTTAAAAAAAATGCATAACGGTTAAGGTGCTAGGCACAAAAGTGGATTTTTATGAAAAGTTATGCCAGAGAGTGAGAGCGAAAATGAATACCCTACACCACTAACCTTATGAATATTACTATCTTTGGCCTATAATTTAAGACAAAAAGGAGACAAAGTGTGTTAGAGCAAGAGAGAGGTTTCACCGAGACTTGAACTCGGATCGCTGGATTCAAAGTCCAAAGTGCTAACCATTACACCATGGAACCCTTGTTGAGCAGAGCTTCATAAAGGCAATGAGAATATAGGGCACAGTCAAGATTTTTACTGACATATAGTAAGCGTTTACTGATATTATATCGAAGCAGCACTGTTGCTGTTGGATGCTGTGCAACCGCAAAGTATTGGCTTCATGCCTCATTTGGATCAGATTCTTCCTCTGGAGTCTAATCATATAGGAATATTACATATTTCTCTGATGTGCTCTGTTTTGCCAGAATGAAGTGCATCATGCTACTGATTACGTAGGTTCCATGGTGTAATGGTTAGCACTCTGGACTCTGAATCCAGTGATCCGAGTTCAAATCCCGGTGGGACCTTCGGGCTGCTGCTCTTTTAGAGTTGCCTTTCATTTGCAGATAGATATAACAGCAATAGCTTTGCTTTACAGCCCACTTTGATGGCAGTCTTCTTTGACCAAAGAATATTAATAGTTTCTTGGGATGACTCTCTTTTGCCACAAAGAAACTGCCCACTCTCATATCTCCAAAGCTCCAAGGTATAATGGCTATTAAACTGGCTTTTGATCTCAGCGATTTGCATTCAAAGCCCAGGAGGCCCCTAAAATCAGTTGAATTGTTTCCTGATAATTTAGAGTTTATTTCTTCTTTCCAGAAAGGTCTGATCCAAATAAAGTAAGTACATTTAAACAAGGGCACTTGATCAGTAAATGCACTACTTTCTAGAACTCATAACTCTTGTAAGTTATAAAAAGTTTGCTCTCCATACAGTTTGTCAGCTCAAAGAATTACATTTTTTACACATTTAATAAGACCATCAAATTGCTTGAAACATAGGAATGATTGTGAAAGTGAATATGATTCACCAAAATAATTGTATAACATTTTTTAATGTTAATAAAATAGGGCTTTTTCCAATCTTTTCACATCAATGTTGTTTCTGCATGTTCCAGTGAGCAGAGAATCTACTGCACATAGTGTGTACATTTTTCTTTTCATAGAGTTAAGGTTGGACATTATTCATCTGTGGAAAATGTTTCTGAGAGATATCTGGGTGCCCACTCTGATTGACCTTAGGTATTGTACATTAACGATATGTAGTTGCATCACTGTATTGGTATCAGGCACCAAAGTGCATTTAAATGTAATGTCGTGCAGAGAGAGAGAGAGAGAATGTGAAAACGGCTACCTGAGTCGACTGAATTTCTGAATATTAACTCTGTTGAATTGTAATTTGAGAAATTAGAAAATGGAGTGTAAGAGCAAGATAATGGTTCCACCATCGTTGGATTCAAAGTCCAAAGTGCTAACCATTACACCATGGAACCCTTGCGAGATGCACCTGAGAGAGTTGAATCAGAAATGGCAATATGGAGCACATTTACAATTTTTACAGATTCATAGTCCCAATTGACTGATATCATACAAACACAGCAATGTTGTCGATTGACGTTGTGCTATAGCAATCTCTGTGCTTTATAGATCATGTAGATCAAATTCTTCCTCTTGAGGCATGTGATTAAGCAATATTAAATATTGTTTCTGACTGCCTCTGTTTTGGCATAATGAAGTTCAGCATTTGCGTAAGTATTTAGGTTCCATGGTCTAATGGTTAGTAGGCTGGACTCTGAATTTAGTAATCCGACATGTTATAGCTATATTTTGTTTTCCTTTGGGTGTATTGTCATTTTATGCACATAGATTTCCTAGCAGTGGCCGTGATGAATAGTTCAATTTGATAGCAGCTTCCTTTCGAGAATTTGAAAAAAAAAGAATTAAATAGTCTCTCTGGATGACTCTGCTTTGATTTCTATGTGCACATTCCTTTTGCCTTTCAGAGGGATTGACCAACATACACAACAGTGCTTGGAAGACCTCTTCCTCCCTCATGGCATGTAAAGCTAACCTCTCTCCTACCTTGTGTTTTTTTACTTTTTAACTTCCCCTTCCGAGTCATGATCATGTAACTGAATTTACATTTTTAGATTTTAACTGCAGTAGTTGCTTGTTTTTCATTTTTATTTTTTGTGTACGCATACATCCCTTTTTGTGGGGAGGGGGGAGTGATGTCTGTTTACTTATATTAGCTAATATAGGTCATTTTATGTCCGCTTACAATATGTGTCAGGATTTTTTATGTCGTTTCCAATCAATGTCTAATATCAAGTGGTTTGCAGCAGTCATACAAGGCACGTAACACCCCCAAAACACCTACATAAGTTAGAAATACTCCGGAAGAGTACTCAGTTTATGAAAAGGCGGTGAATCCCAAATAGAACTGTAAATGTAAGCTAGCAAGCAGACCGTGCACCCCTGTTTGGAACTATGACCTGTGTGTTGCCCTCTATTAACAGAACAATGTAACTGCAGCCCATGTCACATAAAATAGAAAGTAGAGATTATGCAAATTAACTCCCAGAAGAGCCTGGTGTCACCCCAAAAGGTGTCATGCTTTTCACACCAAGAAACATCCACACATAGATCCCTGCGAACCTCAAAAACGTACAGGAAACCCTGTCCAGCGCTTTGCTCCCAGAGGAGATAAGGTTGAAAAACCACCCTATGTTAAAAGTGTCCATAATCCATGCCAGCTGCCCTGTCTATAGAACCTGGCCGTTCGGGGCCTAGGAGCATGAGTGGAAGGGTTTAACCTGCCTGGGTTCTTGGGCATGGTTTCATCATGCCTCAGTTTACAATGGCACTCTGCCGCTTTGTCAGGCTTTAAAGAAGCCTGACTCCTGTAGAGCAAACGATCTGATTATTTCCTTACATGTTTTGTACGTAAGAATGCGGATGGTGCTCTGAACCTCCTATGGTGGTTATTAAGCATGGTATACATACCATAGCATGTAACTGTGCCTACAAATGGAACATTTTGTTCATTTATTAGGGAGTTGTGAAAATGGCAAAATCAAATTGCCATTACTGACACAGACCAGCTGCCGCTGTCCGGACATTTGGTCGACGTAATTTGGTCGAAAGCCAAATGGTCGATTTTTTTATTTATTTATATATATATTTTTTAGGTTGTAGTTTAGGGAAAAAAAGGGGTTTTTAGAAAAAAAGGGGGTTGGGGGGACCCCCCCAAACCGCCCCCCCCAAAAAAAAAAGTGAAAATAAAAAACAAAAGCAATTCGACCATTTGGTTTTCGACCAAATGGTTTCGACCAAATGTCCTGTCGACAAATTTTTTTCGACGAAATGTCTGGCAACCCAGCTGCCGACTGTTGCTATTGACAGGAGTTCCAGGTGAATAAACTGAGGAGATTACCAGTTCAATTACCTGTGAACGCATTTTGAAGCTCATTCACAACCAGTTCATGTCCGTTCTCTCCATTTTGGCTTTCTGGCTGGCCGAGGGGCCCTTCAGTAATGTTCTTTGCTAACCATTAAACCATGGGCCCCTTGCTGGTGCAACCTGACAGAGTTGTAACAGAAATGAGAATCGAGATCTCATGCATCATTTTAACAAACTCATATTCCTAGCCCACGGATATTATGCAAATGTGGAACTGTTTAGTTGGTTGTTGCGCAATAGCAAACTCTTTGCTTTACAGCTCATTTGGATAGGATTCTTCCTCTGGAGGCATAAGATAAAAGAATATTGCATGCATTCTCTAAAAGGCTCTTTTTTTGCTGCAATGACGTTCATCATGTCACTAAGTATGTAGGTTCCATGGTGTAATGGTTAGCACTCTGGACTCTGAATCCAGCGATCCGCGCTCAAATCTCGGTGGGACCTTGGGAATTACTGTGTTTGTTTTCCTCTCAGTGTCTTGTTTTAATAGCTGTGTCGCCCACTTTCATAGCATTATTCCCTGGGTGCATTTGAAAAAAGAAAGATTTTCCATGGATGACGCTCTTTAGCCACAATGAAACCCACCACTTTCTGTAGTGTGAAAAACCCATGGTGTAATGGTAGCACCCTGGAGGCTGAATCCAATAATTTGCATTCAAATCTCTGTAAGAGCTTACCATCAGTCGAACCTTTCCCTTATCGTTTATTGTGGATGTCTTCTTTGAAGAAAGGTATGATCCAACTAAAGTAAGTACATTCACGAATGGGCCCTTGGTCGGTACAAACAGTATTTATACACCTCAGGCCTTTTGTGAATTAAGAAAAGTGTGTTCTTCGTTCTATTTTTCATCTCAAACTGATACCTTCATTTTACAAACATGTAAAGACTGTTAAGACGCTTGATTAATATCATTGATTCTGAATGTGGTCGCTTTTCATAGGATTAACCCTTTAACAATTTTGAAAGAGAATGGCGATACAATAGAGCTGCTTTTCCCAAAATGGTATTATTAATGTTGTTGCTGCATCTTCAAGTAAAAAGAGAATCCATTGGGTCACAGATTGAGCATGTTTCTTAACATTGAGTTAAGTTTGAAAATTTCAAATCTTTTATGTATGTTTCCGATGCAGATCTGCCCATCGACTCAGAATGACCTCACTGCCCATACATTTAAAAAAAATGCATAAAGGTTAAGGTGCTAGGCACAAAAGTGGATTTTTATGAAAAGTTATGCCAGAGAGTGAGAGCGAAAATGAATACCCTACACCACTAACCTTATGAATATTACTATCTTTGGCCTATAATTTAAGACAAAAAGGAGACAAAGTGTGTTAGAGCAAGAGAGAAGTTCCACCGAGACTTGAACTCGGATCGCTGGATTCAAAGTCCAAAGTGCTAACCATTACACCATGGAACCCTTGTTGAGCAGAGCTTCATAAAGGCAATGAGAATATAGGGCACAATCAAGATTTTTACTGACCTATAGTAAGCGTTTACTGATATTATATCGAAGCAGCACTGTTGCTGTTGGATGCTGTGCAATCGCAAAGTATTGGCTTCATGCCTCATTTGGATCAAATTCTTCCTCTGGAGTCTAATGATATAGGAATATTACATATTTTCTCTGATGTGCTCTGTTTTGCCAGAATGAAGTGCATCATGCTACTGATTATGTAGGTTCCATGGTGTAATGGTTAGCACTCTGGACTCTGAATCCAGCGATCCGAGTTCAAATCTAGGTGGGACCTTGGGGCTGCTTCTCTTTTAGAGTTGCCTTTCATTTGCAGATAGATATAACAGCAATAGCTTTGCTTTACAGCCCACTTTGATGGCAGTCTTCTTTGACCAAAGAATATTAATAGTTTCTGGGGATGACTCTCTTTTGCCACAAAGAAACTGCCCACTCTCATATCTCCAAAGCTCCAAGGTATAATGGCTATTAAACTGGCTTTTGATCTCAGCGATTTGCATTCAAAGCCCAGGAGGCCCCTAAAATCAGTTGAATTGTTTCCTGATAATTTAGAGTTTATTTCTTCTTTCGAGAAAGGTGTGATCCAAATAAAGTAAGTACATTTAAACAAGGGCACTTGATCAGTAAATGCACTACTTTCTAGAACTCATAACTCTTGTAAGTTATAAAAAGTTTGCTCTCCATACAGTTTGTCAGCTCAAAGAATTACATTTTTTACACATTTAATAAGACCATCAAATTGCTTGAAACATAGGAATGATTGTGAAAGTGAATATGATTCACCAAAATAATTGTATAACATTTTTTAATGTTAATAAAATAGGGCTTTTTCCAATCTTTTCACATCAATGTTGTTTCTGCATGTTCCAGTGAGCAGAGAATCTACTGCACATAGTGTGTACATCTTTCTTTTCATAGAGTTAAGGTTGGACATTATTCATCTGTGGAAAATGTTTCTGAGAGATATCTGGGTGCCCACTCTGATTGACCTTAGGGATTGTATATTAACGATATGTAGTTGCATCACTGTATTGGTATCAGGCACCAAAGTGCATTTAAATGTAATGTCGTGCAGAGAGAGAGAGAGAGAGAGAGAGTGTGAAAACGGCTACCTGAGTCGACTGAACTTCTGAATATTAACTCTGTTGAATTGTAATTTGAGAAATTAGAAAATGGAGAGTAAGAGCAAGATAATGGTTCCACCGAGACTTGAACTCGGATCGTTGGATTCAAAGTCCGAAGTGCTAACCATTACACCATGGAACCCTTATGAAATGCACCTGAGAGCGTTGAATCAGAAATGGCAATATAGAGCACATTTACAATTTTTACAGATTCATAGTCCCAATTGACTGATATCATACAAACACAGCAATGTTGTCGATTGACGTTGTGCTATAGCAATCTCTGTGCTTTATAGATCATGTAGATCAAATTCTTCCTCTTGAGGCATATGATTAAGCAATATTAAATATTGTTTCTGACTGCCTCTGTTTTGGCATAATGAAGTTCAGCATTTGCGTAAGTATTTAGGTTCCATGGTCTAATGGTTAGTAGGCTGGACTCTGAATTTAGTAATCCGACATGTTATAGCTATATTTTGTTTTCCTTTGGGTGTATTGTCATTTTATGCACATAGATTTCCTAGCAGTGGCTGTGATGAATAGTTCAATTTGATAGCAGCTTCCTTTTGAGAATTTGAAAAAAAAAAGAATTAAATAGTCTCTCTGGATGACTCTGCTTTGATTTCTATGTGCACATTCCTTTTGCGTTTCAGAGGGATTGACCAACATACACAACAGTGCTTGGAAGACCTCTTCCTCCCTCATGGCATGTAAAGCTAACCTCTCTCCTACCTTGTGTTTTTTTACTTTTTAACTTCCCCTTCCGAGTCATGATCATGTAACTGAATTTACATTTTTAGATTTTAACTGCAGTAGTTGCTTGTTTTTCATTTTTATTTTTTGTGTACGCATACATCCCTTTTTGTGGGGAGGGGGGAGTGATGTCTGTTTACTTATATTAGCTAATATAGGTCATTTTATGTCCGCTTACAATATGTGTCAGGATTTTTTATGTCGTTTCCAATCAATGTCTAATATCAAGTGGTTTGGAGCAGTCATACAAAGGCACGTAACACCCCCAAAACACCTACATAAGTTAGAAATACTCCGGAAGAGTACTCAGTTTATGAAAAGGCGGTGAATCCCAAATAGAACTGTAAATGTAAGCTAGCAAGCAGACCGTGCACCCCTGTTTGGAACTATGACCTGTGTGTTGCCCTCTATTAACAGAACAATGTAACTGCAGCCCATGTCACATAAAATAGAAAGTAGAGATTATGCAAATTAACTCCCAGAAGAGCCTGGTGTCACCCCAAAAGGTGTCATGCTTTTCACACCAAGAAACATCCACACATAGATCCCTGCGAACCTCAAAAACATACAGGAAACCCTGTCCAGCGCTTTGCTCCCAGAGGAGATAAGGTTGAAAAACCACCCTATGTTAAAAGTGTCCATAATCCATGCCAGCTGCCCTGTCTATAGAACCTGGCTGTTCGTGGCCTAGGGGCATGAGTGGAAGGGTTTAACCTGCCTGGGTTCTTGGGCATGGTTTCATCATGCCTCAGTTTACAATGGCACTCTGCCGCTTTGTCAGGCTTTAAAGAAGCCTGACTCCTGCAGAGCAAAAGATCTGATTATTTTCTTACATGTTTTGTACGTAAGAATGCGGATGGTGCTCTGAGCCTCCTATGGTGGTTATTAAGCATGGTATACATACCATAGCATGTAACTGTGCTTACAAATGGAACATTTTGTTCATTTATTAGGGAGTTGTGAAAGTGGCAAAATCAAATTGCCATTACTGACACAGACCAGCTGCCGCTGTCCGGACATTTCGTCGAAAGACATTTGGTCGACGTAATTTGGTCGAAAGCCAAATGGTCGATTTTTTTATTTATTTATATATATATTTTTTAGGTTGTAGTTTAGGGAAAAAAAGGGGTTTTTAGAAAAAAAGGGGGTTGGGGGGACCCCCCCAAACCCCCCCCCCCCAAAAAAAAAGTGAAAATAAAAAACAAAAGCAATTCGACCATTTGGTTTTCGACCAAATGGTTTCGACCAAATGTCCTGTCGACAAATTCTTTTCGACCAAATGTCTGGCAACCCAGCTGCCGACTGTTGCTATTGACAGGAGTTCCAGGTGAATAAACTGAGGAGATCACCAGTTCAATTACCTGTGAACGCATTTTGAAGCTCATTCACAACCAGTTCATGCCCGTTCTCTCCATTTTGGCTTTCTGGCTGGCCGAGGGGCCCTTCAGTAATGTTCTTTGCTAACCATTACACCATGGGCCCCTTGCTGGTGCAACCTGACAGAGTTGTAACAGAAATGAGAATCGAGATCTCATGCATCAGTTTAACAAACTCATATTCCTAGCCCACGGATATTATGCAAATGTGGAACTGTTTAGTTGGTTGTTGCGCAATAGCAAACTCTTTGCTTTACAGCTCATTTGGATAGGATTCTTCCTCTGGAGGCATAAGATAAAAGAATATTGCATACATTCTCTAAAAGGCTCTTTTTTTGCTGCAATGACGTTCATCATGTCACTAAGTATGTAGGTTCCATGGTGTAATGGTTAGCACTCTGGACTCTGAAGCCAGCCATCCGAGTTCAAATCTCGGTGGGACCTTGGGAATTACTGTGTTTGTTTTCCTCTCAGTGTCTTGTTTTAATAGCAATGACGCTGCTGTGTCGCCCACTTTCATAGCATTATTCCCTGGGTGCATTTGAAAAAAGAAAGATTTTCCATGGATGACGCTCTTTAGCCACAATGAAACCCACCACTTTCTGTGGTGTGAAAGACCCATGGTGTAATGGTAGCACCCTGGAGGTTGAATCCGATAATTTGCATTCAAATCTCTGTAAGAGCTTACCATCAGTCGAACCTTTCCCTTATCGTTTATTGTGGATGTCTTCTTTGAAGAAAGGTATGATCCAACTAAAGTAAGTACATTCACGAATGGGCCCTTGGTCGGTACAAACAGTATTTATACACCTCAGGCCTTTTGTGAATTAAGAAAAGTGTGTTCTTCGTTCTATTTTTCATCTCAAACTGATACCTTCATTTTACAAACATGTAAAGACTGTTAAGACGCTTGATTAATATCATTGATTCTGAATATGGTCGCTTTTCATAGGATTAACCCTTTAACAATTTTGAAAGAGAATGGCGATACAATAGAGCTGCTTTTCCCAAAATGGTATTATTAATGTTGTTGCTGCATCTTCAAGTAAAAAGAGAATCCATTGGGTCACAGATTGAGCATGTTTCTTAACATTGAGTTAAGTTTGAAAATTTCAAATCTTTTATGTATGTTTCCGATGCAGATCTGCCCATCAACTCAGAATTACCTCACTGTTCATACATTTAAAAAAAATGCATAAAGGTTAAGGTGCTAGGCACAAAAGTGGATTTTTATGAAAAGATATGCCAGAGAGTGAGAGCGAAAATGAATACCCTACACCACTAACCTTATGAATATTACTATCTTTGGCCTATAATTTAAGACAAAAAGGAGACAAAGTGTGTTAGAGCAAGAGAGAGGTTCCACCAAGACTTGAACTCGGATCGCTGGATTCAAAGTTCAAAGTGCTAACCATTACACCATGGAACCCTTGTTGAGCAAAGCTTCATAAGGGCAATGAGAATATAGGGCACAGTCAAGATTTTTACTGACCTATAGTAAGCGTTTACTGATATTATATCGAAGCAGCACTGTTGCTGTTGGATGCTGTGCAATCGCAAAGTATTGGCTTCATGCCTCATTTGGATCAAATTCTTCCTCTGGAGTCTAATGATATAGGAATATTACATATTTTCTCTGATGTGCTCTGTTTTGCCAGAATGAAGTGCATCATGCTACTGATTATGTAGGTTCCATGGTGTAATGGTTAGCACTCTGGACTCTGAATCCAGCGATCTCGGTGGGACCTTGGGGCTGCTTCTCTTTTAGAGTTGCCTTTCATTTGCAGATAGATATAACAGCAATAGCTTTGCTTTACAGCCCACTTTGATGGCAGTCTTCTTTGACCAAAGAATATTAATAGTTTCTGGGGATGACTCTCTTTTGCCACAAAGAAACTGCCCACTCTCATATCTCCAAAGCTCCAAGGTATAATGGCTATTAAACTGGCTTTTGATCTCAGCGATTTGCATTCACAGCCCAGGAGGCCCCTAAAATCAGTTGAATTGTTTCCTGATAATTTAGAGTGTATTTCTTCTTTCCAGAAAGGTGTGATCCAAATAAAGTAAGTACATTTAAACAAGGGCACTTGATCAGTAAATGCACTACTTTCTAGAACTCATAACTCTTGTAAGTTATAAAAAGTTTGCTCTCCATACAGTTTGTCAGCTCAAAGAATTACATTTTTTACACATTTAATAAGACCATCAAATTGCTTGAAACATAGGAATGATTGTGAAAGTGAATATGATTCACCAAAATAATTGTATAACATTTTTTAATGTTAATAAAATAGGGCTTTTTCCAATCTTTTCACATCAATGTTGTTTCTGCATGTTCCAGTGAGCAGAGAATCTACTGCACATAGTGTGTACATTTTTCTTTTCATAGAGTTAAGGTTGGACATTATTCATCTGTGGAAAATGTTTCTGAGAGATATCTGGGTGCCCACTCTGATTGACCTTAGGGATTGTACATTAACGATATGTAGTTGCATCACTGTATTGGTATCAGGCACCAAAGTGCATTTAAATGTAATGTCGTGCAGAGAGAGAGAGAGAGAGAGAGAGTGTGAAAACGGCTACCTGAGTCGACTGAACTTCTGAATATTAACTCTGTTGAATTGTAATTTGAGAAATTAGAAAATGGAGTGTAAGAGCAAGATAATGGTTCCACCATCGTTGGATTCAAAGTCCAAAGTGCTAACCATTACACCATGGAACCCTTGCGAGATGCACCTGAGAGCGTTGAATCAGAAATGGCAATATAGAGCACATTTACAATTTTTACAGATTCATAGTCCCAATTGACTGATATCATACAAACACAGCAATGTTGTCGATTGACGTTGTGCTATAGCAATCTCTGTGCTTTATAGATCATGTAGATCAAATTCTTCCTCTTGAGGCATATGATTAAGCAATATTAAATATTGTTTCTGACTGCCTCTGTTTTGGCATAATGAAGTTCAGCATTTGCGTAAGTATTTAGGTTCCATGGTCTAATGGTTAGTAGGCTGGACTCTGAATTTAGTAATCCGACATGTTATAGCTATATTTTGTTTTCCTTTGGGTGTATTGTCATTTTATGCACATAGATTTCCTAGCAGTGGCTGTGATGAATAGTTCAATTTGATAGCAGCTTCCTTTCGAGAATTTGAAAAAAAAAGAATTAAATAGTCTCTCTGGATGACTCTGCTTTGATTTCTATGTGCACATTCCTTTTGCGTTTCAGAGGGATTGACCAACATACACAACAGTGCTTGGAAGACCTCTTCCTCCCTCATGGCATGTAAAGCTAACCTCTCTCCTACCTTGTGTTTTTTTACTTTTTTACTTCCCCTTCCGAGTCATGATCATGTAACTGAATTTACATTTTTAGATTTTAACTGCAGTAGTTGCTTGTTTTTCATTTTTATTTTTTGTGTAAGCATACATCCCTTTTTGTGGGGAGGGGGGAGTGATGTCTGTTTACTTATATTAGCTAATATAGGTCATTTTATGTCCGCTTACAATATGTGTCAGGATTTTTTATGTCGTTTCCAATCAATGTCTAATATCAAGTGGTTTGCAGCAGTCATACAAAGGCACGTAACACCCCCAAAACACCTACATAAGTTAAAAATACTCCGGAAGAGTACTCAGTTTATGAAAAGGCGGTGAATCCCAAATAGAACTGTAAATGTAATCTAGCAAGCAGACCGTGCACCCCTGTTTGGAACTATGACCAGTGTGTTGCCCTCTATTAACAGAACAATGTAACTGCAGCCCATGTCACATTAAATAGAAAGTAGAGATTATGCAAATTAACTCCCAGAAGAGCCTGGTGTCACCCCAAAAGGTGTCATGCTTTTCACACCAAGAAACATCCACACATAGATCCCTGCGAACCTCAAAAACGTACAGGAAACCCTGTCCAGCGCTTTGCTCCCAGAGGAGATAAGATTGAAAAACCACCCTATGTTAAAAGTGTCCATAATCCATGCCAGCTGCCCTGTCTATAGAACCTGGCTGCTCGGGGCCTAGGGGCATGAGTGGAAGGGTTTAACCTTCCTGGGTTCTTGGGCATGGTTTCATCATGCCTCAGTTTACAATGGCACTCTGCCGCTTTGTCAGGCTTTAAAGAAGCCTGACTCCTGCAGAGCAAAAGATCTGATTATTTCCTTACATGTTTTGTACGTAAGAATGTGGATGGTGCTCTGAACCGCCTATGGTGGTTATTAAGCATGGTATACATACCATAGCATGTAACTGTGCCTACAAATGGAACATTTTGTTCATTTATTAGGGAGTTGTGAAAATGGCAAAATCAAATTGCCATTACTGACACAGACCAGCTGCCGCTGTCCGGACATTTCGTCGAAAGACATTTGGTCGACGTAATTTGGTCGAAAGCCAAATGGTCGATTTTTTTATTTATTTATATATATATTTTTTAGGTTGTAGTTTAGGGAAAAAATGGGGTTTTTAGAAAAAAAGGGGGTTGGGGGGACCCCCCCAAACCCCCCCCCCCAAAAAAAAGTGAAAATAAAAAACAAAAGCAATTCGACCATTTGGTTTTCGACCAAATGGTTTCGACCAAATGTCCTGTCGACAAATTTTTTTCGACGAAATGTCTGGCAACCCAGCTGCCGACTGTTGCTATTGACAGGAGTTCCAGGTGAATAAACTGAGGAGATCACCAGTTCAATTACCTGTGAACGCATTTTGAAGCTCATTCACAACCAGTTCATGCCCGATCTCTCCATTTTGGCTTTCTGGCTGGCCGAGGGGCCCTTCAGTAATGTTCTTTGCTAACCATTACACCATGGGCCCCTTGCTGGTGCAACCTGACAGAGTTGTAACAGAAATGAGAATCGAGATCTCATGCATCATTTTAACAAACTCATATTCCTAGCCCACGGATATTATGCAAATGTGGAACTGTTTAGTTGGTTGTTGCGCAATAGCAAACTCTTTGCTTTACAGCTCATTTGGATAGGATTCTTCCTCTGGAGGCATAAGATAAAAGAATATTGCATACATTCTCTAAAAGGCTCTTTTTTTGCTGCAATGACGTTCATCATGTCACTAAGTATGTAGGTTCCATGGTGTAATGGTTAGCACTCTGAATCCAGCGATCCGAGTTCAAATCTCGGTGGGACCTTGGGAATTACTTTGTTTGTTTTCCTCTCAGTGTCTTGTTTTAATAGCAATGACGCTGCTGTGTCGCCCACTTTCATAGCATTATTCCCTGGGTGCATTTGAAAAAAGAAAGTTTTTCCATGGATGACGCTCTTTAGCCACAATGAAACCCACCACTTTCTGTGGTGTGAAAGACCCATGGTGTAATGGTAGCACCCTGGAGGTTGAATCCAATAATTTGCATTCAAATCTCTGTAAGAGCTTACCATCAGTCGAACCTTTGCCTTATCGTTTATTGTGGATGTCTTCTTTGAAGAAAGGTATGATCCAACTAAAGTAAGTACATTCACGAATGGGCCCTTGGTCGGTACAAACAGTATTTATACACCTCAGGCCTTTTGTGAATTAAGAAAAGTGTGTTCTTCGTTCTATTTTTCATCTCAAACTGATACCTTCATTTTACAAACATGTAAAGACTGTTAAGACGCTTGATTAATATCATTGATTCTGAATATGGTCGCTTTTCATAGGATTAACCCTTTAACAATTTTGAAAGAGAATGGCGATACAATAGAGCTGCTTTTCCCAAAATGGTATTATTAATGTTGTTGCTGCATCTTCAAGTAAAAAGAGAATCCATTGGGTCACAGATTGAGCATGTTTCTTAACATTGAGTTAAGTTTGAAAATTTCAAATCTTTTATGTATGTTTCCGATGCAGATCTGCCCATCGACTCAGAATGACCTCACTGTTCATACATTTAAAAAAAATGCATAAAGGTTAAGGTGCTAGGCACAAAAGTGGATTTTTATGAAAAGTTATGCCAGAGAGTGAGAGCGAAAATGAATACCCTAAACCACTAACCTTATGAATATTACTATCTTTGGCCTATAATTTAAGTCAAAAAGTGTTAGAGCAAGAGAGAGGTTCCATCGAGACTTGAACTCAGATCGCTGGATTCAAAGTCCAAAGTGCTAACCATTACACCATTGAACCCTTGTTGAGCAGAGCTTCATAAAGGCAATGAGAATATAGGGCACAGTCAAGATTTTTACTGACCTATAGTAAGCGTTTACTGATATTATATCGAAGCAGCACTGTTGCTGTTGGATGCTGTGCAATCGCAAAGTATTGGCTTCATGCCTCATTTGGATCAAATTCTTCCTCTGGAGTCTAATGATATAGGAATATTACATATTTTCTCTGATGTGCTCTGTTTTGCCAGAATGAAGTGCATCATGCTACTGATTATGTAGGTTCCATGGTGTAATGGTTAGCACTCTGGGCTCTGAATCCAGCGATCAAATCTCGGTGGGACCTTGGGGCTGCTTCTCTTTTAGAGTTGCCTTTCATTTGCAGATAGATATAACAGCAATAGCTTTGCTTTACAGCCCACTTTGATGGCAGTCTTCTTTGACCAAAGAATATTAATAGTTTCTGGGGATGACTCTCTTTTGCCACAAAGAAACTGCCCACTCTCATATCTCCAAAGCTCCAAGGTATAATGGCTATTAAACTGGCTTTTCATCTCAGCGATTTGCATTCAAAGCCCAGGAGGCCCCTAAAATCAGTTGAATTGTTTCCTGATAATTTAGAGTTTATTTCTTCTTTCCAGAAAGGTGTGATCCAAATAAAGTAAGTACATTTAAACAAGGGCACTTGATCAGTAAATGCACTACTTTCTAGAACTCATAACTCTTGTAAGTTATAACAAGTTTGCTCTCCATACAGTTTGTCAGCTCAAAGAATTACATTTTTTACACATTTAATAAGACCATCAAATTGCTTGAAACATAGGAATGATTGTGAAAGTGAATATGATTCACCAAAATAATTGTATAACATTTTTTAATGTTAATAAAATAGGGCTTTTTCCAATCTTTTCACATCAATGTTGTTTCTGCATGTTCCAGTGAACAGAGAATCTACTGCACATAGTGTGTACATTTTTCTTTTCATAGAGTTAAGGTTGGACATTATTCATCTGTGGAAAATGTTTCTGAGAGATATCTGGGTGCCCACTCTGATTGACCTTAGGGATTGTACATTAACGATATGTAGTTGCATCACTGTATTGGTATCAGGCAACAAAGTGCATTTAAATGTAATGTCGTGCAGAGAGAGAGAGAGAGAGAGTGTGAATACGGCTATCTGAGTCGACTGAACTTCTGAATATTAACTCTGTTGAATTGTAATTTGAGAAATTAGAAAATGGAGTGTAAGAGCAAGATAATGGCTCCACCGAGACTTGAACTCGGATCGTTGGATTCAAAGTCCAAAGTGCTAACCATTACACCATGGAACCCTTGCGAGATGCACCTGAGAGCGTTGAATCAGAAATGGCAATATAGAGCACATTTACAATTTTTACAGATTCATAGTCCCAATTGACTGATATCATACAAACACAGCAATGTTGTCGATTGACGTTGTGCTATAGCAATCTCTGTGCTTTATAGATCATGTAGATCAAATTCTTCCTCTTGAGGCATATGATTAAGCAATATTAAATATTGTTTCTGACTGCCTCTGTTTTGGCATAATGAAGTTCAGCATTTGCGTAAGTATTTAGGTTCCATGGTCTAATGGTTAGTAGGCTGGACTCTGAATTTAGTAATCCGACATGTTATAGCTATATTTTGTTTTCCTTTGGGTGTATTGTCATTTCATGCACATAGATTTCCTAGCAGTGGCTGTGATGAATAGTTCAATTTGATAGCAGCTTCCTTTCGAGAATTTGAAAAAAAAAGAATTAAATAGTCTCTCTGGATGACTCTGCTTTGATTTCTATGTGCACATTCCTTTTGCGTTTCAGAGGGATTGACCAACATACACAACAGTGCTTGGAAGACCTCTTCCTCCCTCATGGCATGTAAAGCTAACCTCTCTCCTACCTTGTGTTTTTTTACTTTTTTACTTCCCCTTCCGAGTCATGATCATGTAACTGAATTTACATTTTTAGATTTTAACTGCAGTAGTTGCTTGTTTTTCATTTTTATTTTTTGTGTACGCATACATCCCTTTTTGTGGGGAGGGGGGAGTGATGTCTGTTTACTTATATTAGCTAATATAGGTCATTTTATGTCCCCTTACAATATGTGTCAGGATTTTTTATGTCGTTTCCAATCAATGTCTAATATCAAGTGATTTGCAGCAGTCATACAAAGGCACGTAACATCCCCAAAACACCTACATAAGTTAGAAATACTCCGGAAGAGTACTCAGTTTATGAAAAGGCGGTGAATCCCAAATAGAACTCTAAATGTAAGCTAGCAAGCAGACCGTGCACCCCTGTTTGGAACTATGACCTGTGTGTTGCCCTCTATTAACAGAACAATGTAACTGCAGCCCATGTCACATAAAATAGAAAGTAGAGATTATGCAAATTAACTCCCAGAAGAGCCTGGTGTCACCCCAAAAGGTGTCATGCTTTTCACACCAAGAAACATCCACACATAGATCCCTGCGAACCTCAAACACGTACAGGAAACCCTGTCCAGCGCTTTGCTCCCAGAGGAGATAAGGTTGAAAAACCACCCTATGTTAAAAGTGTCCATAATCCATGCCAGCTGCCCTGTCTATAGAACCTGGCCGTTCGTGGCCATTCGGGGCCTAGGGGCATGAGTGGAAGGGTTTAACCTGCTTGGGTTCTTGGGCATGGTTTCATCATGCCTCAGTTTACAATGGCACTCTGCCGCTTTGTCAGGCTTTAAAGAAGCCTGACTCCTGCAGAGCAAAAGATCTGATTATTTCCTTACATGTTTTGTACGTAAGAATGCGGATGGTGCTCTGAACCTCCTATGGTGGTTATTAAGCATGGTATACATACCATAGCATGTAACTGTGCCTACAAATGGAACATTTTGTTCATTTATTAGGGAGTTGTGAAAATGGCAAAATCAAATTGCCATTACTGACACAGACCAGCTGCCGCTGTCCGGACATTTCGTCGAAAGACATTTGGTCGACGTAATTTGGTCGAAAGCCAAATGGTCGATTTTTTTATTTATTTATATATATATTTTTTAGGTTGTAGTTTAGGGGAAAAAAGTGTTTTTTAGAAAAAAAGGGGGTTGGGGGACCCCCCCAAACCCCCCCCCCAAAAAAAAAGGGAAAATAAAAACAAAAGCAATTCGACCATTTGGTTTTCGACCAAATGGTTTCGACCAAATGTCCTGTCGACAAATTTTTTTCGACAAAATGTCTGGCAACCCAGCTGCCGACTGTTGCTATTGACAGGAGTTCCAGGTGAATAAACTGAGGAGATCACCAGTTCAATTACCTGTGAACGCATTTTGAAGCTCATTCACAACCAGTTCATGCCCGTTCTCTCCATTTTGGCTTTCTGGCTGGCCGAGGGGCCCTTCAGTAATGTTCTTTGCTAACCATTACACCATGGGCCCCTTGCTGGTGCAACCTGACAGAGTTGTAACAGAAATGAGAATCGAGATCTCATGCATCATTTTAACAAACTCATATTCCTAGCCCACGGATATTATGCAAATGTGGAACTGTTTAGTTGGTTGTTGCGCAATAGCAAACTCTTTGCTTTACAGCTCATTTGGATAGGATTCTTCCTCTGGAGGCATAGAATAAAAGAATATTGCATACATTCTCTAAAAGGCTCTTTTTTTGCTGCAATGACGTTCATCATGTCACTAAGTATGTAGGTTCCATGGTGTAATGGTTAGCACTCTGGACTCTGAAGCCAGCCATCCGAATTCAAATCTCGGTGGGACCTTGGGAATTACTGTGTTTGTTTTCCTCTCAGTGTCTTGTTTTAATAGCAATGACGCTGCTGTGTCGCCCACTTTCATAGCATTATTCCCTGGGTGCATTTGAAAAAAGAAAGATTTTCCATGGATGACGCTCTTTAGCCACAATGAAACCCACCACTTTCTGTGGTGTGAAAGACCCATGGTGTAATGGTAGCACCCTGGAGGTTGAATCCAATAATTTGCATTCAAATCTCTGTAAGAGCTTACCATCAGTCGAACCTTTCCCTTATCGTTTATTGTGGATGTCTTCTTTGAAGAAAGGTATGATCCAACTAAAGTAAGTACATTCACGAATGGGCCCTTGGTCGGTACAAACAGTATTTATACACCTCAGGCCTTTTGTGAATTAAGAAAAGTGTGTTCTTCGTTCTATTTTTCATCTCAAACTGATACCTTCATTTTACAAACATGTAAAGACTGTTAAGACGCTTGATTAATATCATTGATTCTGAATATGGTCGCTTTTCATAGGATTAACCCTTTAACAATTTTGAAAGAGAATGGCGATACAATAGAGCTGCTTTTCCCAAAATGGTATTATTAATGTTGTTGCTGCATCTTCAAGTAAAAAGAGAATCCATTGGGTCACAGATTGAGCATGTTTCTTAACATTGAGTTAAGTTTGAAAATTTCAAATCTTTTATGTATGTTTCCGATGCAGATCTGCCCATCGACTCAGAATGACCTCACTGTTCATACATTTAAAAAAAATGCATAAAGGTTAAGGTGCTAGGCACAAAAGTGGATTTTTATGAAAAGATATGCCAGAGAGTGAGAGCGAAAATGAATACCCTACACCACTAACCTTATGAATATTACTATCTTTGGCCTATAATTTAAGACAAAAAGGAGACAAAGTGTGTTAGAGCAAGAGAGAGGTTCCACCAAGACTTGAACTCGGATCGCTGGATTCAAAGTTCAAAGTGCTAACCATTACACCATGGAACCCTTGTTGAGCAAAGCTTCATAAGGGCAATGAGAATATAGGGCACAGTCAAGATTTTTACTGACCTATAGTAAGCGTTTACTGATATTATATCGAAGCAGCACTGTTGCTGTTGGATGCTGTGCAATCGCAAAGTATTGGCTTCATGCCTCATTTGGATCAAATTCTTCCTCTGGAGTCTAATGATATAGGAATATTACATATTTTCTCTGATGTGCTCTGTTTTGCCAGAATGAAGTGCATCATGCTACTGATTATGTAGGTTCCATGGTGTAATGGTTAGCACTCTGGACTCTGAATCCAGCGATCTCGGTGGGACCTTGGGGCTGCTTCTCTTTTAGAGTTGCCTTTCATTTGCAGATAGATATAACAGCAATAGCTTTGCTTTACAGCCCACTTTGATGGCAGTCTTCTTTGACCAAAGAATATTAATAGTTTCTGGGGATGACTCTCTTTTGCCACAAAGAAACTGCCCACTCTCATATCTCCAAAGCTCCAAGGTATAATGGCTATTAAACTGGCTTTTGATCTCAGCGATTTGCATTCACAGCCCAGGAGGCCCCTAAAATCAGTTGAATTGTTTCCTGATAATTTAGAGTGTATTTCTTCTTTCCAGAAAGGTGTGATCCAAATAAAGTAAGTACATTTAAACAAGGGCACTTGATCAGTAAATGCACTACTTTCTAGAACTCATAACTCTTGTAAGTTATAAAAAGTTTGCTCTCCATACAGTTTGTCAGCTCAAAGAATTACATTTTTTACACATTTAATAAGACCATCAAATTGCTTGAAACATAGGAATGATTGTGAAAGTGAATATGATTCACCAAAATAATTGTATAACATTTTTTAATGTTAATAAAATAGGGCTTTTTCCAATCTTTTCACATCAATGTTGTTTCTGCATGTTCCAGTGAGCAGAGAATCTACTGCACATAGTGTGTACATTTTTCTTTTCATAGAGTTAAGGTTGGACATTATTCATCTGTGGAAAATGTTTCTGAGAGATATCTGGATGCCCACTCTGATTGACCTTAGGGATTGTACATTAACGATATGTAGTTGCATCACTGTATTGGTATCAGGCACCAAAGTGCATTTAAATGTAATGTCGTGCAGAGAGAGAGAGAGAGAGAGAGAGTGTGAAAACGGCTACCTGAGTCGACTGAACTTCTGAATATTAACTCTGTTGAATTGTAATTTGAGAAATTAGAAAATGGAGTGTAAGAGCAAGATAATGGTTCCACCATCGTTGGATTCAAAGTCCAAAGTGCTAACCATTACACCATGGAACCCTTGCGAGATGCACCTGAGAGCGTTGAATCAGAAATGGCAATATAGAGCACATTTACAATTTTTACAGATTCATAGTCCCAATTGACTGATATCATACAAACACAGCAATGTTGTCGATTGACGTTGTGCTATAGCAATCTCTGTGCTTTATAGATCATGTAGATCAAATTCTTCCTCTTGAGGCATATGATTAAGCAATATTAAATATTGTTTCTGACTGCCTCTGTTTTGGCATAATGAAGTTCAGCATTTGCGTAAGTATTTAGGTTCCATGGTCTAATGGTTAGTAGGCTGGACTCTGAATTTAGTAATCCGACATGTTATAGCTATATTTTGTTTTCCTTTGGGTGTATTGTCATTTCATGCACATAGATTTCCTAGCAGTGGCTGTGATGAATAGTTCAATTTGATAGCAGCTTCCTTTCGAGAATTTGAAAAAAAAAGAATTAAATAGTCTCTCTGGATGACTCTGCTTTGATTTCTATGTGCACATTCCTTTTGCGTTTCAGAGGGATTGACCAACATACACAACAGTGCTTGGAAGACCTCTTCCTCCCTCATGGCATGTAAAGCTAACCTCTCTCCTACCTTGTGTTTTTTTACTTTTTTACTTCCCCTTCCGAGTCATGATCATGTAACTGAATTTACATTTTTAGATTTTAACTGCAGTAGTTGCTTGTTTTTCATTTTTATTTTTTGTGTAAGCATACATCCCTTTTTGTGGGGAGGGGGGAGTGATGTCTGTTTACTTATATTAGCTAATATAGGTCATTTTATGTCCGCTTACAATATGTGTCAGGATTTTTTATGTCGTTTCCAATCAATGTCTAATATCAAGTGGTTTGCAGCAGTCATACAAAGGCACGTAACACCCCCAAAACACCTACATAAGTTAAAAATACTCCGGAAGAGTACTCAGTTTATGAAAAGGCGGTGAATCCCAAATAGAACTGTAAATGTAATCTAGCAAGCAGACCGTGCACCCCTGTTTGGAACTATGACCAGTGTGTTGCCCTCTATTAACAGAACAATGTAACTGCAGCCCATGTCACATTAAATAGAAAGTAGAGATTATGCAAATTAACTCCCAGAAGAGCCTGGTGTCACCCCAAAAGGTGTCATGCTTTTCACACCAAGAAACATCCACACATAGATCCCTGCGAACCTCAAAAACGTACAGGAAACCCTGTCCAGCGCTTTGCTCCCAGAGGAGATAAGATTGAAAAACCACCCTATGTTAAAAGTGTCCATAATCCATGCCAGCTGCCCTGTCTATAGAACCTGGCTGCTCGGGGCCTAGGGGCATGAGTGGAAGGGTTTAACCTTCCTGGGTTCTTGGGCATGGTTTCATCATGCCTCAGTTTACAATGGCACTCTGCCGCTTTGTCAGGCTTTAAAGAAGCCTGACTCCTGCAGAGCAAAAGATCTGATTATTTCCTTACATGTTTTGTACGTAAGAATGTGGATGGTGCTCTGAACCGCCTATGGTGGTTATTAAGCATGGTATACATACCATAGCATGTAACTGTGCCTACAAATGGAACATTTTGTTCATTTATTAGGGAGTTGTGAAAATGGCAAAATCAAATTTGGTATTACTGACACAGACCAGCTGCCGCTGTCCGGACATTTCGTCGAAAGACATTTGGTCGACGTAATTTGGTCGAAAGCCAAATGGTCGATTTTTTTATTTATTTATATATATATTTTTTAGGTTGTAGTTTAGGGAAAAAATGGGGTTTTTAGAAAAAAAGGGGGTTGGGGGGACCCCCCCAAACCCCCCCCCCCAAAAAAAAGTGAAAATAAAAAACAAAAGCAATTCGACCATTTGGTTTTCGACCAAATGGTTTCGACCAAATGTCCTGTCGACAAATTTTTTTCGACGAAATGTCTGGCAACCCAGCTGCCGACTGTTGCTATTGACAGGAGTTCCAGGTGAATAAACTGAGGAGATCACCAGTTCAATTACCTGTGAACGCATTTTGAAGCTCATTCACAACCAGTTCATGCCCGATCTCTCCATTTTGGCTTTCTGGCTGGCCGAGGGGCCCTTCAGTAATGTTCTTTGCTAACCATTACACCATGGGCCCCTTGCTGGTGCAACCTGACAGAGTTGTAACAGAAATGAGAATCGAGATCTCATGCATCATTTTAACAAACTCATATTCCTAGCCCACGGATATTATGCAAATGTGGAACTGTTTAGTTGGTTGTTGCGCAATAGCAAACTCTTTGCTTTACAGCTCATTTGGATAGGATTCTTCCTCTGGAGGCATAAGATAAAAGAATATTGCATACATTCTCTAAAAGGCTCTTTTTTTGCTGCAATGACGTTCATCATGTCACTAAGTATGTAGGTTCCATGGTGTAATGGTTAGCACTCTGAATCCAGCGATCCGAGTTCAAATCTCGGTGGGACCTTGGGAATTACTTTGTTTGTTTTCCTCTCAGTGTCTTGTTTTAATAGCAATGACGCTGCTGTGTCGCCCACTTTCATAGCATTATTCCCTGGGTGCATTTGAAAAAAGAAAGTTTTTCCATGGATGACGCTCTTTAGCCACAATGAAACCCACCACTTTCTGTGGTGTGAAAGACCCATGGTGTAATGGTAGCACCCTGGAGGTTGAATCCAATAATTTGCATTCAAATCTCTGTAAGAGCTTACCATCAGTCGAACCTTTGCCTTATCGTTTATTGTGGATGTCTTCTTTGAAGAAAGGTATGATCCAACTAAAGTAAGTACATTCACGAATGGGCCCTTGGTCGGTACAAACAGTATTTATACACCTCAGGCCTTTTGTGAATTAAGAAAAGTGTGTTCTTCGTTCTATTTTTCATCTCAAACTGATACCTTCATTTTACAAACATGTAAAGACTGTTAAGACGCTTGATTAATATCATTGATTCTGAATATGGTCGCTTTTCATAGGATTAACCCTTTAACAATTTTGAAAGAGAATGGCGATACAATAGAGCTGCTTTTCCCAAAATGGTATTATTAATGTTGTTGCTGCATCTTCAAGTAAAAAGAGAATCCATTGGGTCACAGATTGAGCATGTTTCTTAACATTGAGTTAAGTTTGAAAATTTCAAATCTTTTATGTATGTTTCCGATGCAGATCTGCCCATCGACTCAGAATGACCTCACTGTTCATACATTTAAAAAAAATGCATAAAGGTTAAGGTGCTAGGCACAAAAGTGGATTTTTATGAAAAGTTATGCCAGAGAGTGAGAGCGAAAATGAATACCCTAAACCACTAACCTTATGAATATTACTATCTTTGGCCTATAATTTAAGTCAAAAAGTGTTAGAGCAAGAGAGAGGTTCCATCGAGACTTGAACTCAGATCGCTGGATTCAAAGTCCAAAGTGCTAACCATTACACCATTGAACCCTTGTTGAGCAGAGCTTCATAAAGGCAATGAGAATATAGGGCACAGTCAAGATTTTTACTGACCTATAGTAAGCGTTTACTGATATTATATCGAAGCAGCACTGTTGCTGTTGGATGCTGTGCAATCGCAAAGTATTGGCTTCATGCCTCATTTGGATCAAATTCTTCCTCTGGAGTCTAATGATATAGGAATATTACATATTTTCTCTGATGTGCTCTGTTTTGCCAGAATGAAGTGCATCATGCTACTGATTATGTAGGTTCCATGGTGTAATGGTTAGCACTCTGGGCTCTGAATCCAGCGATCAAATCTCGGTGGGACCTTGGGGCTGCTTCTCTTTTAGAGTTGCCTTTCATTTGCAGATAGATATAACAGCAATAGCTTTGCTTTACAGCCCACTTTGATGGCAGTCTTCTTTGACCAAAGAATATTAATAGTTTCTGGGGATGACTCTCTTTTGCCACAAAGAAACTGCCCACTCTCATATCTCCAAAGCTCCAAGGTATAATGGCTATTAAACTGGCTTTTCATCTCAGCGATTTGCATTCAAAGCCCAGGAGGCCCCTAAAATCAGTTGAATTGTTTCCTGATAATTTAGAGTTTATTTCTTCTTTCCAGAAAGGTGTGATCCAAATAAAGTAAGTACATTTAAACAAGGGCACTTGATCAGTAAATGCACTACTTTCTAGAACTCATAACTCTTGTAAGTTATAACAAGTTTGCTCTCCATACAGTTTGTCAGCTCAAAGAATTACATTTTTTACACATTTAATAAGACCATCAAATTGCTTGAAACATAGGAATGATTGTGAAAGTGAATATGATTCACCAAAATAATTGTATAACATTTTTTAATGTTAATAAAATAGGGCTTTTTCCAATCTTTTCACATCAATGTTGTTTCTGCATGTTCCAGTGAACAGAGAATCTACTGCACATAGTGTGTACATTTTTCTTTTCATAGAGTTAAGGTTGGACATTATTCATCTGTGGAAAATGTTTCTGAGAGATATCTGGGTGCCCACTCTGATTGACCTTAGGGATTGTACATTAACGATATGTAGTTGCATCACTGTATTGGTATCAGGCAACAAAGTGCATTTAAATGTAATGTCGTGCAGAGAGAGAGAGAGAGAGAGTGTGAATACGGCTACCTGAGTCGACTGAACTTCTGAATATTAACTCTGTTGAATTGTAATTTGAGAAATTAGAAAATGGAGTGTAAGAGCAAGATAATGGCTCCACCGAGACTTGAACTCGGATCGTTGGATTCAAAGTCCAAAGTGCTAACCATTACACCATGGAACCCTTGCGAGATGCACCTGAGAGCGTTGAATCAGAAATGGCAATATAGAGCACATTTACAATTTTTACAGATTCATAGTCCCAATTGACTGATATCATACAAACACAGCAATGTTGTCGATTGACGTTGTGCTATAGCAATCTCTGTGCTTTATAGATCATGTAGATCAAATTCTTCCTCTTGAGGCATATGATTAAGCAATATTAAATATTGTTTCTGACTGCCTCTGTTTTGGCATAATGAAGTTCAGCATTTGCGTAAGTATTTAGGTTCCATGGTCTAATGGTTAGTAGGCTGGACTCTGAATTTAGTAATCCGACATGTTATAGCTATATTTTGTTTTCCTTTGGGTGTATTGTCATTTCATGCACATAGATTTCCTAGCAGTGGCTGTGATGAATAGTTCAATTTGATAGCAGCTTCCTTTCGAGAATTTGAAAAAAAAAGAATTAAATAGTCTCTCTGGATGACTCTGCTTTGATTTCTATGTGCACATTCCTTTTGCGTTTCAGAGGGATTGACCAACATACACAACAGTGCTTGGAAGACCTCTTCCTCCCTCATGGCATGTAAAGCTAACCTCTCTCCTACCTTGTGTTTTTTTACTTTTTTACTTCCCCTTCCGAGTCATGATCATGTAACTGAATTTACATTTTTAGATTTTAACTGCAGTAGTTGCTTGTTTTTCATTTTTATTTTTTGTGTACGCATACATCCCTTTTTGTGGGGAGGGGGGAGTGATGTCTGTTTACTTATATTAGCTAATATAGGTCATTTTATGTCCCCTTACAATATGTGTCAGGATTTTTTATGTCGTTTCCAATCAATGTCTAATATCAAGTGATTTGCAGCAGTCATACAAAGGCACGTAACATCCCCAAAACACCTACATAAGTTAGAAATACTCCGGAAGAGTACTCAGTTTATGAAAAGGCGGTGAATCCCAAATAGAACTCTAAATGTAAGCTAGCAAGCAGACCGTGCACCCCTGTTTGGAACTATGACCTGTGTGTTGCCCTCTATTAACAGAACAATGTAACTGCAGCCCATGTCACATAAAATAGAAAGTAGAGATTATGCAAATTAACTCCCAGAAGAGCCTGGTGTCACCCCAAAAGGTGTCATGCTTTTCACACCAAGAAACATCCACACATAGATCCCTGCGAACCTCAAACACGTACAGGAAACCCTGTCCAGCGCTTTGCTCCCAGAGGAGATAAGGTTGAAAAACCACCCTATGTTAAAAGTGTCCATAATCCATGCCAGCTGCCCTGTCTATAGAACCTGGCCGTTCGTGGCCATTCGGGGCCTAGGGGCATGAGTGGAAGGGTTTAACCTGCTTGGGTTCTTGGGCATGGTTTCATCATGCCTCAGTTTACAATGGCACTCTGCCGCTTTGTCAGGCTTTAAAGAAGCCTGACTCCTGCAGAGCAAAAGATCTGATTATTTCCTTACATGTTTTGTACGTAAGAATGCGGATGGTGCTCTGAACCTCCTATGGTGGTTATTAAGCATGGTATACATACCATAGCATGTAACTGTGCCTACAAATGGAACATTTTGTTCATTTATTAGGGAGTTGTGAAAATGGCAAAATCAAATTGCCATTACTGACACAGACCAGCTGCCGCTGTCCGGACATTTCGTCGAAAGACATTTGGTCGACGTAATTTGGTCGAAAGCCAAATGGTCGATTTTTTTATTTATTTATATATATATTTTTTAGGTTGTAGTTTAGGGGAAAAAAGTGTTTTTTAGAAAAAAAGGGGGTTGGGGGACCCCCCCAAACCCCCCCCCCAAAAAAAAAGGGAAAATAAAAACAAAAGCAATTCGACCATTTGGTTTTCGACCAAATGGTTTCGACCAAATGTCCTGTCGACAAATTTTTTTCGACAAAATGTCTGGCAACCCAGCTGCCGACTGTTGCTATTGACAGGAGTTCCAGGTGAATAAACTGAGGAGATCACCAGTTCAATTACCTGTGAACGCATTTTGAAGCTCATTCACAACCAGTTCATGCCCGTTCTCTCCATTTTGGCTTTCTGGCTGGCCGAGGGGCCCTTCAGTAATGTTCTTTGCTAACCATTACACCATGGGCCCCTTGCTGGTGCAACCTGACAGAGTTGTAACAGAAATGAGAATCGAGATCTCATGCATCATTTTAACAAACTCATATTCCTAGCCCACGGATATTATGCAAATGTGGAACTGTTTAGTTGGTTGTTGCGCAATAGCAAACTCTTTGCTTTACAGCTCATTTGGATAGGATTCTTCCTCTGGAGGCATAGAATAAAAGAATATTGCATACATTCTCTAAAAGGCTCTTTTTTTGCTGCAATGACGTTCATCATGTCACTAAGTATGTAGGTTCCATGGTGTAATGGTTAGCACTCTGGACTCTGAAGCCAGCCATCCGAATTCAAATCTCGGTGGGACCTTGGGAATTACTGTGTTTGTTTTCCTCTCAGTGTCTTGTTTTAATAGCAATGACGCTGCTGTGTCGCCCACTTTCATAGCATTATTCCCTGGGTGCATTTGAAAAAAGAAAGATTTTCCATGGATGACGCTCTTTAGCCACAATGAAACCCACCACTTTCTGTGGTGTGAAAGACCCATGGTGTAATGGTAGCACCCTGGAGGTTGAATCCAATAATTTGCATTCAAATCTCTGTAAGAGCTTACCATCAGTCGAACCTTTCCCTTATCGTTTATTGTGGATGTCTTCTTTGAAGAAAGGTATGATCCAACTAAAGTAAGTACATTCACGAATGGGCCCTTGGTCGGTACAAACAGTATTTATACACCTCAGGCCTTTTGTGAATTAAGAAAAGTGTGTTCTTCGTTCTATTTTTCATCTCAAACTGATACCTTCATTTTACAAACATGTAAAGACTGTTAAGACGCTTGATTAATATCATTGATTCTGAATATGGTCGCTTTTCATAGGATTAACCCTTTAACAATTTTGAAAGAGAATGGCGATACAATAGAGCTGCTTTTCCCAAAATGGTATTATTAATGTTGTTGCTGCATCTTCAAGTAAAAAGAGAATCCATTGGGTCACAGATTGAGCATGTTTCTTAACATTGAGTTAAGTTTGAAAATTTCAAATCTTTTATGTATGTTTCCGATGCAGATCTGCCCATCGACTCAGAATGACCTCACTGTTCATACATTTAAAAAAAATGCATAAAGGTTAAGGTGCTAGGCACAAAAGTGGATTTTTATGAAAAGATATGCCAGAGAGTGAGAGCGAAAATGAATACCCTACACCACTAACCTTATGAATATTACTATCTTTGGCCTATAATTTAAGACAAAAAGGAGACAAAGTGTGTTAGAGCAAGAGAGAGGTTCCACCAAGACTTGAACTCGGATCGCTGGATTCAAAGTTCAAAGTGCTAACCATTACACCATGGAACCCTTGTTGAGCAAAGCTTCATAAGGGCAATGAGAATATAGGGCACAGTCAAGATTTTTACTGACCTATAGTAAGCGTTTACTGATATTATATCGAAGCAGCACTGTTGCTGTTGGATGCTGTGCAATCGCAAAGTATTGGCTTCATGCCTCATTTGGATCAAATTCTTCCTCTGGAGTCTAATGATATAGGAATATTACATATTTTCTCTGATGTGCTCTGTTTTGCCAGAATGAAGTGCATCATGCTACTGATTATGTAGGTTCCATGGTGTAATGGTTAGCACTCTGGACTCTGAATCCAGCGATCTCGGTGGGACCTTGGGGCTGCTTCTCTTTTAGAGTTGCCTTTCATTTGCAGATAGATATAACAGCAATAGCTTTGCTTTACAGCCCACTTTGATGGCAGTCTTCTTTGACCAAAGAATATTAATAGTTTCTGGGGATGACTCTCTTTTGCCACAAAGAAACTGCCCACTCTCATATCTCCAAAGCTCCAAGGTATAATGGCTATTAAACTGGCTTTTGATCTCAGCGATTTGCATTCACAGCCCAGGAGGCCCCTAAAATCAGTTGAATTGTTTCCTGATAATTTAGAGTGTATTTCTTCTTTCCAGAAAGGTGTGATCCAAATAAAGTAAGTACATTTAAACAAGGGCACTTGATCAGTAAATGCACTACTTTCTAGAACTCATAACTCTTGTAAGTTATAAAAAGTTTGCTCTCCATACAGTTTGTCAGCTCAAAGAATTACATTTTTTACACATTTAATAAGACCATCAAATTGCTTGAAACATAGGAATGATTGTGAAAGTGAATATGATTCACCAAAATAATTGTATAACATGTTTTAATGTTAATAAAATAGGGCTTTTTCCAATCTTTTCACATCAATGTTGTTTCTGCATGTTCCAGTGAGCAGAGAATCTACTGCACATAGTGTGTACATTTTTCTTTTCATAGAGTTAAGGTTGGAAATTATTCATCTGTGGAAAATGTTTCTGAGAGATATCTGGGTGCCCACTCTGATTGACCTTAGGGATTGTACATTAACGATATGTAGTTGCATCACTGTATTGGTATCAGGCACCAAAGTGCATTTAAATGTAATGTCGTGCAGAGAGAGAGAGAGAGAGAGAGAGTGTGAAAACGGCTACCTGAGTCGACTGAACTTCTGAATATTAACTCTGTTGAATTGTAATTTGAGAAATTAGAAAATGGAGTGTAAGAGCAAGATAATGGTTCCACCATCGTTGGATTCAAAGTCCAAAGTGCTAACCATTACACCATGGAACCCTTGCGAGATGCACCTGAGAGCGTTGAATCAGAAATGGCAATATAGAGCACATTTACAATTTTTACAGATTCATAGTCCCAATTGACTGATATCATACAAACACAGCAATGTTGTCGATTGACGTTGTGCTATAGCAATCTCTGTGCTTTATAGATCATGTAGATCAAATTCTTCCTCTTGAGGCATATGATTAAGCAATATTAAATATTGTTTCTGACTGCCTCTGTTTTGGCATAATGAAGTTCAGCATTTGCGTAAGTATTTAGGTTCCATGGTCTAATGGTTAGTAGGCTGGACTCTGAATTTAGTAATCCGACATGTTATAGCTATATTTTGTTTTCCTTTGGGTGTATTGTCATTTTATGCACATAGATTTCCTAGCAGTGGCTGTGATGAATAGTTCAATTTGATAGCAGCTTCCTTTCGAGAATTTGAAAAAAAAAGAATTAAATAGTCTCTCTGGATGACTCTGCTTTGATTTCTATGTGCACATTCCTTTTGCGTTTCAGAGGGATTGACCAACATACACAACAGTGCTTGGAAGACCTCTTCCTCCCTCATGGCATGTAAAGCTAACCTCTCTCCTACCTTGTGTTTTTTTACTTTTTTACTTCCCCTTCCGAGTCATGATCATGTAACTGAATTTACATTTTTAGATTTTAACTGCAGTAGTTGCTTGTTTTTCATTTTTATTTTTTGTGTAAGCATACATCCCTTTTTGTGGGGAGGGGGGAGTGATGTCTGTTTACTTATATTAGCTAATATAGGTCATTTTATGTCCGCTTACAATATGTGTCAGGATTTTTTATGTCGTTTCCAATCAATGTCTAATATCAAGTGGTTTGCAGCAGTCATACAAAGGCACGTAACACCCCCAAAACACCTACATAAGTTAAAAATACTCCGGAAGAGTACTCAGTTTATGAAAAGGCGGTGAATCCCAAATAGAACTGTAAATGTAATCTAGCAAGCAGACCGTGCACCCCTGTTTGGAACTATGACCAGTGTGTTGCCCTCTATTAACAGAACAATGTAACTGCAGCCCATGTCACATTAAATAGAAAGTAGAGATTATGCAAATTAACTCCCAGAAGAGCCTGGTGTCACCCCAAAAGGTGTCATGCTTTTCACACCAAGAAACATCCACACATAGATCCCTGCGAACCTCAAAAACGTACAGGAAACCCTGTCCAGCGCTTTGCTCCCAGAGGAGATAAGGTTGAAAAACCACCCTATGTTAAAAGTGTCCATAATCCATGCCAGCTGCCCTGTCTATAGAACCTGGCTGCTCGGGGCCTAGGGGCATGAGTGGAAGGGTTTAACCTGCCTGGGTTCTTGGGCATGGTTTCATCATGCCTCAGTTTATAATGGCACTCTGCCGCTTTGTCAGGCTTTAAAGAAGCCTGACTCCTGCAGAGCAAAAGATCTGATTATTTCCTTACATGTTTTGTACATAAGAATGCGGATGGTGCTCTGAACCTCCTATGGTGGTTATTAAGCATGGTATACATACCATAGCATGTAACTGTGCCTACAAATGGAACATTTTGTTCATTTATTAGGGAGTTGTGAAAATGGCAAAATCAAATTGCCATTACTGACACAGACCAGCTGCCGCTGTCCGGACATTTCGTCGAAAGACATTTGGTCGACGTAATTTGGTCGAAAGCCAAATGGTCGATTTTTTTATTTATTTATATATATATTTTTTAGGTTGTTGTTTAGGGAAAAAATGGGGTTTTTAGAAAAAAAGGGGGTTGGGGGGACCCCCCTAAACCCCCCCCCAAAAAAAAAAGTGAAAATAAAAAACAAAAGCAATTCGACCATTTGGTTTTCGACCAAATGGTTTCGACCAAATGTCCTGTCGACAAATTTTTTTCGACGAAATGTCTGGCAACCCAGCTGCCGACTGTTGCTATTGACAGGAGTTCCAGGTGAATAAACTGAGGAGATCACCAGTTCAATTACCTGTGAACGCATTTTGAAGCTCATTCACAACCAGTTCATGCCGATCTCTCCATTTTGGCTTTCTGGCTGGCCGAGGGGCCCTTCAGTAATGTTCTTTGCTAACCATTACACCATGGGCCCCTTGCTGGTGCAACCTGACAGAGTTGTAACAGAAATGAGAATCGAGATCTCATGCATCATTTTAACAAACTCATATTCCTAGCCCACGGATATTATGCAAATGTGGAACTGTTTAGTTGGTTGTTGCGCAATAGCAAACTCTTTGCTTTACAGCTCATTTGGATAGGATTCTTCCTCTGGAGGCATAAGATAAAAGAATATTGCATACATTCTCTAAAAGGCTCTTTTTTTGCTGCAATGACGTTCATCATGTCACTAAGTATGTAGGTTCCATGGTGTAATGGTTAGCACTCTGGACTCTGAATCCAGCGATCCGAGTTCAAATCTCGGTGGGACCTTGGGAATTACTTTGTTTGTTTTCCTCTCAGTGTCTTGTTTTAATAGCAATGACGCTGCTGTGTCGCCCACTTTCATAGCATTATTCCCTGGGTGCATTTGAAAAAAGAAAGTTTTTCCATGGATGACGCTCTTTAGCCACAATGAAACCCACCACTTTCTGTGGTGTGAAAGACCCATGGTGTAATGGTAGCACCCTGGAGGTTGAATCCAATAATTTGCATTCAAATCTCTGTAAGAGCTTACCATCAGTCGAACCTTTCCCTTATCGTTTATTGTGGATGTCTTCTTTGAAGAAAGGTATGATCCAACTAAAGTAAGTACATTCACGAATGGGCCCTTGGTCGGTACAAACAGTATTTATACACCTCAGGCCTTTTGTGAATTAAGAAAAGTGTGTTCTTCATTCTATTTTTCATCTCAAACTGATACCTTCATTTTACAAACATGTAAAGACTGTTAAGACGCTTGATTAATATCATTGATTCTGAATATGGTCGCTTTTCATAGGATTAACCCTTTAACAATTTTGAAAGAGAATGGCGATACAATAGAGCTGCTTTTCCCAAAATGGTATTATTAATGTTGTTGCTGCATCTTCAAGTAAAAAGAGAATCCATTGGGTCACAGATTGAGCATGTTTCTTAACATTGAGTTAAGTTTGAAAATTTCAAATCTTTTATGTATGTTTCCGATGCAGATCTGCCCATCGACTCAGAATGACCTCACTGTTCATACATTTAAAAAAAATGCATAAAGGTTAAGGTGCTAGGCACAAAAGTGGATTTTTATGAAAAGTTATGCCAGAGAGTGAGAGCGAAAATGAATACCCTACACCACTAACCTTATGAATATTACTATCTTTGGCCTATAATTTAAGACAAAAAGTGTTAGAGCAAGAGAGAGGTTCCACCGAGACTTGAACTCAGATCGCTGGATTCAAAGTCCAAAGTGCTAACCATTACACCATTGAACCCTTGTTGAGCAGAGCTTCATAAAGGCAATGAGAATATAGGGCACAGTCAAGATTTTTACTGACCTATAGTAAGCGTTTACTGATATTATATCGAAGCAGCACTGTTGCTGTTGGATGCTGTGCAATCGCAAAGTATTGGCTTCATGCCTCATTTGGATCAAATTCTTCCTCTGGAGTCTAATGATATAGGAATATTACATATTTTCTCTGATGTGCTCTGTTTTGCCAGAATGAAGTGCATCATGCTACTGATTATGTAGGTTCCATGGTGTAATGGTTAGCACTCTGGGCTCTGAATCCAGCGATCAAATCTCGGTGGGACCTTGGGGCTGCTTCTCTTTTAGAGTTGCCTTTCATTTGCAGATAGATATAACAGCAATAGCTTTGCTTTACAGCCCACTTTGATGGCAGTCTTCTTTGACCAAAGAATATTAATAGTTTCTGGGGATGACTCTCTTTTGCCACAAAGAAACTGCCCACTCTCATATCTCCAAAGCTCCAAGGTATAATGGCTATTAAACTGGCTTTTCATCTCAGCGATTTGCATTCAAAGCCCAGGAGGCCCCTAAAATCAGTTGAATTGTTTCCTGATAATTTAGAGTTTATTTCTTCTTTCCAGAAAGGTGTGATCCAAATAAAGTAAGTACATTTAAACAAGGGCACTTGATCAGTAAATGCACTACTTTCTAGAACTCATAACTCTTGTAAGTTATAAAAAGTTTGCTCTCCATACAGTTTGTCAGCTCAAAGAATTACATTTTTTACACATTTAATAAGACCATCAAATTGCTTGAAACATAGGAATGATTGTGAAAGTGAATATGATTCACCAAAATAATTGTATAACATTTTTTAATGTTAATAAAATAGGGCTTTTTCCAATCTTTTCACATCAATGTTGTTTCTGCATGTTCCAGTGAACAGAGAATCTACTGCACATAGTGTGTACATTTTTCTTTTCATAGAGTTAAGGTTGGACATTATTCATCTGTGGAAAATGTTTCTGAGAGATATCTGGGTGCCCACTCTGATTGACCTTAGGGATTGTACATTAACGATATGTAGTTGCATCACTGTATTGGTATCAGGCAACAAAGTGCATTTAAATGTAATGTCGTGCAGAGAGAGAGAGAGAGAGTGTGAATACTGCTACCTGAGTCGACTGAACTTCTGAATATTAACTCTGTTGAATTGTAATTTGAGAAATTAGAAAATGGAGTGTAAGAGCAAGATAATGGTTCCACCGAGACTTGAACTCGGATCGTTGGATTCAAAGTCCAAAGTGCTAACCATTACACCATGGAACCCTTGCGAGATGCACCTGAGAGCGTTGAATCAGAAATGGCAATATAGAGCACATTTACAATTTTTACAGATTCATAGTCCCAATTGACTGATATCATACAAACACAGCAATGTTGTCGATTGACGTTGTGCTATAGCAATCTCTGTGCTTTATAGATCATGTAGATCAAATTCTTCCTCTTGAGGCATATGATTAAGCAATATTAAATATTGTTTCTGACTGCCTCTGTTTTGGCATAATGAAGTTCAGCATTTGCGTAAGTATTTAGGTTCCATGGTCTAATGGTTAGTAGGCTGGACTCTGAATTTAGTAATCCGACATGTTATAGCTATATTTTGTTTTCCTTTGGGTGTATTGTCATTTTATGCACATAGATTTCCTAGCAGTGGCTGTGATGAATAGTTCAATTTGATAGCAGCTTCCTTTCGAGAATTTGAAAAAAAAAAGAATTAAATAGTCTCTCTGGATGACTCTGCTTTGATTTCTATGTGCACATTCCTTTTGCGTTTCAGAGGGATTGACCAACATACACAACAGTGCTTGGAAGACCTCTTCCTCCCTCATGGCATGTAAAGCTAACCTCTCTCCTACCTTGTGTTTTTTTACTTTTTTACTTCCCCTTCCGAGTCATGATCATGTAACTGAATTTACATTTTTAGATTTTAACTGCAGTAGTTGCTTGTTTTTCATTTTTATTTTTTGTGTACGCATACATCCCTTTTTGTGGGGAGGGGGGAGTGATGTCTGTTTACTTATATTAGCTAATATAGGTAATTTTATGTCCGCTTACAATATGTGTCAGGATTTTTTATGTCGTTTCCAATCAATGTCTAATATCAAGTGATTTGCAGCAGTCATACAAAGGCACGTAACATCCCCAAAACACCTACATAAGTTAGAAATACTCCGGAAGAGTACTCAGTTTATGAAAAGGCGGTGAATCCCAAATAGAACTGTAAATGTAAGCTAGCAAGCAGACCGTGCACCCCTGTTTGGAACTATGACCTGTGTGTTGCCCTCTATTAACAGAACAATGTAACTGCAGCCCATGTCACATAAAATAGAAAGTAGAGATTATGCAAATTAACTCCCAGAAGAGCCTGGTGTCACCCCAAAAGGTGTCATGCTTTTCACACCAAGAAACATCCACACATAGATCCCTGCGAACCTCAAAAACGTACAGGAAACCCTGTCCAGCGCTTTGCTCCCAGAGGAGATAAGGTTGAAAAACCACCCTATGTTAAAAGTGTCCATAATCCATGCCAGCTGCCCTGTCTATAGAACCTGGCCGTTCGTGGCCATTCGGGGCCTAGGGGCATGAGTGGAAGGGTTTAACCTGCCTGGGTTCTTGGGCATGGTTTCATCATGCCTCAGTTTACAATGGCACTCTGCCGCTTTGTCAGGCTTTAAAGAAGCCTGACTCCTGCAGAGCAAAAGATCTGATTATTTCCTTACATGTTTTGTACGTAAGAATGCGGATGGTGCTCTGAACCTCCTATGGTGGTTATTAAGCATGGTATACATACCATAGCATGTAACTGTGCCTACAAATGGAACATTTTGTTCATTTATTAGGGAGTTGTGAAAATGGCAAAATCAAATTGCCATTACTGACACAGACCAGCTGCCGCTGTCCGGACATTTCGTCGAAAGACATTTGGTCGACGTAATTTGGTCGAAAGCCAAATGGTCGATTTTTTTATTTATTTATATATATATTTTTTAGGTTGTAGTTTAGGGGAAAAAAGTGGGTTGGGGGGACCCCCCCCAAACCCCCCCCCCCAAAAAAAAAGGGAAAATAAAAACAAAAGCAATTCGACCATTTGGTTTTCGACCAAATGGTTTCTACCAATTGTCCTGTCGACAAATTTTTTTCGACGAAATGTCTGGCAACCCAGCTGCCGACTGTTGCTATTGACAGGAGTTCCAGGTGAATAAACTGAGGAGATCACCAGTTCAATTACCTGTGAACGCATTTTGAAGCTCATTCACAACCAGTTCATGCCCGTTCTCTCCATTTTGGCTTTCTGGCTGGCCGAGGGGCCCTTCAGTAATGTTCTTTGCTAACCATTACACCATGGGCCCCTTGCTGGTGCAACCTGACAGAGTTGTAACAGAAATGAGAATCGAGATCTCATGCATCATTTTAACAAACTCATATTCCTAGCCCACGGATATTATGCAAATGTGGAACTGTTTAGTTGGTTGTTGCGCAATAGCAAACTCTTTGCTTTACAGCTCATTTGGATAGGATTCTTCCTCTGGAGGCATAAGATAAAAGAATATTGCATACATTCTCTAAAAGGCTCTTTTTTTGCTGCAATGACGTTCATCATGTCACTAAGTATGTAGGTTCCATGGTGTAATGGTTAGCACTCTGGACTCTGAATCCAGCGAACCGAGTTCAAATCTTGGGGGGACCTTGGGAATTACTGTGTTTGATTTCCTCTCAGTGTCTTGTTTTAATAGCAATGACGCTGCTGTGTCGCCCAGTTTCATAGCATTATTCCCTGGGTGCATTTGAAAAAAGAAAGATTTTCCATGGATGACGCTCTTTAGCCACAATGAAACCCACCACTTTCTGTGGTGTGAAAGACCCATGGTGTAATGGTAGCACCCTGGAGGTTGAATCTGAAGTGGGAGAATGGAACAACAGACTCCCGCCAATCCCCTCTCGCGCTTGGCCTAGAGGATCACGGCCTAGGCACCCGCCACGAGATGAGTTTGCCCATCTACCAGACGACCAAATACCTTGGTACAGGAACCTACGGATGTGCCCACCTACCTGCACTACCTGCCCAGCCGCCCGCCCTACCCAGGCCGACACATGCAACATGGATCAACTCGACTAAACCAACACATCGTTAGAGATGCCATGACGACCTAGCCAACGGTCACATCTGTACGACCCTGCACACTGGACACTCCTACACCAACCTACACGAAGAATATACTCAGCGCTATGACATAGGTGACGGACACATCCACGGACGAGCATCTTTATTATTTTTCACATAGGCTTTAAGATGCAGAAACGCAAGACGCACGATGAACCTGATCTAAACGGCTTGCTTACGCTTCACATAAACCTTATAACCTAAAGCACCTGTACATTCAACGGCTCCAGTTATGCGCCTGATTCGAGTAGGCCGCAAGCAAGAGCTTCCATGAACATTAAAATGAACAAGAGTCCGGTTGCTGATCCTGCAGAATGAGCCCGGCGAAAGGCAGACAGCCAAGCCACAATGTTGCAAATCTCGCACGCCGCACACCAACGTCAAAGTCGCACCTGCAAATTAAACAAGGCACACAGTGGAAAAAACAATATTAATTGTGCAGAATTCAGCCTCAAACACGGTCCCGCCTCACGTGACCAAGCCACACCTGAACGAATGCCAAGGCTAGGAGAATGGAGGCGCCTGGATCCCTCGTTACGAGACACAAGCAGATACACATGAAAGACTCAATGGACATCTGCGACAGGAGGAGTAGTCGGCCTTCCAGTCCATGAATAAGTCCTTGCATTGTCTACACATACCCATAGTGAAACATTGTTGCAAATGACAGGGGCACCGCGAGCTGGGAACGGCGATGGTCCCAGGCTGGGAGGCTCGCGACTGCACCAATCAGAACATGGGGCTCTTATCACTGACGCCATTAACATTGACCAATCCTCAGGGGTCTTCATGTAACAATTCTCATGTATCTAATTGTAGGGACAACCCAGGTATACCACCTGACTGACCCTCAGCCACTAATATTCTTCTATATATGTATGCTATACTAACCCTACCACTCGAGTAACCAATCCAGAGTAGCGCGTCATACCAAGGTAAAAAGGGCCTGCGAGCCCCACGATTGTGTGTGTGTCAGGACGGACGCGTACGCTCCTTGACCCATCCCTGCCGTTTGTATAATAAACAGCAGAACCACCTTGCTTCTTGTGTGCGTCTCATACTCATTTTTGTGACACACGGGAGGAGTTGGGGCCTCCCTGCCCGGAGGTCCGCGGACGGCCCAGCCGACCCCGGCAGAATTTCCCCCGACAAGTTGGAGGCACTGCTGAGATCTGTTTAAGGTCTGCTTTTATTTTTATTTTTTTCCGAGTGCTCCCGCTGCGAGGAGGCCTGGCGGCGCGGCCCCCTCTGCCGCTGCCCCCTTCTGAGGACTACAGGACCATCGCGGAACTGCGAGAAGACCGGACGGCGCAATCCGGATATTGGCCTTCGGGAGCCGGTTGAGAAGTATCCCGCCCGCGGTTGGCGAGTGTCCAGACGTGGTCCAGACGAGGGGAGGTGGCGAGCCACTTGGAGGGGTGCACGCAGTCGAGCGACCGCGCATTGAGAGAACTTGGTGAGTATGCCACACCCAACAAGTAATGTGAAATTGTGAGGGAGGGGGAGGAATTAAATAAGGGTGGAGGGAGGTGTTGCACAGATGCGCGGCGAAGGTTTGACAATTTAGTGTTGGCTATGAAATGAATGGTAGCCGAACGAGTGCGAGAGCAGTCGGCTACGTTACACGAGAGAGGGGGGCAGAGCACGAAAACATCACGTGCGGCCGCTCGTAGACACTGATTGGCCTAAGTCGCGACTACGTGTATGGGTGTGTGTGCGCGGTTTCCTACGATTTGGTAATTATTGATCAATGAGTAGATGAGGATCCCTATTGATCGAGCAAGAAACTCGATAGGTAGATGACGTTTCCCTGTAGGCGGTAGCTAGTTGGTTGCCCAATACGGAAGATAATTGGCTGGTTAAGCCCTCCTGTCGAGGGCGAGGCGACGCAGCGTGCGCAGTCCGATTATATATTGTTGGTTACCTTGTTCCAGGCGTGACAGGAAGACAGCTGTGGGGTTAACGGGGATAGAGTGTAGGTGTATTGAGAACTGACTAATAGTTTGAAGAGATCGGTGACGTCACCAGTAGGGCTTTCATAGGATATCCCGAGCACAAGGCATTTATATCTTTTCGGAGGGTGGTGGGGAAGAGAATTGTGGTAAGGGAGTGGAGACGGAGATAAGCAAAAACGAAGCGATCGGGAAAAAGGCGAAACGGGGGACGTGGCTGCGCACGGAGAACGCCGGCCACGACCAGTGTAGAAGAGGGAGGAGGAGCAAATGAAAATAGGACGACTGTATAAGAACGTCACAAAGGGTACGCAGCTGTAGGGGGCTACATGCGCCTCGGCCGCAGGGGGCCGTAAGGGTGTTGTGTAAAGGAAGACAAGGAAGAAAAGAATATGCAAATGTAAATACTATATTTTAATAATTTCCCTTAGCGGACTATCGCAAGTCCCCAAACTCACGGGGGCCAGGTAAAGGTACAAGGTTGTGCATTATAGGTGTTATTTAAATAACAGCTACCAAAAGGGGAAGGATAGCAAGTGGAGCGCTGCTATGTCACACGGAGCAGGATTGGGAGGGTGGGGGAACACCCTCACTACACCACTACAGCACATATGCAAAACACTGTCACCCCATCGGGAGAAATTGATCAAGTATAGCATTGAATGGACACAGGGGACGGACAACAAAATGACAACCCCATGGCCACCTAATGGTAGCTTCGATCCATATACCCAACATTCACTGTTAAACCATCTGCATAATACATACAAGGGGAAGAAATTGACTAACCATGTGGAAATGTTTAACTTATGGCGGATGTTCCAGGGGTCCCGACCAGGACCAAATGGAATGTTCACTGTGGGGGAAACGCTGGAAGAAAAAGAGATTAAGGAGGAAGGAGAGAGTGGGGAGAAGGAGAGTGAAGGCCCAAAGAATACGGGGAACGGACAAGAGGGAGGAGAAAAGAATAACAACCCAAAAGAAAATGAACTAAAAAAGGAAGAGGGCGACGATATAACCCTAGCAAGGGTAGTGAAAATAGAGGGAGGGGGGTTGTACCCTTTAAGGGAACTAGGAGAAATAGGAAGAGAACAACTAAGGGCAGCTGAGGGGTACTCGAACCCAACATACAGCCCACCACCATATGCGGTGACAGGCGTCCACAAGGAAGGGGAACGGACTAGTACGACGGGATCAGCATATAGGAAAATGACAGAAGGGGAGGGGAGGAATGGAGAAGAGCAAAGTGAGGAAATAGGAAATGACGAGTGGGTAGCTGCACAGATACTATTAAAGTTACGAGGTACATTAACCGGAGAAGAGAGGGGGGTAGTGAGGAAGATGGACGAGGATAATACCAGGGAGAGCGAAATAAGGGGAGAAGAGCTGATAAGACGAAAGGAAGAGGTTTTGGAGGAACGGCTCGCAAAGCTAAGGGATGAGCAGAATGAACTAATCAAACAGCTCGAGAGGGAGGAAAGAGAGAGAGCAAGGGAAAGGAAAGAAGGAAGGAACGAGTTGGAAAGAATAAAGGAACGAAATGAGGAGCAAAGGAGAGAAGCAGAAAGGGTGAAAGCAGCAGCAGAAAGGGTATCAAGAGCAGTACTACGAGAGAGGAAAAAGGAAGAAGAAGAGAAAGAAAAAGAAATGTCGATGTGGAAGAAGAGATTACTATCAGAAACAACAAGGAAATATGAAGAGGGGAGGGTGATAGAGAGTATATTAGAAAGGGAGAGGGTGAGGAAGGAAAGGAAGGAAGAGGATGAAAGGGTATTGGGAAGGATGAGTAGTGAAGTAATGGAGGAATTAAAAAGGAAAAGGGAGGGAATTGGTAGAGAGATGGAGGAGAGAAATGAAGAGGAAAGAGAAAATAGGAGAGGAGAGATTGAGGAAAGGAGGTATGTATATAGAGATACAGAGGTAGCAACAACATCAGCACTAAGGGGAGCGGGTGGTAAAGGAGAAAGAGGAGACACAGACCTAATAGACTTAAGAACTGTAACTATCAAGGGGAGAAAGACAGAGTGGGGGGAGCAACATATAGACGACTTTTGTAGTGTGGAAGAAGAAGGAGTGGAGAAGGATGGAAGAAACAGTAACAGGGAAAGCCTAGATAAACTATACACCACTCGGACCAATACAGACTCACCCTGGATATGTATGAGAAAGGATGAACTAGAGAAAAGTAAGGAGGAAGAGCGAGGGATAGCGAAAGGGCAGATAAATGAAGCCACACCCACTCCAACCACTGTCACACCCTCACCATCCTACCATCAGTCAACCGCCCCACGCTCACTACGTACAACTAAACTCGCGCCTTTCTCAAACGAAATAACACCCTATGTAGGTAGGCTTAGAGACCTCCCTAGTCGTAGGCAGGAAGGACAAATACACACGCCCACATTAGCCAAAGGAGATGATGAAAGAAGGGGAAAAGAAAGAGGAGAAGGAGCTACGAGCAGGGGAATTACGGACAGAATAAAAGACATAAGAGAGAGGGAAGAAGAGGAGGGGTGTGGGGACTCAATTTTATGGAACCCAAGGGATACAACGAGACACAACTTAATGCCACTTCTGGAGAGGGGAGGGGTGAGACCACAATATGTCCCTTGGAAGCATGTAGACAAAGAGAACATAAAGTGCAGGCTCCCATCATTAAGTGGAGGTGCAGGTAAATGGATATATGAAATGGAAAAACATACCGCAGGACAGAAACTGGCAGTGGGGGATGTAAAGGGCCTCCTAATATCAATATTAGGGGATGCAGCGGATGACATTTGGAAAAGAGCGGGATTTACTGGGGTAACCATAACCAACACATAACACGATGGGGCACCATTCGCAAACTGCAGGCATGCATTATGGCAGGCACTAAGGGTACAGTACCCAGACACATCAGACATAGGAGCAATTACCTCACGCAAGATGCCTGAGAACGAAGATCCTGTTGATTATATCCAGGAAATTCAAGAGAAGTGGCGCATGGAAACTAGAGAACAATGGGACAAAACACCAGCAATATTTTATCATATATTGGTACAAGGGCTCCCAGAAGGAGTTCAGAAACAACTGAAGAAAGTGGTGGGAATGGAAGCAAAAGCATGGCCAGAAATACAACTGACAATAGTACACCATTGTAGAACATGGCAAGGTAAAATGAAACAAAAGGAAGAGGACAGGAAAGCGGAAGAGGCTAAACTTGTTCAGAAAAAGCTTACTAAATATACAATGGAAGGGGCACTAATTACTACACCTACAACAATGACCCAAAGCCCCACACAAGTAGTGGCTGCACAAGATACCTCCCAAATACAACCTCCCCAGAGTATAACACAACAGATGCCGCCATTCCAACCATACACGACCAACTTGGGAGGAGGATACTCAACGCCAGGTGCTGGGTATTATAACTATAACAGGGGAAGAGGAGGAATAATGAGAGGGAGGGGATACGGATATAACACACAACAACAGGTGGGAGGACTTAGAAATTACTACCCCACCGGTCAACCAGTATACCAGGACAACTCAGGTAGTTTTCCGTGGCAAAGTAGAGAACCACCAGTGTGTTGGATTTGTGGTTTGGTGGGGCACATGTCACGCACGTGCAGAGTAAGACCAGGGACACCATTATGGAACGACCAGGGACAACTAAGGCCCACACAAGAACAGCAGGGGATACAGCAACAGCAGACGTTGCAACAAGGTAATGACCAGCAACAACTAGCAACACAACAACAGCTACAGGAATTTTCACTGCCACAACAACAGGTAGCGACAACACAACAACCCCAAGCACAACAAACACAACTGGGTAAGGTGACAGTACTAGGACACAACCCTTACACAGGAAACGGCCAATCGTTGTACCCTCAATAGGACAGCCCACAGACGGCCTTGGTGTGTCCCATCCTGTCAGTAACCCCTAATAGTGCGGAGGAACCACGCATAGAGGTAACGATAGGTGACAAAAAATTATCATTCCTTGTTGATACCGGGGCGACCCGGTCTTGCATAAGGGAAGGTAAGTTTAAGATGTCAGGCGAAGCCATGAACACCCAAGGATTTTCTGGGGCTAAGGGGTTGGTTCCCTTTACTGATAACGTCCCCTTATCAATAGGGGATTGCGACATGTCAGTCCCACTTTTATATTTTAGGGCCTCACCAGTAAATATATTGGGCAGAGACATCATGAATAGGTTGAATATGACGATCTCCTTTACGGAAAACAGCATAATCTGCTCTACCCCAGGGATCAACATGCTCACAGCACGACAAATCATGCAAGTATACTACGGACAGACAGCGATTAGGGCTGAGCCAGTTGATGGTGAACTATTTCAGTACGGGACAGACATGGCATTTGCATGGATGCCAGGGATAGAAGGAAAGATCTGGAGGAGGCCAGCAGCCTATTTGTTCAGACCAGAAACTCCAGCCAATGAACCAGAAGGAAAGGTGATTTCAGTGAACATAGAGAGCATCATAGCAACAGCTGATTACATTGCAGTGCATGCCCAAGACAGTGAAGGAAGAGCATGGAGAGCAGTAATAGCACTAGCAGAGGGATGTAGACTAACCCAGGTGTCAGACGAGGAGCTCTTCTCAGAAGAAAAGGAGGAAGGTGAAATGGTGTTTATGATGAGTGTGGAGATATGGCTAAGAGTGGCGTATAAACAAGTGGCTCAAAAAATTGCAATGGCACTTGTGGCACCCGCACCCACCCCAGTTCCCTTCTTTGAGGAGGATATGTCAAAGGTACCCACATCACTATGGACTACTAGCCCCTATGACGTAGGATGTATAAAAAGTATAGGGGGTGTGAGGATAAAATTGAAAAAAGGTGCAATACTCCCCAGAGTAAAACAGTACCCACTATCAAAAGAGGCAGATGAGGGCATATATGAAAACATAACGGCCCTCACAAATAACGGCATACTGGTCCCATCAGAATCACCATGTAACACAGCTGTATACCCAGTGCGCAAGGCTAGAGGGGGGTCTTGGCGCTTCATACAGGACCTCAGGCCCTTGAACAACATTGTGGAAGCAGAGTACCCCATAGCAGCAAACCCGGCCACAATATTGTGTGGCATTCCAGCTGAGGCATCACGATTTACAGTGATTGACCTTAAAAATGCTTTTTTCTCAATACCATTGCACCCAGACTCACAAGATTTGACAAGCTTCACATACAGAAACACAAAGTGGAAACACACTAGATTGCCACAAGGATACTGCGAGTCACCCTCTATATTCAACAGAGTAATACAGATGGATTTGGGTAACATTGAAGTAGGAAGCACAGTGTTGCAGTATGTAGATGACATAATAATTTGCAGCACAAGCGAAAATAGATGCAGAGAGGACTCGTTAAAAATGCTGACAATATTGGCTGAAAAAGGTTACAAGGTAGACATGGAAAAGTTACAGTACTGTCAGGAACAGGTATTGTACATTGGTCAGCTCATATCCCAACATGGGAGAAAGATTGCCCCACAAAGAGCACAGGCCATTTCAAAAACACCATTGCCACAAACAGTCAGGGAACTACAGCAGTTTCTAGGTCTGTGTAACTACTGTAGAGCATGGGTATTTGATTACAGCTCATACGTAGGACCCCTGCTTGAGGGGTTAAAAGAAGCTAACAAAGGGGAGAAACAGTTGGGGTGGACAATGGAAATGAAAGAGGATTTTGATGAACTGAAAGATGTGATTTCAATTGCTCCAGTATTGGCCACCCCAGATTATGAGCGCCAATTTTTTATATTCTCACATTGCGACTCAGCAGTAATGAAAGCAGTATTGGCTCAAAAAACCAGCATGGGCTACAAACCAGTAGCATTTTACAGTGGCCACTTAGATCCTGTAATGTTGGGTCATTTCCCTTGTGAACAAGGCCTCGCCGCAGCTGCTTTTGCGGTAGAAAAGGCGTCAACAATAACCATGGGATGCCCAACCACACTATTTGTGGAACATGCACTATTTGCAATATTGATTAAACCCAAGTCCACCCTAACCACGCAGAGGGCATCAGGGTATGAGATAATATTATCCAGAGCTGGATGTAGCATAGTGAACCCTGCAAGGTTTTTGGCAGAAGTAATTGAGGAAGGAGATTATGCCCACGATTGTACGCAAACCACTGAACTGTACTGATGTGCTAGAAAAGTTGAAGAAAACGCACTAGAGGGAGGTGAGCTCCTGTTCATTGATGGGTCATCAACAATTGACCAAAAAGATGGGGTAAGGAGGACTGGGGCAGCGGTGGTAAAAATGATGGAGGTACCGGTGTGTGTGGCAATAAAATGTGTGCAATTACCACAGCATTACTCTGCTCAAGCGGCAGAGCTAATTGCTCTGATCTTGGCGTTGAAGGAAAGCTTTAATAAACGAGTGACCATATAGTCTGACAGCGCATATGTTACATCCACTGTCCACTCAGGGCTGTCAAAATGGAGAAGAAGAGGGTTTAGAAGAGCTGACGGCACTCCAGTGCAACATGCTCTCTTACTGGCTGAACTAATTGAAGTAATAAACAACCCCCAGGAATTAGCCTTGGTCAAATGTACCGCACATACCAATGGAGAAGATCATGTCGCAAGAGGGAATGCAGCGGCAGACGCACATGCGAAGTATGCTGCGTACTTTGGTGAGATATGGGACCCCCCAGAGTCAGAGAGAGGGAGAGGGAGGGGAATGGCTAGGGAGATGTTGATAAGAGAAGGGTACACACATCTCCCCGCCACACAGATAATGGAGCTACAAGCGGCTGCACCAATGGCAGAAAAAGAAATATGGGTCAAAAGAGGATGCACAATGTCACCAACTGACGCCCTATGGCGCCAGGGTAACACTGGAAAGATGGTAATGCCACTGGCACTATTGAATACCGCCCTGAGCCAACTACACCACCCAGCCCATACAGGCAAGGAAATAATTGCAGCACGAATTAGGGAAGACTGGTTTTGCCCCGAGTTAAATTCCCATGTGACAAATTTCATAAGTAACTGTCTCACATGTCAACAGTTTACGGCCGGTCACACTCTGAAGGTGATAAAAGGTACTATACCCCGGCCAGAGGGACCCTTCCGACATCTCCATATTGACTATGTTGATATGATCAACGTATGTCAAGGAAACAGGTATATGATTGTAGTAGTATGCCCATTTTCGAGGTGGATTGAAGCAGGGCCATGCTCCCACCCAGATGCATTCAGAGCAGCTAAATTCCTAGTGAAGGAGGTCTTCCCCAGGTGGGGGGTGTGCGAGGTACTGCGGTCAGACAATGGCCCGCATTTCGCAAACAAAATGTTCCAGCACATCACGTCCTTATTGAGCATCAAACACAAATTTGCATGTGCATACCACCCCCAGGCCAACGGTGTATGCGAACGCCTGAATAGCCTATTAAAGGAAGCAATTGCAAAAATACAGCAAACAACAAAAAAGAGTTGGCTATATTGCCTTCCATTAGCCCTATTCGAACTAAGAAATAGGCCCGGCTCCGATCACCACCTCACACCGCACGAGGTGGTTACCGGACGCCAGATGCGCCTTCCTCTGACGCCAACATCAAGAGCATTCTCGGACCAAGATAGCACTGCCAATGTTTTTGGTGATGAAATGTACCAATATGTGTCTTCTTTGATTACTAGTGTAGTGTTTGTGTCTCAACAGCTCGAGCGCACACGGGGCGGGTCTAACAGCGACCAACAAGAAGACACGGTTAAAGAACTGGAAAAGGAAAGACTGTGTAAAATTGCTAAAGGTGACCACGTGCTACTCCGCAATTTCAACAGAAAGTGGAACGCCCCGCGTTTCACTGGCCCCCATCTGGTAGAGGAGACATCAACGAGAGCAGTAAAGTTACAGGACAAACGTGCCTGGAATCACCTACATGACGTAAAGATCTACAAACTTCTGACCCGCCCCAGCGCCACCGACAGGGCCATCGGAAGAACAACAACAGCGTCGCCAACGGAGGAAGAGACTTCTACCATTACTGACGGCTTAAGTGTCCCCATACCGTGTCAACCCCCAGATCCTCCAGAGACAACTATTGGACCCACCCACCCCATGGTCACCCGATCAAAGAATAAAGAGACTTCCGCCAGCTAAACCCCAAACCCTCTGCCCATTAACCCCCTACCCACTGTAGTAACAACAGAACTGAAGGACATTGTTTTGCACATATACACATGTAAACACTTAAATGTTCTCTCTTTCTTTTCCCTCGCACATGCAGGTACTGCGTATTATTGTACTGTTAAGAAAGTAAGTTAACTAACAAATTCACTGCCCAGGAGTAGATGGTACCCTCAGACGATAACTACCCAGAAGAATTGTCACACCAATTTGTATATGAAGTAAGAAGGCCAACGTACCTGAATAAAAGAAGGGTACGTGTCTACTACACAGCATTCCTCTTGGCCATAGAATATTCAATGCCCCACCTCCACCCATACTTGCCTGCCCTAAGAGATAGATCACTTAGAGTGGCATGGGAACAGCTCTTCGCCTGGGCACTGAATGACTATCTGATAGGGAGGGCTTAAAAATAAAAAACCACTAACACCAGTAACAAGCATAATGAGAAGTTTCAGGCGGGCAACTTAACGTCGCAAGAATAAACTGCCGGACTGCAGCAAGGTAAGAGCAAAATGCCGGTGAAATTAGCTTGTGTAATAAAATTGATAGGGATTTTGATGATCACCGGGTTCTTGGCTGCCTCTGTATGGCAGTATGGCTATGCTATGAATATTGTTGCTGTACCCAAACCTAACATACCCCCGCCCCCAGCTGCAACAGGTGATACGTCAGGTGGTATTAGTGTAATCCCACACAAAGATAATAGAGTTAAACGCAGCACATACTCAGATAATAAAGGTATTGACAACTACATACAAGATTCAGCGCACATCTCAAACAACATGTGGTATCAACACATGACCCACATAGGCAAGCAGACAACAGAAGACAGCTGCTACGTTTGCTCATTGATTCCATATGCCATGAGCGCTTCTCAAACTTTTGTTGCCACGGAAATAGATGAAAAAACAGCACGGTGCATAATATACCTGGCACTGTTCCAAACGAAAGGAAGGTTTCAAGGGACAGTGGTACAACTGGTGTGGAAAACACGTGACTCATATCCATATGAAAACAATTTTCTCAAGACTTATTTAAGTTACCACAAGAAAAGTCTACACACTGAAGATTCAGATACATGACGAGTGGTCCCGAAAAAGGAGAAACAAAGAAGGTAACACTACAGTACCTACCATGTGATTGGTATGCCACTGAAGTTGCTGGTAAAACAGGATGTTGGGAGAGGGCACTGGTGACTATAACAGGGAAGGTGTACTTGGACAACAAATGGGAGATAGGAGTGGTTGGCAGCAACATGATAACAAAAGAAACTATTTCCACTATCGATGGGCACAACCACAGATGTTGGACGACTTGGATCAAGTACGTACCCATGCTCACGTGGATAGAAAAGGATGAAGACCCAATAATAATACTGCCACTAACTGCGCCTAAGGTATGCTACCAACATAAAGGAGAGGTGGACGTAGGATATAACATCAACTGTGCAAACGTGATGGAGTTACCTGAGGGGGGAGCGGGGACAGCAGTGATAATGGACCACTACTGGGCCTGCGGAGACAAAGCATACCACACACTACCCCCGCTGTGGAACGGTATATGTACAATAGTGCACGTCAATGTACCATCACTAGTGGTACCCCAGAAACACGTGAATATGGCCAACTTCCCCAAAATGGATGAAGGGAACAAGAGGAAGAAGAGGTCTGCGCAACCTCAGAAGGGGCCTGAGAACGAAACTAACAGCAATAATACTGTCCTGAATAGAAAGAAAAGACAAGGAGAACCTCTGACAGGAAATTACCTATGGGGTAGATCAGAAACAGCACTCACCTCAATTCCACCAGAACACAGACTGTTTAGCAGAGCAGCAATATTCTTCTCCTCGATAATACATCCGGGATTACAGGCTTACGCAAATGCAAAATGGCTCCAGATAACTAGATGGGAACTAATGATGACCATCAACTCTACAGTGAATGGATTTAACGCCATAAAAGAGGAACTGCGGGCAGTAAGAATGGTGGCACTTCAGAACAGATATGTACTGGACCTCCTCACAGCAATGGAAGGAGGGGTTTGCGCAAAGATAGGACAATCATGCTGTACATTCATCCCTGCCAACGATGCTGACAACGGTACACTGACAGAAGCAGTTTCACAATTGGCCCAGATGCATTCTAAAATGATGGATGAAAGTAAAGGTGTAACAAAGGATGGAAGCTGGTTTTCAATATTATGGTCATGGATGCCATCTTGGCTGTCAGACGGACTGAAAATTATAGTTGGATGTACGATCTTGGCTGGAGCTACATTGATCATAATAAGATTTTGGAAAGCCCGGAAGGAACGCACCACAGATGAAATGATTGAAATGGCCGGTATGCACCCCTTGATGCCAGCAGATGACGGCCAACACACAGGCATGATAATACAAGAGAGAGAGAGGCTGCGCAACCAAATAACCAACAACCACTTGGACCCACCATCTGTGAAACTAGAAAACCCAAGGAACCCAAGGAGCTACATAGGGAAATGGGTATACTGCACTCCTGGAGGGACCTGTGCATACATGTATTGGTCATTTGAAGACCATGTCAACCACTACGGACATTTGGGAGGAATAACTAAAATATGGAGAGTGAGAGGAGATAGAGAAAAGGATATGTTTGCGGTCGACAAGTCGACCAGAGGGGGGACTGAAGTGGGAGAATGGAACAACAGACTCCCGCCAATCCCCTCTCGCGCTTGGCCTAGAGGATCACGGCCTAGGCACCCGCCACGAGATGAGTTTGCCCATCTACCAGACGACCAAATACCTTGGTACAGGAAACTACGGATGTGCCCACCTACCTGCACTACCTGCCCAGCCGCCCGCCCTACCCAGGCCGACACATGCAACATGGATCAACTCGACTAAACCAACACATCGTTAGAGATGCCATGACGACCTAGCCAACGGTCACACCTGTACGACCCTGCACAATGGACACTCCTACACCAACCTACACGAAGAATATACTCAGCGCTATGACATAGGTGACGGACACATCCACGGACGAGCATCTTTATTATTTTTCACATAGGCTTTAAGATGCAGAAACGCAAGACGCACGATGAACCTGATCTAAACGGCTTGCTTACGCTTCACATAAACCTTATAACCTAAAGCACCTGTACATTCAACGGCTCCAGTTATGCGCCTGATTCAAGTAGGCCGCAAGCAAGAGCTTCCATGAACATTAAAATGAACAAGAGTCTGGTTGCTGATCCTGCAGAATGAGCCCGGCGAAAGGCAGACAGCCAAGCCACAATGTTGCAAATCTCACACGCCGCACACCAACGTCAAGGTCGCACCTGCAAATTAAACAAGGCACACAGTGGAAAAAACAATATTAATTGTGCAGAATTCAGCCTCAAACACGGTCCCGCCTCACGTGACCAAGCCACACCTGAACGAATGCCAAGGCTAGGAGAATGGAGGCGCCTGGATCCCTCGTTACGAGACACAAGCAGATACACATGAAAGACTCAATGGACATCTGCGACAGGAGGAGTAGTCGGCCTTCCAGTCCATGAATAAGTCCTCGCATTGTCTACACGTACCCATAGTGAAACATTGTTGCAAATGACAGGGGCACCGCGAGCTGGGAACGGCGATGGTCCCAGGCTGGGAGGCTCGCGACTGCACCAATCAGAACATGGGGCTCTTATCACTGACGCCATTAACATTGACCAATCCTCAGGGGTCTTCATGTAACAATTCTCATGTATCTAATTGTAGGGACAACCCAGGTATACCACCTGACTGACCCTCAGCCACTAATATTCTTCTCTATATGTATGCTATACTAACCCTACCACTCGAGTAACCAATCCAGAGTGGAGATAGGTTTTTTGATAACTTTTCGAGGTGACGCAAGTAGCGCGTCATACCAAGGTAAAAAGGGCCTGCGAGCCCCACGATTGTGTGTGTGTCAGGACGGACGCGTACGCTCCTTGACCCATCCCTGCCATTTGTATAATAAACAGCAGAACCACCTTGCTTCTTGTGTGCGTCTCATACTCATTTTTGTGACACACGGGAGGAGTTGGGGCCTCCCTGCCCGAAGGTCCGCGGACGGCCGAGCCGACCCCGGCAGAATTTCCCCCGACAAATCCAATAATTTGCATTCAAATCTCTGTAAGAGCTTACCATCAGTCGAACCTTTCCCTTATCGTTTATTGTGGATGTCTTCTTTGAAGAAAGGTATGATCCAACTAAAGTAAGTACATTCACGAATGGGCCCTTGGTCGGTACAAACAGTATTTATACACCTCAGGCCTTTTGTGAATTAAGAAAAGTGTGTTCTTCGTTCTATTTTTCATCTCAAACTGATACCTTCATTTTACAAACATGTAAAGACTGTTAAGACGCTTGATTAATATCATTGATTCTGAATATGGTCGCTTTTCATAGGATTAACCCTTTAACAATTTTGAAAGAGAATGGCGATACAATAGAGCTGCTTTTCCCAAAATGGTATTATTGATGTTGTTGCTGCATCTTCAAGTAAAAAGAGAATCCATTGGGTCACAGATTGAGCATGTTTCTTAACATTGAGTTAAGTTTGAAAATTTCAAATCTTTTATGTATGTTTCCGATGCAGATCTGCCCATCGACTCAGAATGACCTCACTGTTCATACATTTAAAAAAAATGCATAACGGTTAAGGTGCTAGGCACAAAAGTGGATTTTTATGAAAAGTTATGCCAGAGAGTGAGAGCGAAAATGAATACCCTACACCACTAACCTTATGAATATTACTATCTTTGGCCTATAATTTAAGACAAAAAGGAGACAAAGGGCCTCATTAGGACCCAGGCGGAGTGGGTTTCCGCCAGCGCTAATCGCGGCGGACCCGTCCGCCGTACTACGAGTTCCCTTAGCGCCATGGAGGTTTTCTCCGCCTGGTTTTACCAGGCGGAGAAAACCATGGCGCTACGGGACCTCGTTGTTAATTACGCCACCGTATTTTACGGTGGCGTAATTAACTCCTTCCCCACTCCCATTATACCCTATGGGGCAAGAATGGGAATGGGGAAGGGCAGAATGGGGATTGGGGATTTACCGCTCCGCCGAGGTCGGAATGGGGCGGTAAATCCGCCAACCCCCATGGCGCTATCGACGGCTTTCCGCCGTGCTTCGCGGTGCATTTAGCACCGCGAAATCCGCCTGGGTCCTAATGAGGCCCAAAGTGTGTTAGAGCAAGAGAGAGGTTCCACCGAGACTTGAACTCGGATCACTGGATTCAAAGTCCAAAGTGCTAACCATTACACCATGGAACCCTTGCGAGATGCACCTGAGAGCGTTGAATCAGAAATGGCAATATAGAGCACATTTACAATTTTTACAGATTCATAGTCCCAATTGACTGATATCATACAAACACAGCAATGTTGTCGATTGACGTTGTGCTATAGCAATCTCTGTGCTTTATAGATCATGTAGATCAAATTCTTCCTCTTGAGGCATATGATTAAGCAATATTAAATATTGTTTCTGACTGCCTCTGTTTTGGCATAATGAAGTTCAGCATTTGCGTAAGTATTTAGGTTCCATGGTCTAATGGTTAGTAGGCTGGACTCTGAATTTAGTAATCCGACATGTTATAGCTATATTTTGTTTTCCTTTGGGTGTATTGTCATTTTATGCACATAGATTTCCTAGCAGTGGCTGTGATGAATAGTTCAATTTGATAGCAGCTTCCTTTCGAGAATTTGAAAAAAAAAGAATTAAATAGTCTCTCTGGATGACTCTGCTTTGATTTCTATGTGCACATTCCTTTTGCGTTTCAGAGGGATTGACCAACATACACAACAGTGCTTGGAAGACCTCTTCCTCCCTCATGGCATGTAAAGCTAACCTCTCTCCTACCTTGTGTTTTTTTACTTTTTAACTTCCCCTTCCGAGTCATGATCATGTAACTGAATTTACATTTTTAGATTTTAACTGCAGTAGTTGCTTGTTTTTCATTTTTATTTTTTGTGTATGCATACATCCCTTTTTGTGGGGAGGGGGGAGTGATGTCTGTTTACTTATATTAGCTAATATAGGTCATTTTATGTCCGCTTACAATATGTGTCAGGATTTTTATGTCGTTTCCAATCAATGTCTAATATCAAGTGGTTTGCAGCAGTCATACAAAGGCACGTAACACCCCCAAAACACCTACATAAGTTAGAAATACTCCGGAAGAGTACTCAGTTTATGAAAAGGCGGTGAATCCCAAATAGAACTGTAAATGTAAGCTAGCAAGCAGACCGTGCACCAATGTTTGGAACTATGACCTGTGTGTTGCCCTCTATTAATAGAACAATTTAACTGCAGCCCATGTCACATAAAATAGAAAGTAGAGATTATGCAAATTAACTCCCAGAAGAGCCTGGTGTCACCCCAAAAGGTGTCATGCTTTTCACACCAAGAAACATCCACACATAGATCCCTGCGAACCTCAAAAACGTACAGGAAACCCTGTCCAGCGCTTTGCTCCCAGAGGAGATAAGGTTGAAAAACCACCCTATGTTAAAAGTGTCCATAATCCATGCCAGCTGCCCTGTCTATAGAACCTGGCCGTTCGTGGCCTAGGGGCATGAGTGGAAGGGTTTAACCTGCCTGGGTTCTTGGGCATGGTTTAATCATGCCTCAGTTTACAATGGCACTCTGCCGCTTTGTCAGGCTTTAAAGAAGCCTGACTCCTGCAGAGCAAAAGATCTGATTATTTCCTTACATGTTTTGTACGTAAGAATGCGGATGGTGCTCTGAACCTCCTATGGTGGTTATTAAGCATGGTATACATACCATAGCATGTAACTGTGCCTACAAATGGAACATTTTGTTCATTTATTAGGGAGTTGTGAAAATGGCAAAATCAAATTGCCATTACTGACACAGACCAGCTGCCGCTGTCCGGACATTTCGTCGAAAGACATTTGGTCGACGTAATTAGGTCGAAAGCCAAATGGTCGATTTTTTTATTTATTTATATATATATTTTTTTGGTTGTAGTTTAGGGAAAAAAAGGGGTTTTTAGAAAAAAAGGGGGTTGGGGGGACCCCCCCAAACACCCCCGCCCCAAAAAAAAAAAAGTGAAAATAAAAAACAAAAGCAATTCGACCATTTGGTTTTCGACCAAATGGTTTCGACCAAATGTCCTGTCGACAAATTTTTTTCGACGAAATGTCTGGCAACCCAGCTGCCGACTGTTGCTTTTGACAGGAGTTCCATGTGTATAAATTGAGGAGATCACCAGTTCAATTACCTGTGAACGCATTTTGAAGCTCATTCACAACCAGTTCATGCCCGTTCTCACCATTTTGGCTTTCTGGCTGGCCGAGGGGCCCTTCAGTAATGTTCTTTGCTAACCATTACACCATGGGCCCCTTGCTGGTGCAACCTGACAGAGTTGTAACAGAAATGAGAATCGAGATCTCATGCATCATTTTAACAAACTCATATTCCTAGCCCACGGATATTATGCAAATGTGGAACTGTTTAGTTGGTTGTTGCGCAATAGCAAACTCTTTGCTTTACAGCTCATTTGGATAGGATTCTTCCTCTGGAGGCATAAGATAAAAGAATATTGCATACATTCTCTAAAAGGCTCTTTTTTTGCTTCAATGACGTTCATCATGTCACTAAGTATGTAGGTTCCATGGTGTAATGGTTAGCACTCTGGACTCTGAATCCAGCGATCCGAGTTCAAATCTCGGTGGGACCGTGGGAATTACTGTGTTTGTTTTCCTCTCAGTGTCTTGTTTTAATAGCAATGACGCTGCTGTGTCGCCCACTTTCATAGCATTATTCTCTGGGTGCATTTGAAAAAAGAAAGATTTTCCATGGATGACGCTCTTTAGCCACAATGAAACCCACCACTTTCTGTGGTGTGAAAAACCCATGGTGTAATGGTAGCACCCTGGAGGTTGAATCCAATAATTTGCATTCAAATCTCTGTAAGAGCTTACCATCAGTCGAACCTTTCCCTTATCGTTTATTGTGGATGTCTTCTTTGAAGAAAGGTATGATCCAACTAAAGTAAGTACATTCACGAATGGGCCCTTGGTCGGTACAAACAGTATTTATACACCTCAGGCCTTTTGTGAATTAAGAAAAGTGTGTTCTTCGTTCTATTTTTCATCTCAAACTGATACCTTCATTTTACAAACATGTAAAGACTGTTAAGACGCTTGATTAATATCATTGATTCTGAATATGGTCGCTTTTCATAGGATTAACCCTTTAACAATTTTGAAAGAGAATGGCGATACAATAGAGCTGCTTTTCCCAAAATGGTATTATTAATGTTGTTGCTGCATCTTCAAGTAAAAAGAGAATCCATTGGGTCACAGATTGAGCATGTTTCTTAACATTGAGTTAAGTTTGAAAATTTCAAATCTTTTATGTATGTTTCCGATGCAGATCTGCCCATCGACTCAGAATGACCTCACTGTTCATACATTTAAAAAAAATGCATAAAGGTTAAGGTGCTAGGCACAAAAGTGGATTTTTATGAAAAGTTATGCCAGAGAGTGAGAGCGAAAATGAATACCCTACACCACTAACCTTATGAATATTACTATCTTTGGCCTATAATTTAAGACAAAAAGGAGACAAAGTGTGTTAGAGCAAGAGAGAGGTTCCACCGAGACTTGAACTTGGATCGCTGGATTCAAAGTCCAAAGTGCTAACCATTACACCATGGAACCCTTGTTGAGCAGAGCTTCATAAAGGCAATGAGAATATAGGGCACAGTCAAGATATTTACTGACCTATAGTAAGCGTTTACTGATATTATATCGAAGCAGCACTGTTGCTGTTGGATGCTGTGCAATCGCAAAGTATTGGCTTCATGCCTCATTTGGATCAAATTCTTCCTCTGGAGTCTAATGATATAGGAATATTACATATTTTCTCTGATGTTCTCTGTTTTGCCAGAATGAAGTGCATCATGCTACTGATTATGTAGGTTCCATGGTGTAATGGTTAGCACTCTGGACTCTGAATCCAGCGATCCGAGTTCAAATCTCGGTGGGACCTTAGGGCTGCTTCTCTTTTAGAGTTGCCTTTCATTTGCAGATAGATATAACAGCAATAGCTTTGCTTTACAGCCCACTTTGATGGCAGTCTTCTTTGACCAAAGAATATTAATAGTTTCTGGGGATGACTCTCTTTTGCCACAAAGAAACTGCCCACTCTCATATCTCCAAAGCTCCAAGGTATAATGGCTATTAAACTGGCTTTTGATCTCAGCGATTTGCATTTAAAGCCCAGGAGGCCCCTAAAATCAGTTGAATTGTTTCCTGATAATTTAGAGTTTATTTCTTCTTTCCAGAAAGGTGTGATCCAAATAAAGTAAGTACATTTAAACAAGGGCACTTGATCAGTAAATGCACTACTTTCTAGAACTCATAACTCTTGTAAGTTATAAAAAGTTTGCTCTCCATACAGTTTGTCAGCTCAAAGAATTGCATTTTTTACACATTTAATAAGACCATCAAATTGCTTGAAACATAGGAATGATTGTGAAAGTGAATATGATTCACCAAAATAATTGTATAACATTTTTTAATGTTAATAAAATAGGGCTTTTTCCAATCTTTTCACATCAATGTTGTTTCTGCATGTTCCAGTGAGCAGAGAATCTACTGCACATAGTGTGTACATTTTTCTTTTCATAGAGTTAAGGTTGGACATTATTCATCTGTGGAAAATGTTTCTGAGAGATATCTGGGTGCCCACTCTGATTGACCTTAGGGATTGTACATTAACGATATGTAGTTGCATCACTGTATTGGTATCAGGCACCAAAGTGCATTTAAATGTAATGTCGTGCAGAGAGAGAGAGAGAGAGTGTGAAAACGGCTACCTGAGTCGACTGAACTTCTGAATATTAACTCTGTTGAATTGTAATTTGAGAAATTAGAAAATGGAGTGTAAGAGCAAGATAATGGTTCCACCGAGATTCAAAGTCCAAAGTGCTAACCATTACACCATGGAACCCTTGCGAGATGCACCTGAGAGCGTTGAATCAGAAATGGCAATATAGAGCACATTTACAATTTTTACAGATTCATAGTCCCAATTGACTGATATCATACAAACACAGCAATGTTGTCGATTGACGTTGTGCTATAGCAATCTCTGTGCTTTATAGATCATGTAGATCAAATTCTTCCTCTTGAGGCATATGATTAAGCAATATTAAATATTGTTTCTGACTGCCTCTGTTTTGGCATAATGAAGTTCAGCATTTGCGTAAGTATTTAGGTTCCATGGTCTAATGGTTAGTAGTCTGGACTCTGAATTTAGTAATCCGACATGTTATAGCTATATTTTGTTTTCCTTTGGGTGTATTGTCATTTTATGCACATAGATTTCCTAGCAGTGGCTGTGATGAATAGTTCAATTTGATAGCAGCTTCCTTTCGAGAATTTGAAAAAAAAAGAATTAAATAGTCTCTCTGGATGACTCTGCTTTGATTTCTATGTGCACATTCCTTTTGCGTTTCAGGGGGATTGACCAACATACACAACAGTGCTTGGAAGACCTCTTCCTCCCTCATGGCATGTAAAGCTAACCTCTCTCCTACCTTGTGTTTTTTTACTTTTTAACTTCCCCTTCCGAGTCATGATCATGTAACTGAATTTACATTTTTAGATTTTAACTGCAGTAGTTGCTTGTTTTTCATTTTTATTTTTTGTGTACGCATACATCCCTTTTTGTGGGGAGGGGGGAGTGATGTCTGTTTACTTATATTAGCTAATATAGGTCATTTTATGTCCGCTTACAATATGTGTCAGGATTTTTTATGTCGTTTCCAATCAATGTCTAATATCAAGTGGTTTGCAGCAGTCATACAAAGGCACGTAACACCCCCAAAACACCTACATAAATTAGAAATACTCCGGAAGAGTACTCAGTTTATGAAAAGGCGGTGAATCCCAAATAGAACTGTAAATGTAAGCTAGCAAGCAGACCGTGCACCCCTGTTTGGAACTATGACCTGTGTGTTGCCCTCTATTAACAGAACAATGTAACTGCAGCCCATGTCACATAAAATAGAAAGTAGAGATTATGCAAATTAACTCCCAGAAGAGCCTGGTGTCACCCCAAAAGGTGTCATGCTTTTCACACCAAGAAACATCCACACATAGATCCCTGCTAACCTCAAAAACGTACAGGAAACCCTGTCCAGCGCTTTGCTCCCAGAGGAGATAAGGTTGAAAAACCACCCTATGTTAAAAGTGTCCATAATCCATGCCACCTGCCCTGTCTATAGAACCTGGCCGTTCGTGGCCGATCGGGGCCTAGGGGCATGAGTGGCCAAGGGGCATGAGTGGAAGGGTTTAACCTGCCTGGGTTCTTGGGCATGGTTTCATCATGCCTCAGTTTACAATGGCACTCTGCTGCTTTGTCAGGCTTTAAAGAAGCCTGACTCCTGCAGAGCAAAAGATCTGATTATTTCCTTACATGTTTTGTACGTAAGAATGCGGATGGTGCTCTGAACCTCCTATGGTGGTTATTAAGCATGGTATACATACCATAGCATGTAACTGTGCCTACAAATGGAACATTTTGTTCATTTATTAGGGAGTTGTGAAAATGGCAAAATCCAATTGCCATTACTGACACAGACCAGCTGCCGCTGTCCGGACATTTCGTCGAAAGACATTTGGTCGACGTAATTTGGTCGAAAGCCAAATGGTCGTTTTTTTTATTTATTTATATATATATTTTTTAGGTTGTAGTTTAGGGAAAAAAAGGGGTTTTTAGAAAAAAAGGGGGTTGGGGGACCCCCCCAAACCCCCCCCATTAAAAAAAAAAGTGAAAATAAAAAACAAAAGCAATTCGACCATTTGGTTTTCGACCAAATGGTTTCGACCAAATGTCCTGTCGACAAATTTTTTTCGACAAAATGTCTGGCAACCCAGCTGCCGACTGTTGCTATTGACAGGAGTTCCAGGTGAATAAACTGAGGAGATCACCAGTTCAATTACCTGTGAACGCATTTTGAAGCTCATTCACAACCAGCCATTTTGGCTTTCTGGCTGGCCGAGGGGCCCTTCAGTAATGTTCTTTGCTAACCATTACACCATGGGCCCCTTGCTGGTGCAACCTGACAGAGTTGTAACAGAAATGAGAATCGAGATCTCATGCATCATTTTAACAAACTCATATTCCTAGCCCACGGATATTATGCAAATGTGGAACTGTTTAGTTGGTTGTTGCGCAATAGCAAACTCTTTGCTTTACAGCTCATTTGGATAGGATTCTTCCTCTGGAGGCATAAGATAAAAGAATATTGCATACATTCTCTAAAAGGCTCTTTTTTTGCTGCAATGACATTCATCATGTCACTAAGTATGTAGGTTCCATGGTGTAATGGTTAGCACTCTGGACTCTGAGTCCAGCGATCCGTGTTCAAATCTCGGTGGGACCTTGGGAATTACTGTGTTTGTTTTCCTCTCAGTGTCTTGTTTTAATAGCAATGACGCTGCTGTGTCGCCCACTTTCATAGCATTATTCCCTGGGTGCATTTGAAAAAAGAAAGATTTTCCATGGATGACGCTCTTTAGCCACAATGAAACCCACCACTTTCTCTGGTGTGAAAGACCCATGGTGTAATGGTAGCACCCTGGAGGTTGAATCCAATAATTTGCATTCAAATCTCTGTAAGAGCTTACCATCAGTCGAACCTTTCCCTTATCGTTTATTGTGGATGTCTTCTTTGAAGAAAGGTATGATCCAACTAAAGTAAGTACATTCATGAATGGGCCCTTGGTCGGTACAAACAGTATTTATACACCTCAGGCCTTTTGTTAATTAAGAAAAGTGTGTTCTTCGTTCTATTTTTCATCTCAAACTGATACCTTCATTTTACAAACATGTAAAGACTGTTAAGACGCTTGATTAATATCATTGATTCTGAATATGGTCGCTTTTCATAGGATTAACCCTTTAACAATTTTGAAAGAGAATGGCGATACAATAGAGCTGCTTTTCCCAAAATGGTATTATTAATGTTGTTGCTGCATCTTCAAGTAAAAAGAGAATCCATTGGGTCACAGATTGAGCATGTTTCTTAACATTGAGTTAAGTTTGAAAATTTCAAATCTTTTATGTATGTTTCCGATGCAGATCTGCCCATCGACTCAGAATGACCTCACTGTTCATACATTTAAAAAAAATGCATAAAGTTTAAGGTGCTAGGCACAAAAGTGGATTTTTATGAAAAGTTATGCCAGAGAGTGAGAGCGAAAATGAATACCCTACACCACTAACCTTATGAATATTACTATCTTTGGCCTATAATTTAAGACAAAAAGGAGACAAAGTGTGTTAGAGCAAGAGAGAGGTTCCACCGAGACTTGAACTCGGATCGCTTGATTCAAAGTCCAAAGTGCTAACCATTACACCATGGAACCCTTGTTGAGCAGAGCTTCATAAAGGCAATGAGAATATAGGGCACAGTCAAGATTTTTACTGACCTATAGTAAGCGTTTACTGATATTATATCGAAGCAGCACTGTTGCTGTTGGATGCTGTGCAATCGCAAAGTATTGGCTTCATGGCTCATTTGGATCAAATTCTTCCTCTGGAGTCTAATGATATAGGAATATTACATATTTTCTCTGATCTGCTCTGTTTTGCCAGAATGAAGTGCATCATGCTACTGATTATGTAGGTTCCATGGTGTAATGGTTAGCACTCTGGACTCTGAATCCAGCGATCCAAGTTCAAATCTCGGTGGGACCTTGGGGCTGCTTCTCTTTTAGAGTTGCCTTTCATTTGCAGATAGATATAACAGCAATAGCTTTGCTTTACAGCCCACTTTGATGGCAGTCTTCTTTGACCAAAGAATATTAATAGTTTCTGGGGATGACTCTCTTTTGCCACAAAGAAACTGCCCACTCTCATATCTCCAAAGCTCCAAGGTATAATGGCTATTAAACTGGCTTTTGATCTCAGCGATTTGCATTCAAAGCCCAGGAGGCCCCTAAAATCAGTTGAATTGTTTCCTGATAATTTAGAGTTTATTTCTTCTTTCCAGAAAGGTGTGATCCAAATAAAGTAAGTACATTTAAACAAGGGCACTTGATCAGTAAATGCACTACTTTCTAGAACTCATAACTCTTGTAAGTTATAAAAAGTTTGCTCTCCATACAGTTTGTCAGCTCAAAGAATTACATTTTTTACACATTTAATAAGACCATCAAATTGCTTGAAACACAGGAATGATTGTGAAAGTGAATATGATTCACCAAAATAATTGTATAACATTTTTTAATGTTAATAAAATAGGGCTTTTTCCAATCTTTTCACATCAATGTTGTTTCTGCATGTTCCAGTGAGCAGAGAATCTACTGCACATAGTGTGTACATTTTTCTTTTCATAGAGTTAAGGTTGGACATTATTCATCTGTGGAAAATGTTTCTGAGAGATATCTGGGTGCCCACTCTGATTGACCTTAGGGATTGTACATTAACGATATGTAGTTGCATCACTGTATTGGTATCAGGCACCAAAGTGCATTTAAATGTAATGTCGTGCAGAGAGAGAGAGAGAGTGTGAAAACGGCTACCTGAGTCGACTGAACTTCTGAATATTAACTCTGTTGAATTGTAATTTGAGAAATTAGAAAATGGAGTGTAAGAGCAAGATAAGGGTTCCACCGAGACTTGAGCTCGGATAGTTGGATTCAAAGTCCAAAGTGCTAACCATTACACCATGGAACCCTTGCGAGATGCACCTGAGAGCTTTGAATCAGAAATGGCAATATAGAGCACATTTACAATTTTTACAGATTCATAGTCCCAATTGACTGATATCATACAAACACAGCAATGTTGTCGATTGACGTTGTGCTATAGCAATCTCTGTGCTTTATAGATCATGTAGATCAAATTCTTCCTCTTGAGGCATATGATTAAGCAATATTAAATATTGTTTCTGACTGCCTCTGTTTTGGCATAATGAAGTTCAGCATTTGCGTAAGTATTTAGGTTCCATGGTCTAATGGTTAGTAGGCTGGACTCTGAATTTAGTAATCCGACATGTTATAGCTATATTTTGTTTTCCTTTGGGTGTATTGTCATTTTATGCACATAGATTTCCTAGCAGTGGCTGTGATGAATAGTTCAATTTGATAGCAGCTTCCTTTCGAGAATTTGAAAAAAAAAGAATTAAATAGTCTCTCTGGATGACTCTGCTTTGATTTCTATGTGCACATTCCTTTTGCGTTTCAGGGGGATTGACCAACATACACAACAGTGCTTGGAAGACCTCTTCCTCCCTCATGGCATGTAAAGCTAACCTCTCTCCTACCTTGTGTTTTTTTACTTTTTAACTTCCCCTTCCGAGTCATGATCATGTAACTGAATTTACATTTTTAGATTTTAACTGCAGTAGTTGCTTGTTTTTCATTTTTATTTTTTGTGTACGCATACATCCCTTTTTGTGGGGAGGGGGGAGTGATGTCTGTTTACTTATATTAGCTAATATAGGTCATTTTATGTCCGCTTACAATATGTGTCAGGATTTTTTATGTCGTTTCCAATCAATGTCTAATATCAAGTGGTTTGCAGCAGTCATACAAAGGCACGTAACACCCCCAAAACACCTACATAAATTAGAAATACTCCGGAAGAGTACTCAGTTTATGAAAAGGCGGTGAATCCCAAATAGAACTGTAAATGTAAGCTAGCAAGCAGACCGTGCACCCCTGTTTGGAACTATGACCTGTGTGTTGCCCTCTATTAACAGAACAATGTAACTGCAGCCCATGTCACATAAAATAGAAAGTAGAGATTATGCAAATTAACTCCCAGAAGAGCCTGGTGTCACCCCAAAAGGTGTCATGCTTTTCACACCAAGAAACATCCACACATAGATCCCTGCTAACCTCAAAAACGTACAGGAAACCCTGTCCAGCGCTTTGCTCCCAGAGGAGATAAGGTTGAAAAACCACCCTATGTTAAAAGTGTCCATAATCCATGCCACCTGCCCTGTCTATAGAACCTGGCCGTTCGTGGCCCATCGGGGCCTAGGGGCATGAGTGGCCAAGGGGCATGAGTGGAAGGGTTTAACCTGGCTGGGTTCTTGGGCATGGTTTCATCATGCCTCAGTTTACAATGGCACTCTGCTGCTTTGTCAGGCTTTAAAGAAGCCTGACTCCTGCAGAGCAAAAGATCTGATTATTTCCTTACATGTTTTGTACGTAAGAATGCGGATGGTGCTCTGAACCTCCTATGGTGGTTATTAAGCATGGTATACATACCATAGCATGTAACTGTGCCTACAAATGGAACATTTTGTTCATTTATTAGGGAGTTGTGAAAATGGCAAAATCCAATTGCCATTACTGACACAGACCAGCTGCCGCTGTCCGGACATTTCGTCGAAAGACATTTGGTCGACGTAATTTGGTCGAAAGCCAAATGGTCGTTTTTTTTATTTATTTATATATATATTTTTTAGGTTGTAGTTTAGGGAAAAAAAGGGGTTTTTAGAAAAAAAGGGGGTTGGGGGACCCCCCCAAACCCCCCCCATTAAAAAAAAAAAGTGAAAATAAAAAACAAAAGCAATTCGACCATTTGGTTTTCGACCAAATGGTTTCGACCAAATGTCCTGTCGACAAATTTTTTTCGACAAAATGTCTGGCAACCCAGCTGCCGACTGTTGCTATTGACAGGAGTTCCAGGTGAATAAACTGAGGAGATCACCAGTTCAATTACCTGTGAACGCATTTTGAAGCTCATTCACAACCAGCCATTTTGGCTTTCTGGCTGGCCGAGGGGCCCTTCAGTAATGTTCTTTGCTAACCATTACACCATGGGCCCCTTGCTGGTGCAACCTGACAGAGTTGTAACAGAAATGAGAATCGAGATCTCATGCATCATTTTAACAAACTCATATTCCTAGCCCACGGATATTATGCAAATGTGGAACTGTTTAGTTGGTTGTTGCGCAATAGCAAACTCTTTGCTTTACAGCTCATTTGGATAGGATTCTTCCTCTGGAGGCATAAGATAAAAGAATATTGCATACATTCTCTAAAAGGCTCTTTTTTTGCTGCAATGACATTCATCATGTCACTAAGTATGTAGGTTCCATGGTGTAATGGTTAGCACTCTGGACTCTGAGTCCAGCGATCCGTGTTCAAATCTCGGTGGGACCTTGGGAATTACTGTGTTTGTTTTCCTCTCAGTGTCTTGTTTTAATAGCAATGACGCTGCTGTGTCGCCCACTTTCATAGCATTATTCCCTGGGTGCATTTGAAAAAAGAAAGATTTTCCATGGATGACGCTCTTTAGCCACAATGAAACCCACCACTTTCTCTGGTGTGAAAGACCCATGGTGTAATGGTAGCACCCTGGAGGTTGAATCCAATAATTTGCATTCAAATCTCTGTAAGAGCTTACCATCAGTCGAACCTTTCCCTTATCGTTTATTGTGGATGTCTTCTTTGAAGAAAGGTATGATCCAACTAAAGTAAGTACATTCATGAATGGGCCCTTGGTCGGTACAAACAGTATTTATACACCTCAGGCCTTTTGTTAATTAAGAAAAGTGTGTTCTTCGTTCTATTTTTCATCTCAAACTGATACCTTCATTTTACAAACATGTAAAGACTGTTAAGACGCTTGATTAATATCATTGATTCTGAATATGGTCGCTTTTCATAGGATTAACCCTTTAACAATTTTGAAAGAGAATGGCGATACAATAGAGCTGCTTTTCCCAAAATGGTATTATTAATGTTGTTGCTGCATCTTCAAGTAAAAAGAGAATCCATTGGGTCACAGATTGAGCATGTTTCTTAACATTGAGTTAAGTTTGAAAATTTCAAATCTTTTATGTATGTTTCCGATGCAGATCTGCCCATCGACTCAGAATGACCTCACTGTTCATACATTTAAAAAAAATGCATAAAGTTTAAGGTGCTAGGCACAAAAGTGGATTTTTATGAAAAGTTATGCCAGAGAGTGAGAGCGAAAATGAATACCCTACACCACTAACCTTATGAATATTACTATCTTTGGCCTATAATTTAAGACAAAAAGGAGACAAAGTGTGTTAGAGCAAGAGAGAGGTTCCACCGAGACTTGAACTCGGATCGCTTGATTCAAAGTCCAAAGTGCTAACCATTACACCATGGAACCCTTGTTGAGCAGAGCTTCATAAAGGCAATGAGAATATAGGGCACAGTCAAGATTTTTACTGACCTATAGTAAGCGTTTACTGATATTATATCGAAGCAGCACTGTTGCTGTTGGATGCTGTGCAATCGCAAAGTATTGGCTTCATGGCTCATTTGGATCAAATTCTTCCTCTGGAGTCTAATGATATAGGAATATTACATATTTTCTCTGATCTGCTCTGTTTTGCCAGAATGAAGTGCATCATGCTACTGATTATGTAGGTTCCATGGTGTAATGGTTAGCACTCTGGACTCTGAATCCAGCGATCCAAGTTCAAATCTCGGTGGGACCTTGGGGCTGCTTCTCTTTTAGAGTTGCCTTTCATTTGCAGATAGATATAACAGCAATAGCTTTGCTTTACAGCCCACTTTGATGGCAGTCTTCTTTGACCAAAGAATATTAATAGTTTCTGGGGATGACTCTCTTTTGCCACAAAGAAACTGCCCACTCTCATATCTCCAAAGCTCCAAGGTATAATGGCTATTAAACTGGCTTTTGATCTCAGCGATTTGCATTCAAAGCCCAGGAGGCCCCTAAAATCAGTTGAATTGTTTCCTGATAATTTAGAGTTTATTTCTTCTTTCCAGAAAGGTGTGATCCAAATAAAGTAAGTACATTTAAACAAGGGCACTTGATCAGTAAATGCACTACTTTCTAGAACTCATAACTCTTGTAAGTTATAAAAAGTTTGCTCTCCATACAGTTTGTCAGCTCAAAGAATTACATTTTTTACACATTTAATAAGACCATCAAATTGCTTGAAACACAGGAATGATTGTGAAAGTGAATATGATTCACCAAAATAATTGTATAACATTTTTTAATGTTAATAAAATAGGGCTTTTTCCAATCTTTTCACATCAATGTTGTTTCTGCATGTTCCAGTGAGCAGAGAATCTACTGCACATAGTGTGTACATTTTTCTTTTCATAGAGTTAAGGTTGGACATTATTCATCTGTGGAAAATGTTTCTGAGAGATATCTGGGTGCCCACTCTGATTGACCTTAGGGATTGTACATTAACGATATGTAGTTGCATCACTGTATTGGTATCAGGCACCAAAGTGCATTTAAATGTAATGTCGTGCAGAGAGAGAGAGAGAGTGTGAAAACGGCTACCTGAGTCGACTGAACTTCTGAATATTAACTCTGTTGAATTGTAATTTGAGAAATTAGAAAATGGAGTGTAAGAGCAAGATAAGGGTTCCACCGAGACTTGAGCTCGGATAGTTGGATTCAAAGTCCAAAGTGCTAACCATTACACCATGGAACCCTTGCGAGATGCACCTGAGAGCTTTGAATCAGAAATGGCAATATAGAGCACATTTACAATTTTTACAGATTCATAGTCCCAATTGACTGATATCATACAAACACAGCAATGTTGTCGATTGACGTTGTGCTATAGCAATCTCTGTGCTTTATAGATCATGTAGATCAAATTCTTCCTCTTGAGGCATATGATTAAGCAATATTAAATATTGTTTCTGACTGCCTCTGTTTTGGCATAATGAAGTTCAGCATTTGCGTAAGTATTTAGGTTCCATGGTCTAATGGTTAGTAGGCTGGACTCTGAATTTAGTAATCCGACATGTTATAGCTATATTTTGTTTTCCTTTGGGTGTATTGTCATTTTATGCACATAGATTTCCTAGCAGTGGCTGTGATGAATAGTTCAATTTGATAGCAGCTTCCTTTCGAGAATTTGAAAAAAAAAGAATTAAATAGTCTCTCTGGATGACTCTGCTTTGATTTCTATGTGCACATTCCTTTTGCGTTTCAGAGGGATTGACCAACATACACAACAGTGCTTGGAAGACCTCTTCCTCCCTCATGGCATGTAAAGCTAACCTCTCTCCTACCTTGTGTTTTTTTACTTTTTAACTTCCCCTTCCGAGTCATGATCATGTAACTGAATTTACATTTTTAGATTTTAACTGCAGTAGTTGCTTGTTTTTCATTTTTATTTTTTGTGTACGCATACATCCCTTTTTGTGGGGAGAGGGGAGTGATGTCTGTTTACTTATATTAGCTAATATAGGTCATTTTATGTCCGCTTACAATATGTGTCAGGATTTTTTATGTCGCTTCCAATCAATGTCTAATATCACGTGGTTTGCAGCAGTCATACAAAGGCACGTAACACCCCCGAAACACCTACATAAGTTAGAAATACTCCGGAAGAGTACTCAGTTTATGAAAAGGCGGTGAATCCCAAATAGAACTGTAAATGTAAGCTAGCAAGCAGACCGTGCACCCCTGTTTGGAACTATGACCTGTGTGTTGCCCTCTATTAACAGAACAATGTAACTGCAGCCCATGTCACATAAAATAGAAAGTAGAGATTATGCAAATTAACTCCCAGAAGAGCCTGGTGTCACCCCAAAAGGTGTCATGCTTTTCACACCAAGAAACATCCACACATAGATCCCTGCGAACCTCAAAAACGTACAGAAAACCCTGTCCAGCGCTTTGCTCCCAGAGGAGATAAGGTTGAAAAACCACCCTATGTTAAAAGTGTCCATAATCCATGCCACCTGCCCTGTCTATAGAACCTGGCCATTTGTGGCCTTGGGGCATTAGTGGAAGGGTTTAACCTGCCTGGGTTCTTGGGCATGGTTTCATCATGCCTCAGTTTACAATGGCACTCTGCCGCTTTGTCAGGCTTTAAAGAAGCCTGACTCCTGCAGAGCAAAAGATCTGATTATTTCCTTACATGTTTTGTATGTAAGAATGCGGATGGTGCTCTGAACCTCCTATGGTGGTTATTAAGCATGGTATACATACCATAGCATGTAACTGTGCCTACAAATGGAACATTTTGTTCATTTATTAGGGAGTTGTGAAAATGGCAAAATCAAATTGCCATTAGTGACACAGACCAGCTGCCGCTGTCCGGACATTTCGTCGAAAGACATTTGGTTGACGAAATTTGGTCGAAAGCCAAATGGTCGATTTTTTTATTTATTTATATATATATTTTTTAGGTTGTAGTTTAGGGAAAAAAAGGGGTTTTTAGAAAAAAAGGGGGTTGGGGGGACCCCCCCAAACCCCTCCCCCCCCAAAAAAAAAGTGAAAATAAAAAACAAAAGCAATTCGACCATTTGGTTTTCGACCAAATGGTTTCGACCAAATGTCCTGTCGACAAATTTTTTTCGACAAAATGTCTGGCAACCCAGCTGCCGACTGTTGCTATTGACAGGAGTTCCAGGTGAATAAACTGAGGAGATCACCAGTTCAATTACCTGTGAACGCATTTTGAAGCTCATTCACAACCAGTTCATGCCCGTTCCCTCCATTTTGGCTTTCTGGCTGGCCGAGGGGCCCTTCAGTAATGTTCTTTGCTAACCATTACACCATGGGCCCCTTGCTGGTGCAACCTGACAGAGTTGTAACAGAAATGAGAATCGAGATCTCATGCAACATTTTAACAAACTCATATTCCTAGCCCACGGATATTATGCAAATGTGGAACTGTTTAGTTGGTTGTTGCGCAATAGCAAACTCTTTGCTTTACAGCTCATTTGGATAGGATTCTTCCTCTGGAGGCATAAGATAAAAGAATATTGCATACATTCTCTAAAAGGCTCTTTTTTTGCTGCAATGACGTTCATCATGTCACTAAGTATGTAGGTTCCATGGTGTAATGGTTAGCACTCTGCACTCTGAATCCAGCGATCCGAGTTCAAATCTCGGTGGGACCTTGGGAATTACTGTGTTTGTTTTCCTCTCAGTGTCTTGTTTTAATAGCAATGACGCTGCTGTGTCGCCCACTTTCATAGCATTATTCCCACTTTCTGTGGTGTGAAAGACCCATGGTGTAATGGTAGCACCCTGGAGGTTGAATCCAATAATTTGCATTCAAATCTCTGTAAGAGCTTACCATCAGTCGAACCTTTCCCTTATCGTTTATTGTGGATGTCTTCTTTGAAGAAAGGTATGATCCAACTAAAGTAAGTACATTCACGAATGGGCCCTTGGTCGGTACAAACAGTATTTATACACCTCAGGCCTTTTGTGAATTAAGAAAAGTGTGTTCTTCGTTCTATTTTTCATCTCAAACTGATACCTTCATTTTACAAACATGTAAAGACTGTTAAAATGCTTGATTAATATCATTGATTCTGAATATGGTCGCTTTTCATAGGATTAACCCTTTAACAATTTTGAAGGAGAATGGCGATACAATAGAGCTGCTTTTCCCAAAATGGTATTATTAATGTTGTTGCTGCATCTTCAAGTAAAAAGAGAATCCATTGGGTCACAGATTGAGCATGTTTCTTAACATTGAGTTAAGTTTGAAAATTTCAAATCTTTTATGTATGTTTCCGATGCAGATCTGCCCATCGACTCAGAATGACCTCACTGTTCATACATTTAAAAAAAATGCATAAAGGTTAAGGTGCTAGGCACAAAAGTGGATTTTTATGAAAAGTTATGCCAGAGAGTGAGAGCGAAAATGAATACCCTACACCACTAACCTTATGAATATTACTATCTTTGGCCTATAATTTAAGACAAAAAGGAGACAAAGTGAAGTGGGAGAATGGCACAACAGACTCCCGCCAACCCCCTCTCGCGCTTGGCCTAGAGGATCACGGCCTAGGCACCCGCCACGAGATGAGTTTGCCCATCTACCAGACGACCAAATACCTTGGTACAGGAACCTACGGATGTGCCCACCTACCTGCACTACCTGCCCAGCAGCCCGCCCCACCCAGGCCGACACATGCAACATGGATCAACTCGACTAAACCAACACATCGTTAGAGATGCCATGTCGACCTAGCCAACGGTCACACCTATACGACTATGCACACTGGACACTCCTACACCAACCTACACGAAGAATATACTCAGCGCTATGACATAGGTGACGGACACATCCACGGACGTGCATCTTTATTATTTTTCACATAGGCTTTAAGATGCAGAAACGCAAGACGCACGATGAACTTGATCTAAATGGCTTGCTTACGCTTCACATAAACCTTATAACCTAAAGCGCCTGTGCACTCAACGGTTCCAGTTATGCGCCTGATTCAAGTAGGCCGCAAGCAAGAGCTTCCATGAACATTAAAATGAACAAGAGTCCGGTTGCTGATCCTGCAGAATGAGCCCGGCGAAAGGCAGACAGCCAAGCCACAATGTTGCAAATCTCGCACGCCGCACACCAACGTCAAGGTCGCACCTGCAAATTAAACAAGGCACACAGTGGAAAAAACAATATTAATTGTGCAGAATTCGGCCTCAAACACGGTCCCGCCTCAGGTGACCAAGCCAAACCTGAACGGATGCCAAGGCTAGGAGAATGGAGGCGCCTGGATCCCACGTTACGAGACACAAGCAGATACACATAAAGGACTCAATGGACATCTGCGACAGTGGGAGTAGTCGGCCTTCCAGCCCATGAATAAGTCCTCGCATTGTCTGCACGTACCCATAGTGAAACATTGTTGCATATGACAGGTACACCGCGAGCTGGGAACGGCGATGGTCCCAGGCTGGGAGGCTCGCGACTGCACCAATCAGAACATGGGGCTCTTATCACTGACGTCATTAAAATTGACCAATCCTCAGTGGTCTTCATGTAACAATTCTCATGTATCTAATTGCAGGGACAACCCAGGTATACCACCTGACTGACCCTCAGCCATTGATATTCTTCTCTATATGTATGCTATACTAACCATACCACTCGAGTAACCAATCCAGAGTGGAGATAGGTTTTTTGATAAACTTTTCAAGGTGACGCAAGTAGCGCGTCATACCACGGTAAAAAGGGCCTGCGAGCCCCACGATTGTATGTGTGTCAGGACGGACGCGTACGCTCCTTGACCCATCCCTGCCGTTTGTATAATAAACAGCAGAACCACCTTGCTTCTTGTGTGCGTCTCATACTAATTTTTGTGACACACGGGAGGAGTTGGGGCCTCCCTGCCCGGAGGTCCGCGGACGGCCCAGCCGACCCCGGCAGAATTTCCCCCCGACAAGTTGGAGGCACTGCTGAGATCTATTTAAGGTCTGCTTTTATTTTTATTTTTCCGAGTGCTCCTGCTGCGAGGAGGCCCGGCGGCGCGGCCCCCTCTGCCGCTGCCCCCTTCTGAGGACTACAGGAGCATCGTGGAACTGCGAGAAGACCGGACAGCGCAATCCGGATAAAGGCTTTCGGGAGCCGATTGAGAAGTATCCCGCCCGCGGTTGGCGAGTGTCCAGACGTGGTCCAGACGAGGGGAGGTGGCGAGCCGCTTGGAGGGGTGCACGCAGTCGAGCGGCCCCGCATCGAGAGAACTTGGTGAGTATGCCACACCCAACAAGCAATGTGAAATTGTGAGGGTGGGGGGAGGAATTAAATAAGGGAGGAGGGAGGTGTTGCACAGGTGCGCGGCGACGGTTTGACAATTTAGTGTTGGCTATGAAATGAATGGTAGCCGAACGAGTACGAGAGCAGTAAGCTACGCTACGCGAGAGAGGGGGGCGGAGCACGAAAACATCACGTGCGGCCGCTCGTAGACACTGATTGGCCTAAGTCGCGACTACGTGTATGGGTGTGTGTGCGCGGTTTCCTACGATTTGGTAATTATTGATCAATGAGTAGATGAGGATCCCTATTGATCGAGCAAGAAACTCGATAGGTAGATGACGTTTCCCTGTAGACGGTAGCTAGTTGGTTGCCCAATACGGAAGATAATTGACTGGTTAAGCCCTCCTGTCGAGGGGCGTATCACACGCGAGGCGACGCAGCGTGCGCAGTCCGGTTATATATTGTTGATTACCTTGTTCCAGGCGTGACAGGAAGACAGCTGTGGGGTTAACGGGGATAGAGTGTAGGTGTATTGAGAACCGACTAATAGTTTGAAGAGATCGGTGACGTCACCAGTAGGGCTTTCATAGGATATCCCGAGCACAAGGCATTTATCTCTTTTCGGAGGGTGGTGGGGAAGAGAATTGTGGTAAGGGAGTGGAGACGGAGATAAGCGGAAACGAGGCGATCGGGAAAAAGGCGAAACGGGGGACGTGGCTGCGCACGGAGAACGCCGGCCACGACCAGTGTAGAAGAGGGAGGAGGAGCAAATGAAAATAGGACGACTGTATAAGAACGTCACAAAGGGTACGCAGCTGTAGGGGGCTACGTACGCCTCGGCCGCAGGGGGCCGTAAGGGTGTTGTGTAAAGGAAGACAAGGAAGAAAAGAATATGCAAATGTAAATACTATATTTTAATAATTTCCCTTAGCGGACTATCGCAAGTCCCCAAACTCACGGGGCCAGGTAAAGGTACAAGGTTGTGAATTATAGGTGTTATTTAAATAACAGCTACCAAAAAGGGAAGGATAGCAAGTGGAGCGCTGCTATGTCACACGGAGCAGGATCGGGAGGGTGGGGGAACACCCTCACTACACCACTACAGCACATATGCAAAACACTGTCACCCCATCGGGAGAAATTGATCAAGTATAGCATTGAATGGACACAGGGGACGGACAACAAAATGACAACCCCATGGCCACCTAATGGTAGCTTCGATCCATATACCCAACATTCACTGTTAAACCATCTGCATAATACATACAAGGGGAAGAAATTGACTAACCATGTGGAAATGTTTAACTTATGGCGAATGTTCCAGGGGTCCCGACCAGGACCAAATGGAATGTTCACTGTGGGGGAAACGCTGGAAGAAAAAGAGATTAAGGAGGAAGGAGAGAGTGGGGAGAAGGAGAGTGAGGGCCCAAAGAATACGGGGAACGGACAAGAGGGAGGAGAAAAGAATAGCAACTCAAAAGAAAATGAAGCAAAAAAGGAACAGGGCGACGATATAACCCTAGCAAGGGTAGTGAAAACAGAGGGAGGGGGGTTGTACCCTTTAAGGGAACTAGAAGAAATAGGAAGAGAACAACTAAGGGCGGCTGAGGGGTACTCCAACCCAACATACAGCCCACCACCATATGCGGTGACAGGCGTCCACAAGGAAGGGGAACGGACTAGTACGACGGAATTAGCATATAGGAAAATGACAGAAGGGGAGGGGAGGAATGGAGAAGAGCAAAGTGAGGAAATAGGAAATGACGAGTGGGTAGCTGCACAGATACTATTAAAGTTACGAGGTACATTAACCGGAGAAGAGAGGGGGGTAGTGAGGAAGATGGACGAGGATAATACCAGGGAGAGCGAAATAAGGGGAGAAGAGCTGATAAGACGAAAGGAAGAGGTTTTGGAGGAACGGCTAGCAAAGCTAAGGGATGAGCAGAATGAACTAATCAAACAGCTCGAGAGGGAGGAAAGAGAGAGAGCAAGGGAAAGGAAAGAAGGAAGGAACGAGTTGGAAAGAATAAAGGAACGAAATGAGGAGCAAAGGAGAGAAGCAGAAAGGGTGAAAGCAGCAGCAGAAAGGGTATCAAGAGCAGTACTACGAGAGCGGAAAAACGAAGAAGAAGAGAAAGAAAAAGAAATGTTGATGTGGAAGAAGAGATTACTATCAGAAACAACAAGGAAATATGAAGAGGGGAGGGTGATAGAGAGTATATTAGAAAGGGAGAGGGTGAGGAAGGAAAGGAAGGAAGAAGATGAAAGGGTATTGGGAAGAACGAATAGTGAAGTAATGGAGGAATTAAAAAGGAAAAGGGAGGGAATTGGTAGAGAGATGGAGGAGAGAAATGAAGAGGAAAGAGAAAATAGGAGAGGAGAGATTGAGGAAAGGAGATATGTATATAGAGATAAAGAGGTAGCAACAACATCAGCACTAAGGGGAGCGGGTGATAAAGGAGAAAGAGGAGACACGGACCTAATAGACTAAAGAACTGTAACTATCAAGGGGAGAAAGACAGAGTGGGGGGAGCAACATATAGACGACTTTTGTAGTGAGGAAGAAGAAGGAATGGAGAAGGATGGAAGAAACAGTAACAGTGAAAGCCTAGATAAACTATACACCACTCGGACCAATACAGACTCCCCCTGGATATGTATGAGAAAGGATGAACTAGAGAAAAGTGAGGAGGAAGAGCGAGGGATAGCGAAAAGGCAGATAAATGAAACCACACCCACTCCAGCCACTGTCACACCCTCATCATCCTACCATCAGTCAACTGCCCCACGCTCACTACGTACAACTAAACTCGCGCCTTTCTCAAACGAAATAACACCCTATGTAGGTAGGCTTAGAGACCTCCCTAGACGTAGGCAGGAAGGACAAATACACACGCCCACATTAGCCAAAGGAGATGATGAAAGAAGGGGAAAAGAAAGAGGAGAAGGAGCTACGAGCAGGGGAATTACGGACAGAATAGAAGACATACGAGAGAGGGAAGAAGAGGAGGGGTGTGGGGACTCAATTTTATGGAACCCAAGGGATATAACGAGACACAACTTAATGCCACTTCTGGAGAGGGGAGGGGTGAGACCACAATATGTCCCTTGGAAGCATGTAGACAAAGAAAACATAAAGTGCAGGCTCCCATCATTAAGTGGAGGTGCAGGTAAATGGATATATGAAATGGAAAAACATACCGCAGGACAGAAGCTGGCAGTGGGGGATGTAAAGGGCCTTCTAATATCAATATTAGGGGATGCAGCGGATGACATTTGGAAAAGAGCGGGATTTACTGGGGTAACCATAACCAACACATCACACGATGGGGCACCATTCGCAAACTGCAGACATGCATTATGGCAGGCACTAAGGGTACAGTACCCAGACACATCAGACATAGGAGCAATTACCTCACGCAAGATGCGTGAGAACGAAGATCCTGTTGACTATATCCAGGAAATTCAAGAGAAGTGGCGCATGGAAACTAGAGAACAATGGGACAAAACACCAGCAATATTTTATCATATATTAGTACAAGGGCTCCCAGAAGGAGTTCAGAAACAACTGAAGAAAGTGGTGGGAATGGAAGCAAAAGCATGGCCGGAAATACAACTGACAATAGTACACCATTGTAGGACATGGCAAGGTAAAATGAAACAAAAGGAACAGGACAGGAAAGCGGAAGAGGCTAAACTTGTTCAGAAAAAACTTACTAAATACACAATGGAAGGGGCACTAATTACTGCACCTACAAAAATGACCCAAAGCCCCACACAAGTAGTGGCTGCACAAGATACCTCCCAAATACAACCTTCCCAGAGTATAACACAACAGATGCCGCCACTCCAACCATACACGACCAACTTGGGAGGAGGATACTCAACGCCAGGTGCTGGGTATTATAACTATAACAGGGGAAGAGGAGGAATAATGAGAGGGAGGGGATACGGATATAACACACAACAACAGGTGGGAGGACTCAGAAATTACTACCCCACCGGTCAACCAGTATACCAGGACAACTCAGGTAGTTTTCCATGGCAAAGTAGAGAACCGCCAGTGTGTTGGATTTGTGGTTTGGTGGGGCACATGTCACGCACGTGTAGGGTAAGACCAGGGACACCATTATGGAACGACCAGGGACAACTAAGGCCCACACAAGAACAGCAGGGGATACAGCAACAGCAAATGTTGCAACAGGGTAATGACCAGCAACAACTAGCAACACAACAACAGGTAGCGACAACACAACAACCCCAAGCACAACAAACACAACTGGGTAGGGTGACAATACTAGGACACAACCCTTACTCAGGGAACGGCCAATCGTTGTACCCTCAATAGGACAGCCCACAGACGGCCTTGGTGTGTCCCATCCTGTCAGTAACCCCTAATAGTGCGGAGGAACCACGCATAGAGGTAACGATAGGTGACAAAAAATTATCATTCCTTGTTGATACCGGGGCGACCCGGTCTTGCATAAGGGAAGGTAAGTTTAAGATGTCAGGCGAAGCCATGAACACCCAAGGATTTTCTGGGGCTAAGGGGTTGGTTCCCTTTACTGATAACGTCCCCTTATCAATAGGGGATTGCGATATGTCAGTCCCACTTTTATATTCCAGGGCCTCACCAGTAAATATATTGGGCAGAGACATCATGAATAGGTTGAATATGACGATCTCCTTTACGGAAAACGGCATAATCTGCTCTACCCCAGGGATCAACATGCTCACCGCACGACAAATCATGCAAGCATACTGCGGACAGACAGCGATTAGGGCTGAGCCAGTTGATGGTGAACTATTTCAGTACGGGACAGACATGGCATTTGCATGGATGCCAGGGATAGAAGGAAAGATCTGGAGGAGGCCAGCAGCCTATTTGTTCAGACCAGAAACTCCAGCCAATGAACCAGAAGGAAAGGTGATTTCACTGAACATAGAGAGTATCATAGCAACAGCTGATTACATTGCAGTGCATGCCCAAGACAGTGAAGGAAGAGCATGGAGAGCAGTAATAGCACTAGCAGAGGGATGTAGGCTAACCCAGGTGTCAGACGAGGAGCTCTTCTCAGAAGAAAAGGAGGAAGGTGAAATGGTGTTTATGATGAGTGTGGAGATATGGCTAAGAGTGGCGTATAAACAAGTGGCACAAAAAATTGCAATGGCACTTGAGGCACCCGCACCCACCCCAGTTCCCTTCTTTAAGGAGGATATGTCAAAGGTACCCACATCACTATGGACTACTAGCCCCTATGACGTAGGATGTATAAAAAGTATAGGGGGTGTGAGGATAAAATTGAAAAAAGGTGCAATACTCCCCAGAGTAAAACAGTACCCACTATCAAAAGAGGCAGATGAGGGCATATATGAAACCATAACGGCCCTCATAAATAACGGCATACTGGTACCATCAGAATCACCATGTAACACAGCTGTATACCCAGTGCGCAAGGCTAGAGGGGGGTCTTGGCGCTTCATACAGGACCTCAGGCCCTTGAACAACATTGTGGAAGCAGAGTACCCCATAGCAGCAAACCCGGCCACAATATTGTGTGGCATTCCAGCTGAGGCATCACGATTTACAGTGATTGACCTTAAAAATGCTTTTTTCTCAATACCATTGCACCCAGACTCACAAGATTTGACAAGCTTCACATACAGAAACACAAAGTGGAAACACACTAGATTGCCACAAGGATACTGCAAGTCACCCTCCATATTCAACAGAGTAATACAGATGGATTTGGGTAACATTGAAGTAGGAAGCACAGTGTTGCAGTATGTAGACGACATAATAATTTGCAGCACAAGCGAAAAGAGATGCAGAGAGGACTCGTTAAAAATGCTGACAATATTGGCTGAAAAAGGTTACAAGGTAGACATGGAAAAGTTACAATACTGTCAGGAACAGGTATTGTACATTGGTCAGCTCATATCACAACATGGAAGAAAGATTGCCCCACAAAGAGCACAGGCCATTTCAAAAACACCATTGCCACAAACAGTGAGGGAACTACAGCAGTTTCTAGGTCTGTGTAACTACTGTAGAGCATGGGTATTTGATTACAGCTCATAGATAGGACCCCTGCTTGAGGGGTTAAAAGAAGCTAACAAAGGGGAGAAACAGTTAGGGTGGACAATGGAAATGAAAGAGGCTTTTGATGAACTGAAAGATGCGATTTCAACTGCTCCAGTATTGGCCACCCCAGATTATGAGCGCCAATTTTTTATATTTTCACATTGCGACTCAGCAGTAATGAAAGCAGTATTGGCTCAAAAAACCAGCATGGGCTACAAACCAGTAGCATTTTACAGTGGCCACCTAGATCCTGTAATGTTGGGTCATTTGCCTTGCGAACAAGGCCTCGCCGCAGCTGCTTTTGCGGTAGAAAAGGCGTCAACAATAACCATGGGATGCCCAACCACACTATTTGTGGAGCATGCGCTATTTGCAATATTGAATAAACCCAAGTCCACCCTAACCACGCAGAGGGCATCAGGGTACGAGATAATATTATCCAGAGCTGAACTATCAATTGTTAGATGTAGCATAGTGAACCCTGCAAGGTTTCTAGCAGAAGTAATTGAGGAAGGAGATTATGCCCACGATTGTACGCAAACCACTGAACTGTACTCATGCGCTAGAAAAGTTGAAGAAAACGCACTAGAGGGAGGTGAGCTCTTGTTCATTGATGGGTCATCAACAATTGACCAAAAGGATGGGATAAGGAGGACTGGGGCAGCGGTGGTAAAAATGATGGAGGTACCGGTGTGTGTGGCAATGAAATGTGTGCAATTACCACAGCATTACTCTGCTCAAGCGGCAGAGCTAATTGCTCTGATCTTGGCATTGAAGGAAAGCTTTAATAAACGAGTGACCATATATTCTGACAGCGCATATGTTACATCCACTGTCCACTCAGGGCTGTCAAAATGGAGAAGAAGAGGGTTTAGAAGAGCTGACGGCACTCCAGTGCAACATGCTCTCTTACTGGCTGAACTAATTGAAGTAATAAATAACCCCCAGGAATTAGCATTGGTCAAATGTACCGCACATACCAATGGAGAAGATCATGTCTCAAGAGGAAATGCAGCGGCAGACGCACATGCGAAGTATGCTGCTTACTTTGGTGAGATATGGAACCCCCAAGAGTCAGAGAGAGGGAGAGGGAGGGGAATGGCTAGGGAGATGTTGATAAGAGAAGGGTACACACATCTCCCCGCCACACAAATAATGGAGCTACAAGCGGCTGCACCAATGGCAGAAAAAGAAATATGGGTAAAAAGAGGATGCACAATGTCACCAACTGACGCCCTATGGCGCCAGGGTAACACTGGAAAGATGGTAATGCCACTGGCACTATTGAACACAACCCTGAGCCAACTACACCACCCAGCCCATACAGGCAAAGAAATAATTGCAGCACGAATTAGGGAAGACTGGTTTTGCCCCAAGTTAAATTCCCATGTGACAAATTTCATAAGTAACTGTCTCACATGTCAACAGTTTACGGCCGGTCACACTCTGAAGGTGATAAAAGGTACTATACCCCGGCCAGAGGGACCCTTCCGACATCTCCATATTGACTATGTTGATATGATCAACGTATGTCAAGGAAACAGGTATATGATTGTAGTAGTATGCCCATTTTCGAGGTGGATTGAAGCAGGGCCATGCTCCCACCCAGATGCATTCAGAGCAGCTAAATTTCTAGTGAAGGAGGTCTTCCCCAGGTGGGGGGTGTGCGAGGTACTGCGGTCAGACAATGGCCCGCATTTCGCAAACGAAATGTTCCAACACATCACGTCCTTATTGAGCATCAAACATAAATTTGCATGTGCATACCACCCCCAGGCCAATGGTGTATGCGAACGCCTGAATGGCCTACTAAAGGAAGCAATTGCAAAAATACAGCAAACAACAAAAAAGAGTTGGCTATATTGCCTTCCATTAGCCCTATTCGAACTGAGAAATAGGCCTGGCTCCGATCACCACCTCACCCCGCACGAGGTGGTTACCGGACGCCAGATGCGCCTTCCTCTGACGCCAACATCAAGAGCATTCTCAGACCAAGATAGCACTGCCAATGTTTTTGGTGATGAAATGTACCAATATGTGTCTTCTTTGATTACTAGTGTAGTGTTTGTGTCTCAACAGCTCGAGCGCACACGGGGCGGGTCTAACAGCGACCAACAAGAAGACGCGGTTAAAGAACTGGAAAAGGAAAGACTGTGTAAAATTGCTAAAGGTGACCACGTGCTACTCCGCAATTTCAATAGGAAGTGGAACGCCCCGCGTTTCACTGGTCCCCATCTGGTAGAGGAGACATCAACAAGAGCAGTAAAGCTACAGGACAAACGTGTCTGGAATCACCTACATGACGTAAAGATCTACAAACTTCTGACCCGCCCCAGCGCCACCGACAGGGCCATCGGAAGAACAACAACAGCGTCGCCAACGGAGGAAGAGACTTCTACCATTACTGACGGCTTAAGTGTCCCCATACCGTGTCAACCCCCAGATCCCCCAGAGACAGCTATTGGACCCACCCACCCCATGGTCACCCGATCAAAGAGTAAAGAGACTTCCGCCAGCTAAGCCCCAAACCCTCTGCCCATTGACCCCCTACCCACTGTAGTAACAACAGAACTGAAGGACATTGTTTTGCACATATACACATGTAAACACTTAAATGTTCTCTCTTTCTTTTCCCTCGCACATGCAGGTACTGCGTATTATTATACTGTTAAGAAAGTAAGTTAACTAACAAATTCACTGCCCAGGAGTAGATGGTACCCTCAGACGATAACTACCCAGAAGAATTGTCACACCAATTTGTTTATGAAGTAAGAAGGCCAAAGTACCTGAATAAAAGAAGGGTACGTGTCTACTACACAGCATTCCTCTTGGCCATAGAATATTTAATGCCCCACCTCCACCCATACTTGCCTGCCCTAAGAGATAGATCACTTAGAGTGGCATGGGAACAGCTCTTCGCCTGGGCACTTAATGACTATCTGATAGGGAGGGCTTAAAAATAAACAACCACTAACACTAGTATCAAGCATATTGAGAAATTTCAGGCGGGCAACTTTAACGTCGCAAGAATAAGCTGCCGGACTGCAGCAAGGTAAGAGCAAAATGCCGGTGAAATTAGCTTGTGTAATAAAATTGATAGGGATTTTGATGATCACTGGGTTCTTGGCTGCCTCTGTATGGCAGTACGGCTATGCTATGAATATTGTTGCTGTACCCAAACCTAACATACCCCCGCCCCCAGCAGCAACAGGTGTTACGTCAGGTGGTATTAGTATAATCCTACACAAAGATAATAGAGTTAAACGCAGCACATACTCAGATAATAAAGGTATTGACAACTACATACAAGATTCAGCGCACATCTCAAACAACATGTGGTATCAACACATGACCCACATAGGCAAGCAGACAACAGAAGACAGCTGCTACGTTTGCTCATTGATTCCATATGCCATGAGCGCTTCTCGAACTTTTGTTGCCACGGAAATAGATGAAAAAACAGCACGGTGCATAATATACCTGGCACTGTTCCAAACGAAAGGAAGGTTTCAAGGGACAGTGGTACAACTGGTGTGGAAAACACGTGACTCATACCCATATGAAAACAATTTTCTCAAGACTTATTTAAGTTACCACAAGAAAAGTCTACACACTGAAGCCTTCAGATACATGACGAGTGGTCCCGAAAAAGGAGAAACAAAGAAGGTAACACTACAGTACCTACCATGTGATTGGTATGCCACTGAAGTCGCTGGTAAAACAGGATGTTGGGAGAGGGCACTGGTGACTATAACAGGGAAGGTGTACTTGGACAACAAATGGGAGATAGGAGTGGTTGGCAGCAACATGATAACAAAAGAAACTATTTCCACTATCGATGGGCACAACCACAGATGTTGGACGACTTGGATCAAGTACGTACCCATGCTCACGTGGATAGAAAAGGATGAAGACCCAATATAATACTGCCACTAACTGCGCCTAAGGTATGCTACCAACATAAAGGAGAGGTGGACGTAGGATATAACATCAACTGTGCAAGCGTGATGGAGCTACCTGAGGGGGGAGCGGGGACAGCAGTGATAATGGACCACTATTGGGCCTGCGGAGACAAAGCATACCACACACTGCCCCCTCTGTGGAATGGTATATGCACAATAGTCCACGTCAATGTACCATCACTAGTGGTACCCCAGAAACATGTGAATATGGCCAACTTCCCCAAAATGAATGAAGGGAACAAGAGGAAGAAGAGGTCTGCGCAACCTCAGAAGGGGCCTGAGAACGAAACTAACAGCAATAATACTGTCCTGAATAGAAAGAAAAGGCAAGGAGAACCTCTGACGGGAAATTACCTATGGGGTAGATCAGAAACAGCACTCACCTCAATTCCACCAGAACACAGACTATTTAGCAGAGCAGCAATGTTCTTCTCCTCGATAATACATCCGGGGTTACAGGCTTACGCAAATGCAAAATGGCTCCAGATAACTAGATGGGAACTAATGATGACCATCAACTCTACAGTGAATGGATTTAACGCCATAAAAGCGGAACTGCGGGCAGTAAGAATGGTGGCACTTCAGAACAGATATGTACTGGACCTCCTCACAGCAATGGAAGGAGGGGTTTGCGCAAAGATAGGACAATCATGCTGTACATTCATCCCTGCCAACGATGCTGACAACGGTACATTGACAGAAGCAGTTTCACAATTGGCCCAGATGCACTCCAAAATGATGGATGAAAGTAAAGGTGTAACAAAGGATGGAAGTTGGTTTTCAATATTATGGTCATGGATGCCATCTTGGCTGTCAGATGGACTGAAAATTATAGTTGGATGTACGATTTTGGCTGGAGCTACATTGATCATAATAAGATTTTGGAAAGCCCGGAAGGCACGCACCACAGATGAAATGATTGAAATGGCCGGTATGCACCCCTTGATGCCAGCAGATGACGGTCAACACACAGGCATGATAATACAAGAGAGAGAGAGACTGCGTAACCAAATCACAACGAACCACCTGGACCCACCATCTGTGAAGCTCGAAAACCCAAGGAGCTACATAGGGAAATGGGTATACTGTACTCCTGGAGGGACCTGTGCATACATGGATTGGTCATTTGAAGACCATGTCAACCACTACGGACATTTGGGAGGAATAACTAAAATATGGAGAGTGAGAGGAGACAGAGAATAGGATATGTTTGTGGTCGACAAGTCGACCAGAGGCGGGACTGAAGTGGGAGAATGGAACAACAGACTCCCGCCAACCCCCTCTCGCGCTTGGCCTAGAGGATCACGGCCTAGGCACCCGCCACGAGATGAGTTTGCCCATCTACCAGACGACCAAATACCTTGGTACAGGAACCTACGGATGTGCCCACCTACCTGCACTACCTGCCCAGCAGCCCGCCCCACCCAGGCCGACACATGCAACATGGATCAACTCGACTAAACCAACACATCGTTAGAGATGCCATGCCGACCTAGCCAACGGTCACACCTATACGACTATGCACACTGGACACTCCTACACCAACCTACACGAAGAATATACTCAGCGCTATGACATAGGTGACGGACACATCCACGGACGTGCATCTTTATTATTTTTCACATAGGCTTTAAGATGCAGAAACGCAAGACGCACGATGAACTTGATCTAAATGGCTTGCTTACGCTTCACATAAACCTTATAACCTAAAGCGCCTGTGCACTCAACGGTTCCAGTTATGCGCCTGATTTAAGTAGGCCGCAAGCAAGAGCTTCCATGAACATTAAAATGAACAAGAGTCCGGTTGCTGATCCTGCAGAATGAGCCCGGCGAAAGGCAGACAGCCAAGCCACAATGTTGCAAATCTCGCACGCCGCACACCAACGACAAGGTTGCACCTGCAAATTAAACAAGGCACACAGTGGAAAAAACAATATTAATTGTGCAGAATTCGGCCTCAAACACGGTCCCGCCTCACGCAACCAAGCCAAACCTGAACGGATGCCAAGGCTAGGAGAATGGAGGCGCCTGGATCCCACGTTACGAGACACAAGCAGATACACATAAAGGACTCAATGGACATCTGCGACAGTGGGAGTAGTCGGCCTTCCAGCCCATGAATAAGTCCTCGCATTGTCTGCACGTACCCATAGTGAAACATTGTTGCATATGACAGGTACACCGCGAGCTGGGAACGGCGATGGTCCCAGGCTGGGAGGCTCGCGACCGCACCAATCAGAACATGGGGCTCTTATCACTGACGTCATTAAAATTGACCAATCCTCAGGGGTCTTCATGTAACAATTCTCATGTATCTAATTGCAGGGACAACCCAGGTATACCACCTGACTGACCCTCAGCCATTGATATTCTTCTCTATATGTATGCTATACTAACCCTACCACTCGAGTAACCAATCCAGAGTGGAGATAGGTTTTTTGATAAACTTTTCAAGGTGACGCAAGTAGCGCGTCATACCACGGTAAAAAGGGCCTGCGAGCCCCACGATTGTGTGTGTGTCAGGACGGACGCGTACGCTCCTTGACCCATCCCTGCCGTTTGTATAATAAACAGCAGAACCACCTTGCTTCTTGTGTGCGTCTCATACTCATTTTTGTGACACACGGGAGGAGTTGGGGCCTCCCTGCCCGGAGGTCCGCGGACGGCCCAGCCGACCCCGGCAGAATTTCCCCCCGACAAAAGTGTGTTAGAGCAAGAGAGAGGTTCCACCGAGACTTGAACTCGGATCGCTGGATTCAAAGTCCAAAGTGCTATCCATTACACCATGGAACCCTTGTTGAGCAGAGCTTCATAAAGGCATTGAGAATATAGGGCACAGTCAAGATTTTTACTGACCTATAGTAAGCGTTTACTGATATTATATCGAAGCAGCACTGTTGCTGTTGGATGCTGTGCAATCGCAAAGTATTGGCTTCATGCCTCATTTGGATCAAATTCTTCCTCTGGAGTCTAATGATATAGGAATATTACATATTTTCTCTGATGTGCTCTGTTTTGCCAGAATGAAGTGCATCATGCTACTGATTACGTAGGTTCCATGGTGTAATGGTTAGCACTCTGGACTCTGAATCCAGCGACCCGAGTTCAAATCTCGGTGGGACCTTGGGGCTGCTTCTCTTTTAGAGTTCCTTTCATTTGCAGATAGATATAACAGCAATAGCTTTGCTTTACAGCCCACTTTGATGGCAGTCTTCTTTGACTAAAGAATATTAATAGTTTCTGGGGATGACTCTCTTTTGCCACAAAGAAACTGCCCACTCTCATATCTCCAAAGCTCCAAGGTATAATGGCTATTAAACTGGCTTTTGATCTCAGCGATTTGCATTCAAAGCCCAGGAGACCCCTAAAATCAGTTGAATTGTTTCCTGATAATTTAGAGTTTATTTCTTCTTTCAGAAAGGTGTGATCCAAATAAAGTAAGTACATTTAAACAAGGGCACTTGATCAGTAAATGCACTACTTTCTAGAACTCATAACTCTTGTAAGTTATAAAAAGTTTGCTCTCCATACAGTTTGTCAGCTCAAAGAATTACATTTTTTACACATTTAATAAGACCATCAAATTGCTTGAAACATAGGAATGATTGTGAAAGTGAATATGATTCACCAAAATAATTGTATAACATTTTTTAATGTTAATAAAATAGGGCTTTTTCCAATCTTTTCACATCAATGTTGTTTCTGCATGTTCCAGTGAGCAGAGAATCTACTGCACATAGTGTGTACATTTTTCTTTTCATAGAGTTAAGGTTGGACATTATTCATCTGTGGAAAATGTTTCTGAGAGATATCTGGGTGCCCACTCTGATTGACCTTAGGGATTGTACATTAACGATATGTAGTTGCATCACTGTATTGGTATCAGGCACCAAAGTGCATTTAAATGTAATGTCGTGCAGAGAGAGAGAGAGAGAGAGAGAGAGAGTGTGAAAACGGCTACCTGAGTCGACTGAACTTCTGAATATTAACTCTGTTGAATTGTAATTTCAGAAATTAGAAAATGGAGTGTAAGAGCAAGATAATGGTTCCACCGAGACTTGAACTCGGATCGTTGGATTCAAAGTCCAAAGTGCTAACCATTACACCATGGAACCCTTGCGAGATACACCTGAGAGCGTTGAATCAGAAATGGCAATATAGAGCACATTTACAATTTTTACAGATTCATAGTCCCAATTGACTGATATCATACAAACACAGCAATGTTGTCGATTGACGTTGTGCTATAGCAATCTCTGTGCTTTATAGATCATGTAGATCAAATTCTTCCTCTTGAGGCATATGATTAAGCAATATTAAATATTGTTTCTGACTGCCTCTGTTTTGGCATAATGAAGTTCAGCATTTGCGTAAGTATTTAGGTTCCATGGTCTAATGGTTAGTAGGCTGGACTCTGAATTTAGTAATCCGACATGTTATAGCTATATTTTGTTTTCCTTTGGGTGTATTGTCATTTTATGCACATAGATTTCCTAGCAGTGGCTGTGATGAATAGTTCAATTTGATAGCAGCTTCCTTTCGAGAATTTGAAAAAAAAATAATTAAATAGTCTCTCTGGATGACTCTGCTTTGATTTCTATGTGCACATTCCTTTTGCGTTTCAGAGGGATTGACCAACATACACAACAGTGCTTGGAAGACCTCTTCCTCCCTCATGGCATGTAAAGCTAACCTCTCTCCTACCTTGTGTTTTTTTACTTTTTAACTTCCCCTTCCGAGTCATGATCATGTAACTGAATTTACATTTTTAGATTTTAACTGCAGTAGTTGCTTGTTTTTCATTTTTATTTTTTGTGTACGCATACATCCCTTTTTGTGGGGAGGGGGGAGTGATGTCGGTTTACTTATATTAGCTAATATAGGTCATTTTATGTCCGCTTACAATATGTGTCAGGATTTTTTATGTCGTTTCCAATCAATGTCTAATATCAAGTGGTTTGCAGCAGTCATACAAAGGCACGTAACACCCCCAAAACACCTACATAAGTTAGAAATACTCCGGAAGAGTACTCAGTTTATGAAAAGGCGGTGAATCCCAAATAGAACTGTAAATGTAAGCTAGCAAGCAGACCGTGCACCCCTGTTTGGAACTATGACCTGTGTGTTGCCCTCTATTAACAGAACAATGTAACTGCAGCCCATGTCACATAAAATAGAAAGTAGAGATTATGCAAATTAACTCCCAGAAGAGCCTGGTGTCACCCCAAAAGGTGTCATGCTTTTCACACCAAGAAACATCCACATATAGATCCCTGCGAACCTCAAAAACGTACAGGAAACCCTGTCCAGCGCTTTTCTCCCAGAGGAGATAAGGTTGAAAAACCACCCTATGTTAAAAGTGTCCATAATCCATGCCAGCTGCCCTGTCTTTAGAACCTGGCCGTTCGTGGCCTAGGGGCATGAGTGGAAGGGTTTAACCTGCCTGGGTTCTTGGGCATGGTTTCATCATGCCTCAGTTTACAATGGCACTCTGCCGCTTTGTCAGGCTTTAAAGAAGCCTGACTCCTGCAGAGCAAAAGATCTGATTATTTCCTTACATGTTTTGTACGTAAGAATGCGGATGGTGCTCTGAACCTCCTATGGTGGTTATTAAGCATGGTATACATACCATAGCATGTAACTGTGCCTACAAATGGAACATTTTGTTCATTTATTAGGGAGTTGTGAAAATGGCAAAATCAAATTGCCATTACTGACACAGACCAGCTGCCGCTGTCCGGACATTTGGTCGACGTAATTTGGTCGAAAGCCAAATGGTCGATTTTTTTATTTATTTATATATATATATTTTAGGTTGTAGTTTAGGGAAAAAAAGGGGTTTTTAGAAAAAAAGGGGGTTGGGGGGACCCCCCCAAACCCCCTCCCCCCAAAAAAAAAGTGAAAATAAAAAACAAAAGCAATTCGACCATTTGGTTTTCGACCAAATGGTTTCGACCAAATGTCCTGTCGACAAATTTTTTTCGACAAAATGTCTGGCAACCCAGCTGCCGACTGTTGCTATTGACAGGAGTTCCAGGTGAATAAACTGAGGAGATTCCAGTTCAATTACCTGTGAACACATTTTGAAGCTCATTCACAACCAGTTCATGCCCGTTCTCTCCATTTTGGCTTTCTGGCTGGCCAAGGGGCCCTTCAGTAATGTTCTTTGCTAACCATTACACCATGGGCCCCTTGCTGGTGCAACCTGACAGAGTTGTAACAGAAATGAGAATCGAGATCTCATGCATCATTTTAACAAACTCATATTCCTAGCCCACGGATATTATGCAAATGTGGAACTGTTTAGTTGGTTGTTGCGCAATAGCAAACTCTTTGCTTTACAGCTCATTTGGATAGGATTCTTCCTCTGGAGGCATAAGATAAAAGAATATTGCATACATTCTCTAAAAGGCTCTTTTTTTGCTGCAATGACGTTCATCATGTCACTAAGTATGTAGGTTCCATGGTGTAATGGTTAGCACTCTGGACTCTGAATCCAGCGATCCGAGTTGAAATCTCGGTGGGACCTTGGGAATTACTGTGTTTGTTTTCCTCTCAGTGTCTTGTTTTAATAGCAATGACGCTGCTGTGTTGCCCACTTTCATAGCATTATTCCCTGGGTGCATTTGAAAAAAGAAAGATTTTCCATGGATGACGCTCTTTAGCCACAATGAAACCCACCACTTTCTGTGGTGTGAAAGACCCATGGTGTAATGGTAGCACCCTGGAGGTTGAATCCAATAATTTGCATTCAAATCTCTGTAAGAGCTTACCATCAGTCGAACCTTTCCCTTATCGTTTATTGTGGATGTCTTCTTTGAAGAAAGGTATGATCCAACTAAAGTAAGTACATTCACGAATGGGCCCTTGGTCGGTACAAACAGTATTTATACACCTCAGGCCTTTTGTGAATTAAGAAAAGTGTGTTCTTCGTTCTATTTTTCATCTCAAACTGATACCTTCATTTTACAAACATGTAAAGACTGTTAAGACGCTTGATTAATATAATTGATTCTGAATATGGTCGCTTTTCATAGGATTAACCCTTTAACAATTTTGAAAGAGAATGGCGATACAATAGAGCTGCTTTTCCCAAAATGGTATTATTAATGTTGTTGCTGCATCTTCAAGTAAAAGGAGAATCCATTGGGTCACAGATTGAGCATGTTTCTTAACATTGAGTTAAGTTTGAAAATTTCAAATCTTTTATGTATGTTTCCGATGCAGATCTGCCCATCGACTCAGAATGACCTCACTGTTCATACATTTAAAAAAAATGCATAAAGGTTAAGGTGCTAGGCACAAAAGTGGATTTTTATGAAAAGTTATGCCAGAGAGTGAGAGCGAAAATGAATACCCTACACCACTAACCTTATGAATATTACTATCTTTGGCCTATAATTTAAGACAAAAAGGAGACAAAGTGTGTTAGAGCAAGAGAGAGGTTCCACCGAGACTTCGGGTTCGCTGGATTCAAAGTCCAAAGTGCTAACCATTACACCATGGATCCCTTGTTGAGCAGAGCTTCATAAAGGCAATGAGAATATAGGGCACAGTCAAGATTTTTACTGACCTATAGTAAGCGTTTACTGATATTATATCGAAGCAGCACTGTTTCTGTTGGATGCTGTGCAATCGCAAAGTATTGGCTTCATGCCTCATTTGGATCAAATTCTTCCTCTGGAGTCTAATGATATAGGAATATTACATATTGTCTCTGATGTGCTCTGTTTTGCCAGAATGAAGTGCATCATGCTACTGATTATGTAGCTTCCATGGTGTAATGGTTAGCACTCTGGACTCTGAATCCAGCGATCCGAGTTCAAATCTCGGTGGGACCTTGGGGCTACTTCTCTTTTAGAGTTGCCTTTCATTTGCAGATAGATATAACAGCAATAGCTTTGCTTTACAGCCCACTTTGATGGCAGTCTTCATTGACCAAAGAATATTAATAGTTTCTGGGGATGACTCTCTTTTGCCACAAAGAAACTGCCCACTCTCATATCTCCAAAGCTCCAAGGTATAATGGCTATTAAACTGGCTTTTGATCTCAGCGATTTGCATTCAAAGCCCAGGAGGCCCCTAAAATCAGTTGAATTGTTTCCTGATAACTTAGAGTTTATTTCTTCTTTCCAGAAAGGTGTGATCCAAATAAAGTAAGTACATTTAAACAAGGGCACTTGATCAGTAAATGCACTACTTTCTAGAACTCATAACTCTTGTAAGTTATAAAAAGTTTGCTCTCCATACAGTTTGTCAGCTCAAAGAATTACATTTTTTACACATTTAAAAAGACCATCAAATTGCTTGAAACATAGGAATGATTGTGAAAGTGAATATGATTCACCAAAATAATTGTATAACATTTTTTAATGTTAATAAAATAGGGCTTTTTCCAATCTTTTCACGTCAATGTTGTTTCTGCATGTTCCAGTGAGCAGAGAATCTACTGCACATAGTGTGTACATTTTTCTTTTCATAGAGTTAAGGTTGGACATTATTCATCTGTGGAAAATGTTTCTGAGAGATATCTGTGTGCCCACTCTGATTGACCTTAGGGATTGTACATTAACGATATGTAGTTGCATCACTGTATTGGTATCAGGCACCAAAGTGCATTTAAATGTAATGTCGTGCAGAGAGAGAGAGAGAGTGTGAAAACGGCTACCTGAGTCGACTGAACTTCTGAATATTAACTCTGTTGAATTGTAATTTGAGAAATTAGAAAATGGAGTGTAAGAGCAAGATAATGGTTCCACCGAGACTTGAACTTGGATCGTTGGATTCAAAGTCCAAAGTGCTAACCATTACACCATGGAACCCTTGCGAGATGCACCTGAGAGCGTTGAATCAGAAATGGCAATATAGAGCACATTTACAATTTTTACAGATTCATAGTCCCAATTGACTGATATCATACAAACACAGCAATGTTGTCGATTGACGTTGTGCTATAGCAATCTCTGTGCTTTATAGATCATGTAGATCAAATTCTTCCTCTTGAGGCATATGATTAAGCAATATTAAATATTGTTTCTGACTGCCTCTGTTTTGGCATAATGAAGTTCAGCATTTGCGTAAGTATTTAGGTTCCATGGTCTAATGGTTAGTAGGCTGGACTCTGAATTTAGTAATCCGACATGTTATAGCTATATTTTGTTTTCCTTTGGGTGTATTGTCATTTTATGCACATAGATTTCCTAGCAGTGGCTGTGATGAATAGTTCAATTTGATAGCAGCTTCCGTTCGAGAATTTGAAAAAAAAAGAATTAAATAGTCTCTCTGGATGACTCTGCTTTGATTTCTATGTGCACATTCCTTTTGCGTTTCAGAGGGATTGACCAACATACACAACAGTGCTTGGAAGACCTCTTCCTCCCTCATGGCATGTAAAGCTAACCTCTCTCCTACGTTGTGTTTTTTTACTTTTTAACTTCCCCTTCCGAGTCATGATCATGTAACTGAATTTACATTTTTAGATTTTAACTGCAGTAGTTGCTTGTTTTTCATTTTTATTTTTTGTGTACGCATACATCCCTTTTTGTGGGGAGGGGGGAGTGATGTCTGTTTACTTATATTAGCTAATATAGGTCATTTTATGTCCGCTTACAATATGTGTCAGGATTTTTTATGTCGTTTCCAATCAATGTCTAATATCAAGTGGTTTGCAGCAGTCATACAAAGGCACGTAACACCCCCAAAACACCTACATAAGTTAGATATACTCCGGAAGAGTACTCAGTTTATGAAAAGTTGGTGAATCCCAAATAGAACTGTAAATGTAAGCTAGCAAGCAGACCGTGCACCCCTGTTTGGAACTATGACCTGTGTGTTGCCCTCTATTAACAGAACAATGTAACTGCAGCCCATGTCACATAAAATAGAAAGTAGAGATTATGCAAATTAACTCCCAGAAGAGCCTGGTGTCACCCCAAAAGGTGTCATGCTTTTCACACCAAGAAACATCCACACATAGATCCCTGCGAACCTCAAAAACGTACAGGAAACCCTGTCCAGCGCTTTGCTCCCAGAGGAGATAAGGTTGAAAAACCACCCTATGTTAAAAGTGTCCATAATCCATGCCAGCTGCCCTGTCTATAGAACCTGGCCGTTCGGGGCCTAGGGGCATGAGTGGAAGGGTTTAACCTGCCTGGGTTCTTGGGCATGGTTTCTTCATGCCTCAGTTTACAATGGCACTCTGCCGCTGTGTCAGGCTTTAAAGAAGCCTGACTCCTGCAGAGCAAAAGATCTGATTATTTCCTTACATGTTTTGTACGTAAGAATGCGGATGGTGCTCTGAACCTCCTATGGTGGTTATTAAGCATGGTATACATACCATAGCATGTAACTGTGCCTACAAATGGAACATTTTGTTCATTTATTAGGGAGTTGTGAAAATGGCAAAATCAAATTGCCATTACTGACACAGACCAGCTGCCGCTGTCCGGACATTTCGTCGAAAGACATTTGGTCGATGTAATTTGGTCGAAAGCCAAATGGTCGATTTTTTTATTTATTTATATATATTTTTTTTAGGTTGTAGTTTGGGGAAAAAAAGGGGTTTTTAGAAAAAAAGGGGGTTGGGGGGACCCCCCCAACCTCCCCCCTCAAAAAAAAAAAAGTGAAAATAAAAAACAAAAGCAATTTGACCATTTGGTTTTCGACCAAATGGTTTCGACCAAATGTCCTGTCGACAAATTTTTTTCGACGAAATGTCTGGCAACCCAGCTGCCAACTGCTGCTATTGACAGGAGTTCCAGGTGAATAAACTGAGGAGATCACCAGTTCAATTACCTGTGAACGCATTTTGAAGCTCATTCACAACCAGTTCATGCCCGTTCTCTCCATTTTGGCTTTCTGGCTGGCCGAGGGGCCCTTCAGTAATGTTCTTTGCTAACCATTACACCATGGGCCCCTTGCTGGTGCAACCTGACAGAGTTGTAACAGAAATGAGAATCGAGATCTCATGCATCATTTTAACAAACTCATATTCCTAGCCCACGGATATTATGCAAATGTGGAACTGTTTAGTTGGTTGTTGCGCAATAGCAAACTCTTTGCTTTACAGCTCATTTAGATAGGATTCTTCCTCTGGAGGCATAAGATAAAAGAATATTGCATACATTCTCTAAAAGGCTCTTTTTTGCTGCAATGACGTTCATCATGTCGCTAAGTATGTAGGTTCCATGGTGTAATGGTTAGCACTCTGGACTCTGAATCCAGCGATCCGAGTTCAAATCTCGGTGGGACCTTGGGAATTACTGTGTTTGTTTTCCTCTCAGTGTCTTGTTTTAATAGCAATGACGCTGCTGTGTCGCCCACTTTCATAGCATTATTCCCTGGGTGCATTTGAAAAAAGAAAGATTTTCCATGGATGACGCTCTTTAGCCACAATGAAACCCACCACTTTCTGTGGTGTGAAAGACCCATGGTGTAATGGTAGCACCCTGGAGGTTGAATCCAATAATTTGCATTCAAATCTCTGTAAGAGCTTACTATCAGTCGAAGCTTTCCCTTATCGTTTATTGTGGATGTCTTCTTTGAAGAAAGGTATGATCCAACTAAAGTAAGTGCATTCACGAATGGGCCCTTGGTCGGTAAAAACAGTATTTATACACCTCAGGCCTTTTGTGAATTAAGAAAAGTGTGTTCTTCGTTCTATTTTTCATCTCAAACTGATACCTTCATTTTACAAACATGTAAAGACTGTTAAGACGCTTGATTAATATCATTGATTCTGAATATGGTCGCTTTTCATAGGATTAACCCTTTAACAATTTTGAAAGAGAATGGCGATACAATAGAGCTGCTTTTCCCAAAATGGTATTATTAATGTTGTTGCTGCATCTTCAAGTAAAAAGAGAATCCATTGGGTCACAGATTGAGCATGTTTCTTAACATTGAGTTAAGTTTGAACATTTCAAATCTTTTATGTATGTTTCCGATGCAGATCTGCCCATCGACTCAGAATGACCTCACTGTTCATACATTTAAAAAAAATGCATAAAGGTTAAGGTGCTAGGCACAAAAGTGGATTTTTATGAAAAGTTATGCCAGAGAGTGAGAGCGAAAATGAATACCCTACACCACTAACCTTATGAATATTACTATCTTTGGCCTATAATTTAAGACAAAAAGGAGACAAAGTGTGTTAGAGCAAGAGAGAGGTTCCACCGAGACTTGAACTCGGATCGCTGGATTCAAAGTCCAAAGTGCTAACCATTACACCATGGAAGCTTTGTTGAGCAGAGCTTCATAAAGGCAATGAGAATATAGGGCACAGTCAAGATTTTTACTGACCTATAGTAAGCGTTTACTGATATTATATCGAAGCAGCACTGTTGCTGTTGGATGCTGTGCAATCGCAAAGTATTGGCTTCATGCCTCATTTGGATCAAATTCTTCCTCTGGAGTCTAATGATATAGGAATATTACATATTTTCTCTGATGTGCTCTGTTTTGCCAGAATGAAGTGCATCATGCTACTGATTATGTAGGTTCCATGGTGTAATGGTTAGCACTCTGGACTCTGAATCCAGCGATCCGAGTTCAGTGCGACCTTGGGGCTGCTTCTCTTTTAGAGTTGCCTTTCATTTGCAGATAGATACAACAGCAATAGCTTTGCTTTACAGCCCACTTTGATGGCAGTCTTCTTTGACCAAAGAATATTAATAGTTTCTGGGGATGACTCTCTTTTGCCACAAAGAAACTGCCCACTCTCATATCTCCAAAGCTCCAAGGTATAATGGCTATTAAACTGGCTTTTGATCTCAGCGATTTGCATTCAAAGCCCAGGAGGCCCCTAAAATCAGTTGAATTGTTTCCTGATAATTTAGAGTTTATTTCTTCTTTCGAGAAAGGTGTGATCCAAATAAAGTAAGTACATTTAAACAAGGGCACTTGATCAGTAAATGCACTACTTTCTAGAACTCATAACTCTTGTAAGTTATAAAAAGTTTGCTCTCCATACAGTTTGTCAGCTCAAAGAATTACATTTTTTACACATTTAATAAGACCATCAAATTGCTTGAAACATAGGAATGATTGTGAAAGTGAATATGATTCACCAAAATAATTGTATAACATTTTTTAATGTTAATAAAATAGGGCTTTTTCCAATCTTTTCACATCAATGTTGTTTCTGCATGTTCCAGTGAGCAGAGAATCTACTGCACATAGTGTGTACATTTTTCTTTTCATAGAGTTAAGGTTGGACATTATTCATCTGTAGAAAATGTTTCTGAGAGATATCTGGGTGCCCACTCTGATTGACCTTAGGGATTGTATATTAACGATATGTAGTTGCATCACTGTATTGGTATCAGGCACCAAAGTGCATTTAAATGTAATGTCGTGCAGAGAGAGAGAGAGTGTGAAAACGGCTACCTGAGTCGACTGAACTTATGAATATTAAAGGATAGTTCCGGGACTTTTTTTTTATTGTCCCTACGGTTCGGCCATGTGTTTTTAAGCATAAATCGGTAGATCGTAGAAAACTTTCCTATGGACCTTACCCGACTTTTCGTCCATTAACGCACTCGAAATCAGCCGCCATTTTGTGATAATCCTATCATTTCCCCCCATCGACCTGGCTCACCTGCGTTTGCGGCACTAAATCATATCCCCGCCCCTGAAACAGACTTTATCAAAACATTCATATTCCCCGCCTCTATCCGTGACGTGACTGTGCCGCGTTGGCAAACGCGCCCAGGCTTCTTCTACGCGACTCCACACAGAACCCGGAAACCAACACAGATCAGCTCACAACACAGCGTGCCACAATTCGGAATATGAAACTGTACTTTAAAATGAAACAGCAACACGGTACATTTGGTAAAGTACATTTATTGGACATCAAATGTTTAGAGAATATTCAGCGATTTGCATTTTTCTTTGCTCTCGATCCAAAATAGTTTGTCTTGAGGCAAGCAATGTTCGTGTGCAGTACACAGGGTGTTGGTTTACGATAAAATAAGCTCTTCGGTCGCACTGATAATCCCATGGCTGTTCCAACAACGAGGCACTAGGCCACCACAACGGTATTTATGTTGCATCTAGCCGTTAGTACCGCGTAAGGGCATACTTGTACTTGGCGATCGTCCCATAAAATGGTCAGGGTGGTAACGTTGTTCACGCGGAGAAGCAACTGGCGGTTGTAGAATCCATCCGCCGGTGTCTGGTACTCGTGACACAGACAATAATGAAGGATGTACCTGTTTTAAAAACATAAAAAATGAAATTAGTCTCACCATCAGATCTTTATTAAAATTATTAATTTTATATATTAGGTCGGGAAATTATTTCATAGCTAGGACAGTGCAACTGGGTATTATACGTCATTTCCAGTAACCCACCCCCTCTCCTCTGCCTTTTTCAGAGCCGCCTGAGCGCCAGTGGACCACTTCGTCACTGATATGATATAATATGGCATTTGCAACGCGCCTATACGCAAGTGCAGTGGTAGGGGGAAGGTAAAAGTGCAAGGGGAAGGGGAGGGGGGAAGTGGAGTACAAGGTAAGTAGCATAAAATAATAAATAATTAGGGCCAGCTGTAAAGACAGTGGACCAGTTGTAGCAGGGGAGAGGGAGAGAGAAAGCAGAAGCAAAGAGGAAGGTTTTGAGGTGCTTCCGTAAAAGGAGATGGTTCTCCTCAAGAAGTGCGCGGTACAAAACAATATGCCACATAGAACGAACAAGTACAACTTAACCCGTCTTTAAAGCTACTGTATAGTAATTAAATTGCGGTATAAACTCATCTAAAGAGTTACTTACATTATATTTGCATTTTCCATTGTGTCTGTGCGTAGGGCAGCCCCGAAATACCACTCCTTCTATGCCGACGTTATTTCTTCTAATGAACGAACATTAAATGGCTATCGTTTCTGAAATTTTATTCATTATCGTTTCTTACGTTATTGCACCACACCCCCAAAAAGAAGTCTTTCGGGATGGTCCCGGCCTGTCAAGGTCAAATAACAATAGAACCTTTTACTGAGTCGTGGGCCATTTCGGCACCCGAGCAAAAAATCAAAGCAGCTGACCTTCACTTTGAACGAGCACACATTCCTAGTTAGCTACATTCAGTGCAAGGCCATCTCACAGGACTTGAAATTTACACTCCATCTTTGCATTTTGTCTGCGTGCTTTGCAGCCCCAGAGAACCATAAATACGGAGACATTCTATATTTTTTGAAAAATGATTTATAATACTGTTTGGTTGAATTTAATGCGCAAATGAACAAGGGTGGAGAGACACATTGCATGTACACTGAGCAATCACTTTTATTTACACATTACATAGATACACATATTCAATGGGCCTGCGACATGAGGAGACTCGAGAGCAAAGTCACAGGTGACACCCGGGTGGTTCGCACTACTGCACGGTGAAGGGAGGGGCAAGGGTGGAGAGACACATTGCATGTACACTGAGCAATCACTTTTATTTACACATTACATAGATACACATATTCAATGGGCCTGCGACATGAGGAGACTCGAGAGCAAAGTCACAGGTGACACCCGGGTGGTTCGCACTACTGCACGGTGAAGGGAGGGGCAAGGGTGGAGAGACACATTGCATGTACACTGAGCAATCACTTTTATTTACACATTGCATAGATACACATATTCAATGGGCCTGCAACATGAGGAGACTCGAGAGAACAGACAATCAAATTACAATCATTTAAACCGTGATGTGTATTTCTCAATGAGCTCTGCTTTAGGTGGACATGGAACAGAGGCAATGTTGGGTGGCAATGCAGTTGTCCCCTGCACAGGTTCGTTCACAACTCCGTGTATGTGCCTATCTAGGACATCAACTATAAGTCTCTCAATAAATTCATATTGCATATCCTCAAACACTGGTTTGATTACCCATTGTTAACTTCTTTTAGTGAAGGCCTTATTGTAGCGAAGCGTCCCTAAAGTTCTGGTCGTCCTACTTTGTTGACGGCCAACATTATGGTTATGTGCCAAGACCGCTAGAAGAGTCCGATTTATCATGCCCTCCATGCCAAAATGCAATCGTTTTGGCCTGTACTTTAGGCACATATTGTGGAACACCTCCAAATCTCCTGTGTGGCAGAATTCCGTGAGTCCCCTCAAATCTCTTGTTATAGTTTTATCAAATACAATCTTTTCAATGGCTTTGTGAGTGGGTGATGAAGGAATCAACCACTTCTTCTTCCGTGCCTCCTCTGTGGACAAATGGCCATGTTCACAATTGTGGAAATGTTGGTTTGTGTTCCAGCGGTGAACGTTGCTACAGTGTAGCATTACTGACCGCCATTTTTCCAGTAGAATTTCCAACGACCCTTCACATGTTTTTGAGCTCCACCAAAGATGGTTGCTGATTGACTTGGACCACTGTGAAATACCTTGCATATCTTTTTTTTTACCTGCAGCCGATATTTTTTTATTGATTGTTTTTGCAAGATGCCATACGTTAAATTGGTGATTTATATTTTTGTACTCTTCTCTCATTGTCTTGGCAATTGAAACGTGTCTGTCCGTGGCTATCAGGTCGATCACCGTTCCCCGCGATTGTAGTTCTTGCAATGATGCTACAAAGCCAACTTTCTCCATGGCCACTGAGGATGTACTTTGTGACACCTGCACGACCACCGAACTCACAATTTTCTTACTTTCCATGTCCTGAAAGTGGTAGGTGCAGTACTTGGCTGAAAATCCTGGGCTGTCGCACTGTCCATCACCGGCTAGCCTGAACCGTTTTCCCGCGAATGTACTTTCAATAGACATTTTTTCCATTCTCCAAGCTTCGCTAATGGCTGGAAATAGATAATCGGTTTGGTATTTGTAGAACTGAGTTTTCGCAATGAAATGGATTCCCACAAACTGAAAGAAATACTCTAACTTTTTAAAACTTGAACCACTAAAAAGTGCGGCAGCTGCACAAAGTAGATTGCCTGCTGGCAGTTGCCCCAGCATGGGTTGTGCAGACCATGAGAACGGATGATATTGTGTACAGGTGGCATGTATTTTAAGGTTAGTGCCTCGAATTGCACGAGTCACATTAATCAATGGCTCCCCACATACTTCCCCACCAACCGAATGCCCACATTTCAGCATAATAATAATATCAATCAAACAACTATCGAATACAATGAATTTGGCCTCTTTCCTTATACTGTCACTCTGCATCCCAGCTGGTTCGGCCTGTAACGTTGAGCACATGTCACTCACATGAAAGGTACAATCTCTGATATCGTCTTCCGCTATGTTCAGTGATATTGATGGTGTTTCATTGTCGTCCATTTCATTCTCTTCCATTGCAACATCTGTTCCTTCTCCGGCGATGGGAGAATAAAACAATTTCTTCAACTTTCTCGCGGTCTTAGTTTTTGCGGGTGTGGATTCTGTGAATTGATCTCCGACTGCATCCGAACTACCAGGAGGACATTCACTATCAATGGCTGGTGGTGGTATAGCTCCATTGTCAATCACTTCATATTCTTCCCATTGGCACGATGCATCTCCAGTCTCAAGTCCCTGCCAAAAGGTTTGACAAGCAACATCTCTCGTTCGCTTCACTGTCTGTGTAGATCTAGTTCGTACACCCACTCGCAACTAGAGGACAGATTGGAAAAGGGATGTTCAGTTTAAACACAACTTACAGTATTGAACTATTAACAGTGAAAAACAACATAATATAGTGACCAGGACACTAACCTTCTTTTGCTTTCTTTTCTTTGAAACTTTCTTGCCTCGAACTTCAACATCTGGACGCTGTTGCTCCGACTCGTGTGTGCATGTCTCCACTTCCTCTTGCGCTGCAACGACTATATTTTCATGATAAGCACATCCATCAGGCACTGACGCTCCATCGACTCCCTGAAACATAGAACTTTCATTAGTATGTATAATAATATTGAAAACACAAAATGTACTTGGGGACCAATACCCACGTACATCTCAATAGCAAAACACGAATGAACGCATTGTGTAGAACATTCAAACGACAATTATCCACGCATTGTTGATCTAGTTAGATGGAACTGTCAAGATCCATACCTCGGGCTCCGCATAGACTTCCATTGATGATATTATTGAAGATGACGCTTCAGCAACTCCCTGAAACACAGTAATTGCATTAGTATGGTTTTCTATTTTGTTAAAAAGAACATAAACTTTGTGCAGGCGTCAACGGCTCATCTAAATAGACCTGCACAAATGATCAGTTGTCTAAAATAAATAATGGATATCTAAATATGATTCGATTTGCTCGATCGTTGGAAGTGTCACCACCCAGATATCTGCATCAACTACTAGGGGTGATGTTCTTGTAGAAGAAGCTCCGTCATCTCCCTGAAACATAGTACTTGCGTTAATAAAGAAGGAAGTATAGCGGATGTAATCACGTCATATGATCTCGCTTGATCGAACTGTCAGTATCCATACCTCGAAATTCATAAGAACATCAAGGGACGCTGTAACTGCGGTGCACACTTCTGCAAGCTGTTGCGCCGACCCGTAACTGCATGCTCCCCCTTCTTCTTGGACTAATGCTCCATCGACTCCCTGAAACATAGGACTTTCATTAGTAATGAACACAATAATGAAAAAAGAAGACACATAGGAGGGCGACGACATGGACATATCAATGGCTAAAAACGAAAGAAACATTGTGTGTAACAATCACGCTACAAGAATGCAAGATCTGATGATCTCCATCGATGGAACTGTCCGGAAACGTACCTCGAGCATCTGAGTGACATCAACGGTTGTCGTCAATGCGTTGGACTCCCCAGCATCTCCCTGAAAGACAGTACTTGCATTATTTTGGATAACAATAATTATAACTGAAAACAAAGACTAGAGGACGAGTACTAGGGTGTACCATTAGGTAAAATAATTACACGATAAATTAAAACTATTGATTTACATGCCTAAAACAAGTCAGTGGCAGAATAGCTAAGTAAGATTACCCGATAGGCGCTTGAAGTGGCTGATGACTGCAATAACGACACGGATGGAGAATCTTCCACCTGCATATTGAGTGGATACATAAATGGGAAATTATTGTTAGCTAATGCTACACACTACCGCAAGGCCGAGAGCTAAATTCGTAAACTTGACTCACCAGTGGAGGGATGTGGACGAATAGAGTGGGAATAGCGGTTGAGAGCAATCTTCGCGTCGCTCGCGGTGTTTTCTTCTTTATTAGCAATGATGTGGAGTACATGTCTGAGCTAAAGTGCCTGCTGCAGATGCGGTATCGATCACCCCTCTTGTCCGCAAAGACTTCTAGGACTCTACTTTCAAGCTCAGATGGTGGATATCCGCAATATCGGACCCATTCCCTTATCTGATCTATTGTCTTAGGGAAAACATGCATTATAGTACCTTCAGATTTATTATGGGTCTTCGAAGGGCAACCGCCAATGCAACAGGCAGGCATTGTGGAAAGTTCTGAAAAGTAAAGATCAACAATTCTCAATGAATACCAATGTGTTAAAAAATTAAATGACACATAAAAGGTCCAATGCAAGGTTCGTTTTGGTTCTTGGAACTATACACGTTATTCACATGCGGATAAGTATTTGAATAACTTTAAAAAAATAGAAAAATAATTTGACTAAACTCAGAACATGTGACTAGTTCCTTGCATGTACTGTCTTGAACGAAAAGTAAACATGGATGCAATTTGATGACTACTAGCAAATAGATATAAATTAAAAAATTGGACGCAAAATGATTATGGTACATGGCCTTACCTTGACGAACAAACAGTTAGATGCAGGGATCAGAGTAGTTTCTTGTCGTAGAACAGGGAGCAGTTCACAGGTTGCAAACTGATGAGTTTGCTCGAAGTGGTCACGGAAGTTCACAGAGACGAAGAGCAGATAACCAGCACCTTCACGGGTTGACTAGCAAAGCGCAAAGAAGTTCCCATTAGAAATATGAAGTGGGTTATAAAGAATTCGAAATAGGGGTGTGTTTGTGAATGAATGACGTGTATATGTCGTGCCATTATGCGGTTTGCAGGGGGGCGTCCAGCGTGAGGGGGGATGCTTGGCAGGAGACACGGGGTCTGGAGGTAGACAATGGGAACAACAACCCATGCTCTATAGACCACTTTGAAGTGCACATGATCTTTGGCACCTCTTGGCCTTTATCGCTCCCTGACAGCTCCACTTGCCAGCGCAAGTACCCCGGTGCGAACTGCCTTTGATAGGGCGGGGGGTGGATTGGGGCGGTGGTCATGCAGACAAGACACAGGAAGACTCGTGAATGGAGACACACTTATGTGGATTGAAGGTGGGCGGCCAGCGTGAGGGGGGATGCTTGGCAGGAGACACGGGGTCTGGAGGTAGACAATGGGAACAACAACCCATGCTCTATAGACCACTTTGAAGTGCACATGGTCTTTGGCACCTCTTGGCCTTTATCGCTCCCTGACAGCTCCACTTGCCAGCGCAAGTACCCCGGTGCGAACTGCCTTTGATAGGGCGGGGGGTGGATTGGGGCGGTGGTCGTGCAGACAAGACACAGGAAGACTCGTGAATGGAGACACACTTATGTGGATTGAAGGTGGGCGGCCAGCGTGAGGGGGGATGCTTGGCAGGAGACACGGGGTCTGGAGGTAGACAATGGGAACAACAAGCCATGCTCTATAGACCACTTTGAAGTGCACATGGTCTTTGGCACCTCTTGGCCTTTATCGCGACCTGACAGCTCCACTTGCCAGCGCAAGTACCCCGGTGAGAACTGCCTTTGATAGGGCGGGGGGTGGATTGGGGCAGTGGTCGTGCAGACAAGACACAGGAAGACTCGTGAATGGAGACACACTTATGTGGATTGAAGGTGGGCGGCCAGCGTGAGGGGGGATGCTTGGCAGGAGACACGGGGTCTGGAGGTAGACAATGGGAACAACAACCCATGCTCTATAGACCACTTTGAAGTGCACATGGTCTTTGGCACCTCTTGGCCTTTATCGCTCCCTGACAGCTCCACTTGCCAGCGCAAGTACCCCGGTGCGAACTGCCTTTGATAGGGCGGGGGGTGGATTGGGGCGGTGGTCGTGCAGACAAGACACAGGAAGACTCGTGAATGGAGATACACTTATGTGGATTGAAGGTGGGCGGCCAGCGTGAGGGAGGATGCTGGCCGGAGACATGTGGTGTGACAAGACAAGGCACAGGAAGACTATTCAATGGAGACACACTAGATTCATTTAAAAAATCAAAACAACCATTGTTAAAATATATGTTGGGTTTTATTTTAGATCTTAATTTCAATTGAACATAAATAATAAACATTACACATTGTAAAGTTCCGGTTGCAGCACATACAGGGAAAATCTGCGGTATTGTCCACTGTCGCTGGGGAAATGTTGTCTAATGGCAAGTACCGCACAGGCAGGTATTACTCTCCGAATGCTGTGTCCGAGCCTCCCGTGAAGCCACCAAGTGAAGCAACGATAGGCCACCAGCCTGTACCACCTGTGAAAAAGAAAGATGCAAACTGTATTAAAATGACAAAACTTTAATCACTGACATCACAACCAGAGTATACTTACTCGTTACTCGGATTACGCGGACAAACAGTGCCGCGAAGTTCGTGCATAAGCACCATCATCATCCTTAACACGGTCCGTGAGAGGCAGGCTTCCCTGAACTCTGGCAGCTCGGTGATGCATTGCGGACTTGGCTCGCCTTCCGAAATGTAGGCTAAGAATTTTCACGGCAGCAGCAGTTCTCCTCCTCAGTTGGCATTAGCTCGCACCGATTGCACGTGCACCAGGTGGAGACGCCGTCCATGCGACATGGTCCAGGCTCTTCATCCGTTGACTGGTCCTCCCAACTGCCGTCCGAATCCCCATCGTTTTCGCGTGCTTGCCTTTCCAGTAGTTCCTCCTCGGTGTACTCGGGCTCGTACATATACGGCATTATTGTAGCCATTGTGTGGTAAAGAAAGTAAAATAATTTACAGAGATGGTACAGGTGTTCACAAGGCCTAGAAGCGGCGAAGGTAGCTGACCAGAGCACAGAAACGAGTCACAGAATACTCAAAGTAACACAGAGAGAGGAATGGAATCGAAAATCTGCTGCTGTGTGTTGTGAAACGGTGTGTTTATACTTATTGAGGAAAGAGGCGTCCTGCCATTTCCATGGCGACACTTCATTAGCTGAGGCGCAGCGATTGTTGACACGAAACGTGCTTTGGCGTTGGGAAATGGGTGGTACGCGTCTGCTGATGTCAGGCTCAGGGGCGGGGGATTTGATTTAGTGCCGCAAAAGCAGGTGAGCCAGGTCGATGGGGGGAAATGATAGGATTATCACAAAATGGCGGCTGATTTCGAGTGCGTTAATGGACGAAAAGTCGGGTAAGGTCCATAGGAAAGTTTTCTACGATCTACCGATTTATGCTTAAAAACACATGGCCGAACCGTAGGGACAATAAAAAAAAAGTCCCGGAACTATCCTTTAACTCTGTTGAATTGTAATTTGAGAAATTAGAAAATGGAGTGTAAGAGCAAGATAATGGTTCCACCGAGACTTGAACTCGGATCGTTGGATTCAAAGTCCAAAGTGCTAACCATTACACCATGGAACCCTTGCGAGATGCACCTGAGAGCGTTGAATCAGAAATGGCAATATAGAGCACATTTACAATTTTTACAGATTCATAGTCCCAATTGACTGATATCATACAAACACAGCAATGTTGTCGATTGACGTTGTGCTATAGCAATCTCTGTGCTTTATAGATCATGTAGATCAAATTCTTCCTCTTGAGGCATATGATTAAGCAATATTAAATATTGTTTCTGACTGCCTCTGTTTTGGCATAATGAAGTTCAGCATTTGCGTAAGTATTTAGGTTCCATGGTCTAATGGTTAGTAGGCTGGACTCTGAATTTAGTAATCCGACATGTTATAGCTATATTTTGTTTTCCTTTGGGTGTATTGTCATTTTATGCACATAGATTTCCTAGCAGTGGCTGTGATGAATAGTTCAATTTGATAGCAGCTTCCTTTTGAGAATTTGAAAAAAAAAGAATTAAATAGTCTCTCTGGATGACTCTGCTTTGATTTCTATGTGCACATCCCTTTTGCGTTTCAGAGGGATTGACCAACATACACAACAGTGCTTGGAAGACCTCTTCCTCCCTCATGGCATGTAAAGCTAACCTCTCTCCTACCTTGTGTTTTTTTACTTTTTAACTTCCCCTTCCGAGTCATGATCATGTAACTGAATTTACATTTTTAGATTTTAACTGCAGTAGTTGCTTGTTTTTCATTTTTATTTTTTGTGTACGCATACATCCCTTTTTGTGGGGAGGGGGGAGTGATGTCTGTTTACTTATATTAGCTAATATAGGTCATTTTATGTCTGCTTACAATATGTGTCAGGATTTTTTATGTCGTTTCCAATCAATGTCTAATATCAAGTGGTTTGCAGCAGTCATACAAAGGCACGTAACACCCCCAAAACACCTACATAAGTTAGAAATACTCCGGAAGAGTACTCAGTTTATGAAAAGGCGGTGAATCCCAAATAGAACTGTAAATGTAAGCTAGCAAGAAGACCGTGCACCCCTGTTTGGAACTATGACCTGTGTGTTGCCCTCTATTAACAGAACAATGTAACTGCAGCCCATGTCACATAAAATAGAAAGTAGAGATTATGCAAATTAACTCCCAGAAGAGCCTGGTGTCACCCCAAAAGGTGTCATGCTTTTCACACCAAGAAACATCCACACATAGATCCCTGCGAACCTCAAAAACGTACAGGAAACCCTGTCCAGCGCTTTGCTCAAAGAGGAGATAAGGTTGAAAAACCACCCTATGTTAAAAGTGTCCATAATCCATGCCAGCTGCCCTGTCTATAGAATCTGGCCATTCGTGGCCGTTCGGGGCCTAGGGGCATGAGTGGAAGGGTTTAACCTGCCTGGGTTCTTGGGCATGGTTTCATCATGCCTCAGTTTACAATGGCACTCTGCCACTTTGTCAGGCTTTAAAGAAGCCTGACTCCTGCAGAGCAAAAGACCTGATTATTTCCTTACATGTTTTGTACGTAAGAATGCGGATGGTGCTCTGAGCCTCCTATGGTGGTTATTAAGCATGGTATACATACCATAGCATGTAACTGTGCCTACAAATGGAACATTTTGCTCATTTATTAGGGAGTTGTGAAAATGGCAAAATCAAATTGCCATTACTGACACAGACCAGCTGCCGCTGTCCGGACATTTCGTCGAAAGACATTTCGTCGAAAGACATTTGGTCGACGTAATTTGGTCGAAAGCCAAATGGTCGATTTTTTTATTTATTTATATATATATTTTTTAGGTTGTAGTTTAGGGAAAAAAAGGGTTTTTTAGAAAAAAAGGGGGTTGGGGGGACCCCCCCAAACCCCCCCCCAAAAAAAAGTGAAAATAAAAAACAAAAGCAATTCGACCATTTGGTTTTCGACCAAATGGTTTCGACCAATTGTCCTGTCGACAAATTTTTTTCGACGAAATGTCTGGCAACCCAGCTGCCGACTGTTGCTTTTGACAGGAGTTCCAGGTGTATAAACTGAGGAGATCACCAGTTCAATTACCTGTGAACGCATTTTGAAGCTCATTCACAACCAGTTCATGCCCGTTCTCTCCATTTTGGCTTTCTGGCTGGCCAAGGGGCCCTTCAGTAATGTTCTTTGCTAACCATTACACCATGGGCCCCTTGCTGGTGCAACCTGACAGAGTTGTAACAGAAATGAGAATCGAGATCTCATGCATCATTTTAACAAACTCATATTCCTAGCCCACGGATATTATGCAAATGTGGAACTGTTTAGTTGGTTGTTGCGCAATAGCAAACTCTTTGCTTTACAGCTCATTTGGATAGGATTCTTCCTCTGGAGGCATAAGATAAAAGAATATTGCATACATTCTCTAAAAGGCTCTTTTTTTGCTGCAATGACGTTCATCATGTTACTATGTTTGTAGGTTCCATGGTGTAATGGTTAGCACTCTGGACTCTGAATCCAGCGATCCGAGTTCAAATCTCGGTGGGACCTTGGGAATTACTGTGTTTGTTTTCCTCTCAGTGTCTTGTTTTTATAGCAATGACGCTGCTGTGTCGCCCACTTTCATAGCATTATTCCCTGGGTGCATTTGAAGAAAGAAAGATTTTCCATGGATGACGCTCTTTAGCCACAATGAAACCCACCACTTTCTGTGGTGTGAAAGACCCATGGTGTAATGGTAGCACCCTGGAGGTTGAATCCAATAATTTGCATTCAAATCTCTGTAAGAGTTTACCATCAGTCGAACCTTTCCCTTATCGTTTATTGTGGATGTCTTCTTTGAAGAAAGGTATGATCCAACTAAAGTAAGTACATTCACGAATGGGCCCTTGGTCGGTACAAACAGTATTTATACACCTCAGGCCTTTTGTGAATTAAGAAAAGTGTGTTCTTCGTTCTATTTTTCATCTCAAACTGATACCTTCATTTTACAAACATGTAAAGACTGTTAAGACGCTTGATTAATATCATTGATTCTGAATGTGGTCGCTTTTCATAGGATTAACCCTTTAACAATTTTGAAAGAGAATGGCGATACAATAGAGCTGCTTTTCCCAAAATGGTATTATTAATGTTGTTGCTGCATCTTCAAGTAAAAAGAGAATCCATTGGGTCACAGATTGAGCATGTTTCTTAACATTGAGTTAAGTTTGAAAATTTCAAATCTTTTATGTATGTTTCCGATGCAGATCTGCCCATCGACTCAGAATGACCTCACTGTTCATACATTTAAAAAAAATGCATAAAGGTTAAGGTGCTAGGCACAAAAGTGGATTTTTATGAAAAGTTATGCCAGAGAGTGAGAGCGAAAATGAATACCCTACACCACTAACCTTATGAATATTACGATCTTTGGCCTATAATTTAAGACAACAAGGAGACAAAGTGTGTTAGAGCAAGAGAGAGGTTCCACCGAGACTTGAACTCGGATCGCTGGATTCAAAGTCCAAAGTGCTAACCATTACACCATGGAACCCTTGTTGAGCAAAGCTTCATAAGGGCAATGAGAATATAGGGCACAGTCAAGATTTTTACTGACCTATAGTAACCGTTTACTGATATTATATCGAAGCAGCACTGTTGCTGTTGGATGCTGTGCAATCACAAAGTATTGGCTTCATGTCTCATTTGGATCAAATTCTTCCTCTGGAGTCTAATGATATAGGAATATTACATATTTTCTCTGATGTGCTATGTTTTTCCAGAATGAAGTGCATCATGCTACTGAATATGTGGGTTCCATGGTGTAATGGTTAGCACTCTGGACTCTGAATCCAGCGATCCGAGTTCAAATCTCGGTGGGACCTTGGGGCTGCTTCTCTTTTAGAGTTGCCTTTCATTTGCAGATAGATATAACAGCAATAGCTTTGTTTTACAGCCCACTTTGATGGCAGTCTTCTTTGACCAAAGAATATTAATAGTTTCTGGGGATGACTCTCTTTTGCCACAAAGAAACTGCCCACTCTCATATCTCCAAAGCTCCAAGGTATAATGGCTATTAAACTGGCTTTTGATCTCAGCGATTTGCATTGAAAGCCCAGGAGGCCCCTAAAATCAGTTGAATTGTTTCCTGATAATTTAGAGTTTATTTCTTCTTTCGAGAAAGGTGTGATCCAAATAAAGTAAGTACATTTAAACAAGGGCACTTGATCAGTAAATGCACTACTTTCTAGAACTCATAACTCTTGTAAGTTATAAAAAGTTTGCTCTCCATACAGTTTGTCAACTCAAAGAATTACATTTTTTACACATTTAATAAGACCATCAAATTGCTTGAAACATAGGAATGATTGTGAAAGTGAATATGATTCACCAAAATAATTGTATAACATTTTTTAATGTTAATAAAATAGGGCTTTTTCCAATCTTTTCACATCAATGTTGTTTCTGCATGTTCCAGTGAGCAGAGAATCTACTGCACATAGTGTGTACATTTTTCTTTTCATAGAGTTAAGGTTGGACATTATTCATCTGTGGAAAATGTTTCTGAGAGATATCTGGGTGCCCACTCTGATTGACCTTAGGGATTGTACATTAACGATATGTAGTTGCATCACTGTATTGGTATCAGGCACCAAAGCGCATTTAAATGTAATGTCGTGCAGAGAGAGAGAGAGTGTGAAAACAGCTACCTGAGTCGACTGAACTTCTGAATATTAACTCTGTTGAATTGTAATTTGAGAAATTAGAAAATGGAGTGTAAGAGCAAGATAATGGTTCCACCGAGACTTGAACTCGGATCGTTGGATTCAAAGTCCAAAGTGCTAACCATTACACCATGGAACCCTTGCAAGCTGCACCTGAGAACGTTGAATCAGAAATGGCAATATAGAGCACATTTACAATTTTTACAGATTCATAGTCCCAATTGACTGATATAATACAAACACAGCGATGTTGTCGATTGACGTTGTGCTATAGCAATCTCTGTGCTTTATAGAGCATGTAGATCAAATTCTTCCTCTTGAGGCATATGATTAAGCAATATTAAATATTGTTTCTGACTGCCTCTGTTTTGGCATAATGAAGTTCAGCATTTGCGGAAGTATTTAGGTTCCATGGTCTAATGGTTAGTAGGCTGGACTCTGAATTTAGTAATCTGACATGTTATAGCTATATTTTGTTTTCCTTTGGGTGTATTGTCATTTTATGCACATAGATTTCCTAGCAGTGGCTGTGATGAATAGTTCAATTTGATAGCAGCTTCCTTTTGAGAATTTGAAAAAAAAAGAATTAAATAGTCTCGCTGGATGACTCTGCTTTGATTTCTATGTGCACATCCCTTTTGCGTTTCAGAGGGATTGACCAACATACACAACAGTGCTTGGAAGACCTCTTCCTCCCTCATGGCATGTAAAGCTAACCTCTCTCCTACCTTGTGTTTTTTTACTTTTTAACTTCCCCTTCCGAGTCATGATCATGTAACTGAATTTACATTTTTAGATTTTAACTGCAGTAGTTGCTTGTTTTTCATTTTTATTTTTTGTGTACGCATACATCCCTTTTTGTGGGGAGGGGGGAGTGATGTCTGTTTACTTATATTAGCTAATATAGGTCATTTTATGTCCGCTTACAATATGTGTCAGGATTTTTTATGTCGTTTCCAATCAATGTCTAATATCAAGTGGTTTGCAGCAGTCATACAAAGGCACGTAACACCCCCAAAACACCTACATAAGTTAGAAATACTCCGGAAGAGTACTCAGTTTATGAAAAGGCGGTGAATCCCAAATAGAACTGTAAATGTAAGCTAGCAAGCAGACCGTGCACCCCTGTTTGGAACTATGACCTGTGTGTTGCCCTCTATTAACAGAACAATGTAACTGCAGCCCATGTCACATAAAATAGAAAGTAGAGATTATGCAAATTAACTCCCAGAAGAGCCTGTGTCATGCTTTTCACACCAAGAAACATCCACACATAGATCCCTGCGAACCTCAAAAACGTACAGGAAACCCTGTCCAGCGCTTTGCTCCCAGAGGAGATAAGGTTGAAAAACCACCCTATGTTAAAAGTGTCCATAATCCACGCCAGCTGCCCTGTCTATAGAACCTGGCCGTTCGGGGCCGTTCGGGGCCTAGGGGCATGAGTGGAAGGGTTTAACCTGCCTGGGTTCTTGGGCATGGTTTCATCATGCCTCAGTTTACAATGGCACTCTGCCACTTTGTCAGGCTGTAAAGAAGCCTGACTCCTGCAGAGCAAAAGATCTGATTATTTCCTTACATGTTTTGTACGTAAGAATGCGGATGGTGCTCTGAGCCTCCTATGGTGATTATTAAGCATGGTATACATACCATAGCATGTAACTGTGCCTACAAATGGAACATTTTGTTCATTTATTAGGGAGTTGTGAAAATGGCAAAATCAAATTGCCATTACTGACACAGACCAGCTGCCGCTGTCCGGACATTTCGTCGAAAGACATTTCGTCGAAAGACATTTGGTCGACGTAATTTGGTCGAAAGCCAAATGGTCGATTTTTTAATTTATTTATATATATATTTTTTAGGTTGTAGTTTAGGGAAAAAAAGGGGTTTTTAGAAAAAAAGGGGGTTGGGGGGACCCCCCCAAACCCCCCCCCAAAAAAAAAAGTGAAAATAAAAAACAAAAGCAATTCGACCATTTGGTTTTCGACCAAATGGTTTCGACCAATTGTCCTGTCGACAAATTTTTTTCGACGAAATGTCTGGCAACCCAGCTGCCGACTGTTGCTTTTGACAGGAGTTCCAGGTGTATAAACTGAGGAGATCACCAGTTCAATTACCTGTGAACGCATTTTGAAGCTCATTCACAACCAGTTCATGCCCGTTCTCTCCATTTTGGCTTTCTGGCTGGCCGAGGGGCCCTTCAGTAATGTTCTTTGCTAACCATTACACCATGGGCCCCTTGCTGGTGCAACCTGACAGAGTTGTAACAGAAATGAGAATCGAGATCTCATGCATCATTTTAACAAACTCATATTCCTAGCCCACGGATATTATGCAAATGTGGAACTGTTTAGTTGGTTGTTGCGCAATAGCAAACTCTTTGCTTTACAGCTCATTTGGATAGGATTCTTCCTCTGGAGGCATAAGATAAAAGAATATTGCATACATTCTCTAAAAGGCTCTTTTTTTGCTGCAATGACGTTCATCATGTCACTAAGTATGTAGGTTCCATGGTGTAATGGTTAGCACTCTGGACTCTGAATCCAGCGATCCGAGTTCAAATCTCGGTGGGACCTTGGGAATTACTGTGTTTGTTTTCCTCTAAGTGTCTTGTTTTAATAGCAATGACGCTGCTGTGTCGCCCACTTTCATAGCATTATTCCCTGGGTGCATTTGAAAAAAGAAAGATTTTCCATGGATGACGCTCTTTAGCCACAATGAAACCCACCACTTTCTGTGGTGTGAAAGACCCATGGTGTAATGGTAGCACCCTGGAGGTTGAATCCAATAATTTGCATTCAAATCTCTGTAAGAGTTTACCATCAGTCGAACCTTTCCCTTATCGTTTATTGTGGATGTCTTCTTTGAAGAAAGGTATGATCCAACTAAAGTAAGTACATTCACGAATGGGCCCTTGGTCGGTACAAACAGTATTTATACACCTCAGGCCTTTTGTGAATTAAGAAAAGTGTGTTCTTCGTTCTATTTTTCATCTCAAACTGATACCTTCATTTTACAAACATGTAAAGACTGTTAAGACGCTTGATTAATATCATTGATTCTGAATGTGGTCGCTTTACATAGGATTAACCCTTTAACAATTTTGAAAGAGAATGGCGATACAATAGAGCTGCTTTTCCCAAAATGGTATTATTAATGTTGTTGCTGCATCTTCAAGTAAAAAGAGAATCCATTGGGTCACAGATTGAGCATGTTTCTTAACATTGAGTTAAGTTTGAAAATTTCAAATCTTTTATGTATGTTTCCGATGCAGATCTGCCCATCGACTCAGAATGACCTCACTGTTCATACATTTAAAAAAAATGCATAAAGGTTAAGGTGCTAGGCACAAAAGTGGATTTTTATGAAAAGTTATGCCAGAGAGTGAGAGCGAAAATGAATACCCTACACCACTAACCTTATGAATATTACTATCTTTGGCCTATAATTTAAGACAAAAAGGAGACAGAGTGTGTTAGAGCAAGAGAGAGGTTCCACCGAGACTTGAACTCGGATCGTTGGACTCAAAGTCCAAAGTGCTAACCATTACACCATGGAACCCTTGTTGAGCAAAGCTTCATAAGGGCAATGAGAATATAGGGCACAGTCAAGATTTTTACTGACCTATAGTAACCGTTTACTGATATTATATCGAAGCAGCACTGTTGCTGTTGGATGCTTTGCAATCGCAAAGTATTGGCTTCATGTCTCATTTGGATCAAATTCTTCCTCTGGAGTCTAATGATATAGGAATATTACATATTTTCTCTGATGTGCTCTGTTTTTTCAGAATGAAGTGCATCATGCTACTGAATATGTGGGTTCCATGGTGTAATGGTTAGCACTCTGGACTCTGAATCCAGCGATCCTCGGTGGGACCTTGGGGCTGCTTCTCTTTTAGAGTTGCCTTTCATTTGCAGATAGATATAACAGCAATAGCTTTGCTTTACAGCCCACTTTGATGGCAGTCTTCTTTGACCAAAGAATATTAATAGTTTCTGGGGATGACTCTCTTTTGCCACAAAGAAACTGCCCACTCTCATATCTCCAAAGCTCCAAGGTATAATGGCTATTAAACTGGCTTTTGATCTCAGCGATTTGCATTGAAAGCCCAGGAGGCCCCTAAAATCAGTTGAATTGTTTCCTGATAATTTAGAGTTTATTTCTTCTTTCGAGAAAGGTGTGATCCAAATAAAGTAAGTACATTTAAACAAGGGCACTTGATCAGTAAATGCACTACTTCTAGAACTCATAACTCTTGTAAGTTATAAAAAGTTTGCTCTCCATACAGTTTGTCAACTCAAAGAATTTCATTTTTTATACATTTAATAAGACCATCAAATTGCTTGAAACATAGGAATGATTGTGAAAGTGAATATGATTCACCAAAATAATTGTATAACATTTTTTAATGTTAATAAAATAGGGCTTTTTCCAATCTTTTCACATCAATGTTGTTTCTGCATGTTCCAGTGAGCAGAGAATCTACTGCACATAGTGTGTACATTTTTCTTTTCATAGAGTTAAGGTTGGACATTATTCATCTGTGGAAAATGTTTCTGAGAGATATCTGGGTGCCCACTCTGATTGACCTTAGGGATTGTACATTAACGATATGTAGTTGCATCACTGTATTGGTATCAGGCACCAAAGTGCATTTAAATGTAATGTCGTGCAGAGAGAGAGAGAGTGTGAAAACGGCTACCTGAGTCGACTGAACTTCTGAATATTAACTCTGTTGAATTGTAATTTGAGAAATTAGAAAATGGAGTGTAAGAGCAAGATAATGGTTCCACCGAGACGTGAACTCGGATTGTTGGATTCAAAGTCCAAAGTGCTAACCATTACACCATGGAACCCTTGCAAGATGCACCTGAGAGCGTTGAATCAGAAATGGCAATATAGAGCACATTTACAATTTTTACAGATTCATAGTCCCAATTGACTGATATCATACAAACACAGCGATGTTGTCGATTGACGTTGTGCTATAGCAATCTCTGTGCTTCATAGAGCATGTAGATCAAATTCTTTCTCTTGAGGCATATGATTAAGCAATATTAAATATTGTTTCTGACTGCCTCTGTTTTGGCATAATGAAGTTCAGCATTTGCGGAAGTATTTAGGTTCCATGGTCTAATGGTTAGTAGACTGGACTCTGAATTTAGTAATCTGACATGTTATATCTATATTTTGTTTTCCTTTGGGTGTATTGTCATTTTATGCACATAGATTTCCTAGCAGTGGCTGTGATGAATAGTTCAATTTGATAGCAGCTTCCTTTTGAGAATTTGAAAAAAAAAGAATTAAATAGTCTCTCTGGATGACTCTGCTTTAATTTCTATGTGCACATCCCTTTTGCGTTTCAGAGGGATTGACCAACATACACAACAGTGCTTGGAAGACCTCTTCCTCCCTCATGGCATGTAAAGCTAACCTCTCTCCTACCTTGTGTTTTTTTACTTTTTAACTACCCCTTCCGAGTCATGATCATGTAACTGAATTTACATTTTTAGATTTTAACTGCAGTAGTTGCTTGTTTTTCATTTTTATTTTTTGTGTACGCATACATCCCTTTTTGTGGGGAGGGGGGAGTGATGTCTGTTTACTTATATTAGCTAATATAGGTCATTTTATGTCCGCTTACAATATGTGTCAGGATTTTTTATGTCGTTTCCAATCAATGTCTAATATCAAGTGGTTTGCAGCAGTCATACAAAGGCACGTAACACTCCCAAAACACCTACATAAGTTAGAAATACTCCGGAAGAGTACTCAGTTTATGAAAAGGCGGTGAATCCCAAATAGAACTGTAAATGTAAGCTAGCAAGCAGACCGTGCACCCCTGTTTGGAACTATGACCTGTGTGTTGCCCTATATTAACAGAACAATGTAACTGCAGCCCATGTCACATAAAATAGAAAGTAGAGATTATGCAAATTAACTCCCAAAAGAGCCTGGTGTCACCCCAAAAGGTGTCATGCTTTTCACACCAAGAAACATCCACACATAGATCCCTGCGAACCTCAAAAACGTACAGGAAACTCTGTCCAGCGCTTTGCTCCCAGAGGAGATAAGGTTGAAAAACCACCCTATGTTAAAAGTGTCCATAATCCATGCCAGCTGCCCTGTCTATAGAACCTGGCCGTTCGGGGCCTAGGGGCATGAGTGGAAGGGTTTAACCTGCCTGGGTTCTTGGGCATGGTTTCATCATGCCTCAGTTTACAATGGCACTCTGCCGCTTTGTCAGGCTTTAAAGAAGCCTGACTCCTGCAGAGCAAAAGATCTGATTATTTCCTTACATGTTTTGTACGTAAGAATGCGGATGGGGCTCTGAACCTCCTATGGTGTTTATTAAGCATGGTATACATACCATAGCATGTAACTGTGCCTACAAATGGAACATTTTGTTCATTTATTAGGGAGTTGTGAAAATGGCAAAATCAAATTGCCATTACTGACACAGACCAGCTGCCGCTGTCCGGACATTTCGTCGAAAGACATTTCGTCGAAAGACATTTGGTCGACGTAATTTGGTCGAAAGCCAAATGGTAGTTTTTTTAATTTATTTATATATATATTTTTTAGGTTGTAGTTTAGGGAAAAAAAGGAAAAAAGGGTTTTTTAGAAAAAAAGGGGGTTGGGGGGAACCCCCCAAACCCCCCCCCAAAAAAAAGTGAAAATAAAAAACAAAAGCAATTCGACCATTTGGTTTTCGACCAAATGGTTTCGACCAATTGTCCTGTCGACAAATTTTTTTCGACGAAATGTCTGGCAACCCAGCTGCCGACTGTTGCTTTTGACAGGAGTTCCAGGTGTATAAACTGAGGAGATCACCAGTTCAATTACCTGTGAACGCATTTTGAAGCTCATTCACAACTGGTTCATGCCCGTTCTCTCCATTTTGGCTTTCTGGCTGGCCGAGGGGCCCTTCAGTAATGTTCTTTGCTAACCATTACACCATGGGCCCCTTGCTGGTGCAACCTGACAGGGTTGTAACAGAAATGAGAATCGAGATCTCATGCATCATTTTAACAAACTCATATTCCTAGCCCACGGATATTATGCAAATGTGGAACTGTTTAGTTGGTTGTTGCGCAATAGCAAACTCTTTGCTTTACAGCTCATTTGGATAGGATTCTTCCTCTGGAGGCATAAGATAAAAGAATATTGCATACATTCTCTAAAAGGCTCTTTTTTTGCTGCAATGACGTTCATCATGTCACTAGGTATGTAGGTTCCATGGTGTAATGGTTAGCACTCTGGACTCTGAATCCAGCGATCCGAGTTCAAATCTCAGTGGGACCTTGGGAATTACTGTGTTTGTTTTCCTCTCAGTGTCTTGTTTTAATAGCAATGACGCTGCTGTGTCGCCCACTTTCATAGCATTATTCCCTGGGTGCATTTGAAGAAAGAAAGATTTTCCATGGATGACGCTCTTTAGCCACAATGAAACCCACCACTTTCTGTGGTGTGAAAGACCCATGGTGTAATGGTAGCACCATGGATGTTGAATCCAATAATTTGCATTCAAATCTCTGTAAGAGTTTACCATCAGTCGAACCTTTCCCTTATCGTTTATTGTGGATGTCTTCTTTGAAGAAAGGTATGATCCAACTAAAGTAAGTACATTCACGAATGGGCCCTTGGTCGGTACAAACAGTATTTATACACCTCAGGCCTTTTGTGAATTAAGAAAAGTGTGTTCTTCGTTCTATTTTTCATCTCAAACTGATACCTTCATTTTACAAACATGTAAAGACTGTTAAGACGCTTGATTAATATCATTGATTCTGAATGTGGTCGCTTTTCATAGGATTAACCCTTTAACAATTTTGAAAGAGAATGGCGATACAATAGAGCTGCTTTTCCCAAAATGGTATTATTAATGTTGTTGCTGCATCTTCAAGTAAAAAGAGAATCCATTGGGTCACAGATTGAGCATGTTTCTTAACATTGAGTTAAGTTTGAAAATTTCAAATCTTTTATGTATGTTTCCGATGCAGATCTGCCCATCGACTCAGAATGACCTCACTGTTCATACATTTAAAAAAATGCATAAAGGTTAAGGTGCTAGGCACAAAAGTGGATTTTTATGAAAAGTTATGCCAGAGAGTGAGAGCGAAAATGAATACCCTACACCACCCTACACCACTAACCTTACGAATATTACTATCTTTGGCCTATAATTTAAGACAACAAGGAGACAAAGTGTGTTAGAGCAAGAGAGAAGTTCCACCGAGACTTGAACTCGGATCGCTGGATTCAAAATCCAAAGTGCTAACCATTACACCATGGAACCCTTGTTGAGTAGAGCTTCATAAGGGCAATGAAAATATAGGGCACAGTCAAGATTTTTACTGACCTATAGTAACCGTTTACTGATATTATATCGAAGCAGCACTGTTGCTGTTGGATGCTGTGCAATCGCAAAGTATTGGCTTCATGTCTCATTTGGATCAAATTCTTCCTCTGGAGTCTAATGATATAGGAATATTACATATTTTCTCTGATGTGCTCTGTTTTTCCAGAATGAAGTGCATCATGCTACTGAATATGTGGGCTCCATGGTGTAATGGTTAGCACTCTGGACTCTGAATCCAGCGATCCGAGTTCAAGTCTCGGTGGGACCTTCGGGCTGCTTCTCTTTTAGAGTTGCCTTTCATTTGCAGATAGATATAACAGCAATAGCTTTGCTTTACAGCCCACTTTGATGGCAGTCTTCTTTGACCAAAGAATATTAATAGTTTCTGGGGATGACTCTCTTTTGCCACAAAGAAACTGCCCACTCTCATATCTCCAAAGCTCCAAGGTATAATGGTTATTAAACTGGCTTTTGATCTCAGCGATTTGCATTGAAAGCCCAGGAGGCCCCTAAAATCAGTTGAATTGTTTCCTGATAATTTAGAGTTTATTTCTTCTTTCGAGAAAGGTGTGATCCAAATAAAGTAAGTACATTTAAACAAGGGCACTTGATCAGTAAATGCACTACTTTCTAGAACTCATAACTCTTGTAAGTTATAAAAAGTTTGCTCTCCATACAGTTTGTCAACTCAAAGAATTACATTTTTTACACATTTAATAAGACCATCAAATTGCTTGAAACATAGGAATGATTGTGAAAGTGAATATGATTCACCAAAATAATTGTATAACATTTTTTAATGTTAATAAAATAGGGCTTTTTCGAATCTTTTCACATCAATGTTGTTTCTGCATGTTCCAGTGAGCAGAGAATCTACTGCACATAGTGTGTACATTTTTCTTTTCATAGAGTTAAGGTTGGACATTATTCATCTGTGGAAAATGTTTCTGAGAGATATCTGGGTGCCCACTCTGATTGACCTTAGGGATTGTACATTAACGATATGTAGTTGCATCACTGTATTGGTATCAGGCACCAAAGCGCATTTAAATGTAATGTCGTGCAGAGAGAGAGAGAGTGTGAAAACGGCTACCTGAGTCGACTGAACTTCTGAATATTAACTCTGTTGAATTGTAATTTGAGAAATTAGAAAATGGAGTGTAAGAGCAAGATAACGGTTCCACCGAGACTTGAACTCGGATCGTTGGATTCAAAGTTCAAAGTGCTAACCATTACACCATGGAACCCTTGCAAGATGCACCTGGGAGCGTTGAATCAGAAATGGCAATATAAAGCACATTTACAATTTTTACAGATTCATAGTCCCAATTGACTGATATCATACAAACACAGTGATGTTGTCGATTGACGTTGTGCTATAGCAATCTCTGTGCTTTATAGAGCATGTAGATCAAATTCTTCCTCTTGAGGCATATGATTAAGCAATATTAAATATTGTTTCTGACTGCCTCTGTTTTGGCATAATGAAGTTCAGCATTTGCGGAAGTATTTAGGTTCCATGGTCTAATGGTTAGTAGGCTGGACTCTGAATTTAGTAATCTGACATGTTATAGCTATATTTTGTTTTCCTTTGGGTGTATTGTCATTTTATGCACATAGATTTCCTAGCAGTGGCTGTGATGAATAGTTCAATTTGATAGCAGCTTCCTTTTGAGAATTTGAAAAAAAAAGAATTAAATAGTCTCTCTGGATGACTCTGCTTTGATTTCTATGTGCACATCCCTTTTGCGTTTCAGAGGGATTGACCAACATACACAACAGTGCTTGGAAGACCTCTTCCTCCCTCATGGCATGTAAAGCTAACCTCTCTCCTACCTTGTGTTTTTTTACTTTTTAACTTCCCCTTCCGAGTCATGATCATGTAACTGAATTTACATTTTTAGATTTTAACTGCAGTAGTTGCTTGTTTTTCATTTTTATTTTTTGTGTACGCATACATCCCTTTTTGTGGGGAGGGGGGAGTGATGTCTGTTTACTTATATTAGCTAATATAGGTCATTTTATGTCTGCTTACAATATGTGTCAGGATTTTTTATGTCGTTTCCAATCAATGTCTAATATCAAGTGGTTTGCAGCAGTCATACAAAGGCACGTAACACCCCCAAAACACCTACATAAGTTAGAAATACTCCGGAAGAGTACTCAGTTTATGAAAAGGCGGTGAATCCCAAATAGAACTGTAAATGTAAGCTAGCAAGAAGACCGTGCACCCCTGTTTGGAACTATGACCTGTGTGTTGCCCTCTATTAACAGAACAATGTAACTGCAGCCCATGTCACATAAAATAGAAAGTAGAGATTATGCAAATTAACTCCCAGAAGAGCCTGGTGTCACCCCAAAAGGTGTCATGCTTTTCACACCAAGAAACATCCACACATAGATCCCTGCGAACCTCAAAAACGTACAGGAAACCCTGTCCAGCGCTTTGCTCAAAGAGGAGATAAGGTTGAAAAACCACCCTATGTTAAAAGTGTCCATAATCCATGCCAGCTGCCCTGTCTATAGAATCTGGCCATTCGTGGCCGTTCGGGGCCTAGGGGCATGAGTGGAAGGGTTTAACCTGCCTGGGTTCTTGGGCATGGTTTCATCATGCCTCAGTTTACAATGGCACTCTGCCACTTTGTCAGGCTTTAAAGAAGCCTGACTCCTGCAGAGCAAAAGACCTGATTATTTCCTTACATGTTTTGTACGTAAGAATGCGGATGGTGCTCTGAGCCTCCTATGGTGGTTATTAAGCATGGTATACATACCATAGCATGTAACTGTGCCTACAAATGGAACATTTTGCTCATTTATTAGGGAGTTGTGAAAATGGCAAAATCAAATTGCCATTACTGACACAGACCAGCTGCCGCTGTCCGGACATTTCGTCGAAAGACATTTCGTCGAAAGACATTTGGTCGACGTAATTTGGTCGAAAGCCAAATGGTCGATTTTTTTATTTATTTATATATATATTTTTTAGGTTGTAGTTTAGGGAAAAAAAGGGTTTTTTAGAAAAAAAGGGGGTTGGGGGGACCCCCCCAAACCCCCCCCCCAAAAAAAGGGAAAATAAAAAACAAAAGCAATTCGACCATTTGGTTTTCGACCAAATGGTTTCGACCAATTGTCCTGTCGACAAATTTTTTTCGACGAAATGTCTGGCAACCCAGCTGCCGACTGTTGCTTTTGACAGGAGTTCCAGGTGTATAAACTGAGGAGATCACCAGTTCAATTACCTGTGAACGCATTTTGAAGCTCATTCACAACCAGTTCATGCCCGTTCTCTCCATTTTGGCTTTCTGGCTGGCCAAGGGGCCCTTCAGTAATGTTCTTTGCTAACCATTACACCATGGGCCCCTTGCTGGTGCAACCTGACAGAGTTGTAACAGAAATGAGAATCGAGATCTCATGCATCATTTTAACAAACTCATATTCCTAGCCCACGGATATTATGCAAATGTGGAACTGTTTAGTTGGTTGTTGCGCAATAGCAAACTCTTTGCTTTACAGCTCATTTGGATAGGATTCTTCCTCTGGAGGCATAAGATAAAAGAATATTGCATACATTCTCTAAAAGGCTCTTTTTTTGCTGCAATGACGTTCATCATGTCACTATGTTTGTAGGTTCCATGGTGTAATGGTTAGCACTCTGGACTCTGAATCCAGCGATCCGAGTTCAAATCTCGGTGGGACCTTGGGAATTACTGTGTTTGTTTTCCTCTCAGTGTCTTGTTTTAATAGCAATGACGCTGCTGTGTCGCCCACTTTCATAGCATTATTCCCTGGGTGCATTTGAAGAAAGAAAGATTTTCCATGGATGACGCTCTTTAGCCACAATGAAACCCACCACTTTCTGTGGTGTGAAAGACCCATGGTGTAATGGTAGCACCCTGGAGGTTGAATCCAATAATTTGCATTCAAATCTCTGTAAGAGTTTACCATCAGTCGAACCTTTCCCTTATCGTTTATTGTGGATGTCTTCTTTGAAGAAAGGTATGATCCAACTAAAGTAAGTACATTCACGAATGGGCCCTTGGTCGGTACAAACAGTATTTATACACCTCAGGCCTTTTGTGAATTAAGAAAAGTGTGTTCTTCGTTCTATTTTTCATCTCAAACTGATACCTTCATTTTACAAACATGTAAAGACTGTTAAGACGCTTGATTAATATCATTGATTCTGAATGTGGTCGCTTTTCATAGGATTAACCCTTTAACAATTTTGAAAGAGAATGGCGATACAATAGAGCTGCTTTTCCCAAAATGGTATTATTAATGTTGTTGCTGCATCTTCAAGTAAAAAGAGAATCCATTGGGTCACAGATTGAGCATGTTTCTTAACATTGAGTTAAGTTTGAAAATTTCAAATCTTTTATGTATGTTTCCGATGCAGATCTGCCCATCGACTCAGAATGACCTCACTGTTCATACATTTAAAAAAAATGCATAAAGGTTAAGGTGCTAGGCACAAAAGTGGATTTTTATGAAAAGTTATGCCAGAGAGTGAGAGCGAAAATGAATACCCTACACCACTAACCTTATGAATATTACTATCTTTGGCCTATAATTTAAGACAACAAGGAGACAAAGTGTGTTAGAGCAAGAGAGAGGTTCCACTAAGACTTGAACTCGGATCGCTGGATTCAAAGTCCAAAGTGCTAACCATTACACCATGGAACCCTTGTTGAGCAAAGCTTCATAAGGGCAATGAGAATATAGGGCACAGTCAAGATTTTTACTGACCTATAGTAACCGTTTACTGATATTATATCGAAGCAGCACTGTTGCTGTTGGATGCTGTGCAATCACAAAGTATTGGCTTCATGTCTCATTTGGATCAAATTCTTCCTCTGGAGTCTAATGATATAGGAATATTACATATTTTCTCTGATGTGCTCTGTTTTTCCAGAATGAAGTGCATCATGCTACTGAATATGTGGGTTCCATGGTGTAATGGTTAGCACTCTGGACTCTGAATCCAGCGATCCGAGTTCAAATCTCGGTGGGACCTTGGGGCTGCTTCTCTTTTAGAGTTGCCTTTCATTTGCAGATAGATATAACAGCAATAGCTTTGTTTTACAGCCCACTTTGATGGCAGTCTTCTTTGACCAAAGAATATTAATAGTTTCTGGGGATGACTCTCTTTTGCCACAAAGAAACTGCCCACTCTCATATCTCCAAAGCTCCAAGGTATAATGGCTATTAAACTGGCTTTTGATCTCAGCGATTTGCATTGAAAGCCCAGGAGGCCCCTAAAATCAGTTGAATTGTTTCCTGATAATTTAGAGTTTATTTCTTCTTTCGAGAAAGGTGTGATCCAAATAAAGTAAGTACATTTAAACAAGGGCACTTGATCAGTAAATGCACTACTTTCTAGAACTCATAACTCTTGTAAGTTATAAAAAGTTTGCTCTCCATACAGTTTGTCAACTCAAAGAATTACATTTTTTACACATTTAATAAGACCATCAAATTGCTTGAAACATAGGAATGATTGTGAAAGTGAATATGATTCACCAAAATAATTGTATAACATTTTTTAATGTTAATAAAATAGGGCTTTTTCCAATCTTTTCACATCAATGTTGTTTCTGCATGTTCCAGTGAGCAGAGAATCTACTGCACATAGTGTGTACATTTTTCTTTTCATAGAGTTAAGGTTGGACATTATTCATCTGTGGAAAATGTTTCTGAGAGATATCTGGGTGCCCACTCTGATTGACCTTAGGGATTGTACATTAACGATATGTAGTTGCATCACTGTATTGGTATCAGGCACCAAAGCGCATTTAAATGTAATGTCGTGCAGAGAGAGAGAGAGTGTGAAAACAGCTACCTGAGTCGACTGAACTTCTGAATATTAACTCTGTTGAATTGTAATTTGAGAAATTAGAAAATGGAGTGTAAGAGCAAGATAATGGTTCCACCGAGACTTGAACTCGGATCGTTGGATTCAAAGTCCAAAGTGCTAACCATTACACCATGGAACCCTTGCAAGCTGCACCTGAGAACGTTGAATCAGAAATGGCAATATAGAGCACATTTACAATTTTTACAGATTCATAGTCCCAATTGACTGATATAATACAAACACAGCGATGTTGTCGATTGACGTTGTGCTATAGCAATCTCTGTGCTTTATAGAGCATGTAGATCAAATTCTTCCTCTTGAGGCATATGATTAAGCAATATTAAATATTGTTTCTGACTGCCTCTGTTTTGGCATAATGAAGTTCAGCATTTGCGGAAGTATTTAGGTTCCATGGTCTAATGGTTAGTAGGCTGGACTCTGAATTTAGTAATCTGACATGTTATAGCTATATTTTGTTTTCCTTTGGGTGTATTGTCATTTTATGCACATAGATTTCCTAGCAGTGGCTGTGATGAATAGTTCAATTTGATAGCAGCTTCCTTTTGAGAATTTGAAAAAAAAAGAATTAAATAGTCTCGCTGGATGACTCTGCTTTGATTTCTATGTGCACATCCCTTTTGCGTTTCAGAGGGATTGACCAACATACACAACAGTGCTTGGAAGACCTCTTCCTCCCTCATGGCATGTAAAGCTAACCTCTCTCCTACCTTGTGTTTTTTTACTTTTTAACTTCCCCTTCCGAGTCATGATCATGTAACTGAATTTACATTTTTAGATTTTAACTGCAGTAGTTGCTTGTTTTTCATTTTTATTTTTTGTGTACGCATACATCCCTTTTTGTGGGGAGGGGGGAGTGATGTCTGTTTACTTATATTAGCTAATATAGGTCATTTTATGTCCGCTTACAATATGTGTCAGGATTTTTTATGTCGTTTCCAATCAATGTCTAATATCAAGTGGTTTGCAGCAGTCATACAAAGGCACGTAACACCCCCAAAACACCTACATAAGTTAGAAATACTCCGGAAGAGTACTCAGTTTATGAAAAGGCGGTGAATCCCAAATAGAACTGTAAATGTAAGCTAGCAAGCAGACCGTGCACCCCTGTTTGGAACTATGACCTGTGTGTTGCCCTCTATTAACAGAACAATGTAACTGCAGCCCATGTCACATAAAATAGAAAGTAGAGATTATGCAAATTAACTCCCAGAAGAGCCTGTGTCATGCTTTTCACACCAAGAAACATCCACACATAGATCCCTGCGAACCTCAAAAACGTACAGGAAACCCTGTCCAGCGCTTTGCTCCCAGAGGAGATAAGGTTGAAAAACCACCCTATGTTAAAAGTGTCCATCATCCACGCCAGCTGCCCTGTCTATAGAACCTGGCCGTTCGGGGCCGTTCGGGGCCTAGGGGCATGAGTGGAAGGGTTTAACCTGCCTGGGTTCTTGGGCATGGTTTCATCATGCCTCAGTTTACAATGGCACTCTGCCACTTTGTCAGGCTGTAAAGAAGCCTGACTCCTGCAGAGCAAAAGATCTGATTATTTCCTTACATGTTTTGTACGTAAGAATGCGGATGGTGCTCTGAGCCTCCTATGGTGATTATTAAGCATGGTATACATACCATAGCATGTAACTGTGCCTACAAATGGAACATTTTGTTCATTTATTAGGGAGTTGTGAAAATGGCAAAATCAAATTGCCATTACTGACACAGACCAGCTGCCGCTGTCCGGACATTTCGTCGAAAGACATTTCGTCGAAAGACATTTGGTCGACGTAATTTGGTCGAAAGCCAAATGGTCGATTTTTTAATTTATTTATATATATATTTTTTAGGTTGTAGTTTAGGGAAAAAAAGGGGTTTTTAGAAAAAAAGGGGGTTGGGGGGACCCCTCCAAACCCCCCCCCAAAAAAAAAAGTGAAAATAAAAAACAAAAGCAATTCGACCATTTGGTTTTCGACCAAATGGTTTCGACCAATTGTCCTGTCGACAAATTTTTTTCGACGAAATGTCTGGCAACCCAGCTGCCGACTGTTGCTTTTGACAGGAGTTCCAGGTGTATAAACTGAGGAGATCACCAGTTCAATTACCTGTGAACGCATTTTGAAGCTCATTCACAACCAGTTCATGCCCGTTCTCTCCATTTTGGCTTTCTGGCTGGCCGAGGGGCCCTTCAGTAATGTTCTTTGCTAACCATTACACCATGGGCCCCTTGCTGGTGCAACCTGACAGAGTTGTAACAGAAATGAGAATCGAGATCTCATGCATCATTTTAACAAACTCATATTCCTAGCCCACGGATATTATGCAAATGTGGAACTGTTTAGTTGGTTGTTGCGCAATAGCAAACTCTTTGCTTTACAGCTCATTTGGATAGGATTCTTCCTATGGAGGCATAAGATAAAAGAATATTGCATACATTCTCTAAAAGGCTCTTTTTTTGCTGCAATGACGTTCATCATGTCACTAAGTATGTAGGTTCCATGGTGTAATGGTTAGCACTCTGGACTCTGAATCCAGCGATCCAAGTTCAAATCTCGGTGGGACCTTGGGAATTACTGTGTTTGTTTTCCTCTCAGTGTCTTGTTTTAATAGCAATGACGCTGCTGTGTCGCCCACTTTCATAGCATTATTCCCTGGGTGCATTTGAAGAAAGAAAGATTTTCCATGGATGACGCTCTTTAGCCACAATGAAACCCACCACTTTCTGTGGTGTGAAAGACCCATGGTGTAATGGTAGCACCCTGGAGGTTGAATCCAATAATTTGCATTCAAATCTCTGTAAGAGTTTACCATCAGTCGAACCTTTCCCTTATCGTTTATTGTGGATGTCTTCTTTGAAGAAAGGTATGATCCAACTAAAGTAAGTACATTCACGAATGGGCCCTTGGTCGGTACAAACAGTATTTATACACCTCAGGCCTTTTGTGAATTAAGAAAAGTGTGTTCTTCGTTCTATTTTTCATCTCAAACTGATACCTTAATTTTACAAACATGTAAAGACTGTTAAGACGCTTGATTAATATCATTGATTCTGAATGTGGTCACTTTTCATAGGATTAACCCTTTAACAATTTTGAAAGAGAATGGCGATACAATAGAGCTGCTTTCCCAAAATGGTATTATTAATGTTGTTGCTGCATCTTCAAGTAAAAAGAGAATCCATTGGGTCACAGATTGAGCATGTTTCTTAACATTGAGTTAAGTTTGAAAATTTCAAATCTTTTATGTATGTTTCCGATGCAGATCTGCCCATCGACTCAGAATGACCTCACTGTTCATACATTTAAAATAAATGCATAAAGGTTAAGGTGCTAGGCACAAAAGTGGATTTTTATGAAAAGTTATGCCAGAGAGTGAGAGCGAAAATGAATACCCTACACCACTAACCTTATGAATATTACTATCTTTGGCCTATAATTCAAGACAACAAGGAGACAAAGTGTGTTAGAGCAAGAGAGAGGTTCCACCGAGACTTGAACTCGGATCTCTGGATTCAAAGTCCAAAGTGCTAACCATTACACCATGGAACCATTGTTGATCAGAGCTTCATAAGGGCAATGAGAATATAGGGCACAGTCAAGATTTTTACTGACCTATAGTAACCGTTTACTGATATTATATCGAAGCAGCACTGTTGCTGTTGGATGCTGTGCAATCGCAAAGTATTGGCTTCATGTCTCATTTGGATCAAATTCTTCCTCTGGAGTCTAATGATATAGGAATATTACATATTTTCTCTGATGTGCTCTGTTTTTCCAGAATGAAGTGCATCATGCTACTGAATATGTGGGTTCCATGGTGTAATGGTTAGCACTCTGGACTCTGAATCCAGCGATCCGAGTTCAAGTCTCAGTGGGACCTTGGGGCTGCTTCTCTTTTAGAGTTGCCTTTCATTTGCAGATAGATATAACAGCAATAGCTTTGCTTTACAGCCCACTTTGATGGCAGTCTTCTTTGACCAAAGAATATTAATAGTTTCTGGGGATGACTCTCTTTTGCCAAAAAGAAACTGCCCACTCTCATATCTCCAAAGCTCCAAGGTATAATGGCTATTAAACTGGCTTTTGATCTCAGCGATTTGCATTGAAAGCCCAGGAGGCCCCTAAAATCAGTTGAATTGTTTCCTGATAATTTAGAGTTTATTTCTTCTTTCGAGAAAGGTGTGATCCAAATAAAGTAAGTACATTTAAACAAGGGCACTTGATCAGTTAATGCACTACTTTCTAGAACTCATAACTCTTGTAAGTTATAAAACGTTTGCTCTCCATACAGTTTGTCAACTCAAAGAATTACATTTTTTACACATTTAATAAGACCATCAAATTGCTTGAAACATAGGAATGATTGTGAAAGTGAATATGATTCACCAAAATAATTGTATAACATTTTTTAATGTTAATAAAATAGGGCTTTTTCCAATCTTTTCACATCAATGTTGTTTCTGCATGTTCCAGTGAGCAGAGAATCTACTGCACATAGTGTGTACATTTTTCTTTTCATAGAGTTAAGGTTGGACATTATTCATCTGTGGAAAATGTTTCTGAGAGATATCTGGGTGCCCACTCTGATTGACCTTAGGGATTGTACATTAACGATATGTAGTTGCATCACTGTAGTGGTATCAGGCACCAAAGTGCATTTAAATGTAATGTCGTGCAGAGAGAGAGAGAGTGTGAAAACGGCTACCTGAGTCGACTGAACTTCTGAATATTAACTCTGTTGAATTGTAATTTGAGAAATTAGAAAATGGAGTGTAAGAGCAAGATAACGGTTCCACGGAGACTTGAACTCGGATCGTTGGATTCAAAGTCCTAACCATTACACCATGGAACCCTTGCAAGAGGCACCTGAGAGCGTTGAATCAGAAATGGCAATATAGAGCACATTTACAATTTTTACAGATTCATAGTCCCAATTGACTGATATCATACAAACACAGCGATGTTGTCGATTGACGTTGTGCTATAGCAATCTCTGTGCTTTATAGAGCATGTAGATCAAATTCTTCCTCTTGAGGCATATGATTAAGCAATATTAAATATTGTTTCTGACTGCCTCTGTTTTGGCATAATGAAGTTCAGCATTTGCGGAAGTATTTAGGTTCCATGGTCTAATGGTTAGTAGGCTGGACTCTGAATTTAGTAATCTGACATGTTATAGCTATATTTTGTTTTCCTTTGGGTGTATTGTCATTTTATGCACATAGATTTCCTAGCAGTGGCTGTGATGAATAGTTCAATTTGATAGCAGCTTCCTTTTGAGAATTTGAAAAAAAAAGAATTAAATAGTCTCGCTGGATGACTCTGCTTTGATTTCTATGTGCACATCCCTTTTGCGTTTCAGAGGGATTGACCAACATACACAACAGTGCTCGGAAGACCTCTTCCTCCCTCATGGCATGTAAAGCTAACCTCTCTCCTACCTTGTGTTTTTTTACTTTTTAACTTCCCCTTCCGAGTCATGATCATGTAACTGAATTTACATTTTTAGATTTTAACTGCAGTAGTTGCTTGTTTTTCATTTTTATTTTTTGTGTACGCATACATCCCTTTTTGTGGGGAGGGGGGAGTGATGTCTGTTTACTTATATTAGCTAATATAGGTCATTTTATGTCCGCTTACAATATGTGTCAGGATTTTTTATGTCGTTTCCAATCAATGTCTAATATCAAGTGGTTTGCAGCAGTCATACAAAGGCACGTAACACCCCCAAAACACCTACATAAGTTAGAAATACTCCGGAAGAGTACTCAGTTTATGAAAAGGCGGTGAATCCCAAATAGAACTGTAAATGTAAGCTAGCAAGCAGACCGTGCACCCCTGTTTGGAACTATGACCTGTGTGTTGCCCTCTATTAACAGAACAATGTAACTGCAGCCCATGTCACATAAAATAGAAAGTAGAGATTATGCAAATTAACTCCCAGAAGAGCCTGGTGTCACCCCAAAAGGTGTCATGCTTTTCACACCAAGAAACATCCACACATAGATCCCTGCGAACCTCAAAAACGTACAGGAAACCCTGTCCAGCGCTTTGCTCCCAGAGGAGATAAGGTTGAAAAACCACCCTATGTTAAAAGTGTCCATAATCCATGCCAGCTGCCCTGTCTATAGAACCTCGCCGTTCGGGGCCGTTCGGGGCCTAGGGGCATGAGTGGAAGGGTTTAACCTGCCTGGGTTCTTGGGCATGGTTTCATCATGCCTCAGTTTACAATGGCACTCTGCCACTTTGTCAGGCTTTAAAGAAGCCTGACTCCTGCAGAGCAAAAGATCTGATTATTTCCTTACATGTTTTGTACGTACGAATGCGGATGGTGCTCTGAGCCTCCTATGGTGGTTATTAAGCATGGTATACATACCATAGCATGTAACTGTGCCTACAAATGGAACATTTTGTTCATTTATTAGGGAGTTGTGAAAATGGCAAAATCAAATTGCCATTACTGACACAGACCAGCTGCCGCTGTCCGGCCATTTCGTCGAAAGACATTTGGTCGAAAGACATTTGGTCGACGTAATTTGGTCGAAAGCCAAATGGTCGATTTTTTAATTTATTTATATATATCTTTTTTAGGTTGTAGTTTAGGGAAAAAAAGGGTTTTTTAGAAAAAAAGGGGGTTGGGGGGACCCCCCAAACCCCCCCCCAAAAAAAAAGTGAAAATAAAAAACAAAAGCAATTCGACCATTTGGTTTTCGACCAAATGGTTTCGACCAATTGTCCTGTCGACAAATTTTTTTCGACGAAATGTCTGGCAACCCAGCTGCCGACTGTTGCTTTTGACAGGAGTTCCAGGTGTATAAACTGAGGAGATCACCAGTTCAATTACCTGTGAACGCATTTTGAAGCTCATTCTCAACCAGTTCATGCCCGTTCTCTCCATTTTGGCTTTCTGGCTGGCCGAGGGGCCCTTCAGTAATGTTCTTTGCTAACCATTACACCATGGGCCCCTTGCTGGTGCAACCTGACAGAGTTGTAACAGAAATGAGAATCGAGATCTCATGCATCATTTTAACAAACTCATATTCCTAGCCCACGGATATTATGCAAATGTGGAACTGTTTAGTTGGTTGTTGCGCAATAGCAAACTCTTTGCTTTACAGCTCATTTGGATAGGATTCTTCCTCTGGAGGCATAAGATAAAAGAATATTGCATACATTCTCTAAAAGGCTCTTTTTTTGCTGCAATGACGTTCATCATGTCACTAAGTATGTAGGTTCCATGGTGTAATGGTTAGCACTCTGGACTCTGAATCCAGCGATCCAAGTTCAAATCTCGGTGGGACCTTGGGAATTACTGTGTTTGTTTTCCTCTCAGTGTCTTGTTTTAATAGCAATGACGCTGCTGTGTCGCCCACTTTCATAGCATTATTCCCTGGGTGCATTTGAAGAAAGAAAGATTTTCCATGGATGACGCTCTTTAGCCACAATGAAACCCACCACTTTCTGTGGTGTGAAAGACCCATGGTGTAATGGTAGCACCCTGGAGGTTGAATCCAATAATTTGCATTCAAATCTCTGTAAGAGTTTACCATCAGTCGAACCTTTCCCTTATCGTTTATTGTGGATGTCTTCTTTGAAGAAAGGTATGATCCAACTAAAGTAAGTACATTCACGAATGGGCCCTTGGTCGGTACAAACAGTATTTATACACCTCAGGCCTTTTGTGAATTAAGAAAAGTGTGTTCTTCGTTCTATTTTTCATCTCAAACTGATACCTTCATTTTACAAACATGTAAAGACTGTTAAGACGCTTGATTAATATCATTGATTCTGAATGTGGTCGCTTTTCATAGGATTAACCCTTTAACAATTTTGAAAGAGAATGGCGATACAATAGAGCTGCTTTCCCAAAATGGTATTATTAATGTTGTTGCTGCATCTTCAAGTAAAAAGAGAATCCATTGGGTCACAGATTGAGCATGTTTCTTAACATTGAGTTAAGTTTGAAAATTTCAAATCTTTTATGTATGTTTCCGATGCAGATCTGCCCATCGACTCAGAATGACCTCACTGTTCATACATTTAAAATAAATGCATAAAGGTTAAGGTGCTAGGCACAAAAGTGGATTTTTATGAAAAGTTATGCCAGAGAGTGAGAGCGAAAATGAATACCCTACACCACTAACCTTATGAATATTACTATCTTTGGCCTATAATTTAAGACAACAAGGAGACAAAGTGTGTTAGAGCAAGAGAGAGGTTCTACCGAGACTTGAACTCGGATCGCTGGATTCAAAGTCCAAAGTGCTAACCATTACACCATGGAACCATTGTTGAGCAGAGCTTCATAAGGGCAATGAGAATATAGGGCACAGTCAAGATTTTTACTGACCTATAGTAACCGTTTACTGATATTATATCGAAGCAGCACTGTTGCTGTTGGATGCTGTGCAATCGCAAAGTATTGGCTTCATGTCTCATTTGGATCAAATTCTTCCTCTGGAGTCTAATGATATAGGAATATTACATATTTTCTCTGATGTGCTCTGTTTTTCCAGAATGAAGTGCATCATGCTACTGAATATGTGTGTTCCATGGTGTAATGGTTAGCACTCTGGACTCTGAATCCAGCGATCCGAGTTCAAGTCTCAGTGGGACCATGGGGCTGCTTCTCTTTTAGAGTTGCCTTTCATTTGCAGATAGATATAACAGCAATAGCTTTGCTTTACAGTCCACTTTGATGGCAGTCTTCTTTGACCAAAGAATATTAATAGTTTCTGGGGATGACTCTCTTTTGCCACAAAGAAACTGCCCACTCTCATATCTCCAAAGCTCCAAGGTATAATGGCTATTAAACTGGCTTTTGATCTCAGCGATTTGCATTGAAAGCCCAGGAGGCCCCTAAAATCAGTTGAATTGTTTCCTGATAATTTAGAGTTTATTTCTTCTTTCGAGAAAGGTGTGATCCAAATAAAGTAAGTACATTTAAACAAGGGCACTTGATCAGTAAATGCACTACTTTCTAGAACTCATAACTCTTGTAAGTTATAAAAAGTTTGCTCTCCATACAGTTTGTCAACTCAAAGAATTACATTTTTTACACATTTAATAAGACCATCAAATTGCTTGAAACATAGGAATGATTGTGAAAGTGAATATGATTCACCAAAATAATTGTATAACATTTTTTAATGTTAATAAAATAGGGCTTTTTCCAATCTTTTCACATCAATGTTTGATTCTGCATGTTCCAGTGAGCAGAGAATCTACTGCACATAGTGTGTACATTTTTCTTTTCATAGAGTTAAGGTTGGACATTATTCATCTGTGGAAAATGTTTCTGAGAGATATCTGGGTGCCCACTCTGATTGACCTTAGGGATTGTACATTAACGATATGTAGTTGCATCACTGTAGTGGTATCAGGCACCAAAGTGCATTTAAATGTAATGTCGTGCAGAGAGAGAGAGAGTGTGAAAACGGCTACCTGAGTCGACTGAACTTCTGAATATTAACTCTGTTGAATTGTAATTTGAGAAATTAGAAAATGGAGTGTAAGAGCAAGATAACGGTTCCACCGAGACTTGAACTCGGATCGTTGGATTCAAAGTCCTAACCATTACACCATGGAACCCTTGCAAGAGGCACCTGAGAGCGTTGAATCAGAAATGGCAATATAGAGCACATTTACAATTTTTACAGATTCATAGTCCCAATTGACTGATATCATACAAACACAGCGATGTTGTCGATTGACGTTGTGCTATAGCAATCTCTGTGCTTTATAGAGCATGTAGATCAAATTCTTCCTCTTGAGGCATATGATTAAGCAATATTAAATATTGTTTCTGACTGCCTCTGTTTTGGCATAATGAAGTTCAGCATTTGCGGAAGTATTTAGGTTCCATGGTCTAATGGTTAGTAGGCTGGACTCTGAATTTAGTAATCTGACATGTTATAGCTATATTTTGTTTTCCTTTGGGTGTATTGTCATTTTATGCACATAGATTTCCTAGCAGTGGCTGTGATGAATAGTTCAATTTGATAGCAGCTTCCTTTTGAGAATTTGAAAAAAAAAGAATTAAATAGTCTCGCTGGATGACTCTGCTTTGATTTCTATGTGCACATCCCTTTTGCGTTTCAGAGGGATTGACCAACATACACAACAGTGCTCGGAAGACCTCTTCCTCCCTCATGGCATGTAAAGCTAACCTCTCTCCTACCTTGTGTTTTTTTACTTTTTAACTTCCCCTTCCGAGTCATGATCATGTAACTGAATTTACATTTTTAGATTTTAACTGCAGTAGTTGCTTGTTTTTCATTTTTATTTTTTGTGTACGCATACATCCCTTTTTGTGGGGAGGGGGGAGTGATGTCTGTTTACTTATATTAGCTAATATAGGTCATTTTATGTCCGCTTACAATATGTGTCAGGATTTTTTATGTCGTTTCCAATCAATGTCTAATATCAAGTGGTTTGCAGCAGTCATACAAAGGCACGTAACACCCCCAAAACACCTACATAAGTTAGAAATACTCCGGAAGAGTACTCAGTTTATGAAAAGGCGGTGAATCCCAAATAGAACTGTAAATGTAAGCTAGCAAGCAGACCGTGCACCCCTGTTTGGAACTATGACCTGTGTGTTGCCCTCTATTAACAGAACAATGTAACTGCAGCCCATGTCACATAAAATAGAAAGTAGAGATTATGCAAATTAACTCCCAGAAGAGCCTGGTGTCACCCCAAAAGGTGTCATGCTTTTCACACCAAGAAACATCCACACATAGATCCCTGCGAACCTCAAAAACGTACAGGAAACCCTGTCCAGCGCTTTGCTCCCAGAGGAGATAAGGTTGAAAAACCACCCTATGTTAAAAGTGTCCATAATCCATGCCAGCTGCCCTGTCTATAGAACCTCGCCGTTCGGGGCCGTTCGGGGCCTAGGGGCATGAGTGGAAGGGTTTAACCTGCCTGGGTTCTTGGGCATGGTTTCATCATGCCTCAGTTTACAATGGCACTCTGCCACTTTGTCAGGCTTTAAAGAAGCCTGACTCCTGCAGAGCAAAAGATCTGATTATTTCCTTACATGTTTTGTACGTAAGAATGCGGATGGTGCTCTGAGCCTCCTATGGTGGTTATTAAGCATGGTATACATACCATAGCATGTAACTGTGCCTACAAATGGAACATTTTGTTCATTTATTAGGGAGTTGTGAAAATGGCAAAATCAAATTGCCATTACTGACACAGACCAGCTGCCGCTGTCCGGCCATTTCGTCGAAAGACATTTGGTCGAAAGACATTTGGTCGACGTAATTTGGTCGAAAGCCAAATGGTCGATTTTTTAATTTATTTATATATATCTTTTTTAGGTTGTAGTTTAGGGAAAAAAAGGGTTTTTTAGAAAAAAAGGGGGTTGGGGGGACCCCCCAAACCCCCCCCCAAAAAAAAAGTGAAAATAAAAAACAAAAGCAATTCGACCATTTGGTTTTCGACCAAATGGTTTCGACCAATTGTCCTGTCGACAAATTTTTTTCGACGAAATGTCTGGCAACCCAGCTGCCGACTGTTGCTTTTGACAGGAGTTCCAGGTGTATAAACTGAGGAGATCACCAGTTCAATTACCTGTGAACGCATTTTGAAGCTCATTCTCAACCAGTTCATGCCCGTTCTCTCCATTTTGGCTTTCTGGCTGGCCGAGGGGCCCTTCAGTAATGTTCTTTGCTAACCATTACACCATGGGCCCCTTGCTGGTGCAACCTGACAGAGTTGTAACAGAAATGAGAATCGAGATCTCATGCATCATTTTAACAAACTCATATTCCTAGCCCACGGATATTATGCAAATGTGGAACTGTTTAGTTGGTTGTTGCGCAATAGCAAACTCTTTGCTTTACAGCTCATTTGGATAGGATTCTTCCTCTGGAGGCATAAGATAAAAGAATATTGCATACATTCTCTAAAAGGCTCTTTTTTTGCTGCAATGACGTTCATCATGTCACTAAGTATGTAGGTTCCATGGTGTAATGGTTAGCACTCTGGACTCTGAATCCAGCGATCCAAGTTCAAATCTCGGTGGGACCTTGGGAATTACTGTGTTTGTTTTCCTCTCAGTGTCTTGTTTTAATAGCAATGACGCTGCTGTGTCGCCCACTTTCATAGCATTATTCCCTGGGTGCATTTGAAGAAAGAAAGATTTTCCATGGATGACGCTCTTTAGCCACAATGAAACCCACCACTTTCTGTGGTGTGAAAGACCCATGGTGTAATGGTAGCACCCTGGAGGTTGAATCCAATAATTTGCATTCAAATCTCTGTAAGAGTTTACCATCAGTCGAACCTTTCCCTTATCGTTTATTGTGGATGTCTTCTTTGAAGAAAGGTATGATCCAACTAAAGTAAGTACATTCACGAATGGGCCCTTGGTCGGTACAAACAGTATTTATACACCTCAGGCCTTTTGTGAATTAAGAAAAGTGTGTTCTTCGTTCTATTTTTCATCTCAAACTGATACCTTCATTTTACAAACATGTAAAGACTGTTAAGACGCTTGATTAATATCATTGATTCTGAATGTGGTCGCTTTTCATAGGATTAACCCTTTAACAATTTTGAAAGAGAATGGCGATACAATAGAGCTGCTTTCCCAAAATGGTATTATTAATGTTGTTGCTGCATCTTCAAGTAAAAAGAGAATCCATTGGGTCACAGATTGAGCATGTTTCTTAACATTGAGTTAAGTTTGAAAATTTCAAATCTTTTATGTATGTTTCCGATGCAGATCTGCCCATCGACTCAGAATGACCTCACTGTTCATACATTTAAAATAAATGCATAAAGGTTAAGGTGCTAGGCACAAAAGTGGATTTTTATGAAAAGTTATGCCAGAGAGTGAGAGCGAAAATGAATACCCTACACCACTAACCTTATGAATATTACTATCTTTGGCCTATAATTTAAGACAACAAGGAGACAAAGTGTGTTAGAGCAAGAGAGAGGTTCTACCGAGACTTGAACTCGGATCGCTGGATTCAAAGTCCAAAGTGCTAACCATTACACCATGGAACCATTGTTGAGCAGAACTTCATAAGGGCAATGAGAATATAGGGCACAGTCAAGATTTTTACTGACCTATAGTAACCGTTTACTGATATTATATCGAAGCAGCACTGTTGCTGTTGGATGCTGTGCAATCGCAAAGTATTGGCTTCATGTCTCATTTGGATCAAATTCTTCCTCTGGAGTCTAATGATATAGGAATATTACATATTTTCTCTGATGTGCTCTGTTTTTCCAGAATGAAGTGCATCATGCTACTGAATATGTGTGTTCCATGGTGTAATGGTTAGCACTCTGGACTCTGAATCCAGCGATCCGAGTTCAAGTCTCAGTGGGACCTTGGGGCTGCTTCTCTTTTAGAGTTGCCTTTCATTTGCAGATAGATATAACAGCAATAGCTTTGCTTTACAGTCCACTTTGATGGCAGTCTTCTTTGACCAAAGAATATTAATAGTTTCTGGGGATGACTCTCTTTTGCCACAAAGAAACTGCCCACTCTCATATCTCCAAAGCTCCAAGGTATAATGGCTATTAAACTGGCTTTTGATCTCAGCGATTTGCATTGAAAGCCCAGGAGGCCCCTAAAATCAGTTGAATTGTTTCCTGATAATTTAGAGTTTATTTCTTCTTTCGAGAAAGGTGTGATCCAAATAAAGTAAGTACATTTAAACAAGGGCACTTGATCAGTAAATGCACTACTTTCTAGAACTCATAACTCTTGTAAGTTATAAAAAGTTTGCTCTCCATACAGTTTGTCAACTCAAAGAATTACATTTTTTACACATTTAATAAGACCATCAAATTGCTTGAAACATAGGAATGATTGTGAAAGTGAATATGATTCACCAAAATAATTGTATAACATTTTTTAATGTTAATAAAATAGGGCTTTTTCCAATCTTTTCACATCAATGTTTGATTCTGCATGTTCCAGTGAGCAGAGAATCTACTGCACATAGTGTGTATATTTTTCTTTTCATAGAGTTAAGGTTGGACATTATTCATCTGTGGAAAATGTTTCTGAGAGATATCTGGGTGCCCACTCTGATTGACCTTAGGGATTGTACATTAACGATATGTAGTTGCATCACTGTATTGGTATCAGGCACCAAAGTGCATTTAAATGTAATGTCGTGCAGAGAGAGAGAGAGTGTGAAAACGGCTACCTGAGTCGACAGAACTTCTGAATATTAACTCTGTTGAATTGTAATTTGAGAAATTAGAAAATGGAGTGTAAGAGCAAGATAACGGTTCCACCGAGACTTGAACTCGGATCGTTGGATTCAAAGTCCAAAAGTGCTAACCATTACACGATGGAACCCTTGCAAGCTGCACCTGAGAGCGTTGAATCAGAAATGGCAATATAGAGCACATTTACAATTTTTACAGATTCATAGTCCCAATTGACTGATATCATACAAACACAGCGATGTTGTCGATTGACGTTGTGCTATAGCAATCTCTGTGCTTTATAGAGCATGTAGATCAAATTCTTCCTCTTGAGGCATATGATTAAGCAATATTAAATATTGTTTCTGACTGCCTCTGTTTTGGCATAATGAAGTTCAGCATTTGCGGAAGTATTTAGGTTCCATGGTATAATGGTTAGTAGGCTGGACTCTGAATTTAGTAATCTGACATGTTATAGCTATATTTTGTTTTCCTTTGGGTGTATTGTCATTTTATGCACATAGATTTCCTAGCAGTGGCTGTGATGAATAGTTCAATTTGATAGCAGCTTCCTTTTGAGAATTTGAAAAAAAAAGAATTAAATAGTCTCGCTGGATGACTCTGCTTTGATTTCTATGTGCACATCCCTTTTGCGTTTCAGAGGGATTGACCAACATACACAACAGTGCTTGGAAGACCTCTTCCTCCCTCATGGCATGTAAAGCTAACCTCTCTCCTACCTTGTGTTTTTTTACTTTTTAACTTCCCCTTCCGAGTCATGATCATGTAACTGAATTTACATTTTTAGATTTTAACTGCAGTAGTTGCTTGTTTTTCATTTTTATTTTTTGTGTACGCATACATCCCTTTTTGTGGGGAGGGGGGAGTGATGTCTGTTTACTTATATTAGCTAATATAGGTCATTTTATGTCCGCTTACAATATGTGTCAGGATTTTTTATGTCGTTTCCAATCAATGTCTAATATCAAGTGGTTTGCAGCAGTCATACAAAGGCACGTAACACCCCCAAAACACCTACATAAGTTAGAAATACTCCGGAAGAGTACTCAGTTTATGAAAAGGCGGTGAATCCCAAATAGAACTGTAAATGTAAGCTAGCAAGCAGACCGTGCACCCCTGTTTGGAACTATGACCTGTGTGTTGCCCTCTATTAACAGAACAATGTAACTGCAGCCCATGTCACATAAAATAGAAAGTAGAGATTATGCAAATTAACTCCCAGAAGAGCCTGGTGTCACCCCAAAAGGTGTCATGCTTTTCACACCAAGAAACATCCACACATAGATCCCTGCGAACCTCAAACACGTACAGGAAACCCTGTCCAGCGCTTTGCTCCCAGAGGAGATAAGGTTGAAAAACCACCCTATGTTAAAAGTGTCCATAATCCATGCCAGCTGCCCTGTCTATAGAACCTGGCCGTTCGGGGCCTGAGTGGAAGGGTTTAACCTGCCTGGGTTCTTGGGCATGGTTTCATCATGCCTCAGTTTACAATGGCACTCTGCCACTTTGTCAGGCTTTAAAGAAGCCTGACTCCTGCAGAGCAAAAGATCTGATTATTTCCTTACATGTTTTGTACGTAAGAATGCGGATGGTGCTCTGAGCCTCCTATGGTGGTTATTAAGCATGGTATACATACCATAGCATGTAACTGTGCCTACAGATGGAACATTTTGTTCATTTATTAGGGAGTTGTGAAAATGGCAAAATCAAATTGCCATTACTGACACAGACCAGCTGCCGCTGTCCGGACATTTCGTCGAAAGACATTTAGTCGAAAGACATTTGGTCGACGTAATTTGGTCGAAAGCCAAATGGTCGATTTTTTAATTTATTTATATATATATTTTTTAGGTTGTAGTTTAGGGAAAAAAGGGGTTTTTAGAAAAAAAGGGGGTTGGGGGGACCCCCCCAAACCCCCCCCAAAAAAAAAAGTGAAAATAAAAAACAAAAGCAATTCGACCATTTGGTTTTCGACCAAATGGTTTCGACCAATTGTGCTGTCGACACATTTTTTTCAACGAAATGTCTGGCAACCCAGCTGCCGACTGTTGCTTTTGACAGGAGTTCCAGGTGTATAAACTGAGGAGATCACCAGTTCAATTACCTGTGAACGCATTTTGAAGCTCATTCACAACCAGTTCATGCCCGTTCTCTCCATTTTGGCTTTCTGGCTGGCCGAGGGGCCCTTCAGTAATGTTCTTTGCTAACCATTACACCATGGGCCCCTTGCTGGTGCAACCTGACAGAGTTGTAACAGAAATGAGAATCGAGATCTCATGCATCATTTTAACAAACTCATATTCCTAGCCCACGGATATTATGCAAATGTGGAACTGTTTAGTTGGTTGGTGCGCAATAGCAAACTCTTTGCTTTACAGCTCATTTGGATAGGATTCTTCCTCTGGAGGCATAAGATAAAAGAATATTGCATACATTCTCTAAAAGGCTCTTTTTTTGCTGCAATGACGTTCATCATGTCACTAAGTATGTAGGTTCCATGGTGTAATGGTTAGCACTCTGGACTCTGAATCCAGCGATCCAAGTTCAAATCTCGGTGGGACCTTGGGAATTACTGTGTTTGTTTTCCTCTCAGTGTCTTGTTTTAATAGCAATGACGCTGCTGTGTCGCCCACTTTCATAGCATTATTCCCTGGGTGCATTTGAAGAAAGAAAGATTTTCCATGGATGACCCTCTTTAGCCACAATGAAACCCACCACTTTCTGTGGTGTGAAAGACCCATGGTGTAATGGTAGCACCCTGGAGGTTGAATCCAATAATTTGCATTCAAATCTCTGTAAGAGTTTACCATCAGTCGCACCTTTCCCTTATCGTTTATTGTGGATGTCTTCTTTGAAGATAGGTATGATCCAACTAAAGTAAGTACATTCACGAATGGGCCCTTGGTCGGTACAAACAGTATTTATACACCTCAGGCCTTTTGTGAATTAAGAAAAGTGTGTTCTTCGTTCTATTTTTCATCTCAAACTGATACCTTCATTTTACAAACATGTAAAGACTGTTAAGACGCTTGATTAATATCATTGATTCTGAATGTGGTCGCTTTTCATAGGATTAACCCTTTAACAATTTTGAAAGAGAATGGCGATACAATAGAGCTGCTTTCCCAAAGTGGTATTATTAATGTTGTTGCTGCATCTTCAAGTAAAAAGAGAATCCATTGGGTCACAGATTGAGCATGTTTCTTAACATTGAGTTAAGTTTGAAAATTTCAAATCTTTTATGTATGTTTCCGATGCAGATCTGCCCATCGACTCAGAATGACCTCACTGTTCATACATTTAAAATAAATGCATAAAGGTTAAGGTGCTAGGCACAAAAGTGGATTTTTATGAAAAGTTATGCCAGAGAGTGAGAGCGAAAATGAATACCCTACACCACTAACCTTATGAATATTACTATCTTTGGCCTATAATTTAAGACAACAAGGAGACAAAGTGTGTTAGAGCAAGAGAGAGGTTCCACCGAGACTTGAACTCGGATCGCTGGATTCAAAGTCCAAAGTGCTAACCATTACACCATGGAACCCTTGTTGAGCAGAGCTTCATAAGGGCAATGAGAATATAGGGCACAGTCAAGATTTTTACTGACCTATAGTAACCGTTTACTGATATTATATCGAAGCAGCACTGTTGCTGTTGGATGCTGTGCAATCGCAAAGTATTGGCTTCATGTCTCATTTGGATCAAATTCTTCCTCTGGAGTCTAATGATATAGGAATATTACATATTTTCTCTGATGTGCTCTGTTTTTCCAGAATGAAGTGCATCATGCTACTGAATATGTGTGTTCCATGGTGTAATGGTTAGCACTCTGGACTCTGAATCCAGCGATCCGAGTTCAAGTCTCAGTGGGACCTTGGGGCTGCTTCTCTTTTAGAGTTGCCTTTCATTTGCAGATAGATATAACAGCAATAGCTTTGCTTTACAGCCCACTTTGATGGCAGTCTTCTTTGACCAAAGAATATTAATAGTTTCTGGGGATGACTCTCTTTTGCCACAAAGAAACTGCCCACTCTCATATCTCCAAAGCTCCAAGGTATAATGGCTATTAAACTGGCTTTTGATCTCAGCGATTTGCATTGAAAGCCCAGGAGGCCCCTAAAATCAGTTGAATTGTTTCCTGATAATTTAGAGTTTATTTCTTCTTTCGAGAAAGGTGTGATCCAAATAAAGTAAGTACATTTAAACAAGGGCACTTGATCAGTAAATGCACTACTTTCTAGAACTCATAACTCTTGTAAGTTATAAAAAGTTTGCTCTCCATACAGTTTGTCAACTCAAAGAATTACATTTTTTACACATTTAATAAGACCATCAAATTGCTTGAAACATAGGAATGATTGTGAAAGTGAATATGATTCACCAAAATAATTGTATAACATTTTTTAATGTTAATAAAATAGGGCTTTTTCCAATCTTTTCACATCAATGTTGTTTCTGCATGTTCCAGTGAGCAGAGAATCTACTGCACATAGTGTGTACATTTTTCTTTTCATAGAGTTAAGGTTGGACATTATTCATCTGTGGAAAATGTTTCTGAGAGATATCTGGGTGCCCACTCTGATTGACCTTAGGGATTGTACATTAACGATATGTAGTTGCATCACTGTATTGGTATCAGGCACCAAAGTGCATTTAAATGTAATGTCGTGCAGAGAGAGAGAAAGTGTGAAAACGGCTACCTGAGTCGACTGAACTTCTGAATATTAACTCTGTTGAATTGTAATTTGAGAAATTAGAAAATGGAGTGTAAGAGCAAGATAACGGTTCCACCGGGACTTGAACTCGGATCGTTGGATTCAAAGTCCAAAGTGCTAACCATTACACCATGGAACCCTTGCAAGCTGCACCTGAGAGCGTTGAATCAGAAATGGCAATATAGAGCACATTTACAATTTTTACAGATTCATAGTCCCAATTGACTGATAGCATACAAACACAGCGATGTTGTCGATTGACGTTGTGCTATAGCAATCTCTGTGCTTTATAGAGCATGTAGATCAAATTCTTCCTCTTGAGGCATATGATTAAGCAATATTAAATATTGTTTCTGACTGCCTCTGTTTTGGCATAATGAAGTTCAGCATTTGCGGAAGTATTTAGGTTCCATGGTCTAATGGTTAGTAGGCTGGACTCTGAATTTAGTAATCTGACATGTTATAGCTATATTCTGTTTTCCTTTGGGTGTTTTGTCATTTTATGCACATAGATTTCCTAGCAGTGGCTGTGATGAATAGTTCAATTTGATAGCAGCTTCCTTTTGAGAATTTGAAAAAAAAAGAATTAAATAGTCTCGCTGGATGACTCTGCTTTGATTTCTATGTGCACATCCCTTTTGCGTTTCAGAGGGATTGACCAACATACACAACAGTGCTTGGAAGACCTCTTCCTCCCTCATGGCATGTAAAGCTAACCTCTCTCCTACCTTGTGTTTTTTTACTTTTTAACTTCCCCTTCCGAGTCATGATCATGTAACTGAATTTACATTTTTAGATTTTAACTGCAGTAGTTGCTTGTTTTTCATTTTTATTTTTTGTGTACGCATACATCCCTTTTTGTGGGGAGGGGGGAGTGATGTCTGTTTACTTATATTAGCTAATATAGGTCATTTTATGTCCGCTTACAATATGTGTCAGGATTTTTTATGTCGTTTCCAATCAATGTCTAATATCAAGTGGTTTGCAGCAGTCATACAAAGGCACGTAACACCCCCAAAACACCTACATAAGTTAGAAATACTCCGGAAGAGTACCCAGTTTATGAAAAGGCGGTGAATCCCAAATAGAACTGTAAATGTAAGCTAGCAAGCAGACCGTGCACCCCTGTTTGGAACTATGACCTGTGTGTTGCCCTCTATTAACAGAACAATGTAACTGCAGCCCATGTCACATAAAATAGAAAGTAGAGATTATGCAAATTAACTCCCAGAAGAGCCTGGTGTCACCCCAAAAGGTGTCATGCTTTTCACACCAAGAAACATCCACACATAGATCCCTGCGAACCTCAAAAACGTACAGGAAACCCTGTCCAGCGCTTTGCTCCCAGAGGAGATAAGGTTGAAAAACCACCCTATGTTAAAAGTGTCCATAATCCATGCCAGCTGCGCTGTCTATAGAACCTGGCCGTTCGGGGCCTAGGGGCATGAGTGGAAGGGTTTAACCTGCCTGGGTTCTTGGGCATGGTTTCATCATGCCTCAGTTTACAATGGCACTCTGCCACTTTGTCAGGCTTTAAAGAAGCCTGACTCCTGCAGAGCAAAAGATCTGATTATTTCCTTACATGTTTTGTACGTAAGAATGCGGATGGTGCTCTGAGCCTCCTATGGTGGTTATTAAGCATGGTATACATACCATAGCATGTAACTGTGCCTACAAATGGAACATTTTGTTCATTTATTAGGGAGTTGTGAAAATGGCAAAATCCAATTGCCATTACTGACACAGACCAGCTGCCGCTGTCCGGACATTTCGTCGAAAGACATTTCGTCGAAAGACATTTGGTCGACGTAATTTGGTCGAAAGCCAAATGGTCGATTTTTTAATTTATTTATATATATATTTTTTAGGTTGTAGTTTAGGGAAAAAAAGGGGTTTTTAGAAAAAAAGGGGGTTGGGGGGACCCCCCCAAACCCCCCCCCCCAAAAAAAAAGTGAAAATAAAAAACAAAAGCAATTCGACCATTTGGTTTTCGACCAAATGGTTTCGACCAATTGTCCTGTCGACAAATTTTTTTCGACGAAATGTCTGGCAACCCAGCTGCCGACTGTTGCTTTTGACAGGAGTTCCAGGTGTATAAACTGAGGAGATCACCAGTTCAATTACCTGTGAACGCATTTTGAAGCTCATTCACAACCAGTTCATGCCCGTTCTCTCCATTTTGGCTTTCTGGCTGGCCGAGGGGCCCTTCAGTAATGTTCTTTGCTAACCATTACACCATGGGCCCCTTGCTGGTGCAACCTGACAGAGTTGTAACAGAAATGAGAATCGAGATCTCATGCATCATTTTAACAAACTCATATTCCTAGCCGACGGATATTATGCAAATGTGGAACTGTTTAGTTGGATGTTGCGCAATAGCAAACTCTTTGCTTTACAGCTCATTTGGATAGGATTCTTCCTTTGGAGGCATAAGATAAAAGAATATTGCATACATTCTCTAAAAGGCTCTTTTTTTGCTGCAATGACGTTCATCATGTCACTAAGTATGTAGGTTCCATGGTGTAATGGTTAGCACTCTGGACTCTGAATCCAGCGATCCAAGTTCAAATCTCGGTGGGACCTTGGGAATTACTGTGTTTGTTTTCCTCTCAGTGTCTTGTTTTAATAGCAATGACGCTGCTGTGTCGCCCACTTTCATAGCATTATTCCCTGGGTGCATTTGAAGAAAGAAAGATTTTCCATGGATGACGCTCTTTAGCCACAATGAAACCCACCACTTTCTGTGGTGTGAAAGACCCATGGTGTAATGGTAGCACCCTGGAGGTTGAATCCAATAATTTGCATTCAAATCTCTGTAAGAGTTTACCATCAGTCGAACCTTTCCCTTATCGTTTATTGTGGATGTCTTCTTTGAAGAAAGGTATGATCCAACTAAAGTAAGTACATTCACGAATGGGCCCTTGGTCGGTACAAACAGTATTTATACACCTCAGGCCTTTTGTGAATTAAGAAAAGTGTGTTCTTCGTTCTATTTTTCATCTCAAACTGATACCTTCATTTTACAAACATGTAAAGACTGTTAAGACGCTTGATTAATATCATTGATTCTGAATGTGGTCGCTTTTCATAGGATTAACCCTTTAACAATTTTGAAAGAGAATGGCGATACAATAGAGCTGCTTTCCCAAAATGGTATTATTAATGTTGTTGCTGCATCTTCAAGTAAAAAGAGAATCCATTGGGTCACAGATTGAGCATGTTTCTTAACATTGAGTTAAGTTTGAAAATTTCAAATCTTTTATGTATGTTTCCGATGCAGATCTGCCCATCGACTCAGAATGACCTCACTGTTCATACATTTAAAATAAATGCATAAAGGTTAAGGGATAGGCACAAAAGTGGATTTTTATGAAAAGTTATGCCAGAGAGTGAGAGCGAAAATGAATACCCTACACCACTAACCTTATGAATATTACTATCTTTGGCCTATAATTTAAGACAACAAGGAGACAAAGTGTGTTAGAGCAAGAGAGAGGTTCCACCGAGACTTGAACTCGGATCGCTGGATTCAAAGTCCAAAGTGCTAACCATTACACCATGGAACCATTGTTGAGCAGAGCTTCATAAGGGCAATGAGAATATAGGGCACAGTCAAGATTTTTACTGACCTATAGTAACCGTTTACTGATATTATATCGAAGCAGCACTGTTGCTGTTGGATGCTGTGCAATCGCAAAGTATTGGCTTCATGTCTCATTTGGATCAAATTCTTCCTCTGGAGTCTAATGATATAGGAATATTACATATTTTCTCTGATGTGCTCTGTTTTTCCAGAATGAAGTGCATCATGCTACTGAATATGTGGGTTCCATGGTGTAATGGTTAGCACTCTGGACTCTGAATCCAGCGACCCGAGTTCAAGTCTCAGTGGGACCTTGGGGCTGCTTCTCTTTTAGAGTTGCCTTTCATTTGCAGATAGATATAACAGCAATAGCTTTGCTTTACAGCCCACTTTGATGGCAGTCTTCTTTGACCAAAGAATATGAATAGTTTCTGGGGATGACTCTCTTTTGCCAAAAAGAAACTGCCCACTCTCATATCTCCAAAGCTCCAAGGTATAATGGCTATTAAACTGGCTTTTGATCTCAGCGATTTGCATTGAAAGCCCAGGAGGCCCCTAAAATCAGTTGTATTGTTTCCTGATAATTTAGAGTTTATTTCTTCTTTCGAGAAAGGTGTGATCCAAATAAAGTAAGTACATTTAAACAAGGGCACTTGATCAGTAAATGCACTACTTTCTAGAACTCATAACTCTTGTAAGTTATAAAAAGTTTGCTCTCCATACAGTTTGTCAACTCAAAGAATTACATTTTTTACACATTTAATAAGACCATCAAATTGCTTGAAACATAGGAATGATTGTGAAAGTGAATATGATTCACCAAAATAATTGTATAACATTTTTTAATGTTAATAAAATAGGGCTTTTTCCAATCTTTTCACATCAATGTTTGATTCTGCATGTTCCAGTGAGCAGAGAATCTACTGCACATAGTGTGTACATTTTTCTTTTCATAGAGTTAAGGTTGGACATTATTCATCTGTGGAAAATGTTTCTGAGAGATATCTGGGTGCCCCCTCTGATTGACCTTAGGGATTGTACATTAACTATATATAGTTGCATCACTGTATTGGTATCAGGCACCAAAGTGCATTTAAATGTAATGTCGTGCAGAGAGAGAGAGAGAGTGAAAACGGCTACCTGAGTAGACTGAACTTCTGAATATTAACTCTTTTGAATTGTAATTTGAGAAATTAGAAAATGGAGTGTAAGAGCAAGATAACGATTCCACTGAGACTTGAACTCGGATCGTTGGATTCAAAGTCCAAAGTGCTAACCATTACACCATGGAACCCTTGCAAGATGCACCTGAGAGCGTTGAATCAGAAATGGCAATATAGAGCACATTTACAATTTTTACAGATTCATAGTCCCAATTGACTGATATCATACAAACACAGCGATGTTGTCGATTGACGTTGTGCTATAGCAATCTCTGTGCTTTATAGAGCATGTAGATCAAATTCTTCCTCTTGAGGCATATGATTAAGCAATATTAAATATTGTTTCTGAGTGCCTCTGGTTTGGCATAATGAAGTTCAGCATTTGCGGAAGTATTTAGGTTCCATGGTCTAATGGTTAGTAGGCTGTACTCTGAATTTAGTAATCTGACATGTTATAGCTATATTTTGTTTTCCTTTGGGTGTATTGTCATTTTATGCACATAGATTTCCTAGCAGTGGCTGTGATGAATAGTTCAATTTGATAGCAGCTTCCTTTTGAGAATTTGAAAATAAAAGAATTAAATAGTCTCTCTGGATGACTCTGCTTTGATTTCTATGTGCACATCCCTTTTGCGTTTCAGAGGGATTGACCAACATACACAACAGTGCTTGGAAGACCTCTTCCTCCCTCATGGCATGTAAAGCTAACCTCTCTCCTACCTTGTGTTTTTTTACTTTTTAACTTCCCCTTCCGAGTCATGATCATGTAACTGAATTTACATTTTTAGATTTTAACTGCAGTAGTTGCTTGTTTTTCATTTTTATTTTTTGTGTACGCATACATCCCTTTTTGTGGGGAGGGGGAGTGATGTCTGTTTACTTATATTAGCTAATATAGGTCATTTTATGTCCGCTTACAATATGTGTCAGGATTTTTTATGTCGTTTCCAATCAATGTCTAATATCAAGTGGTTTGCAGCAGTCATACAAAGGCACGTAACACCCCCAAAACACCTACATAAGTTAGAAATACTCCGGAAGAGTACTCAGTTTATGAAAAGGCGGTGAATCCCAAATAGAACTGTAAATGTAAGCTAGCAAGCAGACCGTGCACCCCTGTTTGGAACTATGACCTGTGTGTTGCCCTCTATTAACAGAACAATGTAACTGCAGCCCATGTCACATAAAATAGAAAGTAGAGATTATGCAAATTAACTCCCAGAAGAGCCTGGTGTCACCCCAAAAGGTGTCATGCTTTTCACACCAAGAAACATCCACACATAGATCCCTGCGAACCTCAAAAACGTACAGGAAACCCTGTCCAGCGCTTTGCTCCCAGAGGAGATAAGGTTGAAAAACCACCCTATGTTAAAAGTGTCCATAATCCATGCCAGCTGCCCTGTCTATAGAACCTGGCCGTTCATGGCCGTTCGGGGCCTAGGGGCATGAGTGGAAGGGTTTAACCTGCCTGGGTTCTTGGGCATGGTTTCATCATGCCTCAGTTTACAATGGCACTCTGCCACTTTGTCAGGCTACAAAGAAGCCTGACTCCTGCAGAGCAAAAGATCTGATTATTTCTTTACATGTTTTGTACGTAAGAATGCGGATGGTGCTCTGAGCCTCCTATGGTGGTTATTAAGCATGGTATACATACCATAGCATGTAACTGTGCCTACAGATGGAACATTTTGTTCATTTATTAGGGAGTTGTGAAAATGGCAAAATCAAATTGCCATTACTGACACAGACCAGCTGCCGCTGTCCGGACATTTCGTCGAAAGACATTTAGTCGAAAGACATTTGGTCGACGTAATTTGGTCGAAAGCCAAATGGTCGATTTTTTAATTTATTTATATATATATTTTTTAGGTTGTAGTTTAGGGAAAAAAGGGGTTTTTAGAAAAAAAGGGGGTTGGGGGGACCCCCCCAAACCCCCCCCAAAAAAAAAAGTGAAAATAAAAAACAAAAGCAATTCGACCATTTGGTTTTCGACCAAATGGTTTCGACCAATTGTGCTGTCGACACATTTTTTTCAACGAAATGTCTGGCAACCCAGCTGCCGACTGTTGCTTTTGACAGGAGTTCCAGGTGTATAAACTGAGGAGATCACCAGTTCAATTACCTGTGAACGCATTTTGAAGCTCATTCACAACCAGTTCATGCCCGTTCTCTCCATTTTGGCTTTCTGGCTGGCCGAGGGGCCCTTCAGTAATGTTCTTTGCTAACCATTACACCATGGGCCCCTTGCTGGTGCAACCTGACAGAGTTGTAACAGAAATGAGAATCGAGATCTCATGCATCATTTTAACAAACTCATATTCCTAGCCCACGGATATTATGCAAATGTGGAACTGTTTAGTTGGTTGGTGCGCAATAGCAAACTCTTTGCTTTACAGCTCATTTGGATAGGATTCTTCCTCTGGAGGCATAAGATAAAAGAATATTGCATACATTCTCTAAAAGGCTCTTTTTTTGCTGCAATGACGTTCATCATGTCACTAAGTATGTAGGTTCCATGGTGTAATGGTTAGCACTCTGGACTCTGAATCCAGCGATCCAAGTTCAAATCTCGGTGGGACCTTGGGAATTACTGTGTTTGTTTTCCTCTCAGTGTCTTGTTTTAATAGCAATGACGCTGCTGTGTCGCCCACTTTCATAGCATTATTCCCTGGGTGCATTTGAAGAAAGAAAGATTTTCCATGGATGACCCTCTTTAGCCACAATGAAACCCACCACTTTCTGTGGTGTGAAAGACCCATGGTGTAATGGTAGCACCCTGGAGGTTGAATCCAATAATTTGCATTCAAATCTCTGTAAGAGTTTACCATCAGTCGCACCTTTCCCTTATCGTTTATTGTGGATGTCTTCTTTGAAGATAGGTATGATCCAACTAAAGTAAGTACATTCACGAATGGGCCCTTGGTCGGTACAAACAGTATTTATACACCTCAGGCCTTTTGTGAATTAAGAAAAGTGTGTTCTTCGTTCTATTTTTCATCTCAAACTGATACCTTCATTTTACAAACATGTAAAGACTGTTAAGACGCTTGATTAATATCATTGATTCTGAATGTGGTCGCTTTTCATAGGATTAACCCTTTAACAATTTTGAAAGAGAATGGCGATACAATAGAGCTGCTTTCCCAAAGTGGTATTATTAATGTTGTTGCTGCATCTTCAAGTAAAAAGAGAATCCATTGGGTCACAGATTGAGCATGTTTCTTAACATTGAGTTAAGTTTGAAAATTTCAAATCTTTTATGTATGTTTCCGATGCAGATCTGCCCATCGACTCAGAATGACCTCACTGTTCATACATTTAAAATAAATGCATAAAGGTTAAGGTGCTAGGCACAAAAGTGGATTTTTATGAAAAGTTATGCCAGAGAGTGAGAGCGAAAATGAATACCCTACACCACTAACCTTATGAATATTACTATCTTTGGCCTATAATTTAAGACAACAAGGAGACAAAGTGTGTTAGAGCAAGAGAGAGGTTCCACCGAGACTTGAACTCGGATCGCTGGATTCAAAGTCCAAAGTGCTAACCATTACACCATGGAACCCTTGTTGAGCAGAGCTTCATAAGGGCAATGAGAATATAGGGCACAGTCAAGATTTTTACTGACCTATAGTAACCGTTTACTGATATTATATCGAAGCAGCACTGTTGCTGTTGGATGCTGTGCAATCGCAAAGTATTGGCTTCATGTCTCATTTGGATCAAATTCTTCCTCTGGAGTCTAATGATATAGGAATATTACATATTTTCTCTGATGTGCTCTGTTTTTCCAGAATGAAGTGCATCATGCTACTGAATATGTGTGTTCCATGGTGTAATGGTTAGCACTCTGGACTCTGAATCCAGCGATCCGAGTTCAAGTCTCAGTGGGACCTTGGGGCTGCTTCTCTTTTAGAGTTGCCTTTCATTTGCAGATAGATATAACAGCAATAGCTTTGCTTTACAGCCCACTTTGATGGCAGTCTTCTTTGACCAAAGAATATTAATAGTTTCTGGGGATGACTCTCTTTTGCCACAAAGAAACTGCCCACTCTCATATCTCCAAAGCTCCAAGGTATAATGGCTATTAAACTGGCTTTTGATCTCAGCGATTTGCATTGAAAGCCCAGGAGGCCCCTAAAATCAGTTGAATTGTTTCCTGATAATTTAGAGTTTATTTCTTCTTTCGAGAAAGGTGTGATCCAAATAAAGTAAGTACATTTAAACAAGGGCACTTGATCAGTAAATGCACTACTTTCTAGAACTCATAACTCTTGTAAGTTATAAAAAGTTTGCTCTCCATACAGTTTGTCAACTCAAAGAATTACATTTTTTACACATTTAATAAGACCATCAAATTGCTTGAAACATAGGAATGATTGTGAAAGTGAATATGATTCACCAAAATAATTGTATAACATTTTTTAATGTTAATAAAATAGGGCTTTTTCCAATCTTTTCACATCAATGTTGTTTCTGCATGTTCCAGTGAGCAGAGAATCTACTGCACATAGTGTGTACATTTTTCTTTTCATAGAGTTAAGGTTGGACATTATTCATCTGTGGAAAATGTTTCTGAGAGATATCTGGGTGCCCACTCTGATTGACCTTAGGGATTGTACATTAACGATATGTAGTTGCATCACTGTATTGGTATCAGGCACCAAAGTGCATTTAAATGTAATGTCGTGCAGAGAGAGAGAAAGTGTGAAAACGGCTACCTGAGTCGACTGAACTTCTGAATATTAACTCTGTTGAATTGTAATTTGAGAAATTAGAAAATGGAGTGTAAGAGCAAGATAACGGTTCCACCGGGACTTGAACTCGGATCGTTGGATTCAAAGTCCAAAGTGCTAACCATTACACCATGGAACCCTTGCAAGCTGCACCTGAGAGCGTTGAATCAGAAATGGCAATATAGAGCACATTTACAATTTTTACAGATTCATAGTCCCAATTGACTGATAGCATACAAACACAGCGATGTTGTCGATTGACGTTGTGCTATAGCAATCTCTGTGCTTTATAGAGCATGTAGATCAAATTCTTCCTCTTGAGGCATATGATTAAGCAATATTAAATATTGTTTCTGACTGCCTCTGTTTTGGCATAATGAAGTTCAGCATTTGCGGAAGTATTTAGGTTCCATGGTCTAATGGTTAGTAGGCTGGACTCTGAATTTAGTAATCTGACATGTTATAGCTATATTCTGTTTTCCTTTGGGTGTTTTGTCATTTTATGCACATAGATTTCCTAGCAGTGGCTGTGATGAATAGTTCAATTTGATAGCAGCTTCCTTTTGAGAATTTGAAAAAAAAAGAATTAAATAGTCTCGCTGGATGACTCTGCTTTGATTTCTATGTGCACATCCCTTTTGCGTTTCAGAGGGATTGACCAACATACACAACAGTGCTTGGAAGACCTCTTCCTCCCTCATGGCATGTAAAGCTAACCTCTCTCCTACCTTGTGTTTTTTTACTTTTTAACTTCCCCTTCCGAGTCATGATCATGTAACTGAATTTACATTTTTAGATTTTAACTGCAGTAGTTGCTTGTTTTTCATTTTTATTTTTTGTGTACGCATACATCCCTTTTTGTGGGGAGGGGGGAGTGATGTCTGTTTACTTATATTAGCTAATATAGGTCATTTTATGTCCGCTTACAATATGTGTCAGGATTTTTTATGTCGTTTCCAATCAATGTCTAATATCAAGTGGTTTGCAGCAGTCATACAAAGGCACGTAACACCCCCAAAACACCTACATAAGTTAGAAATACTCCGGAAGAGTACCCAGTTTATGAAAAGGCGGTGAATCCCAAATAGAACTGTAAATGTAAGCTAGCAAGCAGACCGTGCACCCCTGTTTGGAACTATGACCTGTGTGTTGCCCTCTATTAACAGAACAATGTAACTGCAGCCCATGTCACATAAAATAGAAAGTAGAGATTATGCAAATTAACTCCCAGAAGAGCCTGGTGTCACCCCAAAAGGTGTCATGCTTTTCACACCAAGAAACATCCACACATAGATCCCTGCGAACCTCAAAAACGTACAGGAAACCCTGTCCAGCGCTTTGCTCCCAGAGGAGATAAGGTTGAAAAACCACCCTATGTTAAAAGTGTCCATAATCCATGCCAGCTGCGCTGTCTATAGAACCTGGCCGTTCGGGGCCTAGGGGCATGAGTGGAAGGGTTTAACCTGCCTGGGTTCTTGGGCATGGTTTCATCATGCCTCAGTTTACAATGGCACTCTGCCACTTTGTCAGGCTTTAAAGAAGCCTGACTCCTGCAGAGCAAAAGATCTGATTATTTCCTTACATGTTTTGTACGTAAGAATGCGGATGGTGCTCTGAGCCTCCTATGGTGGTTATTAAGCATGGTATACATACCATAGCATGTAACTGTGCCTACAAATGGAACATTTTGTTCATTTATTAGGGAGTTGTGAAAATGGCAAAATCCAATTGCCATTACTGACACAGACCAGCTGCCGCTGTCCGGACATTTCGTCGAAAGACATTTCGTCGAAAGACATTTGGTCGACGTAATTTGGTCGAAAGCCAAATGGTCGATTTTTTAATTTATTTATATATATATTTTTTAGGTTGTAGTTTAGGGAAAAAAAGGGGTTTTTAGAAAAAAAGGGGGTTGGGGGGACCCCCCCAAACCCCCCCCCCCAAAAAAAAAGTGAAAATAAAAAACAAAAGCAATTCGACCATTTGGTTTTCGACCAAATGGTTTCGACCAATTGTCCTGTCGACAAATTTTTTTCGACGAAATGTCTGGCAACCCAGCTGCCGACTGTTGCTTTTGACAGGAGTTCCAGGTGTATAAACTGAGGAGATCACCAGTTCAATTACCTGTGAACGCATTTTGAAGCTCATTCACAACCAGTTCATGCCCGTTCTCTCCATTTTGGCTTTCTGGCTGGCCGAGGGGCCCTTCAGTAATGTTCTTTGCTAACCATTACACCATGGGCCCCTTGCTGGTGCAACCTGACAGAGTTGTAACAGAAATGAGAATCGAGATCTCATGCATCATTTTAACAAACTCATATTCCTAGCCGACGGATATTATGCAAATGTGGAACTGTTTAGTTGGATGTTGCGCAATAGCAAACTCTTTGCTTTACAGCTCATTTGGATAGGATTCTTCCTTTGGAGGCATAAGATAAAAGAATATTGCATACATTCTCTAAAAGGCTCTTTTTTTGCTGCAATGACGTTCATCATGTCACTAAGTATGTAGGTTCCATGGTGTAATGGTTAGCACTCTGGACTCTGAATCCAGCGATCCAAGTTCAAATCTCGGTGGGACCTTGGGAATTACTGTGTTTGTTTTCCTCTCAGTGTCTTGTTTTAATAGCAATGACGCTGCTGTGTCGCCCACTTTCATAGCATTATTCCCTGGGTGCATTTGAAGAAAGAAAGATTTTCCATGGATGACGCTCTTTAGCCACAATGAAACCCACCACTTTCTGTGGTGTGAAAGACCCATGGTGTAATGGTAGCACCCTGGAGGTTGAATCCAATAATTTGCATTCAAATCTCTGTAAGAGTTTACCATCAGTCGAACCTTTCCCTTATCGTTTATTGTGGATGTCTTCTTTGAAGAAAGGTATGATCCAACTAAAGTAAGTACATTCACGAATGGGCCCTTGGTCGGTACAAACAGTATTTATACACCTCAGGCCTTTTGTGAATTAAGAAAAGTGTGTTCTTCGTTCTATTTTTCATCTCAAACTGATACCTTCATTTTACAAACATGTAAAGACTGTTAAGACGCTTGATTAATATCATTGATTCTGAATGTGGTCGCTTTTCATAGGATTAACCCTTTAACAATTTTGAAAGAGAATGGCGATACAATAGAGCTGCTTTCCCAAAATGGTATTATTAATGTTGTTGCTGCATCTTCAAGTAAAAAGAGAATCCATTGGGTCACAGATTGAGCATGTTTCTTAACATTGAGTTAAGTTTGAAAATTTCAAATCTTTTATGTATGTTTCCGATGCAGATCTGCCCATCGACTCAGAATGACCTCACTGTTCATACATTTAAAATAAATGCATAAAGGTTAAGGGATAGGCACAAAAGTGGATTTTTATGAAAAGTTATGCCAGAGAGTGAGAGCGAAAATGAATACCCTACACCACTAACCTTATGAATATTACTATCTTTGGCCTATAATTTAAGACAACAAGGAGACAAAGTGTGTTAGAGCAAGAGAGAGGTTCCACCGAGACTTGAACTCGGATCGCTGGATTCAAAGTCCAAAGTGCTAACCATTACACCATGGAACCATTGTTGAGCAGAGCTTCATAAGGGCAATGAGAATATAGGGCACAGTCAAGATTTTTACTGACCTATAGTAACCGTTTACTGATATTATATCGAAGCAGCACTGTTGCTGTTGGATGCTGTGCAATCGCAAAGTATTGGCTTCATGTCTCATTTGGATCAAATTCTTCCTCTGGAGTCTAATGATATAGGAATATTACATATTTTCTCTGATGTGCTCTGTTTTTCCAGAATGAAGTGCATCATGCTACTGAATATGTGGGTTCCATGGTGTAATGGTTAGCACTCTGGACTCTGAATCCAGCGACCCGAGTTCAAGTCTCAGTGGGACCTTGGGGCTGCTTCTCTTTTAGAGTTGCCTTTCATTTGCAGATAGATATAACAGCAATAGCTTTGCTTTACAGCCCACTTTGATGGCAGTCTTCTTTGACCAAAGAATATGAATAGTTTCTGGGGATGACTCTCTTTTGCCAAAAAGAAACTGCCCACTCTCATATCTCCAAAGCTCCAAGGTATAATGGCTATTAAACTGGCTTTTGATCTCAGCGATTTGCATTGAAAGCCCAGGAGGCCCCTAAAATCAGTTGTATTGTTTCCTGATAATTTAGAGTTTATTTCTTCTTTCGAGAAAGGTGTGATCCAAATAAAGTAAGTACATTTAAACAAGGGCACTTGATCAGTAAATGCACTACTTTCTAGAACTCATAACTCTTGTAAGTTATAAAAAGTTTGCTCTCCATACAGTTTGTCAACTCAAAGAATTACATTTTTTACACATTTAATAAGACCATCAAATTGCTTGAAACATAGGAATGATTGTGAAAGTGAATATGATTCACCAAAATAATTGTATAACATTTTTTAATGTTAATAAAATAGGGCTTTTTCCAATCTTTTCACATCAATGTTTGATTCTGCATGTTCCAGTGAGCAGAGAATCTACTGCACATAGTGTGTACATTTTTCTTTTCATAGAGTTAAGGTTGGACATTATTCATCTGTGGAAAATGTTTCTGAGAGATATCTGGGTGCCCCCTCTGATTGACCTTAGGGATTGTACATTAACTATATATAGTTGCATCACTGTATTGGTATCAGGCACCAAAGTGCATTTAAATGTAATGTCGTGCAGAGAGAGAGAGAGAGTGAAAACGGCTACCTGAGTAGACTGAACTTCTGAATATTAACTCTTTTGAATTGTAATTTGAGAAATTAGAAAATGGAGTGTAAGAGCAAGATAACGATTCCACTGAGACTTGAACTCGGATCGTTGGATTCAAAGTCCAAAGTGCTAACCATTACACCATGGAACCCTTGCAAGATGCACCTGAGAGCGTTGAATCAGAAATGGCAATATAGAGCACATTTACAATTTTTACAGATTCATAGTCCCAATTGACTGATATCATACAAACACAGCGATGTTGTCGATTGACGTTGTGCTATAGCAATCTCTGTGCTTTATAGAGCATGTAGATCAAATTCTTCCTCTTGAGGCATATGATTAAGCAATATTAAATATTGTTTCTGAGTGCCTCTGGTTTGGCATAATGAAGTTCAGCATTTGCGGAAGTATTTAGGTTCCATGGTCTAATGGTTAGTAGGCTGTACTCTGAATTTAGTAATCTGACATGTTATAGCTATATTTTGTTTTCCTTTGGGTGTATTGTCATTTTATGCACATAGATTTCCTAGCAGTGGCTGTGATGAATAGTTCAATTTGATAGCAGCTTCCTTTTGAGAATTTGAAAATAAAAGAATTAAATAGTCTCTCTGGATGACTCTGCTTTGATTTCTATGTGCACATCCCTTTTGCGTTTCAGAGGGATTGACCAACATACACAACAGTGCTTGGAAGACCTCTTCCTCCCTCATGGCATGTAAAGCTAACCTCTCTCCTACCTTGTGTTTTTTTACTTTTTAACTTCCCCTTCCGAGTCATGATCATGTAACTGAATTTACATTTTTAGATTTTAACTGCAGTAGTTGCTTGTTTTTCATTTTTATTTTTTGTGTACGCATACATCCCTTTTTGTGGGGAGGGGGAGTGATGTCTGTTTACTTATATTAGCTAATATAGGTCATTTTATGTCCGCTTACAATATGTGTCAGGATTTTTTATGTCGTTTCCAATCAATGTCTAATATCAAGTGGTTTGCAGCAGTCATACAAAGGCACGTAACACCCCCAAAACACCTACATAAGTTAGAAATACTCCGGAAGAGTACTCAGTTTATGAAAAGGCGGTGAATCCCAAATAGAACTGTAAATGTAAGCTAGCAAGCAGACCGTGCACCCCTGTTTGGAACTATGACCTGTGTGTTGCCCTCTATTAACAGAACAATGTAACTGCAGCCCATGTCACATAAAATAGAAAGTAGAGATTATGCAAATTAACTCCCAGAAGAGCCTGGTGTCACCCCAAAAGGTGTCATGCTTTTCACACCAAGAAACATCCACACATAGATCCCTGCGAACCTCAAAAACGTACAGGAAACCCTGTCCAGCGCTTTGCTCCCAGAGGAGATAAGGTTGAAAAACCACCCTATGTTAAAAGTGTCCATAATCCATGCCAGCTGCCCTGTCTATAGAACCTGGCCGTTCATGGCCGTTCGGGGCCTAGGGGCATGAGTGGAAGGGTTTAACCTGCCTGGGTTCTTGGGCATGGTTTCATCATGCCTCAGTTTACAATGGCACTCTGCCACTTTGTCAGGCTACAAAGAAGCCTGACTCCTGCAGAGCAAAAGATCTGATTATTTCTTTACATGTTTTGTACGTAAGAATGCGGATGGTGCTCTGAGCCTCCTATGGTGGTTATTAAGCATGGTATACATACCATAGCATGTAACTGTGCCTACAGATGGAACATTTTGTTCATTTATTAGGGAGTTGTGAAAATGGCAAAATCAAATTGCCATTACTGACACAGACCAGCTGCCGCTGTCCGGACATTTCGTCGAAAGACATTTTGTCGAAAGACATTTGATCGACGTAATTTGGTCGAAAGCCAAATGGTCGATTTTTTTATTTATTTATATATATATTTTTTAGGTTGTAGTTTAGGGGAAAAAAGGGGTTTTTACAAAAAAAGGGGGTTGGGGGGACCCCCCCAAACCCCCCCCCAAAAAAAAAGTGAAAATAAAAAACAAAAGCAATTCGACCATTTGGTTTTCGACCAAATGGTTTCGACCAATTGTCCTGTCGACACATTTTTTTCGACGAAATGTCTGGCAACCCAGCTGCCGACTGTTGCTATTGACAGGAGTTCCAGGTGTATAAACTGAGGAGATCACCAGTTCAATTACCTGTGAACGCATTTTGAAGCTCATTCACAACCAGTTCATGCCCGTTCTCTCCATTTTGGCATTCTGGCTGGCCGAGGGGCCCTTCAGTAATCTTCTTTGCTAACCATTACACCATGGGCCCCTTGCTGGTGCAACCTGACAGAGTTGTAACAGAAATGAGAATCGAGATCTCATGCATCATTTTAACAAACTCATATTCCTAGCCCACGGATATTATGCAAATGTGGAACTGTTTAGTTGGTTGTTGCGCAATAGCAAACTCTTTGCTTTACAGCTCATTTGGATAGGATTCTTCCTCTGGAGGCATAAGATAAAAGAATATTGCATACATTCTCTAAAAGGCTCTTTTTTTGCTGCAATGACGTTCATCATGTCACTATGTTTGTAGGTTCCATGGTGTAATGGTTAGCACTCTGGACTCTGAATCCAGCGATCCGAGTTCAAATCTCGGTGGGACCTTGGGAATTACTGTGTTTGTTTTCCTCTCAGTGTCTTGTTTTAATAGCAATGACGCTGCTGTGTCGCCCACTTTCATAGCATTATTCCCTGGGTGCATTTGAAGAAAGAAAGATTTTCCATGGATGACGCTCTTTAGCCACAATGAAACCCACCACTTTCTGTGGTGTGAAAGACCCATGGTGTAATGGTAGCACCCTGGAGGTTGAATCCAATAATTTGCATTCAAATCTCTGTAAGAGTTTACCATCAGTCGAACCTTTCCCTTATCGTTTATTGTGGATGTCTTCTTTGAAGAAAGGTATGATCCAACTAAAGTAAGTACATTCACGAATGGGCCCTTGGTCGGTACAAACAGTATTTATACACCTCAGGCCTTTTGTGAATTAAGAAAAGTGTGTTCTTCGTTCTATTTTTCATCTCAAACTGATACCTTCATTTTACAAACATGTAAAGACTGTTAAGACGCTTGATTAATATCATTGATTCTGAATGTGGTCGCTTTTCATAGGATTAACCCTTTAACAATTTTGAAAGAGAATGGCGATACAATAGAGCTGCTTTTCCCAAAATGGTATTATTAATGTTGTTGCTGCATCTTCAAGTAAAAAGAGAATCCATTGGGTCACAGATTGAGCATGTTTCTTAACATTGAGTTAAGTTTGAAAATTTCAAATCTTTTATGTATGTTTCCGATGCAGATCTGCCCATCGACTCAGAATGACCTCACTGTTCATACATTTAAAAAAAATGCATAAAGGTTAAGGTGCTAGGCACAAAAGTGGATTTTTATGAAAAGTTATGCCAGAGAGTGAGAGCGAAAATGAATACCCTACACCACTAACCTTATGAATATTACTATCTTTGGCCTATAATTTAAGACAACAAGGAGACAAAGGGCCTCATTACGACCCTGGCGCTAAGGGGTCTGCGCCAGCGTTAGCTGCGCGGACCCCTTACCGCCAACTACGAGTTCCCGGAGCGCCATGGTCATTTTTCCGCCCGCTTTTTGCGGGCGGAAAAATCCATGGCGCTCTGGGACCTTGGTGTTAATTACGCCACCGTACTTTACGGTGGCGTAATTAACTCCTTCCCCACTCCCATTGATCCCTATGGGGCCGAAATGGGAATGGGGAAGGGTAAATGGGTCAATGGGGACTTACCGCCCCGCCGACCTCGGAATGGGGCGGTAAGTCCGCCATCCGCCATGGCGTAAAGGGACTTTGCGCCATGGCGGAAAAGTCCGCCGATGGCGGAAAAAAACCGCCAGGGTCGTAATGAGGGCCAAAGTGTGTTAGAGCAAGAGAGAGGTTCCACCGAGACTTGAACTCGGATCGCTGGATTCAAAGTCCAAAGTGCTAACCATTACACCATGGAACCCTTGTTGAGCAAAGCTTCATAAGGGCAATGAGAATATAGGGCACAGTCAAGATTTTTACTGACCTATAGTAACCGTTTACTGATATTATATCGAAGCAGCACTGTTGCTGTTGGATGCTGTGCAATCACAAAGTATTGGCTTCATGTCTCATTTGGATCAAATTCTTCCTCTGGAGTCTAATGATATAGGAATATTACATATTTTCTCTGATGTGCTCTGTTTTTCCAGAATGAAGTGCATCATGCTACTGAATATGTGGGTTCCATGGTGTAATGGTTAGCACTCTGGACTCTGAATCCAGCGATCCGAGTTCAAATCTCGGTGGGACCTTGGGGCTGCTTCTCTTTTAGAGTTGCCTTTCATTTGCAGATAGATATAACAGCAATAGCTTTGTTTTACAGCCCACTTTGATGGCAGTCTTCTTTGACCAAAGAATATTAATAGTTTCTGGGGATGACTCTCTTTTGCCACAAAGAAACTGCCCACTCTCATATCTCCAAAGCTCCAAGGTATAATGGCTATTAAACTGGCTTTTGATCTCAGCGATTTGCATTGAAAGCCCAGGAGGCCCCTAAAATCAGTTGAATTGTTTCCTGATAATTTAGAGTTTATTTCTTCTTTCGAGAAAGGTGTGATCCAAATAAAGTAAGTACATTTAAACAAGGGCACTTGATCAGTAAATGCACTACTTTCTAGAACTCATAACTCTTGTAAGTTATAAAAAGTTTGCTCTCCATACAGTTTGTCAACTCAAAGAATTACATTTTTTACACATTTAATAAGACCATCAAATTGCTTGAAACATAGGAATGATTGTGAAAGTGAATATGATTCACCAAAATAATTGTATAACATTTTTTAATGTTAATAAAATAGGGCTTTTTCCAATCTTTTCACATCAATGTTGTTTCTGCATGTTCCAGTGAGCAGAGAATCTACTGCACATAGTGTGTACATTTTTCTTTTCATAGAGTTAAGGTTGGACATTATTCATCTGTGGAAAATGTTTCTGAGAGATATCTGGGTGCCCACTCTGATTGACCTTAGGGATTGTACATTAACGATATGTAGTTGCATCACTGTATTGGTATCAGGCACCAAAGTGCATTTAAATGTAATGTCGTGCAGAGAGAGAGAGAGTGTGAAAACGGCTACCTGAGTCGACTGAACTTCTGAATATTAACTCTGTTGAATTGTAATTTGAGAAATTAGAAAATGGAGTGTAAGAGCAAGATAACGGTTCCACCGAGACTTGAACTCAGATCGTTGGATTCAAAGTCCAAAGTGCTAACCATTACACCATGGAACCCTTGCAAGATGCACCTGAGAGCGTTGAATCAGAAATGGCAATATAGAGCACATTTACAATTTTTACAGATTCATAGTCCCAATTGACTGATATCATACAAACACAGCGATGTTGTCGATTGACGTTGTGCTATAGCAATCTCTGTGCTTTATAGAGCATGTAGATCAAATTCTTCCTCTTGAGGCATATGATTAAGCAATATTAAATATTGTTTCTGAGTGCCTCTGTTTTGGCATAATGAAGTTCAGCATTTGCGGAAGTATTTAGGTTCCATGGTCTAATGGTTAGTAGGCTGGACTCTGAATTTAGTAATCTGACATGTTATAGCTATATTTTGTTTTCCTTTGGGTGTATTGTCATTTTATGCACATAGATTTCCTAGCAGTGGCTGTGATGAATAGTTCAATTTGATAGCAGCTTCCTTTTGAGAATTTGAAAAAAAAAGAATTAAATAGTCTCTCTGGATGACTCTGCTTTGATTTCTATGTGCACATCCCTTTTGCGTTTCAGAGGGATTGACCAACATACACAACAGTGCTTGGAAGACCTCTTCCTCCCTCATGGCATGTAAAGCTAACCTCTCTCCTACCTTGTGTTTTTTTTACTTTTTAACTTCCCCTTCCGAGTCATGATCATGTAACTGAATTTACATTTTTAGATTTTAACTGCAGTAGTTGCTTGTTTTTCATTTTTATTTTTTGTGTACGCATACATCCCTTTTTGTGGGGAGGGGCGAGTGATGTCTGTTTACTTATATTAGCTAATATAGGTCATTTTATGTCCGCTTACAATATGTGTCAGGATTTTTTATGTCGTTTCCAATCAATGTCTAATATCAAGTGGTTTGCAGCAGTCATACAAAGGCACGTAACACCCCCAAAACACCTACATAAGTTAGAAATACTCCGGAAGAGTACTCAGTTTATGAAAAGGCGGTGAATCCCAAATAGAACTGTAAATGTAAGCTAGCAAGCAGACCGTGCACCCCTGTTTGGAACTATGACCTGTGTGTTGCCCTCTATTAACAGAACAATGTAACTGCAGCCCATGTCACATAAAATAGAAAGTAGAGATTATGCAAATTAACTCCCAGAAGAGCCTGGTGTCACCCCAAAAGGTGTCATGCTTTTCACACCAAGAAACATCCACACATAGATCCCTGCGAACCTCAAAAACGTACAGGAAACCCTGTCCAGCGCTTTGCTCCCAGAGGAGATAAGGTTGAAAAACCACCCTATGTTAAAAAAGTCCATAATCCATGCCAGCTGCCCTGTCTATAGAACCTGGCCGTTCATGGCCGTTCGGGGCCTAGGGGCATGAGTGGAAGGGTTTAACCTGCCTGGGTTCTTGGGCATGGTTTCATCATGCCTCAGTTTACAATGGCACTCTGCCACTTTGTCAGACTTCAAAGAAGCCTGACTCCTGCAGAGCAAAAGATCTGATTATTTCTTTACATGTTTTGTACGTAGGAATGCGGATGGTGTTCTGAGCCTCCTATGGTGGTTATTAAGCATGGTATACATACCATAGCATGTAACTGTGCCTACAAATGGAACATTTTGTTCATTTATTAGGGAGTTGTGAAAATGGCAAAATCAAATTGCCATTACTGACACAGACCAGCTGCGCTGTCCGGACATTTCGTCGAAAGACATTTCGTCGAAAGACATTTGGTCGACGTAATTTGGTCGAAAGCCAAATGGTCGATTTTTTAATTTATTTATATATATATTTTTTAGGTTGTAGTTTAGGGGAAAAAAGGGGTTTTTAGAAAAAAAGGGGGTTGGGGGGACCCCCCCAAACCCCCCCCAAAATAAAAGTGAAAATAAAAAACAAAAGCAATTCGACCATTTGGTTTTCGACCAAATGGTTTCGACTAATTGTCCTGTCGACAAATTTTTTCGACGAAATGTCTGGCAACCCAGCTGCCGACTGTTGCTATTGACAGGAGTTCCAGGTGTATAAACTGAGGAGATCACCAGTTCAATTACCTGTGAACGCATTTTGAAGCTCATTCACAACCAGTTCATGCCCGTTCTCTCCATTTTGGCATTCTGGCTGGCCGAGGGGCCCTTCAGTAATGTTCTTTGCTAACCATTACACCATGGGCCCCTTGCTGGTGCAACCTGACAGAGTTGTAACAGAAATGAGAATCGAGATCTCATGCATCATTTTAACAAACTCATATTCCTAGCCCACGGATATTATGCAAATGTGGAACTGTTTAGTTGGTTGTTGCGCAATAGCAAACTCTTTGCTTTACAGCTCATTTGGATAGGATTCTTCCTCTGGAGGCATAAGATAAAAGAATATTGCATACATTCTCTAAAAGGCTCTTTTTTTGCTGCAATGACGTTCATCATGTCACTAAGTATGTAGGTTCCATGGTGTAATGGTTAGCACTCTGGACTCTGAATCCAGCGATCCGAGTTCAAATCTCGGTGGGACCTTGGGAATTACTTTGTTTGTTTTCCTCTCAGTGTCTTGTTTTAATAGCAATGACGCTGCTGTGTCGCCCACTTTCATAGCATTATTCCCTGGGTGCATTTGAAGAAAGAAAGATTTTCCATGGATGATGCTCTTTAGCCACAATGAAACCCACCACTTTCTGTGGTGTGAAAGACCCATGGTGTAATGGTAGCACCCTGGAGGTTGAATCCAATAATTTGCATTCAAATCTCTGTAAGAGTTTACCATCAGTCGAACCTTTCCCTTATCGTTTATTGTGGATGTCTTCTTTGAAGAAAGGTATGATCCAACTAAAGTAAGTACATTCACGAATGGGCCCTTGGTCGGTACAAACAGTATTTATACACCTCAGGCCTTTTGTGAATTAAGAAAAGTGTGTTCTTCGTTCTATTTTTCATCTCAAACTGATACCTTCATTTTACAAACATGTAAAGACTGTTAAGACGCTTGATTAATATCATTGATTCTGAATGTGGTCGCTTTTCATAGGATTAACCCTTTAACAATTTTGAAAGAGAATGGCGATACAATAGAGCTGCTTTCCCAAAATGGTATTATTAATGTTGTTGCTGCATCTTCAAGTAAAAAGAGAATCCATTGGGTCACAGATTGCGCATGTTTCTTAACATTGAGTTAAGTTTGAAAATTTCAAATCTTTTATGTATGTTTCCGATGCAGATCTGCCCATCGACTCAGAATGACCTCACTGTTCATACATTTAAAATAAATGCATAAAGGTTAAGGTGCTAGGCACAAAAGTGGATTTTTATGAAAAGTTATGCCAGAGAGTGAGAGCGAAAATGAATACCCTACACCACTAACCTTATGAATATTACTATCTTTGTCCTATAATTTAAGACAACAAGGAAACAAAGTGTGTTAGAGCAAGAGAGAGGTTCCACCGAGACTTGAATTCGGATCACTGGATTCAAAGTCCAAAGTGCTAACCATTACACCATGGAACCCTTGTTGAGCAGAGCTTCATAAGGGCAATGAGAATATAGGGCACAGTCAAGATTTTTACTGACCTATAGTAACCGTTTACTGATATTATATCGAAGCAGCACTGTTGCTGTTGGATGCTGTGCAATCGCAAAGTATTGGCTTCATGTCTCATTTGGATCAAATTCTTCCTCTGGAGTCTAATGATATAGGAATATTACATATTTTCTCTGATGTGCTCTGTTTTTCCAGAATGAAGTGCATCATGCTACTGAATATGTGGGTTCCATGGTGTAATGGTTAGCATTCTGGACTCTGAATCCAACGATCCGAGTTCAAGTCTCAGTGGGACCTTGGGGCTGCTTCTCTTTTAGAGTTGCCTTTCATTTGCAGATAGATATAACAGCAATAGCTTTGCTTTACAGCCCACTTTGATGGCTGTCTTCTTTGACCAAAGAATATTAATAGTTTCTGGGGATGACTCTCTTTTGCCACAAAGAAACTGCCCACTCTCATATCTCCAAAGCTCCAAGGTATAATGGCTATTAAACTGGCTTTTGATCTCAGCGATTTGCATTGAAAGCCCAGGAGGCCCCTAAAATCAGTTGAATTGTTTCCTGATAATTTAGAGTTTATTTCTTCTTTCGAGAAAGGTGTGATCCAAATAAAGTAAGTACATTTAAACAAGGGCACTTGATCAGTAAATGCACTACTTTCTACAACTCATAACTCTTGTAAGTTATAAAAAGTTTGCTCTCCATACAGTTTGTCAACTCAAAGAATTACATTTTTTACACATTTAATAAGACCATCAAATTGCTTGAAACATAGGAATGATTGTGAAAGTGAATATGATTCACCAAAATAATTGTATAACATTTTTTAATGTTAATAAAATAGGGCTTTTTCCAATCTTTTCACATCAATGTTGTTTCTGCATGTTCCAGTGAGCAGAGAATCTACTGCACATAGTGTGTACATTTTTCTTTTCATAGAGTTAAGGTTGGACATTATTCATCTGTGGAAAATGTTTCTGAGAGATATCTGGGTGCCCACTCTGATTGACCTTAGGGATTGTACATTAACGATATGTAGTTGCATCACTGTATTGGTATCAGGCACCAAAGTGCATTTAAATGTAATGTCGTGCAGAGAGAGAGAGAGTGTGAAAACGGCTACCTGAGTCGACTGAACTTCTGAATATTAACTCTGTTGAATTGTAATTTGAGAAATTAGAAAATGGAGTGTAAGAGCAAGATAACGGTTCCACTGAGACTTGAACTCGGATCGTTGGATTCAAAGTCCAAAGTGCTAACCATTACACCATGGAACCCTTGCAAGCTGCACCTGAGAGCGTTGAATCAGAAATGGCAATATAGAGCACATTTACAATTTTTACAGATTCATAGTCCCAATTGACTGATATCATACAAACACAGCGATGTTGTCGATTGACGTTGTGCTATAGCAATCTCTGTGCTTTATAGAGCATATAGATCAAATTCTTCCTCTTGAGGCATATGATTAAGCAATATTAAATATTGTTTCTGACTGCCTCTGTTTTGGCATAATGAAGTTCAGCATTTGCGGAAGTATTTAGGTTCCATGGTCTAATGGTTAGTAGGCTGGACTCTGAATTTAGTAATCTGACATGTTATAGCTATATTTTGTTTTCCTTTGGGTGTATTGTCATTTTATGCACATAGATTTCCTAGCAGTGGCTGTGATGAATAGTTCAATTTGATAGCAGCTTCCTTTTGAGAATTTGAAAAAAAAAGAATTAAATAGTCTCTCTGGATGACTCTGCTTTGATTTCTATGTGCACATCCCTTTTGCGTTTCAGAGGGATTGACCAACATACACAACAGTGCTTGGAAGACCTCTTCCTCCCTCATGGCATGTAAAGCTAACCTCTCTCCTACCTTGTGTTTTTTTACTTTTTAACTTCCCCTTCCGAGTAATGATCATGTAACTGAATTTACCGTTTTAGATTTTAACTGCAGTAGTTGCTTGTTTTTCATTTTTATTTTTTGTGTACGCATACATCCCTTTTTGTGGGGAGGGGGGAGTGATGTCTGTTTACTTATATTAGCTAATATAGGTCATTTTATGTCCGCTTACAATATGTGTCAGGATTTTTTATGTCGTTTCCAATCAATGTCTAATATCAAGTGGTTTGCAGCAGTCATACAAAGGCACGTAACACCCCCAAAACACCTACATAAGTTAGAAATACTCCGGAAGAGTGCTCAGTTTATGAAAAGGCGGTGAATCCCAAATAGAACTGTAAATGTAAGCTAGCAAGCAGACCGTGCACCCCTGTTTGGAACAATGACCTGTGTGTTGCCCTCTATTAACAGAACAATGTAACTGCAGCCCATGTCACATAAAATAGAAAGTAGAGATTATGCAAATTAACTCCCAGAAGAGCCTGGTGTCACCCCAAAAGGTGTCATGCTTTTCACACCAAGAAACATCCACACATAGATCCCTGCGAACCTCAAAAACGTACAGGAAACCCTGTCCAGCGCTTTGCTCCCAGAGGAGATAAGGTTGAAAAACCACCCTATGTTAAAAGTGTCCATAATCCATGGCAGCTGCCCTGTCTATAGAACCTGGCCGTTCGGGGCCTAGGGGCATGAGTGGAAGGGTTTAACCTGCCTGGGTTCTTGGGCATGGTTTCATCATGCCTCAGTTTACAATGGCACTCTGCCACTTTGTCAGGCTTTAAAGAAGCCTGACTCCTGCAGAGCAAAAGATCTGATTATTTCCTTACATGTTTTGTACGTAAGAATGCGGATGGTGCTCTGAGCCTCCTATGGTGGTTATTAAGCATGGTATACATACCATAGCATGTAACTGTGCCTACAAATGGAACATTTTGTTCATTTATTAGGGAGTTGTGAAAATGGCAAAATCAAATTGCCATTACTGACACAGACCAGCTGCCGCTGTCCGGACATTTCGTCGAAAGACATTTGGTCGACGTAATTTGGTCGAAAGCCAAATGGTCGATTTATTAATTTATTTATATATATATTTTTTAGGTTGTAGTTTAGGGAAAAAAAGGGGTTTTTAGAAAAAAAGGGGGTTGGGGGGACCCCCCCAAAACCCCCCCCCCAAAAAAAAAAAGTGAAAATAAAAAACAAAAGCAATTCGACCATTTGGTTTTCGACCAAATGGTTTTGACCAATTGTCCTGTCGACAAATTTTTTTCGACGAAATGTCTGGCAACCCAGCTGCCGACTGTTGCTTTTGACAGGAGTTCCAGGTGTATAAACTGAGGAGATCACCAGTTCAATTACCTGTGAACGCATTTTGAAGCTCATTCACAGCCAGTTCATGCCCGTTCTCTCCATTTTGGCTTTCTGGCTGGCCGAGGGGCCCTTCAGTAATGTTCTTTGCTAACCATTACACCATGGGCCCCTTGATGGTGCAACCTGACAGAGTTGTAACAGAAATGAGAATCGAGATCTCATGCATCATTTTAACAAACTCATATTCCTAGCCCACGGATATTATGCAAATGTGGAACTGTTTAGTTGGTTGTTGCGCAATAGCAAACTCTTTGCTTTACAGCTCATTTGGATAGGATTCTTCCTCTGGAGGCATAAGATAAAAGAATATTGCATACATTCTCTAAAAGGCTCTTTTTTTGCTGCAATGACGTTCATCATGTCACTAAGTATGTAGGTTCCATGGTGTAATGGTTAGCACTCTGGACTCTGAATCCAGCGATCCGAGTTCAAATCTCGGTGGGACCTTGGGAATTACTGTGTTTGTTTTCCTCTCAGTGTCTTGTTTTAATAGCAATGACGCTGCTGTGTCGCCCACTTTCATAGCATTATTCCCTGGGTGCATTTGAAGAAAGAAAGATTTTCCATGGATGACGCTCTTTAGCCACAATGAAACCCACCACTTTCTGTGGTGTGAAAGACCCATGGTGTAATGGTAGCACCCTGGAGGTTGAATCCAATAATTTGCATTCAAATCTCTGTAAGAGTTTACCATCAGTCGAACCTTTCCCTTATCGTTTATTGTGGATGTCTTCTTTGAAGAAAGGTATGATCAAACTAAAGTAAGTACATTCACGAATGGGCCCTTGGTCGGTACAAACAGTATTTATACACCTCAGGCCTTTTGTGAATTAAGAAAAGTGTGTTCTTCGTTCTATTTTTCATCTCAAACTGATACCTTCATTTTACAAACATGTAAAGACTGTTAAGACGCTTGATTAATATCATTGATTCTGAATGTGGTCGCTTTTCATAGGATTAACCCTTTAACAATTTTGAAAGAGAATGGCGATACAATAGAGCTGCTTTCCCAAAATGGTATTATTAATGTTGTTGCTGCATCTTCAAGTAAAAAGAGAATCCATTGGGTCACAGATTGAGCATGTTTCTTAACATTGAGTTAAGTTTGAAAATTTCAAATCTTTTATGTATGTTTCCGATGCAGATCTGCCCATCGACTCAGAATGACCTCACTGTTCATACATTTAAAAAAAATGCATAAAGGTTAAGGTGCTAGGCACAAAAGTGGATTTTTATGAAAAGTTATGCCAGAGAGTGAGAGCGAAAATGAATACCCTACACCACTAACCTTATGAATATTACTATCTTTGGCCTATAATTTAAGACAAAAAGTGTTAGAGCAAGAGAGAGGTTCCACCGAGACTTGAACTCGGATTGCTGGATTCAAAGTCCAAAGTGCTAACCATTACACCATGGAACCCTTGTTGAGCAGAGCTTCATAAGGGCAATGAGAATATAGGGCACAGTCAAGATTTTTACTGACCTATAGTAACCGTTTACTGATATTATATCGAAGCAGCACTGTTGCTGTTGGATGCTGTGCAATCGCAAAGTATTGGCTTCATGTCTCATTTGGATCAAATTCTTCCTCTGGAGGCTAATGATATAGGAATATTACATATTTTCTCTGATGTGCTCTGTTTTTCCAGAATGAAGTGCATCATGCTACTGAATATGTGGGTTCCATGGTGTAATGGTTAGCACTCTGGACTCTGAATCCAGCGATCCAAGTTCAAGTCTCAGTGGGACCTTGGGGCTGCTTCTCTTTTAGAGTTGCCTTTCATTTGCAGATAGATATAACAGCAATAGCTTTGCTTTACAGCCCACTTTGATGGCAGTCTTCTTTGACCAAAGAATATTAATAGTTTCTGGGGATGACTCTCTTTTGCCACAAAGAAACTGCCCACTCTCATATCTCCAAAGCTCCAAGGTATAATGGCTATTAAACTGGCTTTTGATCTCAGCGATTTGCATTGAAAGCCCAGGAGGCCCCTAAAATCAGTTGAATTGTTTCCTGATAATTTAGAGTTTATTTCTTCTTTCGAGAAAGGTGTGATCCAAATAAAGTAAGTACATTTAAACAAGGGCACTTGATCAGTAAATGCACTACTTTCTAGAACTCATAACTCTTGTAAGTTATAAAAAGTTTGCTCTCCATACAGTTTGTCAACTCAAAGAATTACATTTTTTACACATTTAATAAGACCATCAAATTGCTTGAAACGTAGGAATGATTGTGAAAGTGAATATGATTCACCAAAATAATTGTATAACATTTTTTAATGTTAATAAAATAGGGCTTTTTCCAATCTTTTCACATCAATGTTGTTTCTGCATGTTCCAGTGAGCAGAGAATCTACTGCACATAGAGTGTACATTTTTCTTTTCATAGAGTTAAGGTTGGACATTATTCATCTGTGGAAAATGTTTCTGAGAGATATCTGGGTGCCCACTCTGATTGACCTTAGGGATTGTACATTAACGATATGTAGTTGCATCACTGTATTGGTATCAGGCACCAAAGTGCATTTAAATGTAATGTCGTGCAGAGAGAGAGAGAGTGTGAAAACGGCTACCTGAGTCGACTGAACTTCTGAATATTAACTCTGTTGAATTGTAATTTGAGAAATTAGAAAATGGAGTGTAAGAGCAAGATAACGGTTCCACCGAGACTTGAACTCGGATCGTTGGATTCAAATCCAAAGTGCTAACCATTACACCATGGAACCCTTGCAAGATGCACCTGAGAGCGTTGAATCAGAAATGGCAATATAGAGCACATTTACAATTTTTACAGATTCATAGTCCCAATTGACTGATATCATACAAACACAGCGATGTTGTCGATTGACGTTGTGCTATAGCAATCTCTGTGCTTTATAGAGCATGTAGATCAAATTCTTCCTCTTGAGGCATATGATTAAGCAATATTAAATATTGTTTCTGACTGCCTCTGTTTTGGCATAATGAAGTTCAGCATTTGCGGAAGTATTTAGGTTCCATGGTCTAATGGTTAGTAGGCTGGACTCTGAATTTAGTAATCTGACATGTTATAGCTATATTTTGTTTTCCTTTGGGTGTATTGTCATTTTATGCACATAGATTTCCTAGCAGTGGCTGTGATGAATAGTTCAATTTGATAGCAGCTTCCTTTTGAGAATTTGAAAAAAAAAGAATTAAATAGTCTCTCTGGATGACTCTGCTTTGATTTCTATGTGCACATCCCTTTTGCGTTTCAGAGGGATTGACCAACATACACAACAGTGCTTGGAAGACCTCTTCCTCCCTCATGGCATGTAAAGCTAACCTCTCTCCTACCTTGTGTTTTTTTACTTTTTAACTTCCCCTTCCGAGTCATGATCATGTAACTGAATTTACATTTTTAGATTTTAACTGCAGTAGTTGCTTGTTTTTCATTTTTATTTTTTGTGTACGCATACATCCCTTTTTGTGGGGAGGGGGGAGTGATGTCTGTTTACTTATATTAGCTAATATAGGTCATTTTATGTCCGCTTACAATATGTGTCAGGATTTTTTACGTCGTTTCCAATCAATGTCTAATATCAAGTGGTTTGCAGCAGTCATACAAAGGCACGTAACACCCCCAAAACACCTACATAAGTTAGAAATACTCCGGAAGAGTACTCAGTTTATGAAAAGGCGGTGAATCCCAAATAGAACTGTAAATGTAAGCTAGCAAGCAGACCGTGCACCCCTGTTTGGAACTATGACCTGTGTGTTGCCCTCTATTAACAGAACAATGTAACTGCAGCCCATGTCACATAAAATAGAAAGTAGAGATTATGCAAATTAACTCCCAGAAGAGCCTGGTGTCACCCCAAAAGGTGTCATGCTTTTCACACCAAGAAACATCCACACATAGATCCCTGCGAACCTCAAAAACGTACAGGAAACCCTGTCCAGCGCTTTGCTCCCAGAGGAGATAAGGTTGAAAAACCACCCTATGTTAAAAGTGTCCATAATCCATGCCAGCTGCCCTGTCTATAGAACCTGGCCGTTCGGGGCCTAGGGGCATGAGTGGAAGGGTTTAACCTGCCTGGGTTCTTGGGCATGGTTTCATCATGCCTCAGTTTACAATGGCACTCTGCCACTTTGTCAGGCTTTAAAGAAGCCTGACTCCTGCAGAGCAAAAGATCTGATTATTTCCTTACATGTTTTGTACGTAAGAATGCGGATGGTGCTCTGAGCCTCCTATGGTGGTTATTAAGCATGGTATACATACCATAGCATGTAACTGTGCCTACAAATGGAACATTTTGTTCATTTATTAGGGAGTTGTGAAAATGGCAAAATCAAATTGCTATTACTGACACAGACCAGCTGCCGCTGTCCGGACATTTCGTCGAAAGACATTTCGTCGAAAGACATTTGGTCGACGTAATTTGGTCGAAAGCCAAATGGTCGATTTTTTAATTTATTTATATATATATTTTTTAGGTTGTAGTTTAGGGGAAAAAATGATTTTTTAGAAAAAAAGGGGGTTGGGGGGACCCCCCCAAGCCCCCCCCCCAAAAAAAAAGTGAAAATAAAAAACAAAAGCAATTCGACCATTTGGTTTGCGGCCAAATGGTTTCGACCAATTGTCCTGTCGACAAATTTTTTTCGACGAAATGTCTGGCAACCCAGCTGCCGACTGTTGCTATTGACAGGAGTTCCAGGTGTATAAACTGAGGAGATCACCAGTTCAATTACCTGTGAACGCATTTTGAAGCGCATTCACAACCAGTTCATGCCCGTTCTCTCCATTTTGGCATTCTGGCTGGCCGAGGGGCCCTTCAGTAATGTTCTTTGCTAACCATTACACCATGGGCCCCTTGCTGGTGCAACCTGACAGAGTTGTAACAGAAATGAGAATCGAGATCTCATGCATGTTTTTAACAAACTCATATTCCTAGGCCACGGATATTATGCAAATGTGGAACTGTTTAGTTGGTTGTTGCGCAATAGCAAACTCTTTGCTTTACAGCTCATTTGGATAGGATTCTTCCTCTGGAGGCATACGATAAAAGAATATTGCATACATTCTCTAAAAGGCTCTTTTTTTGCTGCAATGACGTTCATCATGTCACTAAGTATGTAGGTTCCATGGTGTAATGGTTAGCACTCTGGACTCTGAATCCAGCGATCCGAGTTCAAATCTCGGTGGGACCTTGGGAATTACTGTGTTTGTTTTCCTCTAAGTGTCTTGTTTTAATAGCAATGACGCTGCTGTGTCGCCCACTTTCATAGCATTATTCCCTGGATGCATTTGAAAAAAGAAAGATTTTCCATGGATGACGCTCTTTAGCCACAATGAAACCCACCACTTTCTGTGGTGTGAAAGACCCATGGTGTAATGGTAGCACCCTGGAGGTTGAATCCAATAATTTGCATTCAAATCTCTGTAAGAGTTTACCATCAGTCGAACCTTTCCCTTATCGTTTATTGTGGATGTCTTCTTTGAAGAAAGGTATGATCCAACTAAAGTAAGTACATTCACGAATGGGCCCTTGGTCGGTACAAACAGTATTTATACACCTCAGGCCTTTTGTGAATTAAGAAAAGTGTGTTCTTCGTTCTATTTTTCATCTCAAACTGATACCTTCATTTTACAAACATGTAAAGACTGTTAAGACGCTTGATTAATATCATTGATTCTGAATGTGGTCGCTTTTCATAGGATTAACCCTTTAACAATTTTGAAAGAGAATGGCGATACAATAGAGCTGCTTTTCCCAAAATGGTATTATTAATGTTGTTGCTGCATCTTCAAGTAAAAAGAGAATCCATTGGGTCACAGATTGAGCATGTTTCTTAACATTGAGTTAAGTTTGAAAATTTCAAATCTTTTATGTATGTTTCCGATGCAGATCTGCCCATCGACTCAGAATGACCTCACTGTTCATACATTTAAAAAAAATGCATAAAGGTTAAGGTGCTAGGCACAAAAGTGGATTTTTATGAAAAGTTATGCCAGAGAGTGAGAGCGAAAATGAATACCCTACACCACTAACCTTATGAATATTACTATCTTTGGCCTATAATTTAAGACAACAAGGAGACAAAGTGTGTTAGAGCAAGAGAGAGGTTCCACCGAGACTTGAACTCGGATCTCTGGATTCAAAATCCAAATTGCTAACCATTACACCATGGAACCCTTGTTGAGTAGAGCTTCATAAGGGCAATGAGAATATAGGGCACAGTCAAGATTTTTACTGACCTATAGTAACCGTTTACTGATATTATATCGAAGCAGCACTGTTGCTGTTGGATGCTGTGCAATCGCAAAGTATTGGCTTCATGTCTCATTTGGATCAAATTCTTCCTCTGGAGTCTAATGATATAGGAATATTACATATTTTCTCTGATGTGCTCTGTTTTTCCAGAATGAAGTGCATCATGCTACTGAATATGTGGGTTCCATGGTGTAATGGTTAGCATTCTGGACTCTGAATCCAACGATCCGAGTTCAAGTCTCAGTGGGACCTTGGGGCTGCTTCTCTTTTAGAGTTGCCTTTCATTTGCAGATAGATATAACAGCAATAGCTTTGCTTTACAGCCCACTTTGATGGCTGTCTTCTTTGACCAAAGAATATTAATAGTTTCTGGGGATGACTCTCTTTTGCCACAAAGAAACTGCCCACTCTCATATCTCCAAAGCTCCAAGGTATAATGGCTATTAAACTGGCTTTTGATCTCAGCGATTTGCATTGAAAGCCCAGGAGGCCCCTAAAATCAGTTGAATTGTTTCCTGATAATTTAGAGTTTATTTCTTCTTTCGAGAAAGGTGTGATCCAAATAAAGTAAGTACATTTAAACAAGGGCACTTGATCAGTAAATGCACTACTTTCTACAACTCATAACTCTTGTAAGTTATAAAAAGTTTGCTCTCCATACAGTTTGTCAACTCAAAGAATTACATTTTTTACACATTTAATAAGACCATCAAATTGCTTGAAACATAGGAATGATTGTGAAAGTGAATATGATTCACCAAAATAATTGTATAACATTTTTTAATGTTAATAAAATAGGGCTTTTTCCAATCTTTTCACATCAATGTTGTTTCTGCATGTTCCAGTGAGCAGAGAATCTACTGCACATAGTGTGTACATTTTTCTTTTCATAGAGTTAAGGTTGGACATTATTCATCTGTGGAAAATGTTTCTGAGAGATATCTGGGTGCCCACTCTGATTGACCTTAGGGATTGTACATTAACGATATGTAGTTGCATCACTGTATTGGTATCAGGCACCAAAGTGCATTTAAATGTAATGTCGTGCAGAGAGAGAGAGAGTGTGAAAACGGCTACCTGAGTCGACTGAACTTCTGAATATTAACTCTGTTGAATTGTAATTTGAGAAATTAGAAAATGGAGTGTAAGAGCAAGATAACGGTTCCACTGAGACTTGAACTCGGATCGTTGGATTCAAAGTCCAAAGTGCTAACCATTACACCATGGAACCCTTGCAAGCTGCACCTGAGAGCGTTGAATCAGAAATGGCAATATAGAGCACATTTACAATTTTTACAGATTCATAGTCCCAATTGACTGATATCATACAAACACAGCGATGTTGTCGATTGACGTTGTGCTATAGCAATCTCTGTGCTTTATAGAGCATATAGATCAAATTCTTCCTCTTGAGGCATATGATTAAGCAATATTAAATATTGTTTCTGACTGCCTCTGTTTTGGCATAATGAAGTTCAGCATTTGCGGAAGTATTTAGGTTCCATGGTCTAATGGTTAGTAGGCTGGACTCTGAATTTAGTAATCTGACATGTTATAGCTATATTTTGTTTTCCTTTGGGTGTATTGTCATTTTATGCACATAGATTTCCTAGCAGTGGCTGTGATGAATAGTTCAATTTGATAGCAGCTTCCTTTTGAGAATTTGAAAAAAAAAGAATTAAATAGTCTCTCTGGATGACTCTGCTTTGATTTCTATGTGCACATCCCTTTTGCGTTTCAGAGGGATTGACCAACATACACAACAGTGCTTGGAAGACCTCTTCCTCCCTCATGGCATGTAAAGCTAACCTCTCTCCTACCTTGTGTTTTTTTACTTTTTAACTTCCCCTTCCGAGTAATGATCATGTAACTGAATTTACCGTTTTAGATTTTAACTGCAGTAGTTGCTTGTTTTTCATTTTTATTTTTTGTGTACGCATACATCCCTTTTTGTGGGGAGGGGGGAGTGATGTCTGTTTACTTATATTAGCTAATATAGGTCATTTTATGTCCGCTTACAATATGTGTCAGGATTTTTTATGTCGTTTCCAATCAATGTCTAATATCAAGTGGTTTGCAGCAGTCATACAAAGGCACGTAACACCCCCAAAACACCTACATAAGTTAGAAATACTCCGGAAGAGTGCTCAGTTTATGAAAAGGCGGTGAATCCCAAATAGAACTGTAAATGTAAGCTAGCAAGCAGACCGTGCACCCCTGTTTGGAACAATGACCTGTGTGTTGCCCTCTATTAACAGAACAATGTAACTGCAGCCCATGTCACATAAAATAGAAAGTAGAGATTATGCAAATTAACTCCCAGAAGAGCCTGGTGTCACCCCAAAAGGTGTCATGCTTTTCACACCAAGAAACATCCACACATAGATCCCTGCGAACCTCAAAAACGTACAGGAAACCCTGTCCAGCGCTTTGCTCCCAGAGGAGATAAGGTTGAAAAACCACCCTATGTTAAAAGTGTCCATAATCCATGGCAGCTGCCCTGTCTATAGAACCTGGCCGTTCGGGGCCTAGGGGCATGAGTGGAAGGGTTTAACCTGCCTGGGTTCTTGGGCATGGTTTCATCATGCCTCAGTTTACAATGGCACTCTGCCACTTTGTCAGGCTTTAAAGAAGCCTGACTCCTGCAGAGCAAAAGATCTGATTATTTCCTTACATGTTTTGTACGTAAGAATGCGGATGGTGCTCTGAGCCTCCTATGGTGGTTATTAAGCATGGTATACATACCATAGCATGTAACTGTGCCTACAAATGGAACATTTTGTTCATTTATTAGGGAGTTGTGAAAATGGCAAAATCAAATTGCCATTACTGACACAGACCAGCTGCCGCTGTCCGGACATTTCGTCGAAAGACATTTGGTCGACGTAATTTGGTCGAAAGCCAAATGGTCGATTTATTAATTTATTTATATATATATTTTTTAGGTTGTAGTTTAGGGAAAAAAAGGGGGGTTGGGGGGACCCCCCCAAAACCCCCCCCCCAAAAAAAAAAAGTGAAAATAAAAAACAAAAGCAATTCGACCATTTGGTTTTCGACCAAATGGTTTTGACCAATTGTCCTGTCGACAAATTTTTTTCGACGAAATGTCTGGCAACCCAGCTGCCGACTGTTGCTTTTGACAGGAGTTCCAGGTGTATAAACTGAGGAGATCACCAGTTCAATTACCTGTGAACGCATTTTGAAGCTCATTCACAGCCAGTTCATGCCCGTTCTCTCCATTTTGGCTTTCTGGCTGGCCGAGGGGCCCTTCAGTAATGTTCTTTGCTAACCATTACACCATGGGCCCCTTGATGGTGCAACCTGACAGAGTTGTAACAGAAATGAGAATCGAGATCTCATGCATCATTTTAACAAACTCATATTCCTAGCCCACGGATATTATGCAAATGTGGAACTGTTTAGTTGGTTGTTGCGCAATAGCAAACTCTTTGCTTTACAGCTCATTTGGATAGGATTCTTCCTCTGGAGGCATAAGATAAAAGAATATTGCATACATTCTCTAAAAGGCTCTTTTTTTGCTGCAATGACGTTCATCATGTCACTAAGTATGTAGGTTCCATGGTGTAATGGTTAGCACTCTGGACTCTGAATCCAGCGATCCGAGTTCAAATCTCGGTGGGACCTTGGGAATTACTGTGTTTGTTTTCCTCTCAGTGTCTTGTTTTAATAGCAATGACGCTGCTGTGTCGCCCACTTTCATAGCATTATTCCCTGGGTGCATTTGAAGAAAGAAAGATTTTCCATGGATGACGCTCTTTAGCCACAATGAAACCCACCACTTTCTGTGGTGTGAAAGACCCATGGTGTAATGGTAGCACCCTGGAGGTTGAATCCAATAATTTGCATTCAAATCTCTGTAAGAGTTTACCATCAGTCGAACCTTTCCCTTATCGTTTATTGTGGATGTCTTCTTTGAAGAAAGGTATGATCAAACTAAAGTAAGTACATTCACGAATGGGCCCTTGGTCGGTACAAACAGTATTTATACACCTCAGGCCTTTTGTGAATTAAGAAAAGTGTGTTCTTCGTTCTATTTTTCATCTCAAACTGATACCTTCATTTTACAAACATGTAAAGACTGTTAAGACGCTTGATTAATATCATTGATTCTGAATGTGGTCGCTTTTCATAGGATTAACCCTTTAACAATTTTGAAAGAGAATGGCGATACAATAGAGCTGCTTTCCCAAAATGGTATTATTAATGTTGTTGCTGCATCTTCAAGTAAAAAGAGAATCCATTGGGTCACAGATTGAGCATGTTTCTTAACATTGAGTTAAGTTTGAAAATTTCAAATCTTTTATGTATGTTTCCGATGCAGATCTGCCCATCGACTCAGAATGACCTCACTGTTCATACATTTAAAAAAAATGCATAAAGGTTAAGGTGCTAGGCACAAAAGTGGATTTTTATGAAAAGTTATGCCAGAGAGTGAGAGCGAAAATGAATACCCTACACCACTAACCTTATGAATATTACTATCTTTGGCCTATAATTTAAGACAAAAAGTGTTAGAGCAAGAGAGAGGTTCCACCGAGACTTGAACTCGGATTGCTGGATTCAAAGTCCAAAGTGCTAACCATTACACCATGGAACCCTTGTTGAGCAGAGCTTCATAAGGGCAATGAGAATATAGGGCACAGTCAAGATTTTTACTGACCTATAGTAACCGTTTACTGATATTATATCGAAGCAGCACTGTTGCTGTTGGATGCTGTGCAATCGCAAAGTATTGGCTTCATGTCTCATTTGGATCAAATTCTTCCTCTGGAGGCTAATGATATAGGAATATTACATATTTTCTCTGATGTGCTCTGTTTTTCCAGAATGAAGTGCATCATGCTACTGAATATGTGGGTTCCATGGTGTAATGGTTAGCACTCTGGACTCTGAATCCAGCGATCCAAGTTCAAGTCTCAGTGGGACCTTGGGGCTGCTTCTCTTTTAGAGTTGCCTTTCATTTGCAGATAGATATAACAGCAATAGCTTTGCTTTACAGCCCACTTTGATGGCAGTCTTCTTTGACCAAAGAATATTAATAGTTTCTGGGGATGACTCTCTTTTGCCACAAAGAAACTGCCCACTCTCATATCTCCAAAACTCCAAGGTATAATGGCTATTAAACTGGCTTTTGATCTCAGCGATTTGCATTGAAAGCCCAGGAGGCCCCTAAAATCAGTTGAATTGTTTCCTGATAATTTAGAGTTTATTTCTTCTTTCGAGAAAGGTGTGATCCAAATAAAGTAAGTACATTTAAACAAGGGCACTTGATCAGTAAATGCACTACTTTCTAGAACTCATAACTCTTGTAAGTTATAAAAAGTTTGCTCTCCATACAGTTTGTCAACTCAAAGAATTACATTTTTTACACATTTAATAAGACCATCAAATTGCTTGAAACGTAGGAATGATTGTGAAAGTGAATATGATTCACCAAAATAATTGTATAACATTTTTTAATGTTAATAAAATAGGGCTTTTTCCAATCTTTTCACATCAATGTTGTTTCTGCATGTTCCAGTGAGCAGAGAATCTACTGCACATAGAGTGTACATTTTTCTTTTCATAGAGTTAAGGTTGGACATTATTCATCTGTGGAAAATGTTTCTGAGAGATATCTGGGTGCCCACTCTGATTGACCTTAGGGATTGTACATTAACGATATGTAGTTGCATCACTGTATTGGTATCAGGCACCAAAGTGCATTTAAATGTAATGTCGTGCAGAGAGAGAGAGAGTGTGAAAACGGCTACCTGAGTCGACTGAACTTCTGAATATTAACTCTGTTGAATTGTAATTTGAGAAATTAGAAAATGGAGTGTAAGAGCAAGATAACGGTTCCACCGAGACTTGAACTCGGATCGTTGGATTCAAATCCAAAGTGCTAACCATTACACCATGGAACCCTTGCAAGATGCACCTGAGAGCGTTGAATCAGAAATGGCAATATAGAGCACATTTACAATTTTTACAGATTCATAGTCCCAATTGACTGATATCATACAAACACAGCGATGTTGTCGATTGACGTTGTGCTATAGCAATCTCTGTGCTTTATAGAGCATGTAGATCAAATTCTTCCTCTTGAGGCATATGATTAAGCAATATTAAATATTGTTTCTGACTGCCTCTGTTTTGGCATAATGAAGTTCAGCATTTGCGGAAGTATTTAGGTTCCATGGTCTAATGGTTAGTAGGCTGGACTCTGAATTTAGTAATCTGACATGTTATAGCTATATTTTGTTTTCCTTTGGGTGTATTGTCATTTTATGCACATAGATTTCCTAGCAGTGGCTGTGATGAATAGTTCAATTTGATAGCAGCTTCCTTTTGAGAATTTGAAAAAAAAAGAATTAAATAGTCTCTCTGGATGACTCTGCTTTGATTTCTATGTGCACATCCCTTTTGCGTTTCAGAGGGATTGACCAACATACACAACAGTGCTTGGAAGACCTCTTCCTCCCTCATGGCATGTAAAGCTAACCTCTCTCCTACCTTGTGTTTTTTTACTTTTTAACTTCCCCTTCCGAGTCATGATCATGTAACTGAATTTACATTTTTAGATTTTAACTGCAGTAGTTGCTTGTTTTTCATTTTTATTTTTTGTGTACGCATACATCCCTTTTTGTGGGGAGGGGGGAGTGATGTCTGTTTACTTATATTAGCTAATATAGGTCATTTTATGTCCGCTTACAATATGTGTCAGGATTTTTTACGTCGTTTCCAATCAATGTCTAATATCAAGTGGTTTGCAGCAGTCATACAAAGGCACGTAACACCCCCAAAACACCTACATAAGTTAGAAATACTCCGGAAGAGTACTCAGTTTATGAAAAGGCGGTGAATCCCAAATAGAACTGTAAATGTAAGCTAGCAAGCAGACCGTGCACCCCTGTTTGGAACTATGACCTGTGTGTTGCCCTCTATTAACAGAACAATGTAACTGCAGCCCATGTCACATAAAATAGAAAGTAGAGATTATGCAAATTAACTCCCAGAAGAGCCTGGTGTCACCCCAAAAGGTGTCATGCTTTTCACACCAAGAAACATCCACACATAGATCCCTGCGAACCTCAAAAACGTACAGGAAACCCTGTCCAGCGCTTTGCTCCCAGAGGAGATAAGGTTGAAAAACCACCCTATGTTAAAAGTGTCCATAATCCATGCCAGCTGCCCTGTCTATAGAACCTGGCCGTTCGGGGCCTAGGGGCATGAGTGGAAGGGTTTAACCTGCCTGGGTTCTTGGGCATGGTTTCATCATGCCTCAGTTTACAATGGCACTCTGCCACTTTGTCAGGCTTTAAAGAAGCCTGACTCCTGCAGAGCAAAAGATCTGATTATTTCCTTACATGTTTTGTACGTAAGAATGCGGATGGTGCTCTGAGCCTCCTATGGTGGTTATTAAGCATGGTATACATACCATAGCATGTAACTGTGCCTACAAATGGAACATTTTGTTCATTTATTAGGGAGTTGTGAAAATGGCAAAATCAAATTGCTATTACTGACACAGACCAGCTGCCGCTGTCCGGACATTTCGTCGAAAGACATTTCGTCGAAAGACATTTGGTCGACGTAATTTGGTCGAAAGCCAAATGGTCGATTTTTTAATTTATTTATATATATATTTTTTAGGTTGTAGTTTAGGGGAAAAAATGATTTTTTAGAAAAAAAGGGGGTTGGGGGGACCCCCCCAAGCCCCCCCCCAAAAAAAAAAGTGAAAATAAAAAACAAAAGCAATTCGACCATTTGGTTTGCGGCCAAATGGTTTCGACCAATTGTCCTGTCGACAAATTTTTTTCGACGAAATGTCTGGCAACCCAGCTGCCGACTGTTGCTATTGACAGGAGTTCCAGGTGTATAAACTGAGGAGATCACCAGTTCAATTACCTGTGAACGCATTTTGAAGCGCATTCACAACCAGTTCATGCCCGTTCTCTCCATTTTGGCATTCTGGCTGGCCGAGGGGCCCTTCAGTAATGTTCTTTGCTAACCATTACACCATGGGCCCCTTGCTGGTGCAACCTGACAGAGTTGTAACAGAAATGAGAATCGAGATCTCATGCATGTTTTTAACAAACTCATATTCCTAGGCCACGGATATTATGCAAATGTGGAACTGTTTAGTTGGTTGTTGCGCAATAGCAAACTCTTTGCTTTACAGCTCATTTGGATAGGATTCTTCCTCTGGAGGCATACGATAAAAGAATATTGCATACATTCTCTAAAAGGCTCTTTTTTTGCTGCAATGACGTTCATCATGTCACTAAGTATGTAGGTTCCATGGTGTAATGGTTAGCACTCTGGACTCTGAATCCAGCGATCCGAGTTCAAATCTCGGTGGGACCTTGGGAATTACTGTGTTTGTTTTCCTCTAAGTGTCTTGTTTTAATAGCAATGACGCTGCTGTGTCGCCCACTTTCATAGCATTATTCCCTGGATGCATTTGAAAAAAGAAAGATTTTCCATGGATGACGCTCTTTAGCCACAATGAAACCCACCACTTTCTGTGGTGTGAAAGACCCATGGTGTAATGGTAGCACCCTGGAGGTTGAATCCAATAATTTGCATTCAAATCTCTGTAAGAGTTTACCATCAGTCGAACCTTTCCCTTATCGTTTATTGTGGATGTCTTCTTTGAAGAAAGGTATGATCCAACTAAAGTAAGTACATTCACGAATGGGCCCTTGGTCGGTACAAACAGTATTTATACACCTCAGGCCTTTTGTGAATTAAGAAAAGTGTGTTCTTCGTTCTATTTTTCATCTCAAACTGATACCTTCATTTTACAAACATGTAAAGACTGTTAAGACGCTTGATTAATATCATTGATTCTGAATGTGGTCGCTTTTCATAGGATTAACCCTTTAACAATTTTGAAAGAGAATGGCGATACAATAGAGCTGCTTTTCCCAAAATGGTATTATTAATGTTGTTGCTGCATCTTCAAGTAAAAAGAGAATCCATTGGGTCACAGATTGAGCATGTTTCTTAACATTGAGTTAAGTTTGAAAATTTCAAATCTTTTATGTATGTTTCCGATGCAGATCTGCCCATCGACTCAGAATGACCTCACTGTTCATACATTTAAAAAAAATGCATAAAGGTTAAGGTGCTAGGCACAAAAGTGGATTTTTATGAAAAGTTATGCCAGAGAGTGAGAGCGAAAATGAATACCCTACACCACTAACCTTATGAATATTACTATCTTTGGCCTATAATTTAAGACAACAAGGAGACAAAGTGTGTTAGAGCAAGAGAGAGGTTCCACCGAGACTTGAACTCGGATCTCTGGATTCAAAATCCAAATTGCTAACCATTACACCATGGAACCCTTGTTGAGTAGAGCTTCATAAGGGCAATGAGAATATAGGGCACAGTCAAGATTTTTACTGACCTATAGTAACCGTTTACTGATATTATATCGAAGCAGCACTGTTGCTGTTGGATGCTGTGCAATCGCAAAGTATTGGCTTCATGTCTCATTTGGATCAAATTCTTCCTCTGGAGTCTAATGATATAGGAATATTACATATTTTCTCTGATGTGCTCTGTTTTTCCAGAATGAACTGCATCATGCTACTGAATATGTGGGTTCCAAGGTGTAATGGTTAGCACTCTGGACTCTGAATCCAGCGATCCGAGTTCAAGTCTCGGTGAGACCTTGGGGCTGCTTCTCTCTTAGAGTTGCCTTTCATTTGCAGATAGATATAACAGCAATAGCTTTGCTTTACAGCCCACTTTGATGGCAGTCTTCTTTGACCAAAGAATATTAATAGTTTCTGGGGATGACTCTCTTTTGCCACAAAGAAACTGCCCACTCTCATATCTCCAAAGCTCCAAGGTATAATGGCTATTAAACTGGCTTTTGATCTCAGCGATTTGCATTGAAAGCCCAGGAGGCCCCTAAAATCAGTTGAATTGTTTCCTGATAATTTAGAGTTCATTTCTTCTTTCGAGAAAGGTGTGATCCAAATAAAGTAAGTACATTTAAACAAGGGCACTTGATCAGTAAATGCACCACTTTCTAGAACTCATAACTCTTGTAAGTTATAAAAAGTTTGCTCTCCATACAGTTTGTCAACTCAAAGAATTACATTTTTTACACATTTAATAAGACCATCAAATTGCTTGAAACATAGGAATGATTGTGAAAGTGAATATGATTCACCAAAATAATTGTATAACATTTTTTAATGTTAATAAAATAGGGCTTTTTCCAATCTTTTCACATCAATGTTGTTTCTGCATGTTCCAGTGAGCAGAGAATCTACTGCACATAGTGTGTACATTTTTCTTTTCATAGAGTTAAGGTTGGTCATTATTCATCTGTGGAAAATGTTTCTGAGAGATATCTGGGTGCCCACTCTGATTGACCTTAGGGATTGTACATTAACGATATGTAGTTGCATCACTGTATTGGTATCAGGCACCAAAGTGCATTTAAATGTAATGTCGTGCAGAGAGAGAGAGAGTGTGAAAACGGCTACCTGAGTCGACTGAACTTCTGAATATTAACTCTGTTGAATTGTAATTTGAGAAATTAGAAAATGGAGTGTAAGAGCAAGATAACGGTTCCACCGAGACTTGAACTCGGATTGTTGGATTCAAAGTCAAAAGTGCTAACCATTACACCATGGAACCCTTGCAAGATGCACCTGAGAGCGTTGAATCAGAAATGGCAATATAGAGCACATTTACAATTTTTACAGATTCATAGTCCCAATTGACTGATATCATACAAACACAGCGATGTTGTCGATTGACGTTGTGCTATAGCAATCTCTGTGCTTTATAGAGCATGTAGATCAAATTCTTCCTCTTGAGGCATATGATTAAGCAATATTAAATATTGTTTCTGACTGCCTCTGTTTTGGCATAATGAAGTTCAGCATTTGCGGAAGTATTTAGGTTCCATGGTCTAATGGTTAGTAGGCTGGACTCTGAATTTAGTAATCTGACATGTTATAGCTATATTTTGTTTTCCTTTGGGTGTATTGTCATTTTATGCACATAGATTTCCTAGCAGTGGCTGTGATGAATAGTTCAATTTGATAGCAGCTTCCTTTTGAGAATTTGAAAAAAAAAGAATTAAATAGTCTCTCTGGATGACTCTGCTTTGATTTCTATGTGCACATCCCTTTTGCGTTTCAGAGGGATTGACCAACATACACAACAGTGCTTGGAAGACCTCTTCCTCCCTCATGGCATGTAAAGCTAACCTCTCTCCTACCTTGTGTTTTTTTACTTTTTAACTTCCCCTTCCGAGTCATGATCATGTAACTGAATTTACATTTTTAGATTTTAACTGCAGTAGTTGCTTGTTTTTCATTTTTATTTTTTGTGTACGCATACATCCCTTTTTGTGGGGAGGGGGGAGTGATGTCTGTTTACTTATATTAGCTAATATAGGTCATTTTATGTCCGCTTACAATATGTGTCAGGATTTTTTATGTCGTTTCCAATCAATGTCTAATATCAAGTGGTTTGCAGCAGTCATACAAAGGCACGTAACACCCCCAAAACACCTACATAAGTTAGAAATACTCCGGAAGAGTACTCAGTTTATGAAAAGGCGGTGAATCCCAAATAGAACTGTAAATGTAAGCTAGCAAGCAGACCGTGCACCCCTGTTTGGAACTATGACCTGTGTGTTGCCCTCTATTAACAGAACAATGTAACTGCAGCCCATGTCACATAAAATAGAAAGTAGAGATTATGCAAATTAACTCCCAGAAGAGCCTGGTGTCACCCCAAAAGGTGTCATGCTTTTCACACCAAGAAACATCCACACATAGATCCCTGCGAACCTCAAAAACGTACAGGAAACCCTGTCCAGCGCTTTGCTCCCAGAGGAGATAAGGTTGAAAAACCACCCTATGTTAAAAGTGTCCATAATCCATGCCAGCTGCCCTGTCTATAGAACCTGGCCGTTCGGGGCCTAGGGGCATGAGTGGAAGGGTTTAACCTGCCTGGGTTCTTGGGCATGGTTTCATCATGCCTCAGTTTACAATGGCACTCTGCCACTTTGTCAGGCTTTAAAGAAGCCTGACTCCTGCAGAGCAAAAGATCTGATTATTTCCTTACATGTTTTGTACGTAAGAATGCGGATGGTGCTCTGAGCCTCCTATGGTGGTTATTAAGCATGGTATACATACCATAGCATGTAACTGTGCCTACAAATGGAACATTTTGTTCATTTATTAGGGAGTTGTGAAAATGGCAAAATCAAATTGCTATTACTGACACAGACCAGCTGCCGCTGTCCGGACATTTCGTCGAAAGACATTTCGTCGAAAGACATTTGGTCGACGTAATTTGGTCGAAAGCCAAATGGTCGATTTTTTAATTTATTTATATATATATTTTTTAGGTTGTAGTTTAGGGGAAAAAATGATTTTTTAGAAAAAAAGGGGGTTGGGGGGACCCCCCCAAGCCCCCCCCAAAAAAAAAAGTGAAAATAAAAAACAAAAGCAATTCGACCATTTGGTTTGCGGCCAAATGGTTTCGACCAATTGTCCTGTCGACAAATTTTTTTCGACGAAATGTCTGGCAACCCAGCTGCCGACTGTTGCTATTGACAGGAGTTCCAGGTGTATAAACTGAGGAGATCACCAGTTCAATTACCTGTGAACGCATTTTGAAGCGCATTCACAACCAGTTCATGCCCGTTCTCTCCATTTTGGCATTCTGGCTGGCCGAGGGGCCCTTCAGTAATGTTCTTTGCTAACCATTACACCATGGGCCCCTTGCTGGTGCAACCTGACAGAGTTGTAACAGAAATGAGAATCGAGATCTCATGCATGTTTTTAACAAACTCATATTCCTAGGCCACGGATATTATGCAAATGTGGAACTGTTTAGTTGGTTGTTGCGCAATAGCAAACTCTTTGCTTTACAGCTCATTTGGATAGGATTCTTCCTCTGGAGGCATACGATAAAAGAATATTGCATACATTCTCTAAAAGGCTCTTTTTTTGCTGCAATGACGTTCATCATGTCACTAAGTATGTAGGTTCCATGGTGTAATGGTTAGCACTCTGGACTCTGAATCCAGCGATCCGAGTTCAAATCTTGGTGGGACCTTGGGAATTACTGTGTTTGTTTTCCTCTAAGTGTCTTGTTTTAATAGCAATGACGCTGCTGTGTCGCCCACTTTCATAGCATTATTCCCTGGATGCATTTGAAAAAAGAAAGATTTTCCATGGATGACGCTCTTTAGCCACAATGAAACCCACCACTTTCTGTGGTGTGAAAGACCCATGGTGTAATGGTAGCACCCTGGAGGTTGAATCCAATAATTTGCATTCAAATCTCTGTAAGAGTTTACCATCAGTCGAACCTTTCCCTTATCGTTTATTGTGGATGTCTTCTTTGAAGAAAGGTATGATCCAACTAAAGTAAGTACATTCACGAATGGGCCCTTGGTCGGTACAAACAGTATTTATACACCTCAGGCCTTTTGTGAATTAAGAAAAGTGTGTTCTTCGTTCTATTTTTCATCTCAAACTGATACCTTCATTTTACAAACATGTAAAGACTGTTAAGACGCTTGATTAATATCATTGATTCTGAATGTGGTCGCTTTTCATAGGATTAACCCTTTAACAATTTTGAAAGAGAATGGCGATACAATAGAGCTGCTTTTCCCAAAATGGTATTATTAATGTTGTTGCTGCATCTTCAAGTAAAAAGAGAATCCATTGGGTCACAGATTGAGCATGTTTCTTAACATTGAGTTAAGTTTGAAAATTTCAAATCTTTTATGTATGTTTCCGATGCAGATCTGCCCATCGACTCAGAATGACCTCACTGTTCATACATTTAAAAAAAATGCATAAAGGTTAAGGTGCTAGGCACAAAAGTGGATTTTTATGAAAAGTTATGCCAGAGAGTGAGAGCGAAAATGAATACCCTACACCACTAACCTTATGAATATTACTATCTTTGGCCTATAATCTAAGACAACAAGGAGACAAAGTGTGTTAGAGCAAGAGAGAGGTTCCACCGAGACTTGAACTCGGATCTCTGGATTCAAAATCCAAAGTGCTAACCATTACACCATGGAACCCTTGTTGAGTAGAGCTTCATAAGGGCAATGAGAATATAGGGCACAGTCAAGATTTTTACTGACCTATAGTAACCGTTTACTGATATTATATCGAAGCAGCACTGTTGCTGTTGGATGCTGTGCAATCGCAAAGTATTGGCTTCATGTCTCATTTGGATCAAATTCTTCCTCTGGAGTCTAATGATATAGGAATATTACATATTTTCTCTGATGTGCTCTGTTTTTCCAGAATGAACTGCATCATGCTACTGAATATGTGGGTTCCAAGGTGTAATGGTTAGCACTCTGGACTCTGAATCCAGCGATCCGAGTTCAAGTCTCGGTGAGACCTTGGGGCTGCTTCTCTCTTAGAGTTGCCTTTCATTTGCAGATAGATATAACAGCAATAGCTTTGCTTTACAGCCCACTTTGATGGCAGTCTTCTTTGACCAAAGAATATTAATAGTTTCTGGGGATGACTCTCTTTTGCCACAAAGAAACTGCCCACTCTCATATCTCCAAAGCTCCAAGGTATAATGGCTATTAAACTGGCTTTTGATCTCAGCGATTTGCATTGAAAGCCCAGGAGGCCCCTAAAATCAGTTGAATTGTTTCCTGATAATTTAGAGTTCATTTCTTCTTTCGAGAAAGGTGTGATCCAAATAAAGTAAGTACATTTAAACAAGGGCACTTGATCAGTAAATGCACTACTTTCTAGAACTCATAACTCTTGTAAGTTATAAAAAGTTTGCTCTCCATACAGTTTGTCAACTCAAAGAATTACATTTTTTACACATTTAATAAGACCATCAAATTGCTTGAAACATAGGAATGATTGTGAAAGTGAATATGATTCACCAAAATAATTGTATAACATTTTTTAATGTTAATAAAATAGGGCTTTTTCCAATCTTTTCACATCAATGTTGTTTCTGCATGTTCCAGTGAGCAGAGAATCTACTGCACATAGTGTGTACATTTTTCTTTTCATAGAGTTAAGGTTGGTCATTATTCATCTGTGGAAAATGTTTCTGAGAGATATCTGGGTGCCCACTCTGATTGACCTTAGGGATTGTACATTAACGATATGTAGTTGCATCACTGTATTGGTATCAGGCACCAAAGTGCATTTAAATGTAATGTCGTGCAGAGAGAGAGAGAGTGTGAAAACGGCTACCTGAGTCGACTGAACTTCTGAATATTAACTCTGTTGAATTGTAATTTGAGAAATTAGAAAATGGAGTGTAAGAGCAAGATAACGGTTCCACCGAGACTTGAACTCGGATCGTTGGATTCAAAGTCAAAAGTGCTAACCATTACACCATGGAACCCTTGCAAGATGCACCTGAGAGCGTTGAATCAGAAATGGCAATATAGAGCACATTTACAATTTTTACAGATTCATAGTCCCAATTGACTGATATCATACAAACACAGCGATGTTGTCGATTGACGTTGTGCTATAGCAATCTCTGTGCTTTATAGAGCATGTAGATCAAATTCTTCCTCTTGAGGCATATGATTAAGCAATATTAAATATTGTTTCTGACTGCCTCTGTTTTGGCATAATGAAGTTCAGCATTTGCGGAAGTATTTAGGTTCCATGGTCTAATGGTTAGTAGGCTGGACTCTGAATTTAGTAATCTGACATGTTATAGCTATATTTTGTTTTCCTTTGGGTGTATTGTCATTTTATGCACATAGATTTCCTAGCAGTGGCTGTGATGAATAGTTCAATTTGATAGCAGCTTCCTTTTGAGAATTTGAAAAAAAAAGAATTAAATAGTTTCTCTGGATGACTCTGCTTTGATTTCTATGTGCACATCCCTTTTGCGTTTCAGAGGGATTGACCAACATACACAACAGTGCTTGGAAGACCTCTTCCTCCCTCATGGCATGTAAAGCTAACCTCTATCCTACCTTGTGTTTTTTTACTTTTTAACTTCCCCTTCCGAGTCATGATCATGTAACTGAATTTACATTTTTAGATTTTAACTGCAGTAGTTGCTTGTTTTTCATTTTTATTTTTTGTGTACGCATACATCCCTTTTTGTGGGGAGGGGGGAGTGATGTCTGTTTACTTATATTAGCTAATATAGGTCATTGTATGTCCGCTTACAATATGTGTCAGGATTTTTTATGTCGTTTCCAATCAATGTCTAATATCAAGTGGTTTGCAGCAGTCATACAAAGGCACGTAACACCCCCAAAACACCTACATAAGTTAGAAATACTCCGGAAGAGTACTCAGTTTATGAAAAGGCGGTGAATCCCAAATAGAACTGTAAATGTAAGCTAGCAAGCAGACCGTGCACCCCTGTTTGGAACTATGACCTGTGTGTTGCCCTCTATTAACAGAACAATGTAACTGCAGCCCATGTCACATAAAATAGAAAGTAGAGATTATGCAAATTAACTCCCAGAAGAGCCTGGTGTCACCCCAAAAGGTGTCATGCTTTTCACACCAAGAAACATCCACACATAGATCCCTGCGAACCTCAAAAACGTACAGGAAACCCTGTCCAGCGCTTTGCTCCCAGAGGAGATAAGGTTGAAAAACCACCCTATGTTAAAAGTGTCCATAATCCATGCCAGCTGCCCTGTCTATAGAACCTGGCCGTTCGGGGCCTAGGGGCATGAGTGGAAGGGTTTAACCTGCATGGGTTCTTGGGCATGGTTTCATCATGCCTCAGTTTACAATGGCACTCTGCCACTTTGTCAGGCTTTAAAGAAGCCTGACTCCTGCAGAGCAAAAGATCTGATTATTTCCTTACATGTTTTGTACGTAAGAATGCGGATGGTGCTCTGAGCCTCCTATGGTGGTTATTAAGCATGGTATACATACCATAGCATGTAACTGTGCCTACAAATGGAACATTTTGTTCATTTATTAGGGAGTTGTGAAAATGGCAAAATCAAATTGCCATTACTGACACAGACCAGCTGCCGCTGTCCGGACATTTCGTCGAAAGACATTTCGTCGAAAGACATTTGGTCGATGTAATTTGGTCGAAAGCCAAATGGTCGATTTTGTAATTTATTTATATATATATTTTTTAGGTTGTAGTTTAGGGGAAAAAAGGGGTTTTTAGAAAAAAATGGGGTTGGGGGGACCCCCCCAAACCCCCTCCCAAAAAAAAAAGTGAAAATAAAAAACAAAAGCAATTCGACCATTTGGTTTTCGACCAAATGGTTTCGACCAATTGTCCTGTCGACAAATTTTTTTCGACGAAATGTCTGGCAACCCAGCTGCCGACTGTTGCTATTGACAGGAGTTCCAGGTGTATAAACTGAGGAGATCACCAGTTCAATTACCTGTGAACGCATTTTGAAGCTCATTCACAACCAGTTCATGCCCGTTCTCTCTATTTTGGCATTCTGGCTGGCCGAGGGGCCCTTCAGTAATGTTCTTTGCTAACCATTACACCATGGGCCCCTTGCTGGTGCAACCTGACAGAGTTGTAACAGAAATGAGAATCGAGAACTCATGCATCATTTTAACAAACTCATATTCCTAGCCCACGGATATTATGCAAATGTGGAACTGTTTAGTTGGTTGTTGCGCAATAGCAAACTCTTTGCTTTACAGCTCATTTGGATAGGATTCTTCCTCTGGAGGCATAAGATAAAAGAATATTGCATACATTCTCTAAAAGGCTCTTTTTTTGCTGCAATGACGTTCATCATGCCACTAAGTACGTAGGTTCCATGGTGTAATGTTTACCACTCTGGACTCTGAATCCAGCGATCCGAGTTCAAATCTCGGTGGGACCTTGGGAATTACTGTGTTTGTTTTCCTCTCAGTGTCTTGTTTTAATAGCAATGACGCTGCTGTGTCGCCCACTTTCATAGCATTATTCCCTGGGTGCATTTGAAAAAAGAAAGATTTTCCATGGATGACGCTCTTTAGCCACAATGAAACCCACCACTTTCTGTGGTGTGAAAGACCCATGGTGTAATGGTAGCACCCTGGAGGTTGAATCCAATAATTTGCATTCAAATCTCTGTAAGAGTTTACCATCAGTCGAACCTTTCCCTTATCGTTTATTGTGGATGTCTTCTTTGAAGAAAGGTATGATCCAACTAAAGTAAGTACATTCACGAATGGGCCCTTGGTCGGTACAAACAGTATTTATACACCTCAGGCCTTTTGTGAATTAAGAAAAGTGTGTTCTTCGTTCTATTTTTCATCTCAAACTGATACCTTCATTTTACAAACATGTAAAGACTGTTAAGACGCTTGATTAATATCATTGATTCTGAATGTGGTCGCTTTTCATAGGATTAACCCTTTAACAATTTTGAAAGAGAATGGCGATACAATAGAGCTGCTTTTCCCAAAATGGTATTATTAATGTTGTTGCTGCATCTTCAAGTAAAAAGAGAATCCATTGGGTCACAGATTGAGCATGTTTCTTAACATTGAGTTAAGTTTGAAAATTTCAAATCTTTTATGTATGTTTCCGATGCAGATCTGCCCATCGACTCAGAATGACCTCACTGTTCATACATTTAAAAAAAATGCATAAAGGTTAAGGTGCTAGGCACAAAAGTGGATTTTTATGAAAAGTTATGCCAGAGAATGAGAGCGAAAATGAATACCCTACACCACTAACCTTATGAATATTACTATCTTTGGCCTATAATTTAAGACAACAAGGAGACAAAGTGTGTTAGAGCAAGAGAGAGGTTCCACCGAGACTTGAACTCGGATCTCTGGATTCAAAATCCAAAGTGCTAACCATTACACCATGGAACCCTTGTTGAGTAGAGCTTCATAAGGGCAATGAGAATATAGGGCACAGTCAAGATTTTTACTGACCTATAGTAACCGTTTACTGATATTATATCGAAGCAGCACTGTTGCTGTTGGATGCTGTGCAATCGCAAAGTATTGGCTTCATGTCTCATTTGGATCAAATTCTTCCTCTGGAGTCTAATGATATAGGAATATTACATATTTTCTCTGATGTGCTCTGTTTTTCCAGAATGAAGTGCATCATGCTACTGAATATGTGGGTTCCATGGTGTAATGGTTAGCACTCTGGACTCTGAATCCAGCGATCCGAGTTCAAGTCTCGGTGGGACCTTGGGGCTGCTTCTCTTTTAGAGTTGCCTTTCATTTGCAGATAGATATAACAGCAATAGCTTTGCTTTACAGCCCACTTTGATGGCAGTCTTCTTTGACCAAAGAATATTAATAGTTTCTGGGGATGACTCTCTTTTGCCACAAAGAAACTGCCCACTCTCATATCTCCAAAGCTCCAAGGTATAATGGCTATTAAACTGGCTTTTGATCTCAGCGATTTGCATTGAAAGCCCAGGAGGCCCCTAAAATCAGTTGAATTGTTTCCTGATAATTTAGAGTTTATTTCTTCTTTCGAGAAAGGTGTGATCCAAATAAAGTAAGTACATTTAAACAAGGGCACTTGATCAGTAAATGCACTACTTTCTAGAACTCATAACTCTTGTAAGTTATAAAAAGTTTGCTCTCCATACAGTTTGTCAACTCAAAGAATTACATGTTTTACACATTTAATAAGACCATCAAATTGCTTGAAACATAGGAATGATTGTGAAAGTGAATATGATTCACCAAAATAATTGTATAACATTTTTTAATGTTAATAAAATAGGGCTTTTTCCAATCTTTTCACATCAATGTTGTTTCTGCATGTTCCAGTGAGCAGAGAATCTACTGCACATAGTGTGTACATTTTTCTTTTCATAGAGTTAAGGTTGGACATTATTCATCTGTGGAAAATGTTTCTGAGAGATATATGGGTGCCCACTCTGATTGACCTTAGGGATTGTACATTAACGATATGTAGTTGCATCACTGTATTGGTATCAGGCACCAAAGTGCATTTAAATGTAATGTCGTGCAGAGAGAGAGAGAGAGTGTGAAAACGGCTACCTGAGTCGACTGAACTTCTGAATATTAACTCTGTTGAATTGTAATTTGAGAAATTAGAAAATGGAGTGTAAGAGCAAGATAACGGTTCCACCGAGACTTGAACTCGGATCATTGGATTCAAAGTCCAAAGTGCTAACCATTACACCATGGAACCCTTGCAAGATGCACCTGAGAGCGTTGAATCAGATATGGCAATATAGAGCACATTTACAATTTTTACAGATTCATAGTCCCAATTGACTGATATCATACAAACACAGCGATATTGTCGATTGACGTTGTGCTATAGCAATCTCTGTGCTTTATAGAGCATGTAGATCAAATTCTTCCTCTTGAGGCATATGATTAAGCAATATTAAATATTGTTTCTGACTGCCTCTGTTTTGGCATAATGAAGTTCAGCATTTGCGGAAGTATTTAGGTTCCATGGTCTAATGGTTAGTAGGCTGGACTCTGAATTTAGTAATCTGACATGTTATAGCTATGTTTTGTTTTCCTTTGGGTGTATTGTCATTTTATGCACATAGATTTCCTAGCAGTGGCTGTGATGAATAGTTCAATTTGATAGCAGCTTCCTTTTGAGAATTTGAAAAAAAAAGAATTAAATAGTCTCTCTGGATGACTCTGCTTTGATTTCTATGTGCACATCCCTTTTGCGTTTCAGAGGGATTGACCAACATACACAACAGTGCTTGGAAGACCTCTTCCTCCCTCATGGCATGTAAAGCTAACCTCTCTCCTACCTTGTGTTTTTTTTACTTTTTAACTTCCCCTTCCGAGTCATGATCATGTAACTGAATTTACATTTTTAGATTTTAACTGCAGTAGTTGCTTGTTTTTCATTTTTATTTTTTGTGTACGCATACATCCCTTTTTGTGGGGAGGGGGGAGTGATGTCTGTTTACTTATATTAGCTAATATAGGTCATTTTATGTCCGCTTACAATATGTGTCAGGATTTTTTATGTCGTTTCCAATCAATGTCTAATATCAAGTGGTTTGCAGCAGTCATACAAAGGCACGTAACACCCCCAAAACACCTACATAAGTTAGAAATACTCCGGAAGAGTACTCAGTTTATGAAAAGGCGGTGAATCCCAAATAGAACTGTAAATGTAAGCTAGCAAGCAGACCGTGCACCCCTGTTTGGAACTATGACCTGTGTGTTGCCCTCTATTAACAGAACAATGTAACTGCAGCCCATGTCACATAAAATAGAAAGTAGAGATTATGCAAATTAACTCCCAGAAGAGCCTGGTGTCACCCCAAAAGGTGTCATGCTTTTCACACCAAGAAACATCCACACATAGATCCCTGCGAACCTCAAAAACGTACAGGAAACCCTGTCCAGCGCTTTGCTCCCAGAGGAGATAAGGTTGAAAAACCACCCTATGTTAAAAGTGTCCATAATCCATGCCAGCTGCCCTGTCTATAGAACCTGGCCGTTCGGGGCCTAGGGGCATGAGTGGAAGGGTTTAACCTGCATGGGTTCTTGGGCATGGTTTCATCATGCCTCATTTTACAATGGCACTCTGCCACTTTGTCAGGCTTTAAAGAAACCTGACTCCTGCAGAGCAAAAGATCTGATTATTTCCTTACATGTTTTGTACGTAAGAATGCGGATGGTGCTCTGAGCCTCCTATGGTGGTTATTAAGCATGGTATACATACCATAGCATGTAACTGTGCCTACAAATGGAACATTTTGTTCATTTATTAGGGAGTTGTGAAAATGGCAAAATCAAATTGCCATTACTGACACAGACCAGCTGCCGCTGTCCGGACATTTCGTCGAAAGACATTTCGTCGAAAGACATTTGGTCGACGTAATTTGGTCGAAAGCCAAATGGTCTATTTTGTAATTTATTTATATATATATTTTTTAGGTTGTAGTTTAGGGGAAAAAAGGGGTTTTTAGAAAAAAAGGGGGTTGGGGGGACCCCCCCAAAAAAAAAAGTGAAAATAAAAAACAAAAGCAATTCGACCATTTGGTTTTCGACCAAATGGTTTCGACCAATTGTCCTGTCGACAAATTTTTTTCGACGAAATGTCTGGCAACCCAGCTGCCGACTGTTGCTATTGACAGGAGTTCCAGGTGTATAAACTGAGGAGATCACCAGTTCAATTACCTGTGAACGCATTTTGAAGCTCATTCACAACCAGTTCATGCCCGTTCTCTCTATTTTGGCATTCTGGCTGGCCGAGGGGCCCTTCAGTAATGTTCTTTGCTAACCATTACACCATGGGCCCCTTGCTGGTGCAACCTGACAGAGTTGTAACAGAAATGAGAATCGAGATCTCATGCATCATTTTAACAAACTCATATTCCTAGCCCACGGATATTATGCAAATGTGGAACTGTTTAGTTGGTTGTTGCGCAATAGCAAACTCTTTGCTTTACAGCTCATTTGGATAGGATTCTTCCTCTGGAGGCATAAGATAAAAGAATATTGCATACATTCTCTAAAAGGCTCTTTTTTTGCTGCAATGACGTTCATCATGTCACTAAGTACGTAGGTTCCATGGTGTAATGGTTAGCACTCTGGACTCTGAATCCAGCAATCCGAGTTCAAATCTCGGTGGGACCATGGGAATTACTGTGTTTGTTTTCCTCTCAGTGTCTTGTTTTAATAGCAATGACGCTGCTGTGTCGCCCACTTTCATAGCATTATTCCCTGGGTGCATTTGAAAAAAGAAAGATTTTCCATGGATGACGCTCTTTAGCCACAATGAAACCCACCACTTTCTGTGGTGTGAAAGACCCATGGTGTAATGGTAGCACCCTGGAGGTTGAATCCAATAATTTGCATTCAAATCTCTGTAAGAGTTTACCATCAGTCGAACCTTTCCCTTATCGTTTATTGTGGATGTCTTCTTTGAAGAAAGGTATGATCCAACTAAAGTAAGTACATTCACGAATGGGCCCTTGGTCGGTACAAACAGTATTTATACACCTCAGGCCTTTTGTGAATTAAGAAAAGTGTGTTCTTCGTTCTATTTTTCATCTCAAACTGATACCTTCATTTTACAAACATGTAAAGACTGTTAAGACGCTTGATTAATATCATTGATTCTGAATGTGGTCGCTTTTCATAGGATTAACCCTTTAACAATTTTGAAAGAGAATGGCGATACAATAGAGCTGCTTTTCCCAAAATGGTATTATTAATGTTGTTGCTGCATCTTCAAGTAAAAAGAGAATCCATTTGGTCACAGATTGAGCATGTTTCTTAACATTGAGTTAAGTTTGAAAATTTCAAATCTTTTATGTATGTTTCCGATGCAGATCTGCCCATCGACTCAGAATGACCTCACTGTTCATACATTTAAAAAAAATGCATAAAGGTTAAGGTGCTAGGCACAAAAGTGGATTTTTATGAAAAGTTATGCCAGAGAGTGAGAGCGAAAATGAATACCCTACACCACTAACCTTATGAATATTACTATCTTTGGCCTATAATTTAAGACAACAAGGAGACAAAGTGTGTTAGAGCAAGAGAGAGGTTCCACCGAGACTTGAACTCGGATGGCTGGATTCAAAATCCAAAGTGCTAACCATTACACCATGGAACCCTTGTTGAGTAGAGCTTCATAAGGGCAATGAGAATATAGGGCACAGTCAAGATTTTTACTGACCTATAGTAACCGTTTACTGATATTATATCGAGGCAGCACTGTTGCTGTTGGATGCTGTGCAATCGCAAAGTATTGGCTTCATGTCTCATTTGGATCAAATTCTTCCTCTGGAGTCTAATGATATAGGAATATTACATATTTTCTCTGATGTGCTCTGTTTTTCCAGAATGAAGTGCATCATGCTACTGAATATGTGGGTTCCATGGTGTAATGGTTAGCACTCTGGACTCTGAATCCAGCGATCCGAGTTCAAGTCTCGGTGGGACCTTGGGGCTGCTTCTCTTTTAGAGTTGCCTTTCATTTGCAGATAGATATAACAGCAATAGCTTTGCTTTACAGCCCACTTTGATGGCAGTCTTCTTTGACCAAAGAATATTAATAGTTTCTGGGGATGACTCTCTTTTGCCACAAAGAAACTGCCCACTCTCATATCTCCAAAGCTCCAAGGTATAATGGCTATTAAACTGGCTTTTGATCTCAGCGATTTGCATTGAAAGCCCAGGAGGCCCCTAAAATCAGTTGAATTGTTTCCTGATAATTTAGAGTTTATTTCTTCTTTCGAGAAAGGTGTGATCCAAATAAAGTAAGTACATTTAAACAAGGGCACTTGATCAGTAAATGCACTACTTTCTAGAACTCATAACTCTTGTAAGTTATAAAAAGTTTGCTCTCCATACAGTTTGTCAACTCAAAGAATTACATTTTTTACACATTTAATAAGACCATCAAATTGCTTGAAACATAGGAATGATTGTGAAAGTGAATATGATTAACCAAAATAATTGTATAACATTTTTTAATGTTAATAAAATAGGGCTTTTTCCAATCTTTTCACATCAATGTTGTTTCTGCATGTTCCAGTGAGCAGAGAATCTACTGCACATAGTGTGTACATTTTTCTTTTCATAGAGTTAAGGTTGGACATTATTCATCTGTGGAAAATGTTTCTGAGAGATATATGGGTGCCCACTCTGATTGACCTTAGGGATTGTACATTAACAATATGTAGTTGCATCACTGTATTGGTATCAGGCACCAAAGTGCATTTAAATGTAATGTCGTGCAGAGAGAGAGACCGTGTGAAAACGGCTACCTGAGTCGACTAAACTTCTGAATATTAACTCTGTTGAATTGTAATTTGAGAAATTAGAAAATGGAGTGTAAGAGCAAGATAACGGTTCCACCGAGACTTGAACTCGGATCGTTGGATTCAAAGTCCAAAGTGCTAACCATTACACCATGGAACCCTTGCAAGATGCACCTGAGAGCGTTGAATCAGAAATGGCAATATAGAGCACATTTACAATTTTTACAGATTCATAGTCCCAATTGACTGATATCATACAAACACAGCGATATTGTCGATTGACGTTGTGCTATAGCAATCTCTGTGCTTTATAGAGCATGTAGATCAAATTCTTCCTCTTGAGGCATATGATTAAGCAATATTAAATATTGTTTCTGACTGCCTCTGTTTTGGCATAATGAAGTTCAGCATTTGCGGAAGTATTTAGGTTCCATGGTCTAATGGTTAGTAGGCTGGACTCTGAATTTAGTAATCTGACATGTTATAGCTATATTTTGTTTTCCTTTGGGTGTATTGTCATTTTATGCACATAGATTTCCTAGCAGTGGCTGTGATGAATAGTTCAATTTGATAGCAGCTTCCTTTTGAGAATTTGAAAAAAAAAGAATTAAATAGTTTCTCTGGATGACTCTGCTTTGATTTCTATGTGCACATCCCTTTTGCGTTTCAGAGGGATTGACCAACATACACAACAGTGCTTGGAAGACCTCTTCCTCCCTCATGGCATGTAAAGCTAACCTCTCTCCTACCTTGTGTTTTTTTTACTTTTTAACTTCCCCTTCCGAGTCATGATCATGTAACTGAATTTACATTTTTAGATTTTAACTGCAGTAGTTGCTTGTTTTTCATTTTTATTTTTTGTGTACGCATACATCCCTTTTTGTGGGGAGGGGGGAGTGATGTCTGTTTACTTATATTAGCTAATATAGGTCATGTTATGTCCGCTTCCAATATGTGTCAGGATTTTTTATGTCGTTTCCAATCAATGTCTAATATCAAGTGGTTTGCAGCAGTCATACAAAGGCACGTAACACCCCCAAAACACCTACATAAGTTAGAAATACTCCGGAAGAGTACTCAGTTTATGAAAAGGCGGTGAATCCCAAATAGAACTGTAAATGTAAGCTAGCAAGCAGACCGTGCACCCCTGTTTGGAACTATGACCTGTGTGTTGCCCTCTATTAACAGAACAATGTAACTGCAGCCCATGTCACATAAAATAGAAAGTAGAGATTATGCAAATTAACTCCCAGAAGAGCCTGGTGTCACCCCAAAAGGTGTCATGCTTTTCACACCAAGAAACATCCACACATAGATCCCTGCGAACCTCAAAAACGTACAGGAAACCCTGTCCAGCGCTTTGCTCCCAGAGGAGATAAGGTTGAAAAACCACCCTATGTTAAAAGTGTCCATAATCCATGCCAGCTGCCCTGTCTATAGAACCTGGCCGTTCGGGGCCTAGGGGCATGAGTGGAAGGGTTTCATCATGCCTCAGTTTACAATGGCACTCTGCCACTTTGTCAGGATTTAAAGAAACCTGACTCCTGCAGAGCAAAAGATCTGATTATTTCCTTACATGTTTTGTACGTAAGAATGCGGATGGTGCTCTGAGCCTCCTATGGTGGTTATTAAGTATGGTATACATACCATAGCATGTAACTGTGCCTACAAATGGAACATTTTGTTCATATATTAGGGAGTTGTGAAAATCGCAAAATCAAATTGCCATTACTGACACAGACCAGCTGCCGCTGTCCGGACATTTCGTCGAAAGACATTTAGTCGAAAGACATTTGGTCGACGTAATTTGGTCGAAAGCCAAATGGTCGATTTTTTAATTTATTTATATATATATTTTTTAGATTGTAGTTTAGGGAAAAAAAGGGTTTTTTAGAAAAAAGGGGGTTGGGGGGGCCCCCCCAAACCCCCCCCCCCAAAAAAAAATGTGAAAATAAAAAACAAAAGCAATTCGACCATTTGGTTTTCGACCAAATGGTTTCGACCAATTGTCCTGTCGACAAATTTTTTTCGACGAAATGTCTGGCAACCCAGCTGCCGACTGTTGCTATTGACAGGAGTTCCAGGTGTATAAACTGAGGAGATCACCAGTTCAATTACCTGTGAACGCATTTTGAAGCTCATTCACAACCAGTTCATGCCCGTTCTCTCCATTTTGGCTTTCTGGCTGGCCGAGGGGCCCTTCAGTAATGTTCTTTGCTAACCATTACACCATGGGCCCCTTGCTGGTGCAACCTGACAGAGTTGTAACAGAAATGAGAATCGAGATCTCATGCATCATTTTAACAAACTCATATTCCTAGCCCACGGATATTATGCAAATGTGGAACTGTTTAGTTGGTTGTTGCGCAATAGCAAACTCTTTGCTTTACAGCTCATTTGGATAGGATTCTTCCTCTGGAGGCATAAGATAAAAGAATATTGCATACATTCTCTAAAAGGCTCTTTTTTTGCTGCAATGACGTTCATCATGTCACTAAGTATGTAGGTTCCATGGTGTAATGGTTAGCACTCTGGACTCTGAATCCAGCGATCCGAGTTCAAATCTCGGTGGGACCTTGGGAATTACTGTGTTTGTTTTCCTCTCAGTGTCTTGTTTTAATAGCAATGACGCTGCTGTGTCGCCCACTTTCATAGCAATGGTGGGTGCATTTGAAAAAAGAAAGATTTTCCATGGATGACGCTCTTTAGCCACAATGAAACCCACCACTTTCTGTGGTGTGAAAGACCCATGGTGTAATGGTAGCACCCTGGAGGTTGAATCCAATAATTTGCATTCAAATCTCTGTAAGAGTTTACCATCAGTCGAACCTTTCCCTTATCGTTTATTGTGGATGTCTTCTTTGAAGAAAGGTATGATCCAACTAAAGTAAGTACATTCACGAATGGGCCCTTGGTCGGTACAAACAGTATTTATACACCTCAGGCCTTTTGTGAATTAAGAAAAGTGTGTTCTTCGTTCTATTTTTCATCTCAAACTGATACCTTCATTTTACAAACATGTAAAGACTGTTAAGACGCTTGATTAATATCATTGATTCTGAATGTGGTCGCTTTTCATAGGATTAACCCTTTAACAATTTTGAAAGAGAATGGCGATACAATAGAGCTGCTTTTCCCAAAATGGTATTATTAATGTTGTTGCTGCATCTTCAAGTAAAAAGAGAATCCATTGGGTCACAGATTGAGCATGTTTCTTAACATTGAGTTAAGTTTGAAAATTTCAAATCTTTTATGTATGTTTCCGATGCAGATCTGCCCATCGACTCAGAATGACCTCACTGTTCATACATTTAAAAAAAATGCATAAAGGTTAAGGTGCTAGGCACAAAAGTGGATTTTTATGAAAAGTTATGCCAGAGAGTGAGAGCGAAAATGAATACCCTACACCACTAACCTTATGAATATTACTATCTTTGGCCTATAATTTAAGACAACAAGGAGACAAAGTGTGTTAGAGCAAGAGAGAGGTTCCACCGAGACTTGAACTCGGATCTCTGGATTCAAAGTCCAAAGTGCTAACCATTACACCATGGAACCCTTGTTGAGCAGAGCTTCATAAGGGCAATGAGAATATAGGGCACAGTCAAGATTTTTACTGACCTATAGTAACCGTTTACTGATATTATATCGAAGCAGCACTGTTGCTGTTGGATGCTGTGCAATCGCAAAGTATTGGCTTCATGTCTCATTTGGATCAAATTCTTCCTCTGGAGTCTAATGATATAGGAATATTACATATTTTCTCTGATGTGCTCTGTTTTTCCAGAATGAAGTGCATCATGCTACTGTATATGTGGGTTCCATGGTGTAATGGTTAGCACTGTGGACTCTGAATCCAGCGATCCGAGTTCAACTCTCAGTGGGACCTTGGGGTTGCTTCTCTTTTAGAGTTGCCTTTCATTTGCAGATAGATATAACAGCAATAGCTTTGCTTTACAGCCCACTTTGATGGCAGTCTTCCTTGACCAAAGAATATTAATAGTTTCTGGGGATGACTCTCTTTTGCCACAAAGAAACTGCCCACTCTCATATCTCCAAAGCTCCAAGGTATAATGGCTATTAAACTGGCTTTTGATCTCAGCGATTTGCATTGAAAGCCCAGGAGGCCCCTAAAATCAGTTGAATTGTTTCCTGATAATTTAGAGTTTATTTCTTCTTTCGAGAAAGGTGTGATCCAAATAAAGTAAGTACATTTAAACAAGCGCACTTGATCAGTAAATGCACTACTTTCTAGAACTCATAACTCTTGTAAGTTATAAAAAGTTTGCTCTCCACACAGTTTGTCAACTCAAAGAATTACATTTTTTACACATTTAATAAGACCATCAAATTGCTTGAAACATAGGAATGATTGTGAAAGTGAATATGATTCACCAAAATAATTGTATAACATTTTTTAATGTTAATAAAATAGGGCTTTTTCCAATCTTTTCACATCAATGTTGTTTCTGCATGTTCCAGTGAGCAGAGAATCTACTGCACATAGTGTGTACATTTTTCTTTTCATAGAGTTAAGGTTGGACATTATTCATCTGTGGAAAATGTTTCTGAGAGATATATGGGTGCCCACTCTGATTGACCTTAGGGATTGTACATTAACGATATGTAGTTGCATCACTGTATTGGTATCAGGCACCAAAGTGCATTTAAATGTAATGTCGTGCAGAGAGAGAGAGAGTGTGAAAACGGCTACCTGAGTCGACTGAACTTCTGAATATTAACTCTGTTGAATTGTAATTTGAGAAATTAGAAAATGGAGTGTAAGAGCAAGATAACGGTTCCACCGAGACTTGAACTCGGATCGTTGGATTCAAAGTCCAAAGTGCTAACCATTACACCATGGAACCCTTGCAAGATGCACCTGAGAGCGTTGAATCAGAAATGGCAATATAGAGCACATTTACAATTTTTACAGATTCATAGTCCCAATTGACTGATATCATACAAACACAGCGATGTTGTCGATTGACGTTGTGCTATAGCAATCTCTGTGCTTTATAGAGCATGTAGATCAAATTCTTCCTCTTGAGGCATATGATTAAGCAATATTAAATATTGTTTCTGACTGCCTCTGTTTTGGCATAATGAAGTTCAGCATTTGCGGAAGTATTTAGGTTCCATGGTCTAATGGTTAGTAGGCTGGACTCTGAATTTAGTAATCTGACATGTTATAGCTATATTTTGTTTTCCTTTGGGTGTATTGTCATTTTATGCACATAGATTTCCTAGCAGTGGCTGTGATGAATAGTTCAATTTGATAGCAGCTTCCTTTTGAGAATTTGAAAAAAAAAGAATTAAATAGTCTCTCTGGATGACTCTGCTTTGATTTCTATGTGCACATCCCTTTTGCGTTTCAGAGGGATTGACCAACATACACAACAGTGCTTGGAAGACCTCTTCCTCCCTCATGGCATGTAAAGCTAACCTCTCTCCTACCTTTTGTTTTTTTACTTTTTAACTTCCCCTTCCGAGTCATGATCATGTAACTGAATTTACATTTTTAGATTTTAACTGCAGTAGTTGCTTGTTTTTCATTTTTATTTTTTGTGTACGCATACATCCCTTTTTGTGGGGAGGGGGGAGTGATGTCTGTTTACTTATATTAGCTAATATAGGTCATTTTATGTCCGCTTACAATATGTGTCAGGATTTTTTATGTCATTTCCAATCAATGTCTAATATCAAGTGGTTTGCAGCAGTCATACAAAGGCACGTAACACCCCCAAAACACCTACATAAGTTAGAAATACTCCGGAAGAGTACTCCGTTTATGAAAAGGCGGTGAATCCCAAATAGAACTGTAAATGTAAGCTAGCAAGCAGACCGTGCACCCCTATTTGGAACTATGACCTGTGTGTTGCCCTCTATTAACAGAACAATGCAACTGCAGCCCATGTCACATAAAATAGAAAGTAGAGATTATGCAAATTAACTCCCAGAAGAGCCTGGTGTCACCCCAAAAGGTGTCATGCTTTTCACACCAAGAAACATCCACACATAGATCCCTGCGAACCTCAAAAACATACAGGAAACCCTGTCCAGCGCTTTGCTCCCAGAGGAGATAAGGTTGAAAAACCACCCTATGTTAAAAGTGTCCATAATCCATGCCAGCTGCCCTGTCTATAGAACCTGGCCGTTCGGGGCCTAGGGGCATGAGTGGAAGGGTTTAACCTGCCTGGGTTCTTGGGCATGGTTTCATCATGCCTCAGTTTACAATGGCACTCTGCCACTTTGTCAGGCTTTAAAGAAACCTGACTCCTGCAGAGCAAAAGATCTGATTATTTCCTTACATGTTTTGTACGTAAGAATGCGGATGGTGCTCTGAGCCTCCTATGGTGGTTATTAAGCATCGTATACATACCATAGCATGTAACTGTGCCTACAAATGGAACATTTTGTTCATTTATTAGGGAGCTGTGAAAATGGCAAAATCAAATTGCCATTACTGACACAGACCAGCTGCCGCTGTCCGGACATTTCGTCGAAAGACATTTAGTCGAAAGACATTTGGTCGACGTAATTTGGTCGAAAGCCAAATGGTCGATTTTTTAATTTATTTATATATATATTTTTTAGATTGTAGTTTAGGGAAAAAAAGGGGTTTTTAGAAAAAAGGGGGTTGGGGGGGCCCCCCCAAACCCCCCCCCCCCCAAAAAAAAATGTGAAAATAAAAAACAAAAGCAATTCGACCATTTGGTTTTCGACCAAATGGTTTCGACCAATTGTCCTGTCGACAAATTTTTTTCGACGAAATGTCTGGCAACCCAGCTGCCGACTGTTGCTATTGACAGGAGTTCCAGGTGTATAAACTGAGGAGATCACCAGTTCAATTACCTGTGAACGCATTTTGAAGCTCATTCACAACCAGTTCATGCCCGTTCTCTCCATTTTGGCTTTCTGGCTGGCCGAGGGGCCCTTCAGTAATGTTCTTTGCTAACCATTACACCATGGGCCCCTTGCTTGGGCAACCTGACAGAGTTGTAACAGAAATGAGAATCGAGATCTCATGCATCATTTTAACAAACTCATATTCCTAGCCCACGGATATTATGCAAATGTGGAACTGTTTAGTTGGTTGTTGCGCAATAGCAAACTCTTTGCTTTACAGCTCATTTGGATAGGATTCTTCCTCTGGAGGCATAAGATAAAAGAATATTGCATACATTCTCTAAAAGGCTCTTTTTTTGCTGCAATGACGTTCATCATGTCACTAAGTATGTAGGTTCCATGGTGTAATGGTTAGCACTCTGGACTCTGAATCCAGTGATCCGAGTTCAAATCTCGGTGGGACCTTGGGAATTACTGTGTTTGTTTTCCTCTCAGTGTCTTGTTTTAATAGCAATGACGCTGCTGTGTTGCCCACTTTCATAGCATTATTCCCTGGGTGCATTTGAAAAAAGAAAGATTTTCCATGGATGACGCTCTTTAGCCACAATGAAACCCACCACTTTCTGTGGTGTGAAAGACCCATGGTGTAATGGTAGCACCCTGGAGGTTGAATCCAATAATTTGCATTCAAATCTCTGTAAGAGTTTACCATCAGTCGAACCTTTCCCTTATCGTTTATTGTGGATGTCTTCTTTGAAGAAAGGTATGATCCAACTAAAGTAAGTACATTCACGAATGGGCCCTTGGTCGGTACAAACAGTATTTATACACCTCAGGCCTTTTGTGAATTAAGAAAAGTGTGTTCTTCGTTCTATTTTTCATCTCAAACTGATACCTTCATTTTACAAACATGTAAAGACTGTTAAGACGCTTGATTAATATCATTGATTCTGAATGTGGTCGCTTTTCATAGGATTAACCCTTTAACAATTTTGAAAGAGAATGGCGATACAATAGAGCTGCTTTTCCCAAAATGGTATTATTAATGTTGTTGCTGCATCTTCAAGTAAAAAGAGAATCCATTGGGTCACAGATTGAGCATGTTTCTTAACATTGAGTTAAGTTTGAAAATTTCAAATCTTTTATGTATGTTTCCGATGCAGATCTGCCCATCGACTCAGAATGACCTCACTGTTCATACATTTAAAAAAAATGCATAAAGGTTAAGGTGCTAGGCACAAAAGTGGATTTTTATGAAAAGTTATGCCAGAGAGTGAGAGCGAAAATGAATACCCTACACCACTAACCTTATGAATATTACTATCTTTGGCCTATAATTTAAGACAACAAGGAGACAAAGTGTGTTAGAGCAAGAGAGAGGTTCCACCGAGACTTGAACTCGGATCTCTGGATTCAAAGTCCAAAGTGCTAACCATTACACCATGGAACCCTTGTTGAGCAGAGCTTCATAAGGGCAATGAGAATATAGGGCACAGTCAAGATTTTTACTGACCTATAGTAACCGTTTACTGATATTATATCGAAGCAGCACTGTTGCTGTTGGATGCTGTGCAATCGCAAAGTATTGGCTTCATGTCTCATTTGGATCAAATTCTTCCTCTGGAGTCTAATGATATAGGAATATTACATATTTTCGCTGATGTGCTCTGTTTTTCCAGAATGAAGTGCATCATGCTACTGTATATGTGGGTTCCATGGTGTAATGGTTAGCACTCTGGACTCTGAATCCAGCGATCCGAGTTCAACTCTCAGTGGGACCTTGGGGCTGCTTCTCTTTTAGAGTTGCCTTTCATTTGCAGATAGATATAACAGCAATAGCTTTGCTTTACAGCCCACTTTGATGGCAGTCTTCTTTGACCAAAGAATATTAATAGTTTCTGGGGATGACTCTCTTTTGCCACAAAGAAACTGCCCACTCTCATATCTCCAAAGCTCCAAGGTATAATGGCTATTAAACTGGCTTTTGATCTCAGGAATTTGCATTGAAAGCCCAGGAGGCCCCTAAAATCAGTTGAATTGTTTCCTGATAATTTAGAGTTTATTTCTTCTTTCGAGAAAGGTGTGATCCAAATAAAGTAAGTACATTTAAACAAGCGCACTTGATCAGTAAATGCACTACTTTCTAGAACTCATAACTCTTGTAAGTTATAAAAAGTTTGCTCTCCATACAGTTTGTCAATTCAAAGAATTACATTTTTTACACATTTAATAAGACCATCAAATTGCTTGAAACATAGGAATGATTGTGAAAGTGAATATGATTCACCAAAATAATTGTATAACATTTTTTAATGTTAATAAAATAGGGCTTTTTCCAATCTTTTCACATCAATGTTGTTTCTGCATGTTCCAGTGAGCAGAGAATCTACTGCACATAGTGTGTACATTTTTCTTTTCATAGAGTTAAGGTTGGACATTATTCATCTGTGGAAAATGTTTCTGAGAGATATATGGGTGCCCACTCTGATTGACCTTAGGGATTGTACATTAACGATATGTAGTTGCATCACTGTATTGGTATCAGGCACCAAAGTGCATTTAAATGTAATGTCGTGCAGAGAGAGAGAGAGTGTGAAAACGGCTACCTGAGTCGACTGAACTTCTGAATATTAACTCTGTTGAATTGTAATTTGAGAAATTAGAAAATGGAGTGTAAGAGCAAGATAACGGTTCCACTGAGACTTGAACTCGGATCGTTGGATTCAAAGTCCAAAGTGCTAACCATTACACCATGGAACCCTTGCAAGATGCACCTGAGAGCGTTGAATCAGAAATGGCAATATAGAGCACATTTACAATTTTTACAGATTCATAGTCCCAATTGACTGATATCATACAAACACAGCGATGTTGTCGATTGACGTTGTGCTATAGCAATCTCTGTGCTTTATAGAGCATGTAGATCAAATTCTTCCTCTTGAGGCATATGATTAAGCAATATTAAATATTGTTTCTGACTGCCTCTGTTTTGGCATAATGAAGTTCAGCATTTGCGGAAGTATTTAGGTTCCATGGTCTAATGGTTAGTAGGCTGGACTCTGAATTTAGTAATCTGACATGTTATAGCTATATTTTGTTTTCCTTTGGGTGTATTGTCATTTTATGCACATAGATTTCCTAGCAGTGGCTGTGATGAATAGTTCAATTTGATAGCAGCTTCCTTTTGAGAATTTGAAAAAAAAAGAATTAAATAGTCTCGCTGGATGACTCTGCTTTGATTTCTATGTGCACATCCCTTTTGCGTTTCAGAGGGATTGACCAACATACACAACAGTGCTCGGAAGACCTCTTCCTCCCTCATGGCATGTAAAGCTAACCTCTCTCCTACCTTGTGTTTTTTTACTTTTTAACTTCCCCTTCCGAGTCATGATCATGTAACTGAATTTACATTTTTAGATTTTAACTGCAGTAGTTGCTTGTTTTTCATTTTTATTTTTTGTGTACGCATACATCCCTTTTTGTGGGGAGGGGGGAGTGATGTCTGTTTACTTATATTAGCTAATATAGGTCATTTTATGTCCGCTTACAATATGTGTCAGGATTTTTTATGTCGTTTCCAATCAATGTCTAATATCAAGTGGTTTGCAGCAGTCATACAAAGGCACGTAACACCCCCAAAACACCTACATAAGTTAGAAATACTCCGGAAGAGTACTCCGTTTATGAAAAGGCGGTGAATCCCAAATAGAACTGTAAATGTAAGCTAGCAAGCAGACCGTGCACCCCTATTTGGAACTATGACCTGTGTGTTGCCCTCTATTAACAGAACAATGCAACTGCAGCCCATGTCACATAAAATAGAAAGTAGAGATTATGCAAATTAACTCCCAGAAGAGCCTGGTGTCACCCCAAAAGGTGTCATGCTTTTCACACCAAGAAACATCCACACATAGATCCCTGCGAACCTCAAAAACATACAGGAAACCCTGTCCAGCGCTTTGCTCCCAGAGGAGATAAGGTTGAAAAACCACCCTATATTAAAAGTGTCCATAATCCATGCCAGCTGCCCTGTCTATAGAACCTGGCCGTTCGGGGCCTAGGGGCATGAGTGGAAGGGTTTAACCTGCCTGGGTTCTTGGGCATGGTTTCATCATGCCTCAGTTTACAGTGGCACTCTGCCACTTTGTCAGGCTTTAAAGAAACCTGACTCCTGCAGAGCAAAAGATCTGATTATTTCCTTACATGTTTTGTACGTAAGAATGCGGATGGTGCTCTGAGCCTCCTATGGTGGTTATTAAGCATGGTATACATACCATAGCATGTAACTGTGCCTACAAATGGAACATTTTGTTCATTTATTAGGGAGCTGTGAAAATGGCAAAATCAAATTGCCATTACTGACACAGACCAGCTGCCGCTGTCCGGACATTTCGTCGAAAGACATTTAGTCGAAAGACATTTGGTCGACGTAATTTGGTCGAAAGCCAAATGGTCGATTTTTTAATTTATTTATATATATATTTTTTAGGTTGTAGTTTAGGGGAAAAAAGGGGTTTTTAGAAAAAAAGGGGGTTGGGGGGGCCCCCCCAAACCCCCCCCCCAAAAAAAAAATGTGAAAATAAAAAACAAAAGCAATTCGACCATTTGGTTTTCGACCAAATGGTTTCGACCAATTGTCCTGTCGACAAATTTTTTTCGACGAAATGTCTGGCAACCCAGCTGCCGACTGTTGCTATTGACAGGAGTTCCAGGTGTATAAACTGAGGAGATCACCAGTTCAATTACCTGTGAACGCATTTTAAAGCTCATTCACAACCAGTTCATGCCCGTTCTCTCCATTTTGGCTTTCTGGCTGGCCGAGGGGCCCTTCAGTAATGTTCTTTGCTAACCATTACACCATGGGCCCCTTGCTGGTGCAACCTGACAGAGTTGTAACAGAAATGAGAATCGAGATCTCATGCATCATTTTAACAAACTCATATTCCTAGCCCACGGATATTATGCAAATGTGGAACTGTTTAGTTGGTTGTTGCGCAATAGCAAACTCTTTGCTTTACAGCTCATTTGGATAGGATTCTTCCTCTGGAAGCATAAGATAAAAGAATATTGCATACATTCTCTAAAAGGCTCTTTTTTTGCTGCAATGACGTTCATCATGTCACTAAGTATGTAGGTTCCATGGTGTAATGGTTAGCTCTCTGGACTCTGAATCCAGCGATCCGAGTTCAAATCTCGGTGGGACCTTGGGAATTACTGTGTTTGTTTTCCTCTCAGTGTCTTGTTTTAATAGCAATGACGCTGCTGTGTCGCCCACTTTCATAGCATTATTCCCTGGGTGCATTTGAAAAAAGAAAGATTTTCCATGGATGACGCTCTTTAGCCACAATGAAACCCACCACTTTCTGTGGTGTGAAAGACCCATGATGTAATGGTAGCACCCTGGAGGTTGAATCCAATAATTTGCATTCAAATCTCTGTAAGAGTTTACCATCAGTCGAACCTTTCCCTTATCGTTTATTGTGGATGTCTTCTTTGAAGAAAGGTATGATCCAACTAAAGTAAGTACATTCACGAATGGGCCCTTGGTCGGTACAAACAGTATTTATACACCTCAGGCCTTTTGTGAATTAAGAAAAGTGTGTTCTTCGTTCTATTTTTCATCTCAAACTGATACCTTCATTTTACAAACATGTAAAGACTGTTAAGACGCTTGATTAATATCATTGATTCTGAATGTGGTCGCTTTTCATAGGATTAACCCTTTAACAATTTTGAAAGAGAATGGTGATACAATAGAGCTGCTTTTCCCAAAATGGTATTATTAATGTTGTTGCTGCATCTTCAAGTAAAAAGAGAATCCATTGGGTCACAGATTGAGCATGTTTCTTAACATTGAGTTAAGTTTGAAAATTTCAAATCTTTTATGTATGTTTCCGATGCAGATCTGCCCATCGACTCAGAATGACCTCACTGTTCATACATTTAAAAAAAATGCATAAAGGTTAAGGTGCTAGGCACAAAAGTGGATTTTTATGAAAAGTTATGCCAGAGAGTGAGAGCGAAAATGAATACCCTACACCACTAACCTTATGAATATTACTATCTTTGGCCTATAATTTAGGACAACAAGGAGACAAAGTGTGTTAGAGCAAGAGAGAGGTTCCACCGAGACTTGAACTCGGATCGCTGGATTCAAAGTCCAAAGTGCTAACCATTACACCATGGAACCCTTGTTGAGCAGCGCTTCATAAGGGCAATGAGAATATAGGGCACAGTCAAGATTTTTACTGACCTATAGTAACCGTTTACTGATATTATATCGAAGCAGCACTGTTGCTGTTGGATGCTGTGCAATCGCAAAGTATTGGCTTCATGTCTCATTTGGATCAAATTCTTCCTCTGGAGTCTAATGATATAGGAATATTACATATTTTCTCTGATGTGCTCTGTTTTTCCAGAATGAAGTGCATCATGCTACTGAATATGTGGGTTCCATGGTGTAATGGTTAGCACTCTGGACTCTGAATCCAGCGATCCGAGTTCAACTCTCAGTGGGACCTTGGGGCTGCTTCTCTTTTAGAGTTGCCTTTCATTTGCAGATAGATATAACAGCAATAGCTTTGCTTTACAGCCCACTTTGATGGCAGTCTTCTTTGACCAAAGAATATTAATAGTTTCTGGGGATGACTCTCTTTTGCCACAAAGAAACTGCCCACTCTCATATCTCCAAAGCTCCAAGGTATAATGGCTATTAAACTGGCTTTTGATCTCAGCGATTTGCATTGAAAGCCCAGGAGGCCCCTAAAATCAGTTGAATTGTTTCCTGATAATTTAGAGTTTATTTCTTCTTTCGAGAAAGGTGTGATCCAAATAAAGTAAGTACATTTAAACAAGGGCACTTGATCAGTAAATGCACTACTTTCTAGAACTCATAACTCTTGTAAGTTATAAAAAGTTTGCTCTCCATACAGTTTGTCAACTCAAAGAATTACATTTTTTACACATTTTATAAGACCATCAAATTGCTTGAAACATAGGAATGATTGTGAAAGTGAATATGATTCACCAAAATAATTGTATAACATTTTTTAATGTTAATAAAATAGGGCTTTTTCCAATCTTTTCACATCAATGTTGTTTCTGCATGTTCCAGTGAGCAGAGAATCTACTGCACATAGTGTGTACATTTTTCTTTTCATAGAGTTAAGGTTGGACATTATTCATCTGTGGAAAATGTTTCTGAGAGATATCTGGGTGCCCACTCTGATTGACCTTAGGGATTGTACATTAACGATATGTAGTTGCATCACTGTATTGGTATCAGGCACCAAAGTGCATTTAAATGTAATGTCGTGCAGAGAGAGAGAGAGTGTGAAAACGGCTACCTGAGTCGACTGAACTTCTGAATATTAACTCTGTTGAATTGTAATTTGAGAAATTAGAAAATGGAGTGTAAGAGCAAGATAACGGTTCCACCGAGACTTGAACTCGGATAGTTGGATTCAAAGTCCAAAGTGCTAACCATTACACCATGGAACCCTTGCAAGATGCACCTGAGAGCGTTGAATCAGAAATGGCAATATAGAGCACATTTACAATTTTTACAGATTCATAGTCCCAATTGACTGATATCATACAAACACAGCGATGTTGTCGATTGACGTTGTGCTATAGCAATCTCTGTGCTTTATAGAGCATGTAGATCAAATTCTTCCTCTTGAGGCATATGATTAAGCAATATTAAATATTGTTTCTGACTGCCTCTGTTTTGGCATAATGAAGTTCAGCATTTGCGGAAGTATTTAGGTTCCATGGTCTAATGGTTAGTAGGCTGGACTCTGAATTTAGTAATCTGACATGTTATAGCTATATTTTGTTTTCCTTTGGGTGTATTGTCATTTTATGCACATAGATTTCCTAGCAGTGGCTGTGATGAATAGTTCAATTTGATAGCAGCTTCCTTTTGAGAATTTGAAAAAAAAAGAATTAAATAGTCTCGCTGGATGACTCTGCTTTGATTTCTATGTGCACATCCCTTTTGCGTTTCAGAGGGATTGACCAACATACACAACAGTGCTCGGAAGACCTCTTCCTCCCTCATGGCATGTAAAGCTAACCTCTCTCCTACCTTGTGTTTTTTTACTTTTTAACTTCCCCTTCCGAGTCATGATCATGTAACTGAATTTACATTTTTAGATTTTAACTGCAGTAGTTGCTTGTTTTTCATTTTTATTTTTTGTGTACGCATACATCCCTTTTTGTGGGGAGGGGGGAGTGATGTCTGTTTACTTATATTAGCTAATATAGGTCATTTTATGTCCGCTTACAATATGTGTCAGGATTTTTTATGTCGTTTCCAATCAATGTCTAATATCAAGTGGTTTGCAGCAGTCATACAAAGGCACGTAACACCCCCAAAACACCTACATAAGTTAGAAATACTCCGGAAGAGTACTCCGTTTATGAAAAGGCGGTGAATCCCAAATAGAACTGTAAATGTAAGCTAGCAAGCAGACCGTGCACCCCTATTTGGAACTATGACCTGTGTGTTGCCCTCTATTAACAGAACAATGCAACTGCAGCCCATGTCACATAAAATAGAAAGTAGAGATTATGCAAATTAACTCCCAGAAGAGCCTGGTGTCACCCCAAAAGGTGTCATGCTTTTCACACCAAGAAACATCCACACATAGATCCCTGCGAACCTCAAAAACATACAGGAAACCCTGTCCAGCGCTTTGCTCCCAGAGGAGATAAGGTTGAAAAACCACCCTATATTAAAAGTGTCCATAATCCATGCCAGCTGCCCTGTCTATAGAACCTGGCCGTTCGGGGCCTAGGGGCATGAGTGGAAGGGTTTAACCTGCCTGGGTTCTTGGGCATGGTTTCATCATGCCTCAGTTTACAGTGGCACTCTGCCACTTTGTCAGGCTTTAAAGAAACCTGACTCCTGCAGAGCAAAAGATCTGATTATTTCCTTACATGTTTTGTACGTAAGAATGCGGATGGTGCTCTGAGCCTCCTATGGTGGTTATTAAGCATGGTATACATACCATAGCATGTAACTGTGCCTACAAATGGAACATTTTGTTCATTTATTAGGGAGCTGTGAAAATGGCAAAATCAAATTGCCATTACTGACACAGACCAGCTGCCGCTGTCCGGACATTTCGTCGAAAGACATTTAGTCGAAAGACATTTGGTCGACGTAATTTGGTCGAAAGCTAAATGGTCGATTTTTTAATTTATTTATATATATATATTTTTTAGGTTGTAGTTTAGGGGAAAAAAGGGGTTTTTAGAAAAAAAGGGGGTTGGGGGGGCCCCCCCAAACCCCCCCCCCAAAAAAAAAATGTGAAAATAAAAAACAAAAGCAATTCGACCATTTGGTTTTCGACCAAATGGTTTCGACCAATTGTCCTGTCGACAAATTTTTTTCGACGAAATGTCTGGCAACCCAGCTGCCGACTGTTGCTATTGACAGGAGTTCCAGGTGTATAAACTGAGGAGATCACCAGTTCAATTACCTGTGAACGCATTTTAAAGCTCATTCACAACCAGTTCATGCCCGTTCTCTCCATTTTGGCTTTCTGGCTGGCCGAGGGGCCCTTCAGTAATGTTCTTTGCTAACCATTACACCATGGGCCCCTTGCTGGTGCAACCTGACAGAGTTGTAACAGAAATGAGAATCGAGATCTCATGCATCATTTTAACAAACTCATATTCCTAGCCCACGGATATTATGCAAATGTGGAACTGTTTAGTTGGTTGTTGCGCAATAGCAAACTCTTTGCTTTACAGCTCATTTGGATAGGATTCTTCCTCTGGAGGCATAAGATAAAAGAATATTGCATACATTCTCTAAAAGGCTCTTTTTTTGCTGCAATGACGTTCATCATGTCACTAAGTATGTAGGTTCGATGGTGTAATGGTTAGCTCTCTGGACTCTGAATCCAGCGATCCGAGTTCAAATCTCGGTGGGACCTTGGGAATTACTGTGTTTGTTTTCCTCTCAGTGTCTTGTTTTAATAGCAATGACGCTGCTGTGTCGCCCACTTTCATAGCATTATTCCCTGGGTGCATTTGAAAAAAGAAAGATTTTCCATGGATGACGCTCTTTAGCCACAATGAAACCCACCACTTTCTGTGGTGTGAAAGACCCATGGTGTAATGGTAGCACCCTGGAGGTTGAATCCAATAATTTGCATTCAAATCTCTGTAAGAGTTTACCATCAGTCGAACCTTTCCCTTATCGTTTATTGTGGATGTCTTCTTTGAAGAAAGGTATGATCCAACTAAAGTAAGTACATTCACGAATGGGCCCTTGGTCGGTACAAACAGTATTTATACACCTCAGGCCTTTTGTGAATTAAGAAAAGTGTGTTCTTCGTTCTATTTTTCATCTCAAACTGATACCTTCATTTTACAAACATGTAAAGACTGTTAAGACGCTTGATTAATATCATTGATTCTGAATGTGGTCGCTTTTCATAGGATTAACCCTTTAACAATTTTGAAAGAGAATGGCGATACAATAGAGCTGCTTTTCCCAAAATGGTATTATTAATGTTGTTGCTGCATCTTCAAGTAAAAAGAGAATCCATTGGGTCACAGATTGAGCATGTTTCTTAACATTGAGTTAAGTTTGAAAATTTCAAATCTTTTATGTATGTTTCCGATGCAGATCTGCCCATCGACTCAGAATGACCTCACTGTTCATACATTTAAAAAAAATGCATAAAGGTTAAGGTGCTAGGCACAAAAGTGGATTTTTATGAAAAGTTATGCCAGAGAGTGAGAGCGAAAATGAATACCCTACACCACTAACCTTATGAATATTACTATCTTTGGCCTATAATTTAAGACAACAAGGAGACAAAGTGTGTTAGAGCAAGAGAGAGGTTCCACCGAGACTTGAACTCGGATCGCTGGATTCAAAGTCCAAAGTGCTAACCATTACACCATGGAACCCTTGTTGAGCAGAGCTTCATAAGGGCAATGAGAATATAGGGCACAGTCAAGATTTTTACTGACCTATAGTAACCGTTTACTGATATTATATCGAAGCAGCACTGTTGCTGTTGGATGCTGTGCAATCGCAAAGTATTGGCTTCATGTCTCATTTGGATCAAATTCTTCCTCTGGAGTCTAATGATATAGGAATATTACATATTTTCTCTGATGTGCTCTGTTTTTCCAGAATGAAGTGCATCATGCTACTGAATATGTGAGTTCCATGGTGTAATGGTTAGCACTCTGGACTCTGAATCCAGCGATCCAAGTTCAAGTCTCAGTGGGACCTTGGGGCTGCTTCTCTTTTAGAGTTGCCTTTCATTTGCAGATAGATATAACAGCAATAGCTTTGCTTTACAGCCCACTTTGATGGCAGTCTTCTTTGACCAAAGAATATTAATAGTTTCTGGGGATGACTCTCTTTTGCCACAAAGAAACTGCCCACTCTCATATCTCCAAAGCTCCAAGGTATAATGGCTATTAAACTGGCTTTTGATCTCAGCGATTTGCATTGAAAGCCCAGGAGGCCCCTAAAATCAGTTGAATTGTTTCCTGATAATTTAGAGTTTATTTCTTCTTTCGAGAAAGGTGTGATCCAAATAAAGTAAGTACATTTAAACAAGGGCACTTGATCAGTAAATGCACTACTTTCTAGAACTCATAACTCTTGTAAGTTATAAAAAGTTTGCTCTCCATACAGTTTGTCAACTCAAAGAATTACATTTTTTACACATTTTATAAGACCATCAAATTGCTTGAAACATAGGAATGATTGTGAAAGTGAATATGATTCACCAAAATAATTGTATAACATTTTTTAATGTTAATAAAATAGGGCTTTTTCCAATCTTTTCACATCAATGTTGTTTCTGCATGTTCCAGTGAGCAGAGAATCTACTGCACATAGTGTGTACATTTTTCTTTTCATAGAGTTAAGGTTGGACATTATTCATCTGTGGAAAATGTTTCTGAGAGATATCTGGGTGCCCACTCTGATTGACCTTAGGGATTGTACATTAACGATATGTAGTTGCATCACTGTATTGGTATCAGGCACCAAAGTGCATTTAAATGTAATGTCGTGCAGAGAGAGAGAGAGTGTGAAAACGGCTACCTGAGTCGACTGAACTTCAGAATATTAACTCTGTTGAATTGTAATTTGAGAAATTAGAAAATGGAGTGTAAGAGCAAGATAACAGTTCCACCGAGACTTGAACTCGGATAGTTGGATTCAAAGTCCAAAGTGCTAACCATTACACCATGGAACCCTTGCAAGATGCACCTGAGAGCGTTGAATCAGAAATGGCAATATAGAGCACATTTACAATTTTTACAGATTCATAGTCCCAATTGACTGATATCATACAAACACAGCGATGTTGTCGATTGACGTTGTACTATAGCAATCTCTGTGCTTTATAGAGCATGTAGATCAAATTCTTCCTCTTGAGGCATATGATTAAGCAATATTAAATATTGTTTCTGACTGCCTCTGTTTTGGCATAATGAAGTTCAGCATTTGCGGAAGTATTTAGGTTCCATGGTCTAATGGTTAGTAGGCTGGACTCTGAATTTAGTAATCTGACATGTTATAGCTATATTTTGTTTTCCTTTGGGTGTATTGTCATTTTATGCACATAGATTTCCTAGCAGTGGCTGTGATGAATAGTTCAATTTGATAGCAGCTTCCTTTTGAGAATTTGAAAAAAAAAGAATTAAATAGTCTCTCTGGATGACTCTGCTTTGATTTCTATGTGCACATCCCTTTTGCGTTTCAGAGGGATTGACCAACATACACAACAGTGCTTGGAAGACCTCTTCCTCCCTCATGGCATGTAAAGCTAACCTCTCTCCTACCTTGTGTTTTTTTACTTTTTAACTTCCCCTTCCGAGTCATGATCATGTAACTGAATTTACATTTTTAGATTTTAACTGCAGTAGTTGCTTGTTTTTCATTTTTATTTTTTGTGTACGCATACATCCCTTTTTGTGGGGAGTGGGGAGTGATGTCTGTTTACTTATATTAGCTAATATAGGTCATTTTATGTCCGTTTACAATATGTGTCAGGATTTTTTATGTAGTTTCCAATCAATGTCTAATATCAAGTGGTTTGCAGCAGTCATACAAAGGCACGTAACACCCCCAAAACACCTACATAAGTTAGAAATACTCCGGAAGAGTACTCCGTTTATGAAAAGGCGGTGAATCCCAAATAGAACTGTAAATGTAAGCTAGCAAGCAGACCGTGCACCCCTATTTGGAACTATGACCTGTGTGTTGCCCTCTATTAACAGAACAATGCAACTGCAGCCCATGTCACATAAAATAGAAAGTAGAGATTATGCAAATTAACTCCCAGAAGAGCCTGGTGTCACCCCAAAAGGTGTCATGCTTTTCACACCAAGAAACATCCACACATAGATCCCTGCGAACCTCAAAAACATACAGGAAACCCTGTCCAGCGCTTTGCTCCCAGAGGAGATAAGGTTGAAAAACCACCCTATGTTAAAAGTGTCCATAATCCATGCCAGCTGCCCTGTCTATAGAACCTGGCCGTTCGGGGCCTAGGGGCATGAGTGGAAGGGTTTAACCTGCCTGGGTTCTTGGGCATGGTTTCATCATGCCTCAGTTTACAATGGCACTCTGCCACTTTGTCAGGCTTTAAAGAAACCTGACTCCTGCAGAGCAAAAGATCTGATTATTTCCTTACATGTTTTGTACGTAAGAATGCGGATGGTGCTCTGAGCCTCCTATGGTGGTTATTAAGCATGGTATACATACCATAGCATGTAACTGTGCCTACAAATGGAACATTTTGTTCATTTATTAGGGAGCTGTGAAAATGGCAAAATCAAATTGCCATTACTGACACAGACCAGCTGCCGCTGTCCGGACATTTCGTCGAAAGACATTTAGTCGAAAGACATTTGGTCGACGTAATTTGGTCGAAAGCCAAATGGTCGATTTTTTTATTTATTTATATATATATTTTTTAGGTTGTAGTTTAGGGGAAAAAAGGGGTTTTTAGAAAAAAAGGGGGTTGGGGGGGCCCCCCCAACCCCCCCCCCAAAAAAAATGTGAAAATAAAAAACAAAAGCAATTCGACCATTTGGTTTTCGACCAAATGGTTTCGACCAATTGTCCTGTCGACAAATTTTTTTCGACGAAATGTCTGGCAACCCAGCTGCCGACTGTTGCTATTGACAGGAGTTCCAGGTGTATAAACTGAGGAGATCACCAGTTCCATTACCTGTGAACGCATTTTGAAGCTCATTCACAACCAGTTCATGCCCGTTCTCTCCATTTTGGCTTTCTGGCTGGCCGAGGGGCCCTTCAGTAATGTTCTTTGCTAACCATTACACCATGGGCCCCTTGCTGGTGCAACCTGACAGAGTTGTAACAGAAATGAGAATCGAGATCTCATGCATCATTTTAACAAACTCATATTCCTAGCCCACGGATATTATGCAAATGTGGAACTGTTTAGTTGGTTGTTGCGCAATAGCAAACTCTTTGCTTTACAGCTCATTTGGATAGGATTCTTCCTCTGGAGGCATAAGATAAAAGAATATTGCATACATTCTCTAAAAGGCTCTTTTTTTGCTGCAATGACGTTCATCATGTCACTAAGTATGTAGGTTCCATGGTGTAATGGTTAGCTCTCTGGACTCTGAATCCAGCGATCCGAGTTCAAATCTCGGTGGGACCTTGGGAATTACTGTGTTTGTTTTCCTCTCAGTGTCTTGTTTTAATAGCAATGACGCTGCTGTGTCGCCCACTTTCATAGCATTATTCCCTGGGTGCATTTGAAAAAAGAAAGATTTTCCATGGATGACGCTCTTTAGCCACAATGAAACCCACCACTTTCTGTGGTGTGAAAGACCCATGGTGTAATGGTAGCACCCTGGAGGTTGAATCCAATAATTTGCATTCAAATCTCTGTAAGAGTTTACCATCAGTCGAACCTTTCCCTTATCGTTTATTGTGGATGTCTTCTTTGAAGAAAGGTATGATCCAACTAAAGTAAGTACATTCACGAATGGGCCCTTGGTCGGTACAAACAGTATTTATACACCTCAGGCCTTTTGTGAATTAAGAAAAGTGTGTTCTTCGTTCTATTTTTCATCTCAAACTGATACCTTCATTTTACAAACATGTAAAGACTGTTAAGACGCTTGATTAATATCATTGATTCTGAATGTGGTCGCTTTTCATAGGATTAACCCTTTAACAATTTTGAAAGAGAATGGCGATACAATAGAGCTGCTTTTCCCAAAATGGTATTATTAATGTTGTTGCTGCATCTTCAAGTAAAAAGAGAATCCATTGGGTCACAGATTGAGCATGTTTCTTAACATTGAGTTAAGTTTGAAAATTTCAAATCTTTTATGTATGTTTCCGATGCAGATCTGCCCATCGACTCAGAATGACCTCACTGTTCATACATTTAAAAAAAATGCATAAAGGTTAAGGTGCTAGGCACAAAAGTGGATTTTTATGAAAAGTTATGCCAGAGAGTGAGAGCGAAAATGAATACCCTACACCACTAACCTTATGAATATTACTATCTTTGGCCTATAATTTAAGACAACAAGGAGACAAAGTGTGTTAGAGCAAGAGAGAGGTTCCACCGAGACTTGAACTCGGATCGCTGGATTCAAAGTCCAAAGTGCTAACCATTACACCATGGAACCCTTGCTGAGTAGAGCTTCATAAGGGCAATGAGAATATAGGGCACAGTCAAGATTTTTACTGACCTATAGTAACCGTTTACTGATATTATATCGAAGCAGCACTGTTGCTGTTGGATGCTGTGCAATCGCAAAGTATTGGCTTCATGTCTCATTTGGATCAAATTCTTCTTCTGGAGTCTAATGATATAGGAATATTACATATTTTCTCTGATGTGCTCTGTTTTTCCAGAATGAAGTGCATCATGTTACTGAATATGTGGGTTCCATGGTGTAATGGTTAGCACTCTGGACTCTGAATCCAGCGATCCGAGTTCAAGTCTCGGTGGGACCTTGGGGCTGCTTCTCTTTTAGAGTTGCCTTTCATTTGCAGATAGATATAACAGCAATAGCTTTGCTTTACAGCCCACTTTGATGGCAGTCTTCTTTGACCAAAGAATATTAATAGTTTCTGGGGATGACTCTCTTTTGCCACAAAGAAACTGCCCACTCTCATATCTCCAAAGCTCCAAGGTATAATGGCTATTAAACTGGCTTTTGATCTCAGTGATTTGCATTGAAAGCCCAGGAGGCCCCTAAAATCAGTTGAATTGTTTCCTGATAATTTAGAGTTTATTTCTTCTTTCGAGAAAGGTGTGATCCAAATAAAGTAAGTACATTTAAACAAGGGCACTTGATCAGTAAATGCACTACTTTCTAGAACTCATAACTCTTGTAAGTTATAAAAAGTTTGCTCTCCATACAGTTTGTCAACTCAAAGAATTACATTTTTTACACATTTAATAAGACCATAAAATTGCTTGAAACATAGGAATGATTGTGAAATTGAATATGATTCACCAAAATAATTGTATAACATTTTTTAATGTTAATAAAATAGGGCTTTTTCGAATCTTTTCACATCAATGTTGTTTCTGCATGTTCCAGTGAGCAGAGAATCTACTGCACATAGTGTGTACATTTTTCTTTTCATAGAGTTAAGGTTGGACATTATTCATCTGTGGAAAATGTTTCTGAGAGATATCTGGGTGCCCACTCTGATTGACCTTAGGGATTGTACATTAACGATATGTAGTTGCATCACTGTATTGGTATCAGGCACCAAAGTGCATTTAAATGTAATGTCGTGCAGAGAGAGAGAGAGTGTGAAAACGGCTACCTGAGTCGACTGAACTTCTGAATATTAACTCTGTTGAATTGTAATTTGAGAAATTAGAAAATGGAGTGTAAGAGCAAGATAACGGTTCCACCGAGACTTGAACTCGGATCGTTGGATTCAAAGTCCAAAGTGCTAACCATTACACCATGGAACCCTTGCAAGATGCACCTGAGAGCGTTGAATCAGAAATGGCAATATAGAGCACATTTACAATTTTTACAGATTCATAGTCCCAATTGACTGATATCATACAATCACAGCGATGTTGTCGATTGACGTTGTGCTATAGCAATCTCTGTGCTTTATAGAGCATGTAGATCAAATTCTTCCTCTTGAGGCATATGATTAAGCAATATTAAATATTGTTTCTGACTGCCTCTGTTTTGGCATAATGAAGTTCAGCATTTGCGGAAGTATTTAGGTTCCATGGTCTAATGGTTAGTAGGCTGGACTCTGAATTTCGTAATCTGACATGTTATAGCTATATTTTGTTTTCCTTTGGGTGTATTGTCATTTTATGCACATAGATTTCCTAGCAGTGGCTGTGATGAATAGTTCAATTTGATAGCAGCTTCCTTTTGAGAATTTGAAAAAAAAAGAATTAAATAGTCTCTCTGGATGACTCTGCTTTGATTTCTATGTGCACATCCCTTTTGCGTTTCAGAGGGATTGACCAACATACACAACAGTGCTTGGAAGACCTCTTCCTCCCTCATGGCATGTAAAGCTAACCTCTCTCCTACCTTGTGTTTTTTTACTTTTTAACTTCCCCTTCCGAGTCATGATCATGTAACTGAATGTACATTTTTAGATTTTAACTGCAGTAGTTGCTTGTTTTTCATTTTTATTTTTTGTGTACGCATACATCCCTTTTTGTGGGGAGGGGGGAGTGATGTCTGTTTACTTATATTAGCTAATATAGGTCATTTTATGTCCGCTTACAATATGTGTCAGGATTTTTTATGTCGTTTCCAATCAATGTCTAATATCAAGTGGTTTGCAGCAGTCATACAAAGGCACGTAACACCCCCAAAACACCTACATAAGTTAGAAATACTCCGGAAGAGTACTCAGTTTATGAAAAGGCGGTGAATCCCAAATAGAACTGTAAATGTAAGCTAGCAAGCAGACCGTGCACCCCTGTTTGGAACTATGACCTGTGTGTTGCCCTCTATTAACAGAACAATGTAACTGCAGCCCATGTCACATAAAATAGAAAGTAGAGATTATGCAAATTAACTCCCAGAAGAGCCTGGTGTCACCCCAAAAGGTGTCATGCTTTTCACACCAAGAAACATCCACACATAGATCCCTGCGAACCTCAAAAACGTACAGGAAACCCTGTCCAGCGCTTTGCTCCCAGAGGAGATAAGGTTGAAAAACCACCCTATGTTAAAAGTGTCCATAATCCATGCCAGCTGCTCTGTCTATAGAACCTGGCCGTTCGGGGCCTAGGGGCATGAGTGGAAGGGTTTAACCTGCCTGGGTTCTTGGGCATGGTTTCATCATGCCTCAGTTTACAATGGCACTCTGCCACTTTGTCAGGCTTTAAAGAAGCCTGACTCCTGCAGAGCAAAAGATCTGATTATTTCCTTACATGTTTTGTACGTAAGAATGCGGATGGTGCTCTGAGCCTCCTATGGTGGTTATTAAGCATGGTATACATACCATAGCATGTAACTGTGCCTACAAATGGAACATTTTGTTCATTTATTAGGGAGTTGTGAAAATGGCAAAATCAAATTGCCATTACTGACACAGACCAGCTGCCGCTGTCCGGACATTTCGTCGAAAGACATTTGGTCGAAAGACATTTGGTCGACGTAATTTGGTCGAAAGCCAAATGGTCGATTTTTTAATTTATTTATATATATATTTTTTAGGTTGTAGTTTAGGGGAAAAAAAGGGGTTTTTAGAAAAAAAGGGGGTTGGGGGGCCTCCCCCCCGAAAAAAAAATGTGAAAATAAAAAACAAAAGCAATTCGACCATTTGGTTTTCGACCAAATGGTTTCGACCAATTGTCCTGTCGACAAATTTTTTTCGACGAAATGTCTGGCAACCCAGCTGCCGACTGTTGCTATTGACAGGAGTTGCAGGTGTATAAACTGAGGAGATCACCAGTTCAATTACCTGTGAACGCATTTTGAAGCTCATTCACAACCAGTTCATGCCCGTTCTCTCCATTTTGGCTTTCTGGCTGGCCGAGGGGCCCTTCAGTAATGTTCTTTGCTAACCATTACACCATGGGCCCCTTGCTGGTGCAACCTGACAGAGTTGTAACAGAAATGAGAATCGAGATCTCATGCATCATTTTAACAAACTCATATTCCTAGCCCACGGATATTATGCAAATGTGGAACTGTTTAGTTGGTTGTTGCGCAATAGCAAACTCTTTGCTTTACAGCTCATTTGGATAGGATTCTTCCTCTGGAGGCATAAGATAAAAGAATATTGCATACATTCTCTAAAAGGCTCTTTTTTTGCTGCAATGACGTTCATCATGTCACTAAGTATGTAGGTTCCATGGTGTAATGGTTAGCACTCTGGACTCTGAATCCAGCGATCCGAGTTCAAATCTCGGTGGGACCGTGGGAATTACTGTGTTTGTTTTCCTCTCAGTGTCTTGTTTTAATAGCAATGACGCTGCTGTGTCGCCCACTTTCATAGCATTATTCCCTGGGTGCATTTGAAAAAAGAAAGATTTTCCATGGATGACGCTCTTTAGCCACAATGAAAACCACCACTTTCTGTGGTGTGAAAGACCCATGGTGTAATGGTAGCACCCTGGAGGTTGAATCCAATAATTTGCATTCAAATCTCTGTAAGAGTTTACCATCAGTCGAACCTTTCCCTTATCGTTTATTGTGGATGTCTTCTTTGAAGAAAGGTATGATCCAACTAAAGTAAGTACATTCACGAATGGGCCCTTGGTCGGTACAAACAGTATTTATACACCTCAGGCCTTTTGTGAATTAAGAAAAGTGTGTTCTTCGTTCTATTTTTCATCTCAAACTGATACCTTCATTTTACAAACATGTAAAGACTATTAAGATGCTTGATTAATATCATTGATTCTGAATGTGGTCGCTTTTCATAGGATTAACCCTTTAACAATTTTGAAAGAGAATGGCGATACAATAGAGCTGCTTTTCCCAAAATGGTATTATTAATGTTGTTGCTGCATCTTCAAGTAAAAAGAGAATCCATTGGGTCACAGATTGAGCATGTTTCTTAACATTGAGTTAAGTTTGAAAATTTCAAATCTTTTATGTATGTTTCCGATGCAGATCTGCCCATCGACTCAGAATGACCTCACTATTCATACATTTAAAAAAAATGCATAAAGGTTAAGGTGCTAGGCACAAAAGTGGATTTTTATGAAAAGTTATGCCAGAGAGTGAGAGCGAAAATGAATACCCTACACCACTAACCTTATGAATATTACTATCTTTGGCCTATAATTTAAGACAACAAGGAGACAAAGTGTGTTAGAGCAAGAGAGAGGTTCCACCGAGACTTGAACTCGGATCGCTGGATTCAAAATCCAAAGTGCACCATGGAACCCTTGCTGAGTAGAGCTTCATAAGGGCAATGAGAATATAGGGCACAGTCAAGATTTTTACTGACCTATAGTAACCGTTTACTGATATTATATCGAAGCAGCACTGTTGCTGTTGGATGCTGTGCAATCGCAAAGTATTGGCTTCATGTCTCATTTGGATCAAATTCTTCCTCTGGAGTCTAATGATATAGGAATATTACATATTTTCTCTGATGTGCTCTGTTTTTCCAGAATGAAGTGCATCATGTTACTGAATATGTGGGTTCCATGGTGTAATGGTTAGCTCTCTGGACTCTGAATCCAGCGATCCGAGTTCAAGTCTCGGTGGGACCTTGGGGCTGCTTCTCCTTTAGAGTTGCCTTTCATTTGCAGATAGATATAACAGCAATAGCTTTGCTTTACAGCCCACTTTGATGGCAGTCTTTTTTGACCAAAGAATATTAATAGTTTCTGGGGATGACTCTCTTTTGCCACAAAGAAACTGCCCACTCTCATATCTCCAAAGCTCCAAGGTATAATGGCTATTAAACTGGCTTTTGATCTCAGCGATTTGCATTGAAAGCCCAGGAGGCCCCTAAAATCAGTTGAATTGTTTCCTGATAATTTAGAGTTTATTTCTTCTTTCGAGAAAGGTGTGATCCAAATAAAGTAAGTACATTTAAACAAGGGCACTTGATCAGTAAACGCACTACTTTCTAGAACTCATAACTCTTGTAAGTTATAAAAAGTTTGCTCTCCATACAGTTTGTCAACTCAAAGAATTACATTTTTTACACATTTAATAAGACCATCAAATTGCTTGAAACATAGGAATGATTGTGAAAGTGAATATGATTCACCAAAATAATTGTATAACATTTTTTAATGTTAATAAAATAGGGCTTTTTCCAATCTTTTCACATCAATGTTGTTTCTGCATGTTCCAGTGAGCAGAGAATCTACTGCACATAGTGTGTACATTATTCTTTTCATAGAGTTAAGGTTGGACATTATTCATCTGTGGAAAATGTTTCTGAGAGATATCTGGGTGCCCACTCTGATTGACCTTAGGGATTGTACATTAACGTTATGTAGTTGCATCACTGTATTGGTATCAGGCACCAATGTGCATTTAAATGTAATGTCGTGCAGAGAGAGAGAGAGTGTGAAAACGGCTACCTGAGTCGACTGAACTTCTGAATATTAACTCTGTTGAATTGTAATTTGAGAAATTAGAAAATGGAGTGTAAGAGCAAGATAACGGTTCCACCGAGACTTGAACTCGGATCGTTGGATTCTAAGTCCAAAGTGCTAACCATTACATCATGGAACCCTTGCAAGATGCACCTGAGAGCGTTGAATCAGAAATGGCAATATAGAGCACATTTACAATTTTTACAGATTCATAGTCCCAATTGACTGATATCATACAAACACAGCGATGTTGTCGATTGACGTTGTGCTATAGCAATCTCTGTGCTTTATAGAGCATGTAGATCAAATTCTTCCTCTTGAGGCATATGATTAAGCAATATTAAATATTGTTTCTGACTGCCTCTGTTTTGGCATAATGAAGTTCAGCATTTGCGGAAGTATTTAGGTTCCATGGTCTAATGGTTAGTAGGCTGGACTCTGAATTTAGTAATCCGACATGTTATAGCTATATTTTGTTTTCCTTTGGGTGTATTGTCATTTTATGCACATAGATTTCCTAGCAGTGGCTGTGATGAATAGTTCAATTTGATAGCAGCTTCCTTTTGAGAATTTGAAAAAAAAAGAATTAAATAGTCTCTCTGGATGACTCTGCTTTGATTTCTATGTGCACATCCCTTTTGCGTTTCAGAGGGATTGACCAACATACACAACAGTGCTTGGAAGACCTCTTCTTCCCTCATGGCATGTAAAGCTAACCTCTCTCCTACCTTGTGTTTTTTTACTTTTTAACTTCCCCTTCCGAGTCATGATCATGTAACTGAATGTACATTTTTAGATTTTAACTGCAGTAGTTGCTTGTTTTTCATTTTTATTTTTTGTGTACGCATACATCCCTTTTTGTGGGGAGGGGAGAGTGATGTCTGTTTACTTATATTAGCTAATATAGGTCATTTTATGTCCGCTTACAATATGTGTCAGGATGTTTTATGTCGTTTCCAATCAATGTTTAATATCAAGTGGTTTGCAGCAGTCATACAAAGGCACGTAACACCCCCAAAACACCTACATAAGTTAGAAATACTGCGGAAGAGTACTCAGTTTATGAAAAGGCGGTGAATCCCAAATAGAACTGTAAATGTAAGCTAGCAAGCAGACCGTGCACCCCTGTTTGGAACTATGACCTGTGTGTTGCCCTCTATTAACAGAACAATGTAACTGCAGCCCATGTCACATAAAATAGAAAGTAGAGATTATGCAAATTAACTCCCAGAAGAGCCTGGTGTCACCCCAAAAGGTGTCATGCTTTTCACACCAAGAAACATCCACACATAGATCCCTGCGAACCTCAAAAACGTACAGGAAACCCTGTCCAGCGCTTTGCTCCCAGAGGAGATAAGGTTGAAAAACCACCCTATGTTAAAAGTGTCCATAATCCATGCCAGCTGCCCTGTCTATAGAACCTGGCCTTTCGGGGCCTAGGGCATGAGTGGAAGGGTTTAACCTGCCTGGGTTCTTGGGCATGGTTTCATCATGCCTCAGTTTACAATGGCACTCTGCCACTTTGTCAGGCTTTAAAGAAACCTGACTCCTGCAGAGCAAAAGATCTGATTATTTCCTTACATGTTTTGTACGTAAGAATGCGGATGGTGCTCTGAGCCTCCTATGGTGGTTATTAAGCATGGTATACATACCATAGCATGTAACTGTGCCTACAAATGGAACATTTTGTTCATTTATTAGGGAGTTGTGAAAATGGCAAAATCAAATTGCCATTACTGACACAGACCAGCTGCCGCTGTCCGGACATTTCGTCGAAAGACATTTCGTCGACGTAATTTGGTCGAAAGCCAAATGGTCGATTTTTTAATTTATTTATATATATATTTTTTAGGTTGTAGTTTATGGAAAAAAGGGGTTTTTAGAAAAAAGGGGGTTGGGGGGGCCCCCCCCAAAAAAAAAGTGAAAATAAAAAACAAAAGCAATTCGACCATTTGGTTTTCGACCAAATGGTTTCGACCAATTGTCCTGTCGACAAATTTTTTTCGACGAAATGTCTGGCAACCCAGCTGCCGACTGTTGCTATTGACAGGAGTTCCAGGTGTATAAACTGAGGAGATCACCAGTTCAATTACCTGTGAACGCATTTTGAAGCTCATTCACAACCGGTTCATGCCCGTTCTCTCCATTTTGGCTTTCTGGCTGGCCGAGGGGCCCTTCAGTAATGTTCTTTGCTAACCATTACACCATGGGCCCCTTGCTGGTGCAACCTGACAGAGTTGTAACAGAAATGAGAATCGAGATCTCATGCATCATTTTAACAAACTCATATTCCTAGCCCACGGATATTATGCAAATGTGGAACTGTTTAGTTGGTTGTTGCGCAATAGCAAACTCTTTGCTTTACAGCTCATTTGGATAGGATTCTTCCTCTGGAGGCATAAGATAAAAGAATATTGCATACATTCTCTAAAAGGCTCTTTTTTTGCTGCAATGACGTTCATCATGTCACTAAGTATGTAGGTTCCATGGTGTAATGGTTAGCACCCTGGACTCTGAATCCAGCGATCCGAGTTCAAATCTCGGTGGGACCTTGGGAATTACTGTGTTTGTTTTCCTCTCAGTGTCTTGTTTTAATAGCAATGACGCTGCTGTGTCGCCCACTTTCATAGCATTATTCCCTGGGTGCATTTGAAAAAAGAAAGATTTTCCATGGATGACGCTCTTTAGCCACAATGAAACCCACCACTTTCTGTGGTGTGAAAGACCCATGGTGTAATGGTAGCACCCTGGAGGTTGAATCCAATAATTTGCATTCAAATCTCTGTAAGAGTTTACCATCAGTCGAACCTTTCCCTTATCGTTTATTGTGGATGTCTTCTTTGAAGAAAGGTATGATCCAACTAAAATAGGTACATTCACGAATGGGCCCTTGGTCGGTACAAACAGTATTTATACACCTCAGGCCTTTTGTGAATTAAGAAAAGTGTGTTCTTCGTTCTATTTTTCATCTCAAACTGATACCTTCATTTTACAAACATGTAAAGACTGTTAAGACGCTTGATTAATATCATTGATTCTGAATGTGGTCGCTTTTCATAGGATTAACCCTTTAACAATTTTGAAAGAGAATGGCGATACAATAGAGCTGCTTTTCCCAAAATGGTATTATTAATGTTGTTGCTGCATCTTCAAGTAAAAAGAGAATCCATTGGGTCACAGATTGAGCATGTTTCTTAACATTGAGTTAAGTTTGAAAATTTCAAATCTTTTATGTATGTTTCCGATGCATATCTGCCCATCGACTCAGAATGACCTCCCTGTTCATACATTTAAAAAAAATGCATAAAGGTTAAGGTGCTAGGCACAAAAGTGGATTTTTATGAAAAGTTATGCCAGAGAGTGAGAGCGAAAATGAATACCCTACACCACTAACCTTATGAATATTACTATCTTTGGCCTATAATTTAAGACAACAAGGAGACAAAGTGTGTTAGAGCAAGACAGAGGTTCCACCGAGACTTGAACTCGGATCGCTGGATTCAAAGTCCAAAGTGCTAACCATTACACCATGGAACCCTTGTTGAGCAGAGCTTCATAAGGGCAATGAGAATATAGGGCACAGTCAAGATTTTTACTGACCTATAGTAACCGTTTACTGATATTATATCGAAGCAGCACTGTTGCTGTTGGATGCTGTGCAATCGCAAAGTATTGGCTTCATGTCTCATTTGGATCAAATTCTTCCTCTGGAGTCTAATGATATAGGAATATTACATATTTTCTCTGATGTGCTCTGTTTTTCCAGAAGGAAGTGCATCATGATACTGAATATGTGGGTTCCACGGAGTAATGGTTAGCACTCTGGACTCTGAATCCAGCGATCCGAGTTCAAGTCTCGGTGGGACCTTGGGGCTGCTTCTCTTTTAGTGTTGCCTTTCATTTGCAGATAGATATAACAGCAATAGCTTTGCTTTACAGCCCACTTTGATGGCAGTCTTCTTTGACCAAAGAATATTAATAGTTTCTGGGCATGACTCTCTTTTGCCACAAAGAAACTGCCCACTCTCATATCTCCAAAGCTCCAAGGTATAATGGCTATTAAACTGGCTTTTGATCTCAGCGATTTGCATTGAAAGCCCAGGAGGCCCCTAAAATCAGTTGAATTGTTTCCTGATAATTTAGAGTTTATTTCTTCTTTCGAGAAAGGTGTGATCCAAATAAAGTAAGTACATTTAAACAAGGGCACTTGATCAGTAAATGCAATACTTTCTAGAACTCATAACTCTTGTAAGTTATAAAAAGTTTGCTCTCCATACAGTTTGTCAACTCAAAGAATTACATTTTTTACACATTTAATAAGACCATCAAATTGCTTGAAACATAGGAATGATTGTGAAAGTGAATATGATTCACCAAAATAATTGTATAACATTTTTTAATGTTAATAAAATAGGGCTTTTTCCAATCTTTTCACATCAATGTTGTTTCTGCATGTTCCAGTGAGCAGAGAATCTACTGCACATAGTGTGTACATTTTTCTTTTCATAGAGTTAAGGTTGGACATTATTCATCTGTGGAAAATGTTTCTGAGAGATATCTGGGTGCCCACTCTGATTGACCTTAGGGATTGTACATTAACAATATGTAGTTGCATCACTGTATTGGTATCAGGCACCAAAGTGCATTTAAATGTAATGTCGTGCAGAGAGAGAGAGAGAGTGTGAAAACGGCTACCTGAGTCGACTGAACTTCTGAATATTAACTCTGTTGAATTGTAATTTGAGAAATTAGAAAATGGAGTGTAAGAGCAAGATAACGGTTCCACCGAGACTTGAACTCGGATCGTTGGATTCAAAGTCCAAAGTGCTAACCATTACACCATGGAACCCTTGCAAGATGCACCTGAGAGCGTTGAATCAGAAATGGCAATATAGAGCACATTTACAATTTTTACAGATTCATAGTCCCAATTGACTGATATCATACAAACACAGCGATGTTGTCGATTGACGTTGTGCTATAGCAATCTCTGTGCTTTATAGAGCATGTAGATCAAATTCTTCCTCTTGAGGCATATGATTAAGCAATATTAAATATTGTTTCTGACTGCCTCTGTTTTGGCATAATGAAGTTCAGCATTTGCGGAAGTATTTAGGTTCCATGGTCTAATGGTTAGTAGGCTGGACTCTGAATTTAGTAATCTGACATGTTATAGCTATATTTTGTTTTCCTTTGGGTGTATTGTCATTTTATGCACATAGATTTCCTAGCAGTGGCTGTGATGAATAGTTCAATTTGATAGCAGCTTCCTTTTGAGAATTTGAAAAAAAAAGAATTAAATAGTCTCTCTGGATGACTCTGCTTTGATTTCTATGTGCACATCCCTTTTGCGTTTCAGAGGGATTGACCAACATACACAACAGTGCTTGGAAGACCTCTTCCTCCCTCATGGCATGTAAAGCTAACCTCTCTCCTACCTTGTGTTTTTTTACTTTTTAACTTCCCCTTCCGAGTCATGATCATGTAACTGAATTTACATTTTTAGATTTTAACTGCAGTAGTTGCTTGTTTTTCATTTTTATTTTTTGTGTACGCATACATCCCTTTTTGTGGGGAGGGGGGAGTGATGTCTGTTTACTTATATTAGCTAATATAGGTCATTTTATGTCCGCTTACAATATGTGTCAGGATTTTTTATGTCGTTTCCAATCAATGTCTAATATCAAGTGGTGTGCAGCAGTCATACAAAGGCACGTAACACCCCCAAAACACCTACATAAGTTAGAAATACTCCGGAAGAGTACTCAGTTTATGAAAAGGCGGTGAATCCCAAATAGAACTGTAAATGTAAGCTAGCAAGCAGACCGTGCACCCCTGTTTGGAACTATGACCTGTGTGTTGCCCTCTATTAACAGAACAATGTAACTGCAGCCCATGTCACATAAAATAGAAAGTAGAGATTATGCAAATTAACTCCCAGAAGAGCCTGGTGTCACCCCAAAAGGTGTCATGCTGTTCACACCAAGAAACATCCACACATAGATCCCTGCGAACCTCAAAAACGTACAGGAAACCCTGTCCAGCGCTTTGCTCCCAGAGGAGATGAGGTTGAAAAACCACCCTATGTTAAAAGTGTCCATAATCCATGCCAGCTGCCCTGTCTATAGAACCTGGCCGTTCGTGGCCATTCGGGGCCTAGGGGCATGAGTGGAAGGGTTTAACCTGCCTGGGTTTTTGGGCATGGTTTCATCATGCCTCAGTTTACAATGGCACTCTGCCACTTTGTCAGGCTTTAAAGAAGCCTGACTCCTGCAGAGCAAAAGATCTGATTATTTCCTTACATGTTTTGTACGTAAGAATGCGGATGGTGCTCTGAGCCTCCTATGGTGGTTATTAAGCATGGTATACATACCATAGCATGTAACTGTGCCTAAAAATGGAACATTTTGTTCATTTATTAGGGAGTTGTGAAAATGGCTAAATCAAATTGCCATTACTGACACAGACCAGCTGCCGCTGTCCGGACATTTCGTCGAAAGACATTTCGTCGAAAGACATTTGGTCGACGTAATTTGGTCGAAAGCCAAATGGTCGATTTTTTAATTTATTTATATATATATTTTTTAGGTTGTAGTTTAGGGAAAAAAAGGGGTTTTTAGAAAAAAAGGGGGTTGGGGGGACCCCCCCAAACCCCCCCCCAAACAAAAAAAAATGTGAAAATAAAAAACAAAAGCAATTCGACCATTTGGTTTTCGACCAAATGGTTTCGACCAATTGTCCTGTCGACACATTTTTTTCGACGAAATGTCTGGCAACCCAGCTGCCGACTGTTGCTATTGACAGGAGTTCCAGGTGTATAAACTGAGGAGATCACCAGTTCAATTACCTGTGAACGCATTTTGAAGCTCATTCACAACCAGTTCATGCCCGTTCTCTCCATTTTGGCTTTCTGGCTGGCCGAGGGGCCCTTCAGTAATGTTCTTTGCTAACCATTACACCATGGGCCCCTTGCTGGTGCAACCTGACAGAGTTGTAACAGAAATGAGAATCGAGATCTCATGCATCATTTTAACAAACTCATATTCCTAGCCCACGGATATTATGCAAATGTGGAACTGTTTAGTTGGTTGTTGCGCAATAGCAAACTCTTTGCTTTACAGCTCATTTGGATAGGATTCTTCCTCTGGAGGCATAAGATAAAAGAATATTGCATACATTCTCTAAAAGGCTCTTTTTTTGCTGCAATGACGTTCATCATGTCACTAAGTATGTAGGTTCCATGGTGTAATGGTTAGCACCCTGGACTCTGAATCCAGCGATCCGAGTTCAAATCTCGGTGGGACCTTGGGAATTACTGTGTTTGTTTTTCTCTCAGTGTCTTGTTTTAATAGCAATGACGCTGCTGTGTCGCCCACTTTCATAGCATTATTCCCTGGGTGCATTTGAAAAAAGAAAGATTTTCCATGGATGACGCTCTTTAGCCACAATGAAACCCACCACTTTCTGTGGTGTGAAAGACCCATGGTGTAATGGTAGCACCCTGGAGGTTGAATCCAATAATTTGCATTCAAATCTCTGTAAGAGTTTACCATCAGTCGAACCTTTCCCTTATCGTTTATTGTGGATGTCTTCTTTGAAGAAAGGTATGATCCAACTAAAATAAGTACATTCACGAATGGGCCCTTGGTCGGTACAAACAGTATTTATACACCTCAGGCCTTTTGTGAATTAAGAAAAGTGTGTTCTTCGTTCTATTTTTCATCTCAAACTGATACCTTCATTTTACAAACATGTAAAGACTGTTAAGACGCTTGATTAATATCATTGATTCTGAATGTGGTCGCTTTTCATAGGATTAACCCTTTAACAATTTTGAAAGAGAATGGCGATACAATAGAGCTGCTTTTCCCAAAATGGTATTATTAATGTTGTTGCTGCATCTTCAAGTAAAAAGAGAATCCATTGGGTCACAGATTGAGCATGTTTCTTAACATTGAGTTAAGTTTGAAAATTTCAAATCTTTTATGTATGTTTCCGATGCATATCTGCCCATCGACTCAGAATGACCTCACTGTTCATACATTTAAAAAAAATGCATAAAGGTTAAGGTGCTAGGCACAAAAGTGGATTTTTATGAAAAGTTATGCCAGAGAGTGAGAGCGAAAATGAATACCCTACACCACTAACCTTATGAATATTACTATCTTTGGCCTATAATTTAAGACAACGTGTGTTAGAGCAAGACAGAGGTTCCACCAAGACTTGAACTCGGATCTCTGGATTCAAAGTCCAAAGTGCTAACCATTACACCATGGAACCCTTGTTGAGCAGAGCTTCATAAGGGCAATGAGAATATAGGGCACAGTCAAGATTTTTACTGACCTATAGTAACCGTTAACTGATATTATATCGAAGCAGCACTGTTGCTGTTGGATGCTGTGCAATCGCAAAGTATTGGCTTCATGTCTCATTTGGATCAAATTCTTCCTCTGGAGTCTAATGATATAGGAATATTACATATTTTCCCTGATGTGCTCTGTTTTTCCAGAAGGAAGTGCATCATGATACTGAATATGTGGGTTCCACGGAGTAATGGTTAGCACTCTGGACTCTGAATCCAGCGATCCGAGTTCAAGTCTCGGTGGGACCTTGGGGCTGCTTCTCTTTTAGTGTTGCTTTTCATTTGCAGATAGATATAACAGCAATAGCTTTGCTTTACAGCCCACTTTGATGGCAGTCTTCTTTGACCAAAGAATATTAATAGTTTCTGGGCATGACTCTCTTTTGCCACAAAGAAACTGCCCACTCTCATATCTCCAAAGCTCCAAGGTATAATGGCTATTAAACTGGCTTTTGATCTCAGCGATTTGCATTGAAAGCCCAGGAGGCCCCTAAAATCAGTTGAATTGTTTCCTGATAATTTAGAGTTTATTTCTTCTTTCGAGTAAGGTGTGATCCAAATAAAGTAAGTACATTTAAACAAGGGCACTTGATCAGTAAATGCACTACTTTCTAGAACTCATAACTCTTGTAAGTTATAAAAAGTTTGCTCTCCATACAGTTTGTCAACTCAAAGAATTACATTTTTTACACATTTAATAAGACCATCAAATTGCTTGAAACATAGGAATGATTGTGAAAGTGAATATGATTCACCAAAATAATTGTATAACATTTTTTAATGTTAATAAAATAGGGCTTTTTCCAATCTTTTCACATCAATGTTGTTTCTGCATGTTCCAGTGAGCAGAGAATCTACTGCACATAGTGTGTACATTTTTCTTTTCATAGAGTTAAGGTTGGACATTATTCATCTGTGGAAAATGTTTCTGAGAGATATCTGGGTGCCCACTCTGATTGACCTTAGGGATTGTACATTAACAATATGTAGTTGCATCACTGTATTGGTATCAGGCACCAAAGTGCATTTAAATGTAATGTCGTGCAGAGAGAGAGAGAGTGTGAAAACGGCTACCTGAGTCGACTGAACTTCTAAATATTAACTCTGTTGAATTGTAATTTGAGAAATTAGAAAATGGAGTGTAAGAGCAAGATAACGGTTCCACCGAGACTTGAACTCGGATCGTTGGATTCAAAGTCCAAAGTGCTAACCATTACACCATGGAACCCTTGCAAGATGCACCTGAGAGCGTTGAATCAGAAATGGCAATATAGAGCACATTTACAATTTTTACAGATTCATAGTTCCAATTGACTGATATCATACAAACACAGCGATGTTGTCGATTGACGTTGTGCTATAGCAATCTCTGTGCTTTATAGAGCATGTAGATCAAATTCTTCCTCTTGAGGCATATGATTAAGCAATATTAAATATTGTTTCTGACTGCCTCTGTTTTGGCATAATGAAGTTCAGCATTTGCGGAAGTATTTAGGTTCCATGGTCTAATGGTTAGTAGGCTGGACTCTGAATTTAGTAATCTGACATGTTATAGCTATATTTTGTTTTCCTTTGGGTGTATTGTCATTTTATGCACATAGATTTCCTAGCAGTGGCTGTGATGAATAGTTCAATTTGATAGCAGCTTCCTTTTGAGAATTTGAAAAAAAAAGAATTAAATAGTCTCTCTGGATGACTCTGCTTTGATTTCTATGTGCACATCCCTTTTGCGTTTCAGAGGGATTGACCAACATACACAACAGTGCTTGGAAGACCTCTTCCTCCCTCATGGCATGTAAAGCTAACCTCTCTCCTACCTTGTGTTTTTTTACTTTTTAACTTCCCCTTCCGAGTCATGATCATGTAACTGAATTTACATTTTTAGATTTTAACTGCAGTAGTTGCTTGTTTTTCATTTTTATTTTTTGTGTACGCATACATCCCTTTTTGTGGGGAGGGGGGAGTGATGTCTGTTTACTTATATTAGCTAATATAGGTCATTTTATGTCCGCTTACAATATGTGTCAGGATTTTTTATGTCGTTTCCAATCAATGTCTAATATCAAGTGGTGTGCAGCAGTCATACAAAGGCACGTAACACCCCCAAAACACCTACATAAGTTAGAAATACTCCGGAAGAGTACTCAGTTTATGAAAAGGCGGTGAATCCCAAATAGAACTGTAAATGTAAGCTAGCAAGCAGACCGTGCACCCCTGTTTGGAACTATGACCTGTGTGTTGCCCTCTATTAACAGAACAATGTAACTGCAGCCCATGTCACATAAAATAGAAAGTAGAGATTATGCAAATTAACTCCCAGAAGAGCCTGGTGTCACCCCAAAAGGTGTCATGCTGTTCACACCAAGAAACATCCACACATAGATCCCTGCGAACCTCAAAAACGTACAGGAAACCCTGTCCAGCGCTTTGCTCCCAGAGGAGATGAGGTTGAAAAACCACCCTATGTTAAAAGTGTCCATAATCCATGCCAGCTGCCCTGTCTATAGAACCTGGCCGTTCGTGGCCATTCGGGGCCTAGGGGCATGAGTGGAAGGGTTTAACCTGCCTGGGTTTTTGGGCATGGTTTCATCATGCCTCAGTTTACAATGGCACTCTGCCACTTTGTCAGGCTTTAAAGAAGCCTGACTCCTGCAGAGCAAAAGATCTGATTATTTCCTTACATGTTTTGTACGTAAGAATGCGGATGGTGCTCTGAGCCTCCTATGGTGGTTATTAAGCATGGTATACATACCATAGCATGTAACTGTGCCTAAAAATGGAACATTTTGTTCATTTATTAGGGAGTTGTGAAAATGGCTAAATCAAATTGCCATTACTGACACAGACCAGCTGCCGCTGTCCGGACATTTCGTCGAAAGACATTTCGTCGAAAGACATTTGGTCGACGTAATTTGGTCGAAAGCCAAATGGTCGATTTTTTAATTTATTTATATATATATTTTTTAGGTTGTAGTTTAGGGAAAAAAAGGGGTTTTTAGAAAAAAAGGGGGTTGGGGGGACCCCCCCAAACCCCCCCCCAAACAAAAAAAAATGTGAAAATAAAAAACAAAAGCAATTCGACCATTTGGTTTTCGACCAAATGGTTTCGACCAATTGTCCTGTCGACACATTTTTTTCGACGAAATGTCTGGCAACCCAGCTGCCGACTGTTGCTATTGACAGGAGTTCTAGGTGTATAAACTGAGGAGATCACCAGTTCAATTACCTGTGAACGCATTTTGAAGCTCATTCACAACCAGTTCATGCCCGTTCTCTCCATTTTGGCTTTCTGGCTGGCCGAGGGGCCCTTCAGTAATGTTCTTTGCTAACCATTACACCATGGGCCCCTTGCTGGTGCAACCTGACAGAGTTGTAACAGAAATGAGAATCGAGATCTCATGCATCATTTTAACAAACTCATATTCCTAGCCCACGGATATTATGCAAATGTGGAACTGTTTAGTTGGTTGTTGCGCAATAGCAAACTCTTTGCTTTACAGCTCATTTGGATAGGATTCTTCCTCTGGAGGCATAAGATAAAAGAATATTGCATACATTCTCTAAAAGGCTCTTTTTTTGCTGCAATGACGTTCATCATGTCACTAAGTATGTAGGTTCCGTGGTGTAATGGTTAGCACCCTGGACTCTGAATCCAGCGATCCGAGTTCAAATCTCGGTGGGACCTTGGGAATTACTGTGTTTGTTTTTCTCTCAGTGTCTTGTTTTAATAGCAATGACGCTGCTGTGTCGCCCACTTTCATAGCATTATTCCCTGGGTGCATTTGAAAAAAGAAAGATTTTCCATGGATGACGCTCTTTAGCCACAATGAAACCCACCACTTTCTGTGGTGTGAAAGACCCATGGTGTAATGGTAGCACCCTGGAGGTTGAATCCAATAATTTGCATTCAAATCTCTGTAAGAGTTTACCATCAGTCGAACCTTTCCCTTATCGTTTATTGTGGATGTCTTCTTTGAAGAAAGGTATGATCCAACTAAAATAAGTACATTCACGAATGGGCCCTTGGTCGGTACAAACAGTATTTATACACCTCAGGCCTTTTGTGAATTAAGAAAAGTGTGTTCTTCGTTCTATTTTTCATCTCAAACTGATACCTTCATTTTACAAACATGTAAAGACTGTTAAGACGCTTGATTAATATCATTGATTCTGAATGTGGTCGCTTTTCATAGGATTAACCCTTTAACAATTTTGAAAGAGAATGGCGATACAATAGAGCTGCTTTTCCCAAAATGGTATTATTAATGTTGTTGCTGCATCTTCAAGTAAAAAGAGAATCCATTGGGTCACAGATTGAGCATGTTTCTTAACATTGAGTTAAGTTTGAAAATTTCAAATCTTTTATGTATGTTTCCGATGCATATCTGCCCATCGACTCAGAATGACCTCACTGTTCATACATTTAAAAAAAATGCATAAAGGTTAAGGTGCTAGGCACAAAAGTGGATTTTTATGAAAAGTTATGCCAGAGAGTGAGAGCGAAAATGAATACCCTACACCACTAACCTTATGAATATTACTATCTTTGGCCTATAATTTAAGACAACGTGTGTTAGAGCAAGACAGAGGTTCCACCAAGACTTGAACTCGGATCTCTGGATTCAAAGTCCAAAGTGCTAACCATTACACCATGGAACCCTTGTTGAGCAGAGCTTCATAAGGGCAATGAGAATATAGGGCACAGTCAAGATTTTTACTGACCTATAGTAACCGTTTACTGATATTATATCGAAGCAGCACTGTTGCTGTTGGATGCTGTGCAATCGCAAAGTATTGGCTTCATGTCTCATTTGGATCAAATTCTTCCTCTGGAGTCTAATGATATAGGAATATTACATATTTTCTCTGATGTGCTCTGTTTTTCCAGAAGGAAGTGCATCATGATACTGAATATGTGGGTTCCACGGAGTAATGGTTAGCACTCTGGACTCTGAATCCAGCGATCCGAGTTCAAGTCTCGGTGGGACCTTGGGGCTGCTTCACTTTTAGTGTTGCCTTTCATTTGCAGATAGATATAACAGCAATAGCTTTGCTTTACAGCCCACTTTGATGGCAGTCTTCTTTGACCAAAGAATATTAATAGTTTCTGGGCATGACTCTCTTTTGCCACAAAGAAACTGCCCACTCTCATATCTCCAAAGCTCCAAGGTATAATGGCTATTAAACTGGCTTTTGATCTCAGCGATTTGCATTGAAAGCCCAGGAGGCCCCTAAAATCAGTTGAATTGTTTCCTGATAATTTAGAGTTTATTTCTTCTTTCGAGTAAGGTGTGATCCAAATAAAGTAAGTACATTTAAACAAGGGCACTTGATCAGTAAATGCACTACTTTCTAGAACTCATAACTCTTGTAAGTTATAAAAAGTTTGCTCTCCATACAGTTTGTCAACTCAAAGAATTACATTTTTTACACATTTAATAAGACCATCAAATTGCTTGAAACATAGGAATGATTGTGAAAGTGAATATGATTCACCAAAATAATTGTATAACATTTTTTAATGTTAATAAAATAGGGCTTTTTCCAATCTTTTCACATCAATGTTGTTTCTGCATGTTCCAGTGAGCAGAGAATCTACTGCACATAGTGTGTACATTTTTCTTTTCATAGAGTTAAGGTTGGACATTATTCATCTGTGGAAAATGTTTCTGAGAGATATCTGGGTGCCCACTCTGATTGACCTTAGGGATTGTACATTAACAATATGTAGTTGCATCACTGTATTGGTATCAGGCACCAAAGTGCATTTAAATGTAATGTCGTGCAGAGAGAGAGAGAGTGTGAAAACGGCTACCTGAGTCGACTGAACTTCTGAATATTAACTCTGTTGAATTGTAATTTGAGAAATTAGAAAATGGAGTGTAAGAGCAAGATAACGGTTCCACCGAGACTTGAACTCGGATCGTTGGATTCAAAGTCCAAAGTGCTAACCATTACACTATGGAACCCTTGCAAGATGCACCTGAGAGCGTTGAATCAGAAATGGCAATATAGAGCACATTTACAATTTTTACAGATTCATAGTCCCAATTGACTGATATCATACAAACACAGCGATGTTGTCGATTGACGTTGTGCTATAGCAATCTCTGTGCTTTATAGAGCATGTAGATCAAATTCTTCCTCTTGAGGCATATGATTAAGCAATATTAAATATTGTTTCTGACTGCCTCTGTTTTGGCATAATGAAGTTCAGCATTTGCGGAAGTATTTAGGTTCCATGGTCTAATGGTTAGTAGGCTGGACTCTGAATTTAGTAATCTGACATGTTATAGCTATATTTTGTTTTCCTTTGGGTGTATTGTCATTTTATGCACATAGATTTCCTAGCAGTGGCTGTGATGAATAGTTCAATTTGATAGCAGCTTCCTTTTGAGAATTTGAAAAAAAAAGAATTAAATAGTCTCTCTGGATGACTCTGCTTTGATTTCTATGTGCACATCCCTTTTGCGTTTCAGAGGGATTGACCAACATACACAACAGTGCTTGGAAGACCTCTTCCTCCCTCATGGCATCTAAAGCTAACCTCTCTCCTACCTTGTGTTTTTTTACTTTTTAACTTCCCCTTCCGAGTCATGATCATGTAACTGAATTTACATTTTTAGATTTTAACTGCAGTAGTTGCTGGTTTTTCATTTTTATTTTTTGTGTACGCATACATCCCTTTTTGTGGGGAGGGGGGAGTGATGTCTGTTTACTTATATTAGCTAATATAGGTCATTTTATGTCCGCTTACAATATGTGTCAGGATTTTTTATGTCGTTTCCAATCAATGTCTAATATCAAGTGGTTTGCAGCAGTCATACAAAGGCACGTAACACCCCCAAAACACCTACATATGTTAGAAATACTCCGGAAGAGTACTCAGTTTATGAAAAGGCGGTGAATCCCAAATAGAACTGTAAATGTAAGCTAGCAAGCAGACCGTGCACCCCTGTTTGGAACTATGACCTGTGTGTTGCCCTCTATTAACAGAACAATGTAACTGCAGCCCATGTCACATAAAATAGAAAGTAGAGATTATGCAAATTAACTCCCAGAAGAGCCTGGTGTCACCCCAAAAGGTGTCATGCTGTTCACACCAAGAAACATCCACACATAGATCCCTGCGAACCTCAAAAACGTACAGGAAACCCTGTCCAGCGCTTTGCTCCCAGAGGAGATGAGGTTGAAAAACCACCCTATGTTAAAAGTGTCCATAATCCATGCCAGCTGCCCTGTCTATAGAACCTGGCCGTTCGGGGCCTAGGGCATGAGTGGAAGGGTTTAACCTGCCTGGGTTCTTGGGCATGGTTTCATCATGCCTCAGTTTACAATGGCACTCTGCCACTTTGTCAGGCTTTAAAGAAACCTGACTCCTGCAGAGCAAAAGATCTGATTATTTCCTTACATGTTTTGTACGTAAGAATGCGGATGGTGCTCTGAGCCTCCTATGGTGGTTATTAAGCATGGTATACATACCATAGCATGTAACTGTGCCTACAAATGGAACATTTTGTTCATTTATTAGGGAGTTGTGAAAATGGCAAAATCAAATTGCCATTACTGACACGGACCAGCTGCCGCTGTCCGGACATTTCGTCGAAAGACATTTCGTCGACGTAATTTGGTCGAAAGCCAAATGGTCGATTTTGTAATTTATTTATATATATATTTTTTAGGTTGTAGTTTATGGAAAAAAGGGGTTTTTAGAAAAAAGGGGGTTGGGGGGGCCCCCCCAAAAAAAAAGTGAAAATAAAAAACAAAAGCAATTCGACCATTTGGTTTTCGACCAAATGGTTTCGACCAATTGTCCTGTCGACAAATTTTTTTCGACGAAATGTCTGGCAACCCAGCTGCCGACTGTTGCTATTGACAGGAGTTCCAGGTGTATAAACTGAGGAGATCACCAGTTCAATTACCTGTGAACGCATTTTGAAGCTCATTCACAACCAGTTCATGCCCGTTCTCTCCATTTTGGCTTTCTGGCTGGCCGAGGGGCCCTTCAGTAATGTTCTTTGCTAACCATTACACCATGGGCCCCTTGCTGGTGCAACCTGACAGAGTTGTAACAGAAATGAGAATCGAGATCTCATGCATCATTTTAACAAACTCATATTCCTAGCCCACGGATATTATGCAAATGTGGAACTGTTTAGTTGGTTGTTGCGCAATAGCAAACTCTTTGCTTTACAGCTCATTTGGATAGGATTCTTCCTCTGGAGGCATAAGATAAAAGAATATTGCATACATTCTCTAAAAGGCTCTTTTTTTGCTGCAATGACGTTCATCATGTCACTAAGTATGTAGGTTCCATGGTGTAATGGTTAGCACCCTGGACTCTGAATCCAGCGATCCGAGTTCAAATCTCGGTGGGACCTTGGGAATTACTGTGTTTGTTTTCCTCTCAGTGTCTTGTTTTAATAGCAATGACGCTGCTGTGTCGCCCACTTTCATAGCATTATTCCCTGGGTGCATTTGAAAAAAGAAAGATTTTCCATGGATGACGCTCTTTAGCCACAATGAAACCCACCACTTTCTGTGGTGTGAAAGACCCATGGTGTAATGGTAGCACCCTGGAGGTTGAATCCAATAATTTGCATTCAAATCTCTGCAAGAGTTTACCATCAGTCGAACCTTTCCCTTATCGTTTATTGTGGATGTCTTCTTTGAAGAAAGGTATGATCCAACTAAAATAAGTACATTCACGAATGGGCCCTTGGTCGGTACAAACAGTATTTATACACCTCAGGCCTTTTGTGAATTAAGAAAAGTGTGTTCTTCGTTCTATTTTTCATCTCAAACTGATACCTTCATTTTACAAACATGTAAAGACTGTTAAGACGCTTGATTAATATCATTGATTCTGAATGTGGTCGCTTTTCATAGGATTAACCCTTTAACAATTTTGAAAGAGAATGGCGATACAATAGAGCTGCTTTTCCCAAAATGGTATTATTAATGTTGTTGCTGCATCTTCAAGTAAAAAGAGAATCCATTGGGTCACAGATTGAGCATGTTTCTTAACATTGAGTTAAGTTTGAAAATTTCAAATCTTTTATGTATGTTTCCGATGCATATCTGCCCATCGACTCAGAATGACCTCACTGTTCATACATTTAAAAAAAATGCATAAAGGTTAAGGTGCTAGGCACAAAAGTGGATTTTTATGAAAAGTTATGCCAGAGAGTGAGAGCGAAAATGAATACCCTACACCACTAACCTTATGAATATTACTATCTTTGGCCTATAATTTAAGACAACAAAGAGACAAAGTGTGTTAGAGCAAGACAGAGGTTCCACCAAGACTTGAACTCGGATCGCTGGATTCAAAGTCCAAAGTGCTAACCATTACACCATGGAACCCTTGTTGAGCAGAGCTTCATAAGGGCAATGAGAATATAGGGCACAGTCAAGATTTTTACTGACCTATAGTAACCGTTAACTGATATTATATCGAAGCAGCACTGTTGCTGTTGGATGCTGTGCAATCGCAAAGTATTGGCTTCATGTCTCATTTGGATCAAATTCTTCCTCTGGAGTCTAATGATATAGGAATATTACATATTTTCCCTGATGTGCTCTGTTTTTCCAGAAGGAAGTGCATCATGATACTGAATATGTGGGTTCCACGGAGTAATGGTTAGCACTCTGGACTCTGAATCCAGCGATCCGAGTTCAAGTCTCGGTGGGACCTTGGGGCTGCTTCTCTTTTAGTGTTGCCTTTCATTTGCAGATAGATATAACAGCAATAGCTTTGCTTTACAGCCCACTTTGATGGCAGTCTTCTTTGACCAAAGAATATTAATAGTTTCTGGGCATGACTCTCTTTTGCCACAAAGAAACTGCCCACTCTCATATCTCCAAAGCTCCAAGGTATAATGGCTATTAAACTGGCTTTTGATCTCAGCGATTTGCATTGAAAGCCCAGGAGGCCCCTAAAATCAGTTGAATTGTTTCCTGATAATTTAGAGTTTATTTCTTCTTTCGAGTAAGGTGTGATCCAAATAAAGTAAGTACATTTAAACAAGGGCACTTGATCAGTAAATGCACTACTTTCTAGAACTCATAACTCTTGTAAGTTATAAAAAGTTTGCTCTCCATACAGTTTGTCAACTCAAAGAATTACATTTTTTACACATTTAATAAGACCATCAAATTGCTTGAAACATAGGAATGATTGTGAAAGTGAATATGATTCACCAAAATAATTGTATAACATTTTTTAATGTTAATAAAATAGGGCTTTTTCCAATCTTTTCACATCAATGTTGTTTCTGCATGTTCCAGTGAGCAGAGAATCTACTGCACATAGTGTGTACATTTTTCTTTTCATAGAGTTAAGGTTGGACATTATTCATCTGTGGAAAATGTTTCTGAGAGATATCTGGGTGCCCACTCTGATTGACCTTAGGGATTGTACATTAACAATATGTAGTTGCATCACTGTATTGGTATCAGGCACCAAAGTGCATTTAAATGTAATGTCGTGCAGAGAGAGAGAGAGTGTGAAAACGGCTACCTGAGTCGACTGAACTTCTAAATATTAACTCTGTTGAATTGTAATTTGAGAAATTAGAAAATGGAGTGTAAGAGCAAGATAACGGTTCCACCGAGACTTGAACTCGGATCGTTGGATTCAAAGTCCAAAGTGCTAACCATTACACCATGGAACCCTTGCAAGATGCACCTGAGAGCGTTGAATCAGAAATGGCAATATAGAGCACATTTACAATTTTTACAGATTCATAGTTCCAATTGACTGATATCATACAAACACAGCGATGTTGTCGATTGACGTTGTGCTATAGCAATCTCTGTGCTTTATAGAGCATGTAGATCAAATTCTTCCTCTTGAGGCATATGATTAAGCAATATTAAATATTGTTTCTGACTGCCTCTGTTTTGGCATAATGAAGTTCTGCATTTGCGGAAGTATTTAGGTTCCATGGTCTAATGGTTAGTAGGCTGGACTCTGAATTTAGTAATCTGACATGTTATAGCTATATTTTGTTTTCCTTTGGGTGTATTGTCATTTTATGCACATAGATTTCCTAGCAGTGGCTGTGATGAATAGTTCAATTTGATAGCACCTTCCTTTTGAGAATTTGAAAAAAAAGAATTAAATAGTCTCTCTGGATGACTCTGCTTTGTTTTCTATGTGCACATCCCTTTTGCGTTTCAGAGGGATTGACCAACATACACAACAGTGCTTGGAAGACCTCTTCCTCCCTCATGGCATGTAAAGCTAACCTCTCTCCTACCTTGTGTTTTTTTACTTTTTAACTTCCCCTTCCGAGTCATGATCATGTTGAAGTGGGAGAATGGAAGACCAGGCTCCCGTCCTTCACCTCTCGCGCTTGGCCTAGAGGGTCACGGCCCAGACACCCGCCGCGAGAAGAGTTTGTCCATTTACCAGACGACCAGGTACCCTGGTACAGGAACATACGGATGTGTCCATCTGCCTGCCCAGCAGCCCGCACTGGCCATGCCGACACCTGCGGCTCGGATCAGCTAGACTAAAATCCACACGTCGTTAGAGATGCCATGACGACCTAGACAACGGGAAGCACATCTGTACAAATATACACACTGAACATTTCCACACCAATCTACACGAAGAACATACTCAGTGCTCTGACGTAGGCGACAGGCATATTCACGGACGTGCATCTTTATTATTTTTACATAGGCTTTCAGAATGCAGAAACGCAAGACGCATCATGAACTCATCTATAACGCTTGCTCACGCTTCTCTTGAAACCCGTTACCACCATGAGAGGTATAATGGAAACACGATACTGGTCATGGAAATATATGCCATTATAACCTAAAAGCACCTATGCACCAAACAGACTACTTAAGCACCAGGCCCGAGTAGGCCTCAAACAAGAGCTCCCGTGGACATTAACAAAGCAAGAGTCAGGTTGCTGATCCTGCAGAAAGAACCCGGTGGAGCAACCAGCCAAGGTCGCAATGTTGCAAACCCACATCCAAGAACAAATCATCAAAGGTACGATGTTGCAACCTCGCACTCCGCGCCTCAACGATAAAGGCACGCCGGCAAATTAAACCAGACGCGCAGTAGAAAAAACAATATTAATTGTGCAGAATTCTGCCTCTTTCACGGTCCCTCCCCACGTGACCAAGCCGAACCTGACGAGATGCCAAAACCCAGGAGAGAAAAGGCGTCTGGGTCCCTCACTACGAGACACAGGCCGATACACTTGAAAGGCTCAATGGACATCTGCTACAGTGGGAGCGGTCAGCCTTCCACCTATGAATAAATCCTCACATTGTCTGCACGTACCCATATTGAAACATTGTTGCAATCACAGGTACACCGAGAGCTGGGAACAACGGTGGTCCCAGGCTGGGAAGCTCACGGATGCACCAATCAGAACATGGGGCTCTTATCTCAGACGTCAGTAATACTAGCCAATCCTCAGGAGTCTTCATGTAACAATTCTTATGTATCTAATTGTAGGGACAACCCAGATATACCACCTGACTACACCTTGTCTACTAATATCATTCTCTATATGTGTACTATACTAACCCTACCACTCGAGCAACCAATTAAGAGTGGCGATAGGTTTTTTGTTAACTTTCTGAAGTGACGCAAGTAGCGCGTCATAATGCAGTAAAAAGGGCCTGCGAGCCCCACGATTGTTTGTGTCAGGACGAACGCGTACGCTCCTTGACCCATCCCTGCTGTTTTGTCTAAATAAACAGCAGAGTCACCTTGCTCCTTGTGTGTGTCTCATACTCTATCTCATCTGGGATATACGGGAGGAGTTGGGGCCTCCCTGCCCGGAGGTCTGCGGACGGCCCGGCCGACCCCGGCAGAATTTCCCCCCGACAAGTTGGAGGCACTGCTGAGATCTGTTTAAGATCGACTTTTATTTTTAATTTTTCCAGGCACTCCCGTTGCGAGGAGGCCCGGCGGCGCGGCCCCCTCTGCCGTTGCCCCCTTCTGAGGACTACAGGACAATCGCGGAGCTACGAGAAGACCGGACAGCGCAATCCGGATATTGGCCCTCGGGAGCCGGTTGAGAAGTATCCCGCCCGCGGTCGGCGAGTGTCCAGACGTGGTCCAGACGAGGGGAGGTGGCAAGCCGCTTGGAGGGGTGCACGCAGTCGAGCGGCCCTGCATCGAGAGAACTTGGTGAGCATGACACGCACAACAAGCAATGCGAAATTGTGAGGGAGGGGGAGGAAGTAAATAAGGGAGGAGGGAGGTATTGTACAGATGTGCGGCGAAGGTTTAACTGAGTGTTGCCAATGGAATGAATGGTAGCGAAATGAGTGCGAGAACAGTCGGCTAACGTTACGCGAAAGAGGGGGGCGGGGAACGAAAACATCACGTGCAGCCGCTCGTAAGACACTGATGGCCTAAATTGCGACTACGTGTGAGGGTGGGTGTGTGTGGTTTCCTACGATTTGACATTTATTGATCAATGAGTAGATGAGGTTTCCTATTGTTCGAGCAAGAAACTCGATAGGTAGATGACGTTTCCCTGTGGGTGGTAGCTAGTTACATAGTTGCCCAAAACGGAAGATAATTGGCTGGTTAAGCCCTCCTGTTGAGGGGCGTATCACACGCGAGGCGACGCAGCGTGCGCAGTCCGGTTATATTATTGATGAGATTACCTTGTTCCAGGAGAGACAGGAAGACAGCTGTAGGGTTAGCGGGGTAGATTGCAAGTGTATTTTGAACTTAAAGAACATAACAAGAATATATCAGTAGCTCGAAGAAATCGGTGACGTCACCAGTAGGGATTTAATAGGATATCGCTAGCACAAGGAACTTTGGGTTTGAGAGTGGTGGGGAAGAGAAACATGATAAAGGAGCGGATACGGAGATAAACGATAAACGAGTGGACCGAAAGAGGAGAAGGGGAAAAGGGCGTGGCTGCGCACGAAGAACGCCGGCCACGGCAAGTGTAAAAGGGGGAAGAGAACGGAGAAACAGGACGACTGTATAAGATCGTCGTAAGGGGTACGCAGCCGCAGGGGGCTGCGTGCGCTTCGGCCGCAGGGGGCCGTAGGGGAAGGAATATAATATAACATCATATTTATTATTATTGCATAATTTGTCAAAGGATTGTCGTAAGTCCCCACACTTGCGGGGCAAGGTAAGCAATACAAGGTTGTATATTGAAAACTGGTAGTAAAGGGAAGGGTAACAAGGGGAGTGCCACTATGTCATACGGGAGAGGGTCGGGAGGGTGGGGGAACTCCCTCACTACCCCATTACAACACATATGCACCACACTGCCACCACATAGGGAGAAATTAATTAAGTACAGCATAGAGTGGACCCAGAGGACGGACAACAAAATGTTAACACCATGGCCGCCTAATGGTAGTTTCGATCCATACGCCCAACATTCACTACTAAACCATCTGCACAATACATACAAGGGGAAGAAGTTGGCAAACCATGTGGAGGTGTTTAACTTATGGAGGATGTTCCAGGGGTCCCGACCAGGACCAAATGGAATGTTCACTATGGGGGAAACACCGGAAGAAAAGGAGATTAAGAAAGAAGGAACGGATGGGGAAAAGGGGTGCGAAACCACAAAGAATACGGGGAACGGAGGACAGGGAGGAGAAAAGATTGATAAATCAAACGACATAAAAAAGGAACCGAACAATGAGACACCCATAACACCGGGAGTGAAAACAGAGGGAGGAGGGTTGTACCCTTTAAGAGAATTAGGAGAAATAGAAGGACAGTTCAGGGCGGCTGAAGGATACTCGAACCCGGCATACAGCCCTCCACCATATGTGGCTCATAGGAAGATACCAATGGGGGAAGAGAGGATTGGAGAAGAGCAGACTGTAGAGATAGGAAACGATGAGTGGGTAGCTGCACAGATATTATTGAAATTACGAGGCTCACTAACTGGAGAAGAAAGGGAGGCGGTAAGGAGAACAAACGAGGATAGTGCCAGAGAGAGTGAAATGAGGGGAGAGGAGCTACTATGGCAGAAGGAAGAGATTTTGGAGGAAAGATTAGCAAAACTAAGGGATGAGCAGAATGAATTGATCAAACAACTTGAGAGGGAGGAAAGAGAGAGAGTGAGGAAAAGGAAAGAAGGTAAGAACGAATTGGAAAAATTAAGGGAACGAAATGAGGAGCAAAAGAGAGAAGCTGAAAGGGTAAAAGCAGCAGCAGATAGGGTATCAAGAGTAGTGCTGAGGGAGAAGAAGAAGGAAGAAGAAGAAAAGGAAAAGGAAATGGAAATATGGAGGAGGAGGGTACTATCAGAGACAGCTAAGAAATATGAAGAGGGGAAGGTAATAGAGAGTATAGTAGAAAGAGAAAGGGTGAAATGGGAAAGGAAGAAAGAGGATGAAAGAATATTGGAACAGATGAGCAACGAAGTAATGGAGGAATTGAAAAGGAAAAGGGAGGAAAATAGTAGGGAAATGGAGGAGAGAAGTGAAGGGGGAAGAGAAGGGAGGAGTAGGGAGAGTGAAAGATGGGGAGATGTATATAAAAGTAGAGAGGTAGCAACAACATCAGCACTAGGGGGAACAGTTGGTAACAACGAAAGGGGAGAAAGAGACCTAATAGACTTAAAAACAGTAACAATAAAAGGAAAAAAGGCAGAGTGGGGGGTGCCATTTATGAATGACTTTTGCAGTGAGGAGGAAGAAGGAGTGGAGAAGGATGGAAGAAAGAGTGAAAGGGAAAGCTTAGATAAGCTATACCTCACTAGAACAAACATAGATTCGCCCTGGATGAGTAGAAGATGGGAGGAGCTGGAGAGAAGTAAGGAGGGAGTGAAAAGAATAGGGGAAACACAAACCCATGAAACCACGCCACCCACATCTCCATCACGCCCTCCCACGTCACACCCTACATGTTCAACCACCGCACGCTCACTGCACAGAATAAAGCTCGCGCCCTTCATGAACGAACTTACACCTTATGCATGTCGGCTTAGGGACCTCCCTAGTCGCAGGCAAGACAGACAAATAAACATACCCATATTGAACACAGGAAATGACGAAAAAAGGGGAAAGGAAGAAGAGGGAGGTAGGAGCAGAGGTAGTAAGGAAGAATTTGAAGTAGTAAAGGAAACGGGGGAAGAGGAGGGGTGTGAAGACTCAATATTATGGAGCGTAAAGGGTGACACAAGACAGAATTTAATGCCACTGTTGGAGAGAGGAGGGGTTAGACCACAGTATGTACCTTGGAAACATACGGATAAAGAAAATATAAAATGTAGGCTCCCATCACTAAGTGGAGGTGCGGGTAAGTGGATATATGAAATGGAAAAACACACCGCAGGACAGAAACTAGCAGTAAGAGATGTGAAGGGCCTGTTAATATCAATATTAGGGGATAGAGCGGATGACATTTGGAAAAGAGCGGGATTCCATGGGGTAACAATAACGAACACATCGCATGATGGGGCACCATTTGCAAACTGTAGACATGCGCTATGGCAGGCACTGAGAGTGCAGTACCCAGACACATCAGACATAGGAGCCAATACTTCCCGTAAGATGGGTGAAAATGAGGACCCTGTTGATTATATCCAGGATATTCAAGAGAAGTGGCGCATGGAAACTAGAGAACAATGGGACAAAACACCAGCCATATTTTATCATATACTAGTACAAGGGCTCCCAGAAGGGGTTCAGAAACAACTAAAGAAAGTAGTGGGGATGGAAGCAAAACCATGGCCAGAAATACAACTGACTATAGTACATCACTGCAGGACATGGCAAGGAAAAATGAAACAAAAGGAAGAGGACAGGAAAACAGAAGAGGCCAAACTAGTACAGAAAAAACTTACTAAATACACAATGGAAGGGGCACTAATAACTACGCCCACACCAGTGGCCCAAAGCCCAACGCAAGTAGTGGCTGCACAAGATCCCGCCCAAATAGCGCCTCCACAAGGTGTAATACAGCAAGTGCCACCTCTGCAATTACACGCACCAAACATGGGAGGAGGGTACCCAATGCAAGGAACTGGGTATTATAGTTATAACAGAGGGAGAGGAGGGTTTATGAGGGGGAGAGGATACGGATATAATACCCAACAACAGGCTGGGGGACTTAGAAATTACTACCCCACAGGGCAACCCGTATACCAGGACAACACAGGGAGCTTCCCATGGCAAAGCAGGGAACCACCCGTGTGTTGGAGCTGCGGACTATTAGGACACATGTCACGTACATGTAGGGTCAGGCCAGGAACACCAGCATGGAATGAACAAGCACAACCTAGGGCCTCACAAGAACAGCAGGGCATACAACAACAGCAGATGTCACAAAAAGGGAGTGACCCACAACAACAAACAACACAACAGCCACAAACCTATTCACTGCCACAACAACAAATAACACAGCAACTGCCACCGCCACAACAACAAGTAGCGTTAATACAACCACCACCCCAAACTCAACAAACGCAATTGGGTAGGGTGACGGTGTTGGGACACAACCCTTACACAGGGAATGGCCAATCATTGTACCACCAATAGGTCAGCCCACAGACGGCCTTGGTGTGTCCCATCCTGTCAGTAACACCTAATAGTGCGGAGGAACCACGCATAGAGGTAACGATAGGTGACAAAAAATTATCATTCCTTGTTGACACCGGGGCAACCCGGTCTTGCATAAGGGAAGGTAAATTTAAGATGTCAGGCGAAGCCATGAACACTCAAGGATTTTCTGGGGCTAAAGGGTTGGTTCCATTTACTGATAACGTTCCCTTATCTATTGGAGATTATGATCTGTCAGTTCCACCTTTGTATTATAGTGCCTCACCAGTAAATATACTGGGGAGAGACATAATGAACAGGTTGAATATGACGATCTCCTTTACAGAGGATGGCATAATTTGCTCTACTCCAGGGATTAACATGCTCGCAGCACGACAGATTTTGCAAGCATACTGTGGACAGACAGCGATTAGGGCGGAGCCAGTAGATGGTGAGCTATTCCAGTATGGCACAGACATGGCATTTGCATGGATGCCAGGGATAGAAGGGAAAATATGGAGGAGGCCAGCAGCCTATCTGTTCCGACCAGAAACACCAGTTAATGAACTGGAAGGGAAGGTGTTTGTAATGGACATTGAGAGCATTATTGCAACAGCTGATTATGTTGCTGTGCACGCCCAAGATAAAGAAGGGAGAGCATGGAGGGCGGTGATAGCACTAGCAGAAGGATGTAGGCTGACCCAGGTGTCAGATGAAGAGCTGTTCTCAGAAGAAAAGGAAGAAGATGAAATGGTGTTCATGATGAGTGTAGAAATATGGCTAAGAGTGGCTCACAAACAAGTAGCACAGAAAATTGCAATGGCACTTGAGGCACCCGCAGGCACCCCAGTCCCATTTTTTAAGGAGGATATGTCAAAGGTGCCCAAATCATTATGGACTATTAGCCCTTATGACGCGGGATGCATAAAAAGCATAGGGGGTGTAAGGATAAAATTGAAAAAAGGTGCCATACTACCAAGAGTGAAACAGTACCCATTGTCAAAAGAGGCAGATGAAGGCATATATGAAACCATAACGGCCCTTATAAACAATGGCATATTGGTCCCCTCAGAATCACCATGTAACACAGCTGTGTACCCGGTGCGCAAGGCTAAAGGGGGGTCTTGGCGCTTCATACAGGATCTCAGACCCTTGAACAACATAGTAGAAGCAGAGTATCCAGTAACAGCAAACCCGGCCACAATATTGTGTGGCATTCCAGCAGAAGCATCACGATTTACAGTGATTGACCTTAAAAATGCTTTTTTCTCAATACCATTACACCCAGACTCACAAGATTTGACGAGCTTCACTTACCGAAATACAAAGTGCAAACATACCAGATTACCACAGGGGTATTGTGAATCACCCTCAATTTTCAATAGAGTAATACAGATGGATTTGGGTAACGTTGAGGTGGAAAGCACAGTGTTACAGTATGTGGATGACATAATAATTTGTAGTACAAACGAAAGTAAATGTAGAGAGGACTCCTTAAAGATGTTGACAATATTGGCTGAAAAGGGGTACAAGGTAGACATGGAAAAGATACAATACTGTCAGGAACAGGTACTTTACATTGGCCAACTGATATCCCAACATGGAAGAAGGATTGCACCACAAAGAGCACAGGCCATCTCAAGCACTCCCGTGCCACAGACTGTGAGAGAACTGCAGCAATTTCTGGGGCTGTGCAACTACTGTAGAGCATGGGTATTTGATTACAGCTCATACATAGGACCCCTGCTTGAGGGTTTGAAGGAAGCAAATAAAGGGGAGAAAAAGTTGGGATGGACTATGGAAATGAGGGAGGCATTTGACGAATTGAAAGACGCGATATCAACTGCTCCAGTACTGGCATCCCCAGACTATGAGCGACGCTTTTTTATATTTTCACATTGCGACTCAGCAGTGATGAAGGCAGTATTGGCACAAAAAACGAGCATGGGATATAAACCAGTAGCATTTTACAGCGGACACTTAGACCCTGTGATGTTAGGCCACTTCCCTTGTGAACAAGGTCTTGCTGCAGCTGCCTTTGCAGTAGAAAAAGCATCAGCAATAACTATGGGGTGTCCAACTACACTGTTTGTGGAACATGCACTATTTGCGATATTGAATAAACCTAAGTCCACACTAACGACACAGAGGGCATCAGGTTATGAGATTATTTTGTCTAAAGCTGAACTAGCAATTGTTAGATGTAGCACGGTTAACCCTGCAAGGTTCCTAGCAGAAGTAATTGAAGAGGGAGATTACGCCCACGACTGCACCCAAATAACTAAAATGTACTCATGTACTAGAAAAGTTGAAGAAAACGCACTAGAGGGAGGTGAGCTTTTGTTTATTGATGGGTCATCAACTATTGATCAAGGAGATGGGATGCGAAGGACTGGGGCAGCAGTAGTAAAAATGATGGAGGCGCCGGTGTGTGTGGCTATGAAGTGTGTACAATTACCACAGCATTACTCTGCTCAAGCCGCGGAACTGGTTGCACTAATATTGGCATTAAAGGAAAGTTTTAATAAAAGAGTAACCATATATTCCGACAGTGCATATGTTACATCCACTGTCCACTCAGGGTTATCAAAATGGAGAAGAAGAGGGTTTAGGAGAGCTGATGGCACTCCAGTACAACATGCCCTATTGTTGGCTGAACTAATTGAAGTAATAAACGACCCCCAAGAACTAGCCCTAGTCAAATGCACCGCACACACCGATGGAGAAGACTACGTATCAAAAGGAAATGCAGCAGCAGACGCACATGCTAAATATGCTGCATACTTTGGTGAGATATGGAACCCCACAGACTCACAGAGAGGGAGAGGGAGGGGAATAGCTAGGGAGATGTTAATAAGAGAAGGGTACACCCATCTCCCAGCCACACAGATTATGGAACTACAAGCGGCTGCACCAATGGCCGAAAAAGAAGTATGGGTAAAAAGAGGATGTACAATGTCCCCAACCGACGCACTATGGCGCCAGGGTGGCACTGGGAAAGTTGTAATACTGTTGGCACTGTTAAATACCGCCCTGAGCCAATTACATCACCCTGCCCATACAGGCAAGGAAATAATCGCAGCACGAATTAGAGAAGATTGGTTTTGTCCTGAGTTAAACTCTCATGTGTCAAATTTTATCAGCAATTGCCTCACATGTCAACAGTTTACGGCCGGTCATACTCTAAAAGTGATAAGAGGTACCATACCCCGGCCAGAAGGCCTTTTCGGCACCTTCACATTGACTATGTTGATATGATCAACATATGTCAAGGTAATAGGTATATGATTGTAGTAGTATGCCCATTTTCTAGGTGGATTGAAGCAGGGCCCTGTTCACACCCTGATGCGTTTAGAGCAGCCAAATTCATAGTAAGGGAGGTCTTCCCCAGGTGGGGAGTGTGCGAGGTGTTAAGATCAGACAACGGCCCACATTTCGCAAACGAAATGTTCCAGCATATCACATCCCTGCTGAACATTAAACACAAATTTGCATGTGCATACCACCCACAGGCTAATGGCGTATGTGAACGCCTGAATGGCTTATTGAAGGAGGCAATTGCTAAAATACAACAAACAACAAAGAAAAGTTGGTTGTATTGCCTTCCGTTAGCTTTATTTGAACTTAGAAATAGGCCAGGGTCCGACCACCACCTCACCCCTCACGAAGTGGTTACTGGACGTCAAATGCGCCTTCCCCTAACCCCAACGTCAAGGGCATTCACCGACCACGAAAGTTCAGCGAGTGTGTTAGGTGATGAAATGTATCAATATGTGTCTTCTTTGATTACTAGTGTCGTGTTTGTGTCTCAACAGCTCGAGCGCACATGGGGCGGGTCTACCAGCAACCAAGAAAAAGGCGCAAGTACAGAATTGGGAAAGGAGAACTTGTGCAAACTTGCCAAAGGTGACCACGTGCTACTTCGCAATTTCAATAGAAAGTGGAACGAAAAGAGGTTCACTGGCCCCCATCTGGTAGAGGACGTATCAACAAGAGCAGTAAAACTAAAGGATAAGCGTGCCTGGAACCACCTACATGACGTAAAGATCTACAAACTGCAGACCCGCCCCAGCGCCAACGACAGGTCCATTGGAAGAACAGCAACAACATCCCCAACAGCGGAAGAAAGCTCCACCACAGACAACGACCCAATTGTTCCCCCGGAGACGATAACTGACGAAGAAAGGGGTGATCCCCATACTGCCCACCCCATGGTCACACGCTCAAAGAGTAAAAATACTTCCGCCATCTGAGCGCAAATCCCCCCCCCCATTGACTGCTAAGTACAGTTGTAACTAAAACTAGAGGACATTGCTTGCACCAATACACATGTAAACACGTGAATGTTCTCCTTTTTCTCTCGCACATACAGGAACTGCGTAATATTGTATTGTTAAGAAAAAGCTAATTAACAAGTTCAGTGTACAGGCGTAGATGGTGCTGCCAGACGATAACTACCCAGAAGAATTGTCACACCAATTTGTATACGAAATAAAACGGCCAACATACCTAAAAAGGAGAAGGGTACGTGTCTACTACACAGCCTTCCTCCTGGCCATAGAATATTACATGCCCCACCTCCGCCCATACTTGCCGGTCCTAAGAGACCGATCACTTAGAGTAGCGTGGGAGCAGCTCTTCGCCTGGGCACTGAATGACTACTTGATAGGGAGAGCTTAAAGGAAACAAAACTAACATTTAATAACGAGCACTTTTGAGAATTTTTAGGCGGGCAACTTTAACGTCGCAAGAATACGCTGCCAGGACTGCAGCAAGGTAAGAGCAAAATGCCGGTGAGATTAGCATATGTAATAAAAATAATAGGGATTTTTATGATCACCGGGTTCTTGGCTGCCTCTGTCTGGCAGTACAGCTATGCTATCGATTTTATTGCTGCACCCAAACCTAATGTACCCCCGTTCCCTGCTGCAACAGGTGTTACGTCAGGTGGTAATAGTAACTTTGCACCCAAGCAAAATAGAGTTAAACGCAGCACATACTCAGACAATAAAGGTATTGATAATTATGTACAAGATTCAGCACACGTCGCAAACAACATATGGTACCAGCACATGACCCGCATTGGTAAGCAGACAACTGAGGATAGCTGTTACGTTTGCTCATTAATACCATACGCCATGAGCGCTTCACGAACATTTGTTGCCACAGAAATAGATGAAAAAACAGCACAGTGCATAATATATTTGGCCCTGTTCCAAACGAAAGGAAGATTTCAAGGAACAGTAGTGCACATGACATGGAAAACACGAGACTCATACCCATATGAAAACAACTTCCTCAAGACCTATCTGAGTTATCACAAGACCAGTTTACATGCTGAAGCATTCAGATACATAACAAGTGGCCCTGCAAAAGGAGAAACAAAGAAGGTAACACTGCAGTATCTACCATGTGATTGGTACGCCACTGAAGTTCCGGGTAAACAAGGATGCTGGGAGAGGCCGCTACTGACGATAACAGGAAAGGTGTATCTGGGCAACAGCTGGGAGATAGGAGTGATTGGCAGCAACATGGTAACAAAAGAAACTATCTCAACCATCGAGACACACAATCATCGATGTTGGACGACGTGGATCAAGTATGTACCAATGCTCACGTGGGTAGAAGAAGATGAAGACCCAATAACTATACTACCATTGACTGCGCCCAAAGTATGCTACCAGCATAAAGGAGAGGTGGACGTAGGATATAACACCAATTGTGCAAGCGTGATGGAGTTACCTGAGGGGGGAGCGGGAACAGCAGTAATAATGGACCATTATTGGGCCTGCGGAGAAAAGGCATATCATACACTGCCTCCCCTGTGGAATGGTGTGTGCACAATGGTACACGTCAATGTACCATCACTAGTGGTACCTAAGAAGAATGTCGATGTGGCGAAATTTCCTAAAATGGATGAAGGGGATAGGAGAAGAAAGAGATCTGCACCACTTCAGAAGGAGCAAGAGAACAGGACCAACAGCAATGATACTGTCCTAAATAGGAGAAAAAGACAAGGAGAGCCACTGACAGGAAATTACCTGTGGGGAAGGTCGGAAACGGAACTAACATCAATACCGCCAGAACACAGACTATTCAGCAGAGCAGCAATGTTCTTCTCCTCAATAATACATCCGGGACTGCAGGCATACGCAAACACAAAATGGCTCCAAATAACCAGATGGGAACTAATGATGACCATCAATTCAACAGTAAATGGGTTCAACGCAATTAAAGAGGAGCTGCGAGCTGTAAGGATGGTAGCACTCCAGAACAGATATGTATTGGACCTTCTCACAGCAATGGAAGGAGGAGTTTGTGCAAAGATAGGACAATCTTGCTGCACGTTCATACCTGCCAACGATGCTGACAATGGTACACTGACAGAAGCAGTTTCACAATTGGCCCAGATGCACTCCAAAATGATGGATGAAAGTAACGGTGTAGACAAGGATAAGAGCTGGTTTTCACTATTATGGTCATGGATGCCATCTTGGCTGTCAGATGGACTGAAAATAATAGTGGGGTGTACTATTTTGGCTGGAGCTACTCTGATCATAATTAGATTTTGGAAGGCCCGGAAGGCACGCACGACTGACGAGTTGCTGGAAATGGTGGGAATGCACCCCTTAATGCCAGCAGATGACGGCCAGCATACAGGTGTGATAATACAAGAAAGGGAGAAGTTGCGCACCCAAATCATCACCAATCATCTAGACCCACCATCAGTGAAGATCGAGAACCCAAGGAACCCCAGGAGCTACATAGGAAGATGGGTATACTGTACTCCTGGAGGAACATGTGAATATATGTATTGGTCATTTGAAGATCATGTAAACCATTATGGACATCTCGGAGGGATAACTAAGATATGGAGGGTAAGAGGAGATAACGAGAAGGATATGTTTGTGGTCGACAAGTCGACCAGAGGGGGGACTGAAGTGGGAGAATGGAAGACCAGGCTCCCGTCCTTCACCTCTCGCGCTTGGCCTAGAGGGTCACGGCCCAGACACCCGCCGCGAGAAGAGTTTGTCCATTTACCAGACGACCAGGTACCCTGGTACAGGAACATACGGATGTGTCCATCTGCCTGCCCAGCAGCCCGCACTGGCCATGCCGACACCTGCGGCTCGGATCAGCTAGACTAAAATCCACACGTCGTTAGAGATGCCATGACGACCTAGACAACGGGAAGCACATCTGTACAAATATACACACTGAACATTTACACACCAATCTACACGAAGAACATACTCAGTGCTCTGACGTAGGCGACAGGCATATTCACGGACGTGCATCTTTATTATTTTTACATAGGCTTTCAGAATGCAGAAACGCAAGACGCATCATGAACTCATCTATAACGCTTGCTCACGCTTCTCTTGAAACCCGTTACCACCATGAGAGGTATAATGGAAACACGATACTGGTCATGGAAATATATGCCATTATAACCTAAAAGCACCTATGCACCAAACAGACTACTTAAGCACCAGGCCCGAGTAGGCCTCAAACAAGAGCTCCCGTGGACATTAACAAAGCAAGAGTCAGGTTGCTGATCCTGCAGAAAGAACCCGGTGGAGCAACCAGCCAAGGTCGCAATGTTGCAAACCCACATCCAAGAACAAATCATCAAAGGTACGATGTTGCAACCTCGCACTCCGCGCCTCAACGATAAAGGCACGCCGGCAAATTAAACCAGACGCGCAGTAGAAAAAACAATATTAATTGTGCAGAATTCTGCCTCTTTCACGGTCCCTCCCCACGTGACCAAGCCGAACCTGACGAGATGCCAAAACCCAGGAGAGAAAAGGCGTCTGGGTCCCTCACTACGAGACACAGGCCGATACACTTGAAAGGCTCAATGGACATCTGCTACAGTGGGAGCGGTCAGCCTTCCACCTATGAATAAATCCTCACATTGTCTGCACGTACCCATATTGAAACATTGTTGCAATCACAGGTACACCGAGAGCTGGGAACAACGGTGGTCCCAGGCTGGGAAGCTCACGGATGCACCAATCAGAACATGGGGCTCTTATCTCAGACGTCAGTAATACTAGCCAATCCTCAGGAGTCTTCATGTAACAATTCTTATGTATCTAATTGTAGGGACAACCCAGATATACCACCTGACTACACCTTGTCCACTAATATCATTCTCTATATGTGTACTATACTAACCCTACCACTCGAGCAACCAATTAAGAGTGGCGATAGGTTTTTTGTTAACTTTCTGAAGTGACGCAAGTAGCGCGTCATAATGCAGTAAAAAGGGCCTGCGAGCCCCACGATTGTGTGTGTCAGGACGAACGCGTACGCACCTTGACCCATCCCTGCCGTTTTGTCTAAATAAACAGCAGAGTCACCTTGCTCCTTGTGTGTGTCTCATACTCTATCTCATCTGGGATATACGGGAGGAGTTGGGGCCTCCCTGCCCGGAGGTCTGCGGACGGCCCGGCCGACCCCGGCAGAATTTCCCCCCGACAATGTAACTGAATTTACATTTTTAGATTTTAACTGCAGTAGTTGCTGGTTTTTCATTTTTATTTTTTGTGTACGCATACATCCCTTTTTGTGGGGAGGGGGGAGTGATGTCTGTTTACTTATATTAGCTAATATAGGTCATTTTATGTCCGCTTACAATATGTGTCAGGATTTTTTATGTCGTTTCCAATCAATGTCTAATATCAAGTGGTTTGCAGCAGTCATACAAAGGCACGTAACACCCCCAAAACACCTACATAAGTTAGAAATACTCCGGAAGAGTACTCAGTTTATGAAAAGGCGGTGAATCCCAAATAGAACTGTAAATGTAAGCTAGCAAGCAGACCGTGCACCCCTGTTTGGAACTATGACCTGTGTGTTGCCCTCTATTAACAGAACAATGTAACTGCAGCCCATGTCACATAAAATAGAAAGTAGAGATTATGCAAATTAACTCCCAGAAGAGCCTGGTGTCACCCCAAAAGGTGTCATGCTTTTCACACCAAGAAACATTCACACATAGATCCCTGCGAACCTCAAAAACGTACAGGAAACCCTGTCCAGCGCTTTGCTCCCAGAGGAGATAAGGTTGAAAAACCACCCTATGTTAAAAGTGTCCATAATCCATGCCAGCTGCCCTGTCTATAGAACCTGGCCGTTCGTGGCCATTCGGGGCATAGGGGCATGAGTGGAAGGGTTTAACCTGCCTGGGTTCTTGGGCATGGTTTCATCATGCCTCAGTTTACAATGGCACTCTGCCACTTTGTCAGGCTTTAAAGAAGCCTGACTCCTGCAGAGCAAAAGATCTGATTATTTCCTTACATGTTTTGTACGTAAGAATGCGGATGGTGCTCTGAGCCTCCTATGGTGGTTATTAAGCATGGTATACATACCATAGCATGTAACTGTGCCTAAAAATGGAACATTTTGTTCATTTATTAGGGAGTTGTGAAAATGGCTAAATCAAATTGCCATTACTGACACAGACCAGCTGCCGCTGTCCGGACATTTCGTCGAAAGACATTTTGTCGAAAGACATTTGGTCGACGTAATTTGGTCGAAAGCCAAATGGTCGATTTTTTAATTTATTTATATATATATTTTTTAGGTTGTAGTTTAGGGAAAAAAAGGGGTTTTTAGAAAAAAAGGGGGTTGGGGGGACCCCCCCAACCCCCCCCCAAACAAAAAAAAATGTGAAAATAAAAAACAAAAGCAATTCGACCATTTGGTTTTCGACCAAATGGTTTCGACCAATTGTCCTGTCGACAAATTTTTTTCGACGAAATGTCTGGCAACCCAGCTGCCGACTGTTGCTATTGACAGGAGTTCCAGGTGTATAAACTGAGGAGATCACCAGTTCAATTACCTGTGAACGCATTTTGAAGCTCATTCACAACCAGTTCATGCCCGTTCTCTCCATTTTGGCTTTCTGGCTGGCCGAGGGGCCCTTCAGTAATGTTCTTTGCTAACCATTACACCATGGGCCCCTTGCTGGTGCAACCTGACAGAGTTGTAACAGAAATGAGAATCGAGATCTCATGCATCATTTTAACAAACTCATATTCCTAGCCCACGGATATTATGCAAATGTGGAACTGTTTAGTTGGTTGTTGCGCAATAGCAAACTCTTTGCTTTACAGCTCATTTGGATAGGATTCTTCCTCTGGAGGCATAAGATAAAAGAATATTGCATACATTCTCTAAAAGGCTCTTTTTTTGCTGCAATGACGTTCATCATGTCACTAAGTATGTAGGTTCCATGGTGTAATGGTTAGCACCCTGGACTCTGAATCCAGCGATCCGAGTTCAAATCTCGGTGGGACCTTGGGAATTACTGTGTTTGTTTTCCTCTCAGTGTCTTGTTTTAATAGCAATGACGCTGCTGTGTCGCCCACTTTCATAGCATTATTCCCTGGGTGCATTTGAAAAAAGAAAGATTTTCCATGGATGACGCTCTTTAGCCACAATGAAACCCACCACTTTCTGTGGTGTGAAAGACCCATGGTGTAATGGTAGCACCCTGGAGGTTGAATCCAATAATTTGCATTCAAATCTCTGTAAGAGTTTACCATCAGTCGAACCTTTCCCTTATCGTTTATTGTGGATGTCTTCTTTGAAGAAAGGTATGATCCAACTAAAATAAGTACATTCACGAATGGGCCCTTGGTCGGTACAAACAGTATTTATACACCTCAGGCCTTTTGTGAATTAAGAAAAGTGTGTTCTTCGTTCTATTTTTCATCTCAAACTGATACCTTCATTTTACAAACATGTAAAGACTGTTAAGACGCTTGATTAATATCATTGATTCTGAATGTGGTCGCTTTTCATAGGATTAACCCTTTAACAATTTTGAAAGAGAATGGCGATACAATAGAGCTGCTTTTCCCAAAATGGTATTATTAATGTTGTTGCTGCATCTTCAAGTAAAAAGAGAATCCATTGGGTCACAGATTGAGCATGTTTCTTAACATTGAGTTAAGTTTGAAAATTTCAAATCTTTTATGTATGTTTCCGATGCATATCTGCCCATCGACTCAGAATGACCTCACTGTTCATACATTTAAAAAAAATGCATAAAGGTTAAGGTGCTAGGCACAAAAGTGGATTTTTATGAAAAGTTATGCCAGAGAGTGAGAGCGAAAATGAATACCCTACACCACTAACCTTATGAATATTACTATCTTTGGCCTATAATTTAAGACAACAAGGAGACAAAGTGTGTTAGAGCAAGACAGAGGTTCCACCAAGACTTGAACTCGGATCGCTGGATTCAAAGTCCAAAGTGCTAACCATTACACCATGGAACCCTTGTTGAGCAGAGCTTCATAAGGGCAATGAGAATATAGGGCACAGTCAAGATTTTTACTGACCTATAGTAACCGTTTACTGATATTATATCGAAGCAGCACTGTTGCTGTTGGATGCTGTGCAATCGCAAAGTATTGGCTTCATGTCTCATTTGGATCAAATTCTTCCTCTGGAGTCTAATGATATAGGAATATTACATATTTTCTCTGATGTGCTCTGTTTTTCCAGAAGGAAGTGCATCATGATACTGAATATGTGGGTTCCACGGAGTAATGGTTAGCACTCTGGACTCTGAATCCAGCGATCCGAGTTCAAGTCTCGGTGGGACCTTGGGGCTGCTTCTCTTTTAGTGTTGCCTTTCATTTGCAGATAGATATAACAGCAATAGCTTTGCTTTACAGCCCACTTTGATGGCAGTCTTCTTTGACCAAAGAATATTAATAGTTTCTGGGCATGACTCTCTTTTGCCACAAAGAAACTGCCCACTCTCATATCTCCAAAGCTCCAAGGTATAATGGCTATTAAACTGGCTTTTGATCTCAGCGATTTGCATTGAAAGCCCAGGAGGCCCCTAAAATCAGTTGAATTGTTTCCTGATAATTTAGAGTTTATTTCTTCTTTCGAGTAAGGTGTGATCTAAATAAAGTAAGTACATTTAAACAAGGGCACTTGATCAGTAAATGCACTACTTTCTAGAACTCATAACTCTTGTAAGTTATAAAAAGTTTGCTCTCCATACAGTTTGTCAACTCAAAGAATTACATTTTTTACACATTTAATAAGACCATCAAATTGCTTGAAACATAGGAATGATTGTGAAAGTGAATATGATTCACCAAAATAATTGTATAACATTTTTTAATGTTAATAAAATAGGGCTTTTTCCAATCTTTTCACATCAATGTTGTTTCTGCATGTTCCAGTGAGCAGAGAATCTACTGCACATAGTGTGTACATTTTTCTTTTCATAGAGTTAAGGTTGGACATTATTCATCTGTGGAAAATGTTTCTGAGAGATATCTGGGTGCCCACTCTGATTGACCTTAGGGATTGTACATTAACAATATGTAGTTGCATCACTGTATTGGTATCAGGCACCAAAGTGCATTTAAATGTAATGTCGTGCAGAGAGAGAGAGAGTGTGAAAACGGCTACCTGAGTCGACTGAACTTCTGAATATTAACTCTGTTGAATTGTAATTTGAGAAATTAGAAAATGGAGTGTAAGAGCAAGATAACGGTTCCACCGAGACTTGAACTCTGATCGTTGGATTCAAAGTCCAAAGTGCTAACCATTACACCATGGAACCCTTGCAAGATGCACCTGAGAGCGTTGAATCAGAAATGGCAATATAGAGCACATTTACAATTTTTACAGATTCATAGTCCCAATTGACTGATATCATACAAACACAGCGATGTTGTCGATTGACGTTGTGCTATAGCAATCTCTGTGCTTTATAGAGCATGTAGATCAAATTCTTCCTCTTGAGGCATATGATTAAGCAATATTAAATATTGTTTCTGACTGCCTCTGTTTTGACATAATGAAGTTCAGCATTTGCGGAAGTATTTAGGTTCCATGGTCTAATGGTTAGTAGGCTGGACTCTGAATTTAGTAATCTGACATGTTATAGCTATATTTTGTTTTCCTTTGGGTGTATTGTCATTTTATGCACATAGATTTCCTAGCAGTGGCTGTGATGAATAGTTCAATTTGATAGCAGCTTCCTTTTGAGAATTTGAAAAAAAAAGAATTAAATAGTCTCTCTGGATGACTCTGCTTTGATTTCTATGTGCACATCCCTTTTGCGTTTCAGAGGGATTGACCAACATACACAACAGTGCTTGGAAGACCTCTTCCTCCCTCATGGCATGTAAATCTAACCTCTCTCCTACCTTGTGTTTTTTTACTTTTTAACTTCCCCTTCCGAGTCATGATCATGTAACTGAATTTACATTTTTAGATTTTAACTGCAGTAGTTGCTGGTTTTTCATTTTTATTTTTTGTGTACGCATACATCCCTTTTTGTGGGGAGGGGGGAGTGATGTCTGTTTACTTATATTAGCTAATATAGGTCATTTTATGTCCGCTTACAATATGTGTCAGGATTTTTTATGTCGTTTCCAATCAATGTCTAATATCAAGTGGTTTGCAGCAGTCATACAAAGGCACGTAACACCCCCAAAACACCTACATAAGTTAGAAATACTCCGGAAGAGTACTCAGTTTATGAAAAGGCGGTGAATCCCAAATAGAACTGTAAATGTAAGCTAGCAAGCAGACCGTGCACCCTTGTTTGGAACTATGACCTGTGTGTTGCCCTCTATTAACAGAACAATGTAACTGCAGCCCATGTCACATAAAATAGAAAGTAGAGATTATGCAAATTAACTCCCAGAAGAGCCTGGTGTCACCCCAAAAGGTGTCATGCTGTTCACACCAAGAAACATCCACACATAGATCCCTGCGAACCTCAAAAACGTACAGGAAACCCTGTCCAGCGCTTTGCTCCCAGAGGAGATGAGGTTGAAAAACCACCCTATGTTAAAAGTGTCCATAATCCATGCCAGCTGCCCTGTCTATAGAACCTGGCCGTTCGTGGCCATTCGGGGCCTAGGGGCATGAGTGGAAGGGTTTAACCTGCCTGGGTTCTTGGGCATGGTTTCATCATGCCTCAGTTTACAATGGCACTCTGCCACTTTGTCAGGCTTTAAAGAAGCCTGACTCCTGCAGAGCAAAAGATCTGATTATTTCCTTACATGTTTTGTACGTAAGAATGCGGATGGTGCTCTGAGCCTCCTATGGTGGTTATTAAGCATGGTATACATACCATAGCATGTAACTGTGCCTAAAAATGGAACATTTTGTTCATTTATTAGGGAGTTGTGAAAATGGCTAAATCAAATTGCCATTACTGACACAGACCAGCTGCCGCTGTCCGGACATTTCGTCGAAAGACATTTGGTCGACGTAATTTGGTCGAAAGCCAAATGGTCGATTTTTTAATTTATTTATATATATATTTTTTAGGTTGTAGTTTAGGGAAAAAAAGGGGTTTTTAGAAAAAAAGGGGGTTGGGGGGACTCCCCCAAACCCCCCCCAAACAAAAAAAAATGTGAAAATAAAAAACAAAAGCAATTCGACCATTTGGTTTTCGACCAAATGGTTTCGACCAATTGTCCTGTCGACAAATTTTTTTCGACGAAATGTCTGGCAACCCAGCTGCCGACTGTTGCTATTTGCAGGAGTTCCAGGTGTATAAACTGAGGAGATCACCAGTTCAATTACCTGTGAACGCATTTTGAAGCTCATTCACAACCAGTTCATGCCCGTTCTCTCCATTTTGGCTTTCTGGCTGGCCGAGGGGCCCTTCAGTAATGTTCTTTGCTAACCATTACACCATGGGCCCCTTGCTGGTGCAACCTGACAGAGTTGTAACAGAAATGAGAATCGAGATCTCATGCATCATTTTAACAAACTCATATTCCTAGCCCACGGATATTATGCAAATGTGGAACTGTTTAGTTGGTTGTTGCGCAATAGCAAACTCTTTGCTTTACAGCTCATTTGGATAGGATTCTTCCTCTGGAGGCATAAGATAAAAGAATATTGCATACATTCTCTAAAAGGCTCTTTTTTTGCTGCAATGACGTTCATCATGTCACTAAGTATGTAGGTTCCATGGTGTAATGGTTAGCACCCTGGACTCTGAATCCAGTGATCCGAGTTCAAATCTCGGTGGGACCTTGGGAATAACTGTGTTTGTTTTCCTCTCAGTGTCTTGTTTTAATAGCAATGACGCTGCTGTGTCGCCCACTTTCATAGCATTATTCCCTGGGTGCATTTGAAGAAAGAAAGATTTTCCATGGATGACGCTCTTTAGCCACAATGAAACCCACCACTTTCTGTGGTGTGAAAGACCCATGGTGTAATGGTAGCACCCTGGAGGTTGAATCCAATAATTTGCATTCAAATCTCTGTAAGAGTTTACCATCAGTCGAACCTTTCCCTTATCGTTTATTGTGGATGTCTTCTTTGAAGAAAGGTATGATCCAACTAAAGTAAGTACATTCACGAATGGGCCCTTGGTCGGTACAAACAGTATTTATACACCTCAGGCCTTTTGTGAATTAAGAAAAGTGTGTTCTTCGTTCTATTTTTCATCTCAAACTGATACCTTCATTTTACAAACATGTAAAGACTGTTAAGACGCTTGATTAATATCATTGATTCTGAATGTGGTCGCTTTTCATAGGATTAACCCTTTAACAATTTTGAAAGAGAATGGCGATACAATAGAGTTGCTTTTCCCAAAATGGTATTATTAATGTTGTTGCTGCATCTTCAAGTAAAAAGAGAATCCATTGGGTCACAGATTGAGCATGTTTCTTAACATTGAGTTAAGTTTGAAAATTTCAAATCTTTTATGTATGTTTCCGATGCAGATCTGCCCATCGACTCAGAATGACCTCACTGTTCATACATTTAAAAAAAATGCATAAAGGTTAAGGTGCTAGGCACAAAAGTGGATTTTTATGAAAAGTTATGCCAGAGAGTGAGAGCGAAAATGAATACCCTACACCACTAACCTTATGAATATTACTATCTTTGGCTTATAATTTAAGACAACAAGGAGACAAAGTGTGTTAGAGCAAGACAGAGGTTCCACCGAGACTTGAACTCGGATCGCTGGATTCAAAGTCCAAAGTGCTAACCATTACACCATGGAACCCTTGTTGAGCAGAGCTTCATAAGGGCAATGAGAATATAGGGCACAGTCAAGATTTTTACTGACCTATAGTAACCGTTTACTGATATTATATCGAAGCAGCACTGTTGCTGTTGGATGCTGTGCAATCGCAAAGTATTGGCTTCATGTCTCATTTGGATCAAATTCTTCCTCTGGAGTCTAATGATATAGGAATATTACATATTTTCTCTGATGTGCTCTGTTTTTCCAGAATGAAGTGCATCATGATACTGAATATGTGGGTTCCATGGAGTAATGGTTAGCACTCTGGACTCTGAATCCAGCGATCCGAGTTCAAGTCTCGGTGGGACCTTGGGGCTGCTTCTCTTTTAGAGTTGCCTTTCATTTGCAGATAGATATAACAGCAATAGCTTTGCTTTACAGCCCACTTTGATGGCAGTCTTCTTTGACCAAAGAATATTAATAGTTTCTGGGGATGACTCTCTTTTGCCACAAAGAAACTGCCCACTCTCATATCTCCAAAGCTCCAAGGTATAATGGCTATTAAACTGGCTTTTGATCTCAGCGATTTGCATTGAAAGCCCAGGAGGCCCCTAAAATCAGTTGAATTGTTTCCTGATAATTTAGAGTTTATTTCTTCTTTCGAGAAAGGTGTGATCCAAATAAAGTAAGTACATTTAAACAAGGGCACTTGATCAGTAAATGCACTACTTTATAGAACTCATAACTCTTGTAAGTTATAAAAAGTTTGCTCTCCATACAGTTTGTCAACTCAAAGAATTACATTTTTTACACATTTAATAAGACCATCAAATTGCTTGAAACATAGGAATGATTGTGAAAGTGAATATGATTCACCAAAATAATTGTATAACATTTTTTAATGTTAATAAAATAGGGCTTTTTCCAATCTTTTCACATCAATGTTGTTTCTGCATGTTCCAGTGAGCAGAGAATCTACTGCACATAGTGTGTACATTTTTCTTTTCATAGAGTTAAGGTTGGACATTATTCATCTGTGGAAAATGTTTCTGAGAGATATCTGGGTGCCCACTCTGATTGACCTTAGGGATTGTACATTAACGATATGTAGTTGCATCACTGTATTGGTATCAGGCACCAAAGTGCATTTAAATGTAATGTCGTGCAGAGAGAGAGAGAGTGTGAAAACGGCTACCTGAGTCGACTGAACTTCTGAATATTAACTCTGTTGAATTGTAATTTGAGAAATTAGAAAATGGAGTGTAAGAGCAAGATAACGGTTCCACCGAGACTTGAACTCGGATCGTTGGATTCAAAGTCCAAAGTGCTAACCATTACACCATGGAACCCTTGCAAGATGCACCTGAGAGCGTTGGATCAGAAATGGCAATATAGAGCACATTTACAATTTTTACAGATTCATAGTCCCAATTGACTGATATCATACAAACACAGCGATGTTGTCGATTGACGTTGTGCTATAGCAATCTCTGTGCTTTATAGAGCATGTAGATCAAATTCTTCCTCTTGAGGCATATGATTAAGCAATATTAAATATTGTTTCTGACTGCCTCTGTTTTGGCATAATGAAGTTCAGCATTTGCGGAAGTATTTAGGTTCCATGGTCTAATGGTTAGTAGGCTGGACTCTGAATTTAGTAATCTGACATGTTATAGCTATATTTTGTTTTCCTTTGGGTGTATTGTCATTTTATGCACATAGATTTCCTAGCAGTGGCTGTGATGAATAGTTCAATTTGATAGCAGCTTCCTTTTGAGAATTTGAAAAAAAAAGAATTAAATAGTCTCTCTGGATGACTCTGCTTTGATTTCTATGTGCACATCCCTTTTGCGTTTCAGAGGGATTGACCAACATACACAACAGTGCTTGGAAGACCTCTTCCTCCCTCATGGCATGTAAAGCTAACCTCTCTCCTACCTTGTGTTTTTTTACTTTTTAACTTCCCCTTCCGAGTCATGATCATGTAACTGAATTTACATTTTTAGATTTTAACTGCAGTAGTTGCTGGTTTTTCATTTTTATTTTTTGTGTACGCATACATCCCTTTTTGTGGGGAGGGGGGAGTGATGTCTGTTTACTTATATTAGCTAATATAGGTCATTTTATGTCCGCTTACAATATGTGTCAGGATTTTTTATGTCGTTTCCAATCAATGTCTAATATCAAGTGGTTTGCAGCAGTCATACAAAGGCACGTAACACCCCCAAAACACCTACATAAGTTAGAAATACTCCGGAAGAGTACTCAGTTTATGAAAAGGCGGTGAATCCCAAATAGAACTGTAAATGTAAGCTAGCAAGCAGACCGTGCACCCCTGTTTGGAACTATGACCTGTGTGTTGCCCTCTATTAACAGAACAATGTAACTGCAGCCCATGTCACATAAAATAGAAAGTAGAGATTATGCAAATTAACTCCCAGAAGAGCCTGGTGTCACCCCAAAAGGTGTCATGCTTTTCACACCAAGAAACATTCACACATAGATCCCTGCGAACCTCAAAAACGTACAGGAAACCCTGTCCAGCGCTTTGCTCCCAGAGGAGATAAGGTTGAAAAACCACCCTATGTTAAAAGTGTCCATAATCCATGCCAGCTGCCCTGTCTATAGAACCTGGCAGTTCATGGCCCTTCGGGGCATAGGGGCATGAGTGGAAGGGTTTAACCTGCCTGGGTTCTTGGGCATGGTTTCATCATGCCTCAGTTTACAATGGCACTCTGCCACTTTGTCAGGCTTTAAAGAAGCTTGACTCCTGCAGAGCAAAAGATCTGATTATTTCCTTACATGTTTTGTACGTAAGAATGCGGATGGTGCTCTGAGCCTCCTATGGTGGTTATCAAGCATGGTATACATACCATAGCATGTAACTGTGAATACAAATGGAACATTTTGTTCTTTTATTAGGGAGTTGTGAAAATGGCTAAATCAAATTGCCATTACTGACACAGACCAGCTGCCGCTGTCCGGACATTTCGTCGGAAGACATTTCGTCGAAAGACATTTGGTCGACGTAATTTGGTCGAAAGCCAAATAGTCGATTTTTTAATTTATTTATATATATATTTTTTAGGTTGTAGTTTAGGGAATAAAGGGGTTTTTAGAAAAAAAGGGGGTTGTGGGACCCCCCCAAACCCCCCCCCCAAAAAAATGTGAAAATAAAAAACAAAAGCAATTCGACCATTTGGTTTTCGACCAAATGGTTTCAACCAATTGTCCTGTCGACACATTTTTTTCGACGAAATGTCTGGCAACCCAGCTGCCGACTGTTGCTATTGACAAGAGTTCCAGGTGTATAAACTGAGGAGATCACCAGTTCAATTACCTGTGAACGCATTTTGAAGCTCATTCACAACCAGTTCATGCCCGTTCTCTCCATTTTGGCTTTCTGGCTGGCCGAGGGGCCCTTCAGTAATGTTCTTTGCTAACCATTACACCATGAGACCCTTGCTGGTGCAACCTGACAGAGTTGAAACAGAAATGAGAATCGAGATCTCATGCATCATTTTAACAAACTCATATTCCTAGCCCACGGATATTATGCAAATGTGGAACTGTTTAGTTGGTTGTTGCGCAATAGCAAACTCTTTGCTTTACAGCTCATTTGGATAGGATTCTTCCTCTGGAGGCATAAGATAAAAGAATATTGCATACATTCTCTAAAAGGCTCTTTTTTTGCTGCAATGACGTTCATCATGTCACTAAGTATGTAGGTTCCAGGGTGTATTGGTTAGCACTCTGGACTCTGAATCCAGCGATCCGAGTTCAAATCTCGGTGGGACCTTGGGAATTACTGTGTTTGTTTTCCTCTCAGTGTCTTGTTTTAATAGCAATGGCGCTGCTGTGTCGCCCACTTTCATAGCATTATTCCCTGGGTGCATTTGAAGAAAGAAAGATTTTCCATGGATGACGCTCTTTAGCCACAATGAAACCCACCACTTTCTGTGGTGTGAAAGACCCATGGTGTAATGGTAGCACCCTGGAGGTTGAATCCAATAATTTGCATTCAAATCTCTGTAAGAGTTTACCATCAGTCGAACCTTTCCCTTATCGTTTATTGTGGATGTCTTCTTTGAAGAAAGGTATGATCCAACTAAAGTAAGTACATTCACGAATGGGCCCTTGGTCGGTACAAACAGTATTTATACACCTCAGGCCTTTTGTGAATTAAGAAAAGTGTGTTCTTCGTTCTATTTTTCATCTCAAACTGATACCTTCATTTTACAAACATGTAAAGACTGTTAAGACGCTTGATTAATACCATTGATTCTGAATGTGGTCGCTTTTCATAGGATTAACCCTTTAACAATTTTGAAAGAGAATGGCGATACAATAGAGCTGCTTTTCCCAAAATGGTATTATTAATGTTGTTGCTGCATCTTCAAGTAAAAAGAGAATCCATTGGGTCACAGATTGAGCATGTTTCTTAACATTGAGTTAAGTTTGAAAATTTCAAATCTTTTATGTATGTTTCCGATGCAGATCTGCCCATCGACTCAGAATGACCTCACTGTTCATACATTTAAAAAAAATGCATAATGGTTAAGTTGCTAGGCACAAAAGTGGATTTTTATGAAAAGTTATGCCAGAGAGTGAGAGCGAAAATGAATACCCTACACCACTAACCTTATGAATATTACTATCTTTGGCCTATAATTTAAGACAACAAGGAGACAAAGTGTGTTAGAGCAAGAGAGAGGTTCCACCGAGACTTGAACTCGAATCGCCGGATTCAAAGTCCAAAGTGCTAACCATTACACCATGGAACCCTCGTTGAGCAGAGCTTCATAAGGGCAATGAGAATATAGGGCACAGTCAAGATTTTTACTGACCTATAGTAACCGTTTACTGATATTGTATCGAAGCAGCACTGTTGCTGTTGGATGCTGTGCAATCGCAAAGTATTTGCTTCATGTCTCATTTGGATCAAATCCTTCCTCTGGAGTCTAATGATATAGGAATATTACATATTTTCTCTGATGTGCTCTGTTTTTCCAGAATGAAGTGCATCATGCTACTGAATATGTGGGTTCCATGGAGTAATGGTTAGCACTCTGGACTCTGAATCCAGCGATCCGAGTTCAAGTCTCGGTGGGACCTTGGGGCTGCTTCTCTTTTAGAGTTGCCTTTCATTTGCAGATAGATATAACAGCAATAGCTTTGCTTTACAGCCCACTTTGATGGCAGTCTTCTTTGACCAAAGAATATTAATAGTTTCTGGGGATGACTCTCTTTTGCCACAAAGAAACTGCCCACTCTCATATCTCCAAAGCTCCAAGGTATAATGGCTATTAAACTGGCTTTTGATCTCAGCGATTTGCATTGAAAGCCCAGGAGGCCCCTAAAATCAGTTGAATTGTTTCCTGATAATTTAGAGTTTATTTCTTCTTTCGAGAAAGGTGTGATCCAAATAAAGTAAGTACATTTAAACAAGGGCACTTGATCAGTAAATGCACTACTTTCTAGAACTCATAACTCTTGTAAGTTATAAAAAGTTTGCTCTCCATACAGTTTGTCAACTCAAAGAATTACATTTTTTACACATTTAATAAGACCATCAAATTGCTTGAAACATAGGAATGATTGTGAAAGTGAATATGATTCACCAAAATAATTGTATAACATTTTTTAATGTTAATAAAATAGGGCTTTTTCCAATCTTTTCACATCAATGTTGTTTCTGCATGTTCCAGTGAGCAGAGAATCTACTGCACATAGTGTGTACATTTTTCTTTTCATAGAGTTAAGGTTGGACATTATTCATCTGTGGAAAATGTTTCTGAGAGATATCTGGGTGCCCACTCTGATTGACCTTAGGGATTGTACATTAACGATATGTAGTTGCATCACTGTATTGGTATCAGGCACCAAAGTGCATTTAAATGTAATGTCGTGCAGAGAGAGAGAGAGTGTGAAAACGGCTACCTGAGTCGACTGAACTTCTGAATATTAACTCTGTTGAATTGTAATTTGAGAAATTAGAAAATGGAGTGTAAGAGCAAGATAACGGTTCCACCGAGACTTGAAAATCGTTGGATTCAAAGTCCAAAGTGCTAACCATGACACCATGGAACCCTTGCAAGATGCACCTGAGAGCGTTGAATCAGAAATGGCAATATAGAGCACATTTACAATTTTTACAGATTCATAGTCCCAATTGACTGATATCATACAAACACAGCGATGTTGTCGATTGACGTTGTGCTATAGCAATCTCTGTGCTTTATAGAGCATGTAGATCAAATTCTTCCTCTTGAGGCATATGATTAAGCAATATTAAATATTGTTTCTGACTGCCTCTGTTTTGGCATAATGAAGTTCAGCATTTGCGGAAGTATTTAGGTTCCATGGTCTAATGGTTAGTAGGCTGGACTCTGAATTTAGTAATCTGACATGTTATAGCTATATTTTGTTTTCCTTTGGGTGTATTGTCATTTTATGCACATAGATTTCCTAGCAGTGGCTGTGATGAATAGTTCAATTTGATAGCAGCTTCCTTTTGAGAATTTGAAAAAAAAAGAATTAAATAGTCTCTCTGGATGACTCTGCTTTGATTTCTATGTGCACATCCCTTTTGCGTTTCAGAGGGATTGACCAACATACACAACAGTGCTTGGAAGACCTCTTCCTCCCTCATGGCATGTAAAGCTAACCTCTCTCCTACCTTGTGTTTTTTTACTTTTTAACTTCCCCTTCCGAGTCATGATCATGTAACTGAATGTACATTTTTAGATTTTAACTGCAGTAGTTGCTTGTTTTTCATTTTTATTTTTTGTGTACGCATACATCCCTTTTTGTGGGGAGGGGGGAGTGATGTCTGTTTACTTATATTAGCTAATATAGGTCATTTTATGTCCGCTTACAATATGTGTCAGGATTTTTTATGTCGTTTCCAATCAATGTCTAATATCAAGTGGTTTGCAGCAGTCATACAAAGGCACGTAACACCCCCAAAACACCTACATAAGTTAGAAATACTCCGGAAGAGTACTCAGTTTATGAAAAGGCGGTGAATCCCAAATAGAACTGTAAATGTAAGCTAGCAAGCAGACCGTGCACCCCTGTTTGGAACTATGACCTGTGTGTTGCCCTCTATTAACAGAACAATGTAACTGCAGCCCATGTCACATACAATAGAAAGTAGAGATTATGCAAATTAACTCCCAGAAGAGCCTGGTGTCACCCCAAAAGGTGTCATGCTTTTCACACCAAGAAACATCCACACATAGATCCCTGCGAACCTCAACAACGTACAGGAAACCCTGTCCAGCGCTTTGCTCCCAGAGGAGATGAGGTTGAAAAACCACCCTATGTTAAAAGTGTCCATAATCCATGCCAGCTGCCCTGTCTATAGAACCTGGCCGTTTGTGGCCATTCGGGGCCTAGGGGCATGAGTGGAAGGGTTTAACCTGCCTGGGTTCTTGGGCATGGTTTCATCATGCCTCAGTTTACAATGGCACTCTGCCACTTTGTCAGGCTTTAAAGAAGCCTGACTCCTGCAGAGCAAAAGATCTGATTATTTCCTTACATGTTTTGTACGTAAGAATGCGGATGGTGCTCTGAGCCTCCTATGGTGGTTATTAAGCATGGTATACATACCATAGCATGTAACTGTGCCTACAAATGCAACATTTTGTTCATTTATTAGGGAGTTGTGAAAATGGCAAAATCAAATTGCCATTACTGACACAGACCAGCTGCCGCTGTCCGGACATTTCGTCGAAAGACATTTTGTCGAAAGACATTTGGTCGACGTAATTTGGTCGAAAGCCAAATGGTCGATTTTTTAATTTATTTATATATATATTTTTTAGGTTGTAGTTTAGGGAAAAAAAGGGGTTTTTAGAAAAAAAGGGGGTTGGGGGGACCCCCCCAAACCCTCCCCCCCCCAAAAAAAATGTGAAAATAAAAAACAAAAGCAATTCGACCATTTGGTTTTCGACCAAATGGTTTCGACCAATTGTCCTGTCGACAAATTTTTTTCGACGAAATGTCTGGCAACCCAGCTGCCGACTGTTGCTATTGACAGGAGTTCCAGGTGTATAAACTGAGGAGATCACCAGTTCAATTACCTGTGAACGCATTTTGAAGCTCATTCACAACCAGTTCATGCCCGTTCTCTCCATTTTGGCTTTCTGGCTGGCCGAGGGGCCCTTCAGTAATGTTCTTTGCTAACCATTACACCATGGGCCCCTTGCTGGTGCAACCTGACAGAGTTGTAACAGAAATGAGAATCGAGATCTCATGCATCATTTTAACAAACTCATATTCCTAGCCCACAGATATTATGCAAATGTGGAACTGTTTAGTTGGTTGTTGCGCAATAGCAAACTCTTTGCTTTACAGCTCATTTGGATAGGATTCTTCCTCTGGAGGCATAAGATAAAAGAATATTGCATACATTCTCTAAAAGGCTCTTTTTTTGCTGCAATGACGTTCATCATGTCACTAAGTATGTAGGTTCCATGGTGTAATGGTTAGCACTCTGGACTCTGAATCCAGCGATCCGAGTTCAAATCTCGGTGGGACCTTGGGAATTACTGTGTTTGTTTTCCTCTCAGTGTCTTGTTTTAATAGCAATGACGCTGCTGTGTCGCCCACTTTCATAGCATTATTCCCTGGGTGCATTTGAAAAAAGAAAGATTTTCCATGGATGACGCTCTTTAGCCACAATGAAACCCACCACTTTCTGTGGTGTGAAAGACCCATGGTGTAACGGTTGCACCCTGGAGGTTGAATCCAATAATTTGCATTCAAATCTCTGTAAGAGTTTACCATCAGTCGAACCTTTCCCTTATCGTTTATTGTGGATGTCTTCTTTGAAGAAAGGTATGATCCAACTAAAGTAAGTACATTCACGAATGGGCCCTTGGTCGGTACAAACAGTATTTATACACCTCAGGCCTTTTGTGAATTAAGAAAAGTGTGTTCTTCGTTCTATTTTTCATCTCAAACTGATACCTTCATTTTACAAACATGTAAAGACTGTTAAGACGCTTGATTAATATCATTGATTCTGAATGTGGTCGCTTTTCATAGGATTAACCCTTTAACAATTTTGAAAGAGAATGGCGATACAATAGAGCTGCTTTTCCCAAAATGGTATTATTAATGTTGTTGCTGCATCTTCAAGTAAAAAGAGAATCCATTGGGTCACAGATTGAGCATTTTTCTTAACATTGAGTTAAGTTTGAAAATTTCAAATCTTTTATGTATGTTTCCGATGCAGATCTGCCCATCGACTCAGAATGACCTCACTGTTCATACATTTAAAAAAAATGCATAAAGGTTAAGGTGCTAGGCACAAAAGTGGATTTTTATGAAAAGTTATGCCAGAGAGTGAGAGCGAAAATGAATACCCTATACCACTAACCTTATGAATATTATTATCTTTGGCCTATAATTGAAGACAACAAGGAGACAAAGTGTGTTAGAGCAAGAGAGAGGTTCCACCGAGACTTGAACTCGGATTGCTGGATTCAAAGTCCAAAGTGCTAACCATTACACCATGGAACCCTTGTTGAGCAGAGCTTCATAAGGGCAATGAGAATATAGGGCACAGTCAAGATTTTTACTGACCTATAGTAACCGTTTACTGATATTATATCGAAGCAGCACTGTATCTGTTGGATGCTGTGCAATCGCAAAGTATTGGCTTCATGTCTCATTTGGATCAAATTCTTCCTCTGGAGTCTAATGATATAGGAATATTACATATTTTCTCTGATGTGCTCTGTTTTTCCAGAATGAAGTGCATCATGCTACTGAATATGTGGGTTCCATGGAGTAATGGTTAGCACTCTGGACTCTGAATCCAGCGATCCGAGTTCAAGTCTCGGTGGGACCTTGGGGCTGCTTCTCTTTTAGAGTTGCCTTTCATTTGCAGATAGATATAACAGCAATAGCTTTGCTTTACAGCCCACTTTGATGGCAGTCTTCTTTGACCAAAGAATATTAATAGTTTCTGGGGATGACTCTCTTTTGCCACAAAGAAACTGCCCACTCTCATATCTCCAAAGCTCCAAGGTATAATGGCTATTAAACTGGCTTTTGATCTCAGCGATTTGCATTGAAAGCCCAGGAGGCCCCTAAAATCAGTTGAATTGTTTCCTGATAATTTAGAGCTTATTTCTTCTTTCGAGAAAGGTGTGATCCAAATAAAGTAAGTACATTTAAACAAGGGCACTTGATCAGTAAATGCACTACTTTCTAGAACTCATAACTCTTGTAAGTTATAAAAAGTTTGCTCTCCATACAGTTTGTCAACTCAAAGAATTACATTTTTTACACATTTAATAAGACCATCAAATTGCTTGAAACATAGGAATGATTGTGAAAGTGAATATGATTCACCAAAATAATTGTATAACATTTTTTAATGTTAATAAAATAGGGCTTTTTCCAATCTTTTCACATCAATGTTGTTTCTGCATGTTCCAGTGAGCAGAGAATCTACTGCACATAGTGTGTACATTTTTCTTTTCATAGAGTTAAGGTTGGACATTATTCATCTGTGGAAAATGTTTCTGAGAGATATCTGGGTGCCCACTCTGATTGACCTTAGGGATTGTTCATTAACGATATGTAGTTGCATCACTGTATTGGTATCAGGCACCAAAGTGCATTTAAATGTAATGTCGTGCAGAGAAATAGAGAGTGTGAAAACGGCTACCTGAGTCGACTGAACTTCTGAATATTAACTCTGTTGAATTGTAATTTGAGAAATTAGAAAATGGAGTGTAAGAGCAAGATAACGGTTCCACCGAGACTTGAACTCGGATCGTTGGATTCAAAGTCCAAAGTGCTAACCATTACACCATGGAACCCTTGCAAGATGCACCTGAGAGCGTTGAATCAGAAATGGCAATATAGAGCACATTTACAATTTTTACAGATTCATAGTCCCAATTGACTGATATCATACAAACACAGCGATGTTGTCGATTGACGTTGTGCTATAGCAATCTCTGTGCTTTATAGAGCATGTAGATCAAATTCTTCCTCTTGAGGCATATGATTAAGCAATATTAAATATTGTTTCTGACTGCCTCTGTTTTGGCATAATGAAGTTCAGCATTTACGGAAGTATTTAGGTTCCATGGTCTAATGGTTAGTAGGCTGGACTCTGAATTTAGTGATCTGACATGTTATAGCTATATTTTGTTTTCCTTTGGGTGTATTGTCATTTTATGCACATAGATTTCCTAGCAGTGGCTGTGATGAATAGTTCAATTTGATAGCAGCTTCCTTTTGAGAATTTGAAAAAAAAAGAATTAAATAGTCTCTCTGGATGACTCTGCTTTGATTTCTATGTGCACATCCCTTTTGCGTTTCAGAGGGATTGACCAACATACACAACAGTGCTTGGAAGACCTCTTCCTCCCTCATGGCATGTAAAGCTAACCTCTCTCCTACCTTGTGTTGTTTTACTTTTTAACTTCCCCTTCCGAGTCATGATCATGTAACTGAATTTACATTTTTAGATTTTAACTGCAGTAGTTGCTGGTTTTTCATTTTTATTTTTTGTGTACGCATACATCCCTTTTTGTGGGGAGGGGGGAGTGATGTCTGTTTACTTATATTAGCTAATATAGGTCATTTTATGTCCGCTTACAATATGTGTCAGGATTTTTTATGTCGTTTCCAATCAATGTCTAATATCAAGTGGTTTGCAGCAGTCATACAAAGGCACGTAACACCCCCAAAACACCTACATAAGTTAGAAATACTCCGGAAGAGTACTCAGTTTATGAAAAGGCGGTGAATCCCAAATAGAACTGTAAATGTAAGCTAGCAAGCAGACCGTGCACCCCTGTTTGGAACTATGACCTGTGTGTTGCCCTCTATTAACAGAACAATGTAACTGCAGCCCATGTCACATAAAATAGAAAGTAGAGATTATGCAAATTAACTCCCAGAAGAGCCTGGTGTCACCCCAAAAGGTGTCATGCTTTTCACACCAAGAAACATCCACACATAGATCCCTGCGAACCTCAAAAACGTACAGGAAACCCTGTCCAGCGCTTTGCTCCCAGAGGAGATAAGGTTGAAAAACCACCCTATGTTAAAAGTGTCCATAATCCATTCCAGCTGCCCTGTCTATAGAATCTGGCCGTTCGGGGCCTAGGGGCATGTGTGGAAGGGTTTAACCTGCCTAGGTTCTTGGGCATGGTTTCATTATGCCTCAGTTTACAATGGCACTCTGCCACTTTGTCAGGCTTTAAAGAAGCCTGACTCCTGCAGAGCAAAAGATCTGATTATTTCCTTACATGTTTTGTACGTAAGAATGCGGATGGTGCTCTGAGCCTCCTATGGTGGTTATTAAGCATGGTATACATACCATAGCATGTAACTGTGCCTACAAATGGAACATTTTGTTCATTTATTAGGGAGTTGTGAAAATGGCAAAATCAAATTGCCATTACTGACACAGACCAGCTGCCGCTGTCCGCACATTTCGTGGAAAGACATTTCGTCGAAAGACATTTGGTCGACGTAATTTGGTCGAAAGCCAAATGGTCGATTTTTTAATTTATTTATATATATATTTTTTAGGTTGTAGTTTAGGGAAAAAAAGGGGTTTTTAGAAAAAAAGGGGGTTGGGGGGACCCCCCCAAGCCCCCCCCCCAAAAAAAATGTGAAAATAAAAAACAAAAGCAATTCGACCATTTGGTTTTCGACCAAATGGTTTCGACCAATTGTCCTGTCGACAAATTTTTTTCGACGAAATGTCTGGCAACCCAGCTGCCGACTGTTGCTATTGACAGGAGTTCCAGGTGTATAAACTGAGGAGATCACCAGTTCAATTACCTGTGAACGCATTTTGAAGCTCATTCACAACCAGTTCATGCCCGTTCTCTCCATTTTGGCTTTCTGGCTGGCCGAGGGGCCCTTCAGTAATGTTCTTTGCTAACCATTACACCATGGGCCCCTTGCTGGTGCAACCTGACAGAGTTGTAACAGAAATGAGAATCGAGATCTCATGCATCATTTTAACAAACTCATATTCCTAGCCCACGGATATTATGCAAATGTGGAACTGTTTAGTTGGTTGTTGCGCAATAGCAAACTCTTTGCTTTACAGCTCATTTGGATAGGATTCTTCCTCTGGAGGCATAAGATAAAAGAATATTGCATACATTCTCTAAAAGGCTCTTTTTTTGCTGCAATGACGTTCATCATGTCATTAAGTATGGAGGTTCCATGGTGTAATGGTTAGCACTCTGGACTCTGACTCCAGCGATCCATGTTCAAATCTCGGTGGGACCTTGGGAATTACTGTGTTTGTTTTCCTCTCAGTGTCTTGTTTTAATAGCAATGACGCTGCTGTGTTGCCCACTTTCATAGCATTATTCCCTGGGTTCATTTGAAAAAAGAAAGATTTTCCATGGATGACGCTCTTTAGCCACAATGAAACCCACCACTTTCTGTGGTGTGAAAGACCCATGGTGTAATGGTAGCACCATGGATGTTGAATCCAATAATTTGCATTCAAATCTCTGTAAGAGTTTACCATCAGTCGAACCTTTCCCTTATCGTTTATTGTGGATGTCTTCTTTGAAGAAAGGTATGATCCAACTAAAGTAAGTACATTCACGAATGGGCCCTTGGTCGGTACAAACAGTATTTATACACCTCAGGCCTTTTGTGAATTAAGAAAAGTGTGTTCTTCGTTCTATTTTTCATCTCAAACTGATACCTTCATTTTACAAACATGTAAAGACTGTTAAGACGCTTGATTAATATCATTGATTCTGAATGTGGTCGCTTTTCATAGGATTAACCCTTTAACAATTTTGAAAGAGAATGGCGATACAATAGAGCTGCTTTTCCCAAAATGGTATTATTAATGTTGTTGCTGCATCTTCAAGTAAAAAGAGAATCCATTGGGTCACAGATTGAGCATGTTTCTTAACATTGAGTTAAGTTTGAAAATTTCAAATCTTTTATGTATGTTTCCGATGCAGATCTGCTCATCGACTCAGAATGACCTCACTGTTCATACATTTAAAAAAAATGCATAAAGGTTAAGGTGCTAGGCACACAAGTGGATTTTTATGAAAAGTTATGCCAGAGAGTGAGAGCGAAAATGAATACCCTACACCACTAACCTTATGAATATTACTATCTTTGGCCTATAATTTAAGACAACAAGGAGACAAAGTGTGTTAGAGCAAGACAGAGGTTCCACCGAGACTTGAACTCGGATCGCTGGATTCAAAGTCCAAAGTGCTAACCATTACACCATGGAACCCTTGTTGAGCAGAGCTTCATAAGGGCAATGAGAATATAGGGCACAGTCAAGATTTTTACTGAACTATAGTAACCGTTTACTGATATTATATCGAAGCAGCACTGTTGCTGTTGGATGCTGTGCAATCGCAAAGTATTGGCTTCATGTCCCATTTGGATCAAATTCTTCCTCTGGAGTCTAATGATATAGGAATATTACATATTTTCTCTGATGTGCTCTGTTTTTCCAGAATGAAGTGCATCATGCTACTGAATATGTGGGTTCCATGGAGTAATGGTTAGCACTCTGGACTCTGAATCCAGCGATCCGAGTTCAAGTCCTGGTGGGACCTTGGGGCTGCTTCTCTTTTAGAGTTTCCTTTCATTTGCAGATAGATATAACAGCAATAGCTTTGCTTTACAGCCCACTTTGATGGCAGTCTTCTTTGACCAAAGAATATTAATAGTTTCTGGGGATGACTCTCTTTTGCCACAAAGAAACTGCCCACTCTCATATCTCCAAAGCTCCAAGGTATAATGGCTATTAAACTGGCTTTTGATCTCAGCGATTTGCATTGAAAGCCCAGGAGGCCCCTAAAATCAGTTGAATTGTTTCCTGATAATTTAGAGTTTATTTCTTCTTTCGAGAAAGGTGTGATCCAAATAAAGTAAGTACATTTAAACAAGGGCACTTGATCAGTAAATGCACTACTTTCTAGAACTCATAACTCTTGTAAGTTATAAAAAGTTTGCTCTCCATACAGTTTGTCAACTCAAAGAATTACATTTTTGTACACATTTAATAAGACCATCAAATTGCTTGAAACATAGGAATGATTGTGAAAGTGAATATGATTCACCAAAATAATTGTATAACATTTTTTAATGTTAATAAAATAGGGCTTTTTCGAATCTTTTCACATCAATGTTGTTTCTGCATGTTCCAGTGAACAGAGAATCTACTGCACATAGTGTGTACATTTTTCTTTTCATAGAGTTAAGGTTGGACATTATTCATCTGTGGAAAATGTTTCTGAGAGATATCTGGGTGCCCACTCTGATTGACCTTAGGGATTGTACATTAACGATATGTAGTTGCATCACTGTATTGGTATCAGGCACCAAAGTGCATTTAAATGTAATGTCGTGCAGAGAGAGAGAGAGTGTGAAAACGGCTACCTGAGTCGACTGAACTTCTGAATATTAACTCTGTTGAATTGTAATTTGAGAAATTAGAAAATGGAGTGTAAGAGCAAGATAACGGTTCCACCGAGACTTGAACTCGGATCGTTGGATTTAAAGTCCAAAGTGCTAACCATTACACCATGGAACCCTTGCAAGATGAACCTGAGAGCGTTGAATCAGAAATGGCAATATAGAGCACATTTACAATTTTTACAGATTCATAGTCCCAATTGACTGATATCATACAATCACAGCGATGTTGTCGATTGACGTTGTGCTATAGCAATCTCTGTGCTTTATAGAGCATGTAGATCAAATTCTTCCTCTTGAGGCATATGATTAAGCAATATTAAATATTGTTTCTGACTGCCTCTGTTTTGGCATAATGAAGTTCAGCATTTGCGGAAGTATTTAGGTTCCATGGTCTAATGGTTAGTAGGCTGGACTCTGAATTTAGTAATCTGACATGTTATAGCTATATTTTGTTTTCCTTTGGGTGTATTGTCATTTTATGCACATAGATTTCCTAGCAGTGGCTGTGATGAATAGTTCAATTTGATAGCAGCTTCCTTTTGAGAATTTGAAAAAAAAAGAATTAAATAGTCTCTCTGGATGACTCTGCTTTGATTTCTATGTGCACATCCCTTTTGCGTTTCAGAGGGATTGACCAACATACACAACAGTGCTTGGAAGACCTCTTCCTCCCTCATGGCATGTAAAGCTAACCTCTCTCCTACCTTGTGTTTTTTTACTTTTTAACTTCCCCTTCCGAGTCATGATCATGTAACTGAATGTACATTTTTAGATTTTAACTGCAGTAGTTGCTTGTTTTTCATTTTTATTTTTTGTGTACGCATACATCCCTTTTTGTGGGGAGGGGGGAGTGATGTCTGTTTACTTATATTAGCTAATATAGGTCATTTTATGTCCGCTTACAATATGTGTCAGGATTTTTTATGTCGTTTCCAATCAATGTCTAATATCAAGTGGTTTGCAGCAGTCATACAAAGGCACGTAACACCCCCAAAACACCTACATAAGTTAGAAATACTCCGGAAGAGTACTCAGTTTATGAAAAGGCGGTGAATCCCAAATAGAACTGTAAATGTAAGCTAGCAAGCAGACCGGGCACCCCTGTTTGGAACTATGACCTGTGTGTTGTCCTCTATTAACAGAACAATGTAACTGCAGCCCATGTCACATAAAATAGAAAGTAGAGATTATGCAAATTAACTCCCAGAAGAGCCTGGTGTCACCCCAAAAGGTGTCATGCTTTTCACACCAAGAAACATCCACACATAGATCCCTGCAAACCTCAAAAACATACAGGAAACCCTGTCCAGCGCTTTGCTCCCAGAGGAGATAAGGTTGAAAAACCACCCTATGTTAAAAGTGTCCATAATCCATGCCAGCTGCCCTGTCTATAGGACTTGGCCGTTCGTGGCCGATCGGGGCCTAGGGGCATGAGTGGAAGGGTTTAACCTGCCTGGGTTCTTGGGCATGGTTTCATCATGCCTCAGTTTACAATGGCACTCTGCCACTTTGTCAGGCTTTAAAGAAACCTGACTCCTGCAGAGCAAAAGCTCTGATTATTTCCTTACATGTTTTGTACACAAGAATGCGGATGGTGCTCTGAGCCTCCTATGGTGGTTATTAAGCATGGTATACATACCATAGCATGTAACTGTGCCTACAAATGGAACATTTTGTTCATTTATTAGGGAGTTGTGGAAATGGCAAAATCAAATTGCCATTACTGACACAGACCAGCTGCTGCTGTCCGGACATTTCGTCGAAAGACATTTCGTCGAAAGACATTTGGTCGACGTAATTTGGTCGAAAGCCAAATGGTCGTTTTTTAATTTATTTATATATATATTTTTTAGGTTGTAGTTTAGGGAAAAAAAGGGGTTTTTAGAAAAAAAGGGGGTTGGGGGGCCCCCCCCAAACCCCCCCAAACCCCCCCCAACAAAAAAAATGTGAAAATAAAAAACAAAAGCAATTCGACCATTTGGTTTTCGACCAAATGGTTTCGACCAATTGTCCTGTCGACAAATTTTTTTCGACGAAATGTCTGGCAACCCAGCTGCCGACTGTTGCTATTGACAGGAGTTCCAGGTGTATAAACTGAGGAGATCACCAGTTCAATTACCTGTGAACGCATTTTGAAGCTCATTCACAACCAGTTCATGCCCGTTCTCTCCATTTTGGCTTTCTGGCTGGCCGAGGGGCCCTTCAGTAATGTTCTTTGTTAACCATTACACCATGGGCCCCTTGCTGGTGCAACCTGACAGAGTTGTAACAGAAATGAGAATCGAGATCTCATGCATCATTTTAACAAACTCATATTCCTAGCCCACGGATATTATGCAAATGTGGAACTGTTTAGTTGGTTGTTGCGCAATAGCAAACTCTTTGCTTTACAGCTCATTTGGATAGGATTCTTCCTCTGGAGGCATAAGATAAAAGAATATTGCATACATTCTCTAAAAGGCTCTTTTTTTGCTGCAATGACGTTCATCATGTCATTAAGTATGGAGGTTCCATGGTGTAATGGTTAGCACTCTGGACTCTGACTCCAGCGATCCATGTTCAAATCTCGGTGGGACCTTGGGAATTACTGTGTTTGTTTTCCTCTCAGTGTCTTGTTTTAATAGCAATGACGCTGCTGTGTTGCCCACTTTCATAGCATTATTCCCTGGGTGCATTTGAAAAAAGAAAGATTTTCCATGGATGACGCTCTTTAGCCACAATGAAACCCACCACTTTCTGTGGTGTGAAAGACCCATGGTGTAATGGTAGCACCATGGATGTTGAATCCAATAATTTGCATTCAAATCTCTGTAAGAGTTTACCATCAGTCGAACCTTTCCCTTATCGTTTATTGTGGATGTCTTCTTTGAAGAAAGGTATGATCCAACTAAAGTAAGTACATTCACGAATGGGCCCTTGGTCGGTACAAACAGTATTTATACACCTCAGGCCTTTTGTGAATTAAGAAAAGTGTGTTCTTCGTTCTATTTTTCATCTCAAACTGATACCTTCATTTTACAAACATGTAAAGACTGTTAAGACGCTTGATTAATATCATTGATTCTGAATGTGGTCGCTTTTCATAGGATTAACCCTTTAACAATTTTGAAAGAGAATGGCGATACAATAGAGCTGCTTTTCCCAAAATGGTATTATTAATGTTGTTGCTGCATCTTCAAGTAAAAAGAGAATCCATTGGGTCACAGATTGAGCATGTTTCTTAACATTGAGTTAAGTTTGAAAATTTCAAATCTTTTATGTATGTTTCCGATGCAGATCTGCTCATCGACTCAGAATGACCTCACTGTTCATACATTTAAAAAAAATGCATAAAGGTTAAGGTGCTAGGCACACAAGTGGATTTTTATGAAAAGTTATGCCAGAGAGTGAGAGCGAAAATGAATACCCTACACCACTAACCTTATGAATATTACTATCTTTGGCCTATAATTTAAGACAACAAGGAGACAAAGTGTGTTAGAGCAAGACAGAGGTTCCACCGAGACTTGAACTCGGATCGCTGGATTCAAAGTCCAAAGTGCTAACCATTACACCATGGAACCCTTGTTGAGCAGAGCTTCATAAGGGCAATGAGAATATAGGGCACAGTCAAGATTTTTACTGAACTATAGTAACCGTTTACTGATATTATATCGAAGCAGCACTGTTGCTGTTGGATGCTGTGCAATCGCAAAGTATTGGCTTCATGTCCCATTTGGATCAAATTCTTCCTCTGGAGTCTAATGATATAGGAATATTACATATTTTCTCTGATGTGCTCTGTTTTTCCAGAATGAAGTGCATCATGCTACTGAATATGTGGGTTCCATGGAGTAATGGTTAGCACTCTGGACTCTGAATCCAGCGATCCGAGTTCAAGTCTCGGTGGGACCTTGGGGCTGCTTCTCTTTTAGAGTTTCCTTTCATTTGCAGATAGATATAACAGCAATAGCTTTGCTTTACAGCCCACTTTGATGGCAGTCTTCTTTGACCAAAGAATATTAATAGTTTCTGGGGATGACTCTCTTTTGCCACAAAGAAACTGCCCACTCTCATATCTCCAAAGCTCCAAGGTATAATGGCTATTAAACTGGCTTTTGATCTCAGCGATTTGCATTGAAAGCCCAGGAGGCCCCTAAAATCAGTTGAATTGTTTCCTGATAATTTAGAGTTTATTTCTTCTTTCGAGAAAGGTGTGATCCAAATAAAGTAAGTACATTTAAACAAGGGCACTTGATCAGTAAATGCACTACTTTCTAGAACTCATAACTCTTGTAAGTTATAAAAAGTTTGCTCTCCATACAGTTTGTCAACTCAAAGAATTACATTTTTGTACACATTTAATAAGACCATCAAATTGCTTGAAACATAGGAATGATTGTGAAAGTGAATATGATTCACCAAAATAATTGTATAACATTTTTTAATGTTAATAAAATAGGGCTTTTTCGAATCTTTTCACATCAATGTTGTTTCTGCATGTTCCAGTGAACAGAGAATCTACTGCACATAGTGTGTACATTTTTCTTTTCATAGAGTTAAGGTTGGACATTATTCATCTGTGGAAAATGTTTCTGAGAGATATCTGGGTGCCCACTCTGATTGACCTTAGGGATTGTACATTAACGATATGTAGTTGCATCACTGTATTGGTATCAGGCACCAAAGTGCATTTAAATGTAATGTCGTGCAGAGAGAGAGAGAGTGTGAAAACGGCTACCTGAGTCGACTGAACTTCTGAATATTAACTCTGTTGAATTGTAATTTGAGAAATTAGAAAATGGAGTGTAAGAGCAAGATAACGGTTCCACCGAGACTTGAACTCGGATCGTTGGATTTAAAGTCCAAAGTGCTAACCATTACACCATGGAACCCTTGCAAGATGAACCTGAGAGCGTTGAATCAGAAATGGCAATATAGAGCACATTTACAATTTTTACAGATTCATAGTCCCAATTGACTGATATCATACAATCACAGCGATGTTGTCGATTGACGTTGTGCTATAGCAATCTCTGTGCTTTATAGAGCATGTAGATCAAATTCTTCCTCTTGAGGCATATGATTAAGCAATATTAAATATTGTTTCTGACTGCCTCTGTTTTGGCATAATGAAGTTCAGCATTTGCGGAAGTATTTAGGTTCCATGGTCTAATGGTTAGTAGGCTGGACTCTGAATTTAGTAATCTGACATGTTATAGCTATATTTTGTTTTCCTTTGGGTGTATTGTCATTTTATGCACATAGATTTCCTAGCAGTGGCTGTGATGAATAGTTCAATTTGATAGCAGCTTCCTTTTGAGAATTTGAAAAAAAAAGAATTAAATAGTCTCTCTGGATGACTCTGCTTTGATTTCTATGTGCACATCCCTTTTGCGTTTCAGAGGGATTGACCAACATACACAACAGTGCTTGGAAGACCTCTTCCTCCCTCATGGCATGTAAAGCTAACCTCTCTCCTACCTTGTGTTTTTTTACTTTTTAACTTCCCCTTCCGAGTCATGATCATGTAACTGAATGTACATTTTTAGATTTTAACTGCAGTAGTTGCTTGTTTTTCATTTTTATTTTTTGTGTACGCATACATCCCTTTTTGTGGGGAGGGGGGAGTGATGTCTGTTTACTTATATTAGCTAATATAGGTCATTTTATGTCCGCTTACAATATGTGTCAGGATTTTTTATGTCGTTTCCAATCAATGTCTAATATCAAGTGGTTTGCAGCAGTCATACAAAGGCACGTAACACCCCCAAAACACCTACATAAGTTAGAAATACTCCGGAAGAGTACTCAGTTTATGAAAAGGCGGTGAATCCCAAATATAACTGTAAATGTAAGCTAGCAAGCAGACCGGGCACCCCTGTTTGGAACTATGACCTGTGTGTTGCCCTCTATTAACAGAACAATGTAACTGCAGCCCATGTCACATAAAATAGAAAGTAGAGATTATGCAAATTAACTCCCAGAAGAGCCTGGTGTCACCCCAAAAGGTGTCATGCTTTTCACACCAAGAAACATCCACACATAGATCCCTGCAAACCTCAAAAACGTACAGGAAACCCTGTCCAGCGCTTTGCTCCCAGAGGAGATAAGGTTGAAAAACCACCCTATGTTAAAAGTGTCCATAATCCATGCCAGCTGCCCTGTCTATAGGACTTGGCCGTTCGTGGCCGATCGGGGCCTAGGGGCATGAGTGGAAGGGTTTAACCTGCCTGGGTTCTTGGGCATGGTTTCATCATGCCTCAGTTTACAATGGCACTCTGCCACTTTGTCAGGCTTTAAAGAAACCTGACTCCTGCAGAGCAAAAGCTCTGATTATTTCCTTACATGTTTTGTACACAAGAATGCGGATGGTGCTCTGAGCCTCCTATGGTGGTTATTAAGCATGGTATACATACCATAGCATGTAACTGTGCCTACAAATGGAACATTTTGTTCATTTATTAGGGAGTTGTGGAAATGGCAAAATCAAATTGCCATTACTGACACAGACCAGCTGCCGCTGTCCGGACATTTCGTCGAAAGACATTTCGTCGAAAGACATTTGGTCGACGTAATTTGGTCGAAAGCCAAATGGTCGTTTTTTAATTTATTTATATATATATTTTTTAGGTTGTAGTTTAGGGAAAAAAAGGGGTTTTTAGAAAAAAAGGGGGTTGGGGGGCCCCCCCCAAACCCCCCCAAACCCCCCCCAACAAAAAAAATGTGAAAATAAAAAACAAAAGCAATTCGACCATTTGGTTTTCGACCAAATGGTTTCGACCAATTGTCCTGTCGACAAATTTTTTTCGACGAAATGTCTGGCAACCCAGCTGCCGACTGTTGCTATTGACAGGAGTTCCAGGTGTATAAACTGAGGAGATCACCAGTTCAATTACCTGTGAACGCATTTTGAAGCTCATTCACAACCAGTTCATGCCCGTTCTCTCCATTTTGGCTTTCTGGCTGGCCGAGGGGCCCTTCAGTAATGTTCTTTGTTAACCATTACACCATGGGCCCCTTGCTGGTGCAACCTGACAGAGTTGTAACAGAAATGAGAATCGAGATCTCATGCATCATTTTAACAAACTCATATTCCTAGCCCACGGATATTATGCAAATGTGGAACTGTTTAGTTGGTTGTTGCGCAATAGCAAACTCTTTGCTTTACAGCTCATTTGGATAGGATTGTTCCTCTGGAGGCATAAGATAAAAGAATATTGCATACATTCTCTAAAAGGCTCTTTTTTTGCTGCAATGACGTTCATCATGTCACTAAGTATGTAGGTTCCATGGTGTAATGGTTAGCACTCTGGACTCTGAATCCAGCGATCCGAGTTCAAATCTCGGTGGGACCTTGGGAATTACTGTGTTTGTTTTCCTCTCAGTGTCTTGTTTTAATAGCAATGACGCTGCTGTGTCGCCCACTTTCATAGCATTATTCCCTGGGTGCATTTGAAAAAAGAAAGATTTTCCATGGATGACGCTCTTTAGCCACAATGAAACCCACCACTTTCTGTGGTGTGAAAGACCCATGGTGTAATGGTAGCACCATGGATGTTGAATCCAATAATTTGCATTCAAATCTCTGTAAGAGTTTAGCATCAGTCGAACCTTTCCCTTATCGTTTATTGTGGATGTCTTCTTTGAAGAAAGGTATGATCCAACTAAAGTAAGTACATTCACGAATGGGCCCTTGGTCGGTACAAACAGTATTTATACACCTCAGGCCTTTTGTGAATTAAGAAAAGTGTGTTCTTCGTTCTATTTTTCATCTCAAACTGATACCTTCATTTTACAAACATGTAAAGACTGTTAAGACGCTTGATTAATATCATTGATTCTGAATGTGGTCGCTTTTCATAGGATTAACCCTTTAACAATTTTGAAAGAGAATGGCGATACAATAGAGCTGCTTTTCCCAAAATGGTATTATTAATGTTGTTGCTGCATCTTCAAGTAAAAAGAGAATCCATTGGGTCACAGATTGAGCATGTTTCTTAACATTGAGTTAAGTTTGAAAATTTCAAATCTTTTATGTATGTTTCCGATGCAGATCTGCCCATCGACTCAGAATGACCTCACTGTTCATACATTTAAAAAAAATGCATAAAGGTTAAGGTGCTAGGCACAAAAGTGGATTTTTATGAAAAGTTATGCCAGAGAGTGAGAGCGAAAATGAATACCCTACACCACTAACCTTATGAATATTACTATCTTTGGCCTATAATTTAAGACAACAAGGAGACAAAGTGTGTTAGAGCAAGACAGAGGTTCCACCGAGACTTGAACTCGGATCGCTGGATTCAAAGTCCAAAGTGCTAACCATTACACCATGGAACCCTTGTTGAGCAGAGCTTCATAAGGGCAATGAGAATATAGGGCACAGTCAAGATTTTTACTGAACTATAGTAACCGTTTACTGATATTATATCGAAGCAGCACTGTTGCTGTTGGATGCTGTGCAATCGCAAAGTATTGGCTTCATGTCCCATTTGGATCAAATTCTTCCTCTGGAGTCTAATGATATAGGAATATTACATATTTTCTCTGATGTGCTCTGTTTTTCCAGAATGAAGTGCATCATGCTACTGAATATGTGGGTTCCATGGAGTAATGGTTAGCACTCTGGACTCTGAATCCAGCGATCCGAGTTCAAGTCTCGGTGGGACCTTGGGGCTGCTTCTCTTTTAGAGTTGCCTTTCATTTGCGGATAGATATAACAGCAATAGCTTTGCTTTACAGCCCACTTTGATGGCAGTCTTCTTTGACCAAAGAATATTAATAGTTTCTGGGGATGACTCTCTTTTGCCACAAAGAAACTGCCCACTCTCATATCTCGAAAGCTCCAAGGTATAATGGCTATTAAACTGGCTTTTGATCTCAGCGATTTGCATTGAAAGCCCAGGAGGCCCCTAAAATCAGTTGAATTGTTTCCTGATAATTTAGAGTTTATTTCTTCTTTCGAGAAAGGTGTGATCCAAATAAAGTAAGTACATTTAAACAAGGGCACTTGATCAGTAAATGCACTACTTTCTAGAACTCATAACTCTTGTAAGTTATAAAAAGTTTACTCTCCATACAGTTTGTCAACTCAAAGAATTACATTTTTTACACATTTAATAAGACCATCAAATTGCTTGAAACATAGGAATGATTGTGAAAGTGAATATGATTCACCAAAATAATTGTATAACATTTTTTAATGTTAATAAAATAGGGCTTTTTCCAATCTTTTCACATCAATGTTGTTTCTGCATGTTCCAGTGAGCAGAGAATCTACTGCACATAGTGTGTACATTTTTCTTTTCATAGAGTTAAGGTTGGACATTATTCATCTGTGGAAAATGTTTCTGAGAGATATCTGGGTGCCCACTCTGATTGACCTTAGGGATTGTACATTAACGATATGTAGTTGCATCACTGTATTGGTATCAGGCACCAAAGTGCATTTAAATGTAATGTCGTGCAGAGAGAGAGAGAGTGTGAAAACGGCTACCTGAGTCGACTGAACTTCTGAATATTAACTCTGTTGAATTGTAATTTGAGAAATTAGAAAATGGAGTGTAAGAGCAAGATAACGGTTCCACCGAGACTTGAACTCGGATCGTTGGATTCAAAGTCCAAAGTGCTAACCATTACACCATGGAACCCTTGCAAGATGCACCTGAGAGCGTTGAATCAGAAATGTCAATATAGAGCACATTTACAATTTTTACAGATTCATAGTCCCAATTGACTGATATCATACAAACACAGCGATGTTGTCGATTGACGTTGTGCTATAGCAATCTCTGTGCTTTATAGAGCATGTAGATCAAATTCTTCCTCTTGAGGCATATGATTAAGCAATATTAAATATTGTTTCTGACTGCCTCTGTTTTGGCATAATGAAGTTCAGCATTTGCGGAAGTATTTAGGTTCCATGGTCTAATGGTTAGTAGGCTGGACTCTGAATTTAGTAATCTGACATGTTATAGCTATATTTTGTTTTCCTTTGGGTGTATTGTCATTTTATGCACATAGATTTCCTAGCAGTGGCTGTGATGAATAGTTCAATTTGATAGCAGCTTCCTTTTGAGAATTTGAAAAAAAAAGTATTAAATAGTCTCTCTGGATGACTCTGCTTTGATTTCTATGTGCACATCCCTTTTGCGTTTCAGAGGGATTGACCAACATACACAACAGTGCTTGGAAGACCTCTTCCTCCCTCATGGCATGTAAAGCTAACCTCTCTCCTACCTTGTGTTGTTTTACTTTTTAACTTCCCCTTCCGAGTCATGATCATGTAACTGAATTTACATTTTTAGATTTTAACTGCAGTAGTTGCTGGTTTTTCATTTTTATTTTTTGTGTACGCATACATCCCTTTTTGTGGGGAGGGGGGAGTGATGTCTGTTTACTTATATTAGCTAATATAGGTCATTTTATGTCCGCTTACAATATGTGTCAGGATTTTTTATGTCGTTTCCAATCAATGTCTAATATCAAGTGGTTTGCAGCAGTCATACAAAGGCACGTAACACCCCCAAAACACCTACATAAGTTAGAAATACTCCGGAAGAGTACTCAGTTTATGAAAAGGCGGTGAATCCCAAATAGAACTGTAAATGTAAGCTAGCAAGCAGACCGTGCACCCCTGTTTGGAACTATGACCTGTGTGTTGCCCTCTATTAACAGAACCATGTAACTGCAGCCCATGTCACATAAAATAGAAAGTAGAGCTTATGCAAATTAACTCCCAGAAGAGCCTGGTGTCACCCCAAAAGGTCTCATGCTTTTCACACCAAGAAACATCCACACATAGATCCCTGCGAACCTCAAAAACGTACAGGAAACCCTGTCCAGCGCTTTGCTCCCAGAGGAGATAAGGTTGAAAAACCACCCTATGTTAAAAGTGTCCATAATCCATTCCAGCTGCCCTGTCTATAGAACCTGGCCGTTCGGGGCCTAGGGGCATGTGTGGAAGGGTTTAACCTGCCTAGGTTCTTGGGCATGGTTTCATTATGCCTCAGTTTACAATGGCACTCTGCCACTTTGTCAGGCTTTAAAGAAGCCTGACTCCTGCAGAGCAAAAGATCTGATTATTTCCTTACATGTTTTGTACGTAAGAATGCGGATGGTGCTCTGAGCCTCCTATGGTGGTTATTAAGCATGGTATACATACCATAGCATGTAACTGTGCCTACAAATGGAACATTTTGTTCATTTATTAGGGAGTTGTGAAAATGGCAAAATCAAATTGCCATTACTGACACAGACCAGCTGCCGCTGTCCGGACATTTCGTGGAAAGACATTTCGTCGAAAGACATTTGGTCGACGTAATTTGGTCGAAAGCCAAATGGTCGATTTTTTAATTTATTTATATATATATATTTTAGGTTGTAGTTTAGGGAAAAAAAGGGTTTTTTAGAAAAATAGGGGGTTGGGGGGACCCCCCCAAGCCCCCCCCCAAAAAAAATGTGAAAATAAAAAATAAAAGCAATTCGACCATTTGGTTTTCGACCAAATGGTTTCGACCAATTGTCCTGTCGACAAATTTTTTTCGACGAAATGTCTGGCAACCCAGCTGCCGACTGTTGCTATTGACAGGAGTTCCAGGTGTATAAACTGAGGAGATCACCAGTTCAATTACCTGTGAACGCATTTTGAAGCTCATTCACAACCAGTTCATGCCCGTTCTCTCCATTTTGGCTTTCTGGCTGGCCGAGGGGCCCTTCAGTAATGTTCTTTGCTAACCATTACACCATGGGCCCCTTGCTGGTGCAACCTGACAGAGTTGTAACAGAAATGAGAATCGAGATCTCATGCATCATTTTAACAAACTCATATTCCTAGCCCACGGATATTATGCAAATGTGGAACTGTTTAGTTGGTTGTTGCGCAATAGCAAACTCTTTGCTTTACAGCTCATTTGGATAGGATTCTTCCTCTGGAGGCATAAGATAAAAGAATATTGCATACATTCTCTAAAAGGCTCTTTTTTTGCTGCAATGACGTTCATCATGTCATTAAGTATGTAGGTTCCATGGTGTAATGGTTAGCACCCTGGACTCTGAATCCAGCGATCCATGTTCAAATCTCGGTGGGACCTTGGGAATTACTGTGTTTGTTTTCCTCTCAGTGTCTTGTTTTAATAGCAATGACGCTGCTGTGTTGCCCACTTTCATAGCATTATTCCCTGGGTGCATTTGAAAAAAGAAAGATTTTCCATGGATGACGCTCTTTAGCCACAATGAAACCCACCACTTTCTGTGGTGTGAAAGACCCATGGTGTAATGGTAGCACCATGGATGTTGAATCCAATAATTTGCATTCAAATCTCTGTAAGAGTTTACCATCAGTCGAACCTTTCCCTTATCGTTTATTGTGGATGTCTTCTTTGAAGAAAGGTATGATCCAACTAAAGTAAGTACATTCACGAATGGGCCCTTGGTCGGTACAAACAGTATTTATACACCTCAGGCCTTTTGTGAATTAAGAAAAGTGTGTTCTTCGTTCTATTTTTCATCTCAAACTGATACCTTCATTTTACAAACATGTAAAGACTGTTAAGACGCTTGATTAATATCATTGATTCTGAATGTGGTCGCTTTTCATAGGATTAACCCTTTAACAATTTTGAAAGAGAATGGCGATACAATAGAGCTGCTTTTCCCAAAATGGTATTATTAATGTTGTTGCTGCATCTTCAAGTAAAAAGAGAATCCATTGGGTCACAGATTGAGCATGTTTCTTAACATTGAGTTAAGTTTGAAAATTTCAAATCTTTTATGTATGTTTCCGATGCAGATCTGCCCATCGACTCAGAATGACCTCACTGTTCATTCATTTAAAAAAAATGCATAAAGGTTAAGGTGCTAGGCACAAAAGTGGATTTTTATGAAAAGTTATGCCAGAGAGTGAGAGCGAAAATGAATACCCTACACCACTAACCTTATGAATATTACTATCTTTGGCCTATAATTTAAGACAACAAGGAGACAAAGTGTGTTAGAGCAAGACAGAGGTTCCACCGAGACTTGAACTCGGATCGCTGGATTCAAAGTCCAAAGTGCTAACCATTACACCATGGAACCCTTGTTGAGCAGAGCTTCATAAGGGCAATGAGAATATAGGGCACAGTCAAGATTTTTACTGAACTATAGTAACCGTTTACTGATATTATATCGAAGCAGCACTGTTGCTGTTGGATGCTGTGCAATCGCAAAGTATTGGCTTCATGTCCCATTTGGATCAAATTCTTCCTCTGGAGTCTAATGATATAGGAATATTACATATTTTCTCTGATGTGCTCTGTTTTTCCAGAATGAAGTGCATCATGCTACTGAATATGTGGGTTCCATGGAGTAATGGTTAGCACTCTGGACTCTGAATCCAGCGATCCGAGTTCAAGTCTCGGTGGGACCTTGGGGCTGCTTCTCTTTTAGAGTTGCCTTTCATTTGCAGATAGATATAACAGCAATAGCTTTGCTTTACAGCCCACTTTGATGGCAGTCTTCTTTGACCAAAGAATATTAATAGTTTCTGGGGATGACTCTCTTTTGCCACAAAGAAACTGCCCACTCTCATATCTCCAAAGCTCCAAGGTATAATGGCTATTAAACTGGCTTTTGATCTCAGCGATTTGCATTGAAAGCCCAGGAGGCCCCTAAAATCAGTTGAATTGTTTCCTGATAATTTAGAGTTTATTTCTTCTTTCGAGAAAGGTGTGATCCAAATAAAGTAAGTACATTTAAACAAGGGCACTTGATCAGTAAATGCACTACTTTCTAGAACTCATAACTCTTGTAAGTTATAAAAAGTTTGCTCTCCATACAGTTTGTCAACTCAAAGAATTACATTTTTTACACATTTAATAAGACCATCAAATTGCTTGAAACATAGGAATGATTGTGAAAGTGAATATGATTCACCAAAATAATTGTATAACATTTTTTAATGTTAATAAAATAGGGCTTTTTCCAATCTTTTCACATCAATGTTGTTTCTGCATGTTCCAGTGAGCAGAGAATCTACTGCACATAGTGTGTACATTTTTCTTTTCATAGAGTTAAGGTTGGACATTATTCATCTGTGGAAAATGTTTCTGAGAGATATCTGGGTGCCCACTCTGATTGACCTTAGGGATTGTACATTAACGATATGTAGTTGCATCACTGTATTGGTATCAGGCACCAAAGTGCATTTAAATGTAATGTCGTGCAGAGAGAGAGAGAGTGTGAAAACGGCTACCTGAGTCGACTGAACTTCTGAATATTAACTCTGTTGAATTGTAATTTGAGAAATTAGAAAATGGAGTGTAAGAGCAAGATAACGGTTCCACCGAGACTTGAACTCGGATCGTTGGATTCAAAGTCCAAAGTGCTAACCATTACACCATGGAACCCTTGCAAGATGCACCTGAGAGCGTTGAATCAGAAATGGCAATATAGAGCACATTTACAATTTTTACAGATTCATAGTCCCAATTGACTGATATCATACAAACACAGCGATGTTGTCGATTGACGTTGTGCTATAGCAATCTCTGTGCTTTATAGAGCATGTAGATCAAATTCTTCCTCTTGAGGCATATGATTAAGCAATATTAAATATTGTTTCTGACTGCCTCTGTTTTGGCATAATGAAGTTCAGCATTTGCGGAAGTATTTAGGTTCCATGGTCTAATGGTTAGTAGGCTGGACTCTGAATTTAGTAATCTGACATGTTATAGCTATATTTTGTTTTCCTTTGGGTGTATTGTCATTTTATGCACATAGATTTCCTAGCAGTGGCTGTGATTAATAGTTCAATTTGATAGCAGCTTCCTTTTGAGAATTTGAAAAAAAAAAGAATTAAATAGTCTCTCTGGATGACTCTGCTTTGATTTCTATGTGCACATCCCTTTTGCGTTTCAGAGGGATTGACCAACATACACAACAGTGCTTGGAAGACCTCTTCCTCCCTCATGGCATGTAAAGCTAACCTCTCTCCTACCTTGTGTTGTTTTACTTTTTAACTTCCCCTTCCGAGTCATGATCATGTAACTGAATTTACATTTTTAGATTTTAACTGCAGTAGTTGCTGGTTTTTCATTTTTATTTTTTGTGTACGCATACATCCCTTTTTGTGGGGAGGGGGGAGTGATGTCTGTTTACTTATATTAGCTAATATAGGTCATTTTATGTCCGCTTACAATATGTGTCAGGATTTTTTATGTCGTTTCCAATCAATGTCTAATATCAAGTGGTTTGCAGCAGTCATACAAAGGCACGTAACACCCCCAAAACACCTACATAAGTTAGAAATACTCCGGAAGAGTACTCAGTTTATGAAAAGGCGGTGAATCCCAAATAGAACTGTAAATGTAAGCTAGCAAGCAGACCGTGCACCCCTGTTTGGAACTATGACCTGTGTGTTGCCCTCTATTAACAGAACCATGTAACTGCAGCCCATGTCACATAAAATAGAAAGTAGAGCTTATGCAAATTAACTCCCAGAAGAGCCTGGTGTCACCCCAAAAGGTCTCATGCTTTTCACACCAAGAAACATCCACACATAGATCCCTGCGAACCTCAAAAACGTACAGGAAACCCTGTCCAGCGCTTTGCTCCCAGAGGAGATAAGGTTGAAAAACCACCCTATGTTAAAAGTGTCCATAATCCATTCCAGCTGCCCTGTCTATAGAACCTGGCCGTTCGGGGCCTAGGGGCATGTGTGGAAGGGTTTAACCTGCCTAGGTTCTTGGGCATGGTTTCATTATGCCTCAGTTTACAATGGCACTCTGCCACTTTGTCAGGCTTTAAAGAAGCCTGACTCCTGCAGAGCAAAAGATCTGATTATTTCCTTACATGTTTTGTACGTAAGAATGCGGATGGTGCTCTGAGCCTCCTATGGTGGTTATTAAGCATGGTATACATACCATAGCATGTAACTGTGCCTACAAATGGAACATTTTGTTCATTTATTAGGGAGTTGTGAAAATGGCAAAATCAAATTGCCTTTACTGACACAGACCAGCTGCCGCTGTCCGGACATTTCGTGGAAAGACATTTCGTCGAAAGACATTTGGTCGACGTAATTTGGTCGAAAGCCAAATGGTCGATTTTTTAATTTATTTATATATATATATTTTAGGTTGTAGTTTAGGGAAAAAAAGGGGTTTTTAGAAAAATAGGGGGTTGGGGGGACCCCCCCAAGCCCCCCCCCAAAAAAAATGTGAAAATAAAAAATAAAAGCAATTCGACCATTTGGTTTTCGACCAAATGGTTTCGACCAATTGTCCTGTCGACAAATTTTTTTCGACGAAATGTCTGGCAACCCAGCTGCCGACTGTTGCTATTGACAGGAGTTCCAGGTGTATAAACTGAGGAGATCACCAGTTCAATTACCTGTGAACGCATTTTGAAGCTCATTCACAACCAGTTCATGCCCGTTCTCTCCATTTTGGCTTTCTGGCTGGCCGAGGGGCCCTTCAGTAATGTTCTTTGCTAACCATTACACCATGGGCCCCTTGCTGGTGCAACCTGACAGAGTTGTAACAGAAATGAGAATCGAGATCTCATGCATCATTTTAACAAACTCATATTCCTAGCCCACGGATATTATGCAAATGTGGAACTGTTTAGTTGGTTGTTGCGCAATAGCAAACTCTTTGCTTTACAGCTCATTTGGATAGGATTCTTCCTCTGGAGGCATAAGATAAAAGAATATTGCATACATTCTCTAAAAGGCTCTTTTTTTGCTGCAATGACGTTCATCATGTCATTAAGTATGTAGGTTCCATGGTGTAATGGTTAGCACCCTGGACTCTGAATCCAGCGATCCATGTTCAAATCTCGGTGGGACCTTGGGAATTACTGTGTTTGTTTTCCTCTCAGTGTCTTGTTTTAATAGCAATGACGCTGCTGTGTTGCCCACTTTCATAGCATTATTCCCTGGGTGCATTTGAAAAAAGAAAGATTTTCCATGGATGACGCTCTTTAGCCACAATGAAACCCACCACTTTCTGTGGTGTGAAAGACCCATGGTGTAATGGTAGCACCATGGATGTTGAATCCAATAATTTGCATTCAAATCTCTGTAAGAGTTTACCATCAGTCGAACCTTTCCCTTATCGTTTATTGTGGATGTCTTCTTTGAAGAAAGGTATGATCCAACTAAAGTAAGTACATTCACGAATGGGCCCTTGGTCGGTACAAACAGTATTTATACACCTCAGGCCTTTTGTGAATTAAGAAAAGTGTGTTCTTCGTTCTATTTTTCATCTCAAACTGATACCTTCATTTTACAAACATGTAAAGACTGTTAAGACGCTTGATTAATATCATTGATTCTGAATGTGGTCGCTTTTCATAGGATTAACCCTTTAACAATTTTGAAAGAGAATGGCGATACAATAGAGCTGCTTTTCCCAAAATGGTATTATTAATGTTGTTGCTGCATCTTCAAGTAAAAAGAGAATCCATTGGGTCACAGATTGAGCATGTTTCTTAACATTGAGTTAAGTTTGAAAATTTCAAATCTTTTATGTATGTTTCCGATGCAGATCTGCCCATCGACTCAGAATGACCTCACTGTTCATTCATTTAAAAAAAATGCATAAAGGTTAAGGTGCTAGGCACAAAAGTGGATTTTTATGAAAAGTTATGCCAGAGAGTGAGAGCGAAAATGAATACCCTACACCACTAACCTTATGAATATTACTATCTTTGGCCTATAATTTAAGACAACAAGGAGACAAAGTGTGTTAGAGCAAGACAGAGGTTCCACCGTGACTTGAACTCGGATCGCTGGATTCAAAGTCCAAAGTGCTAACCATTACACCATGGAACCCTTGTTGAGCAGAGCTTCATAAGGGCAATGAGAATATAGGGCACAGTCAAGATTTTTACTGAACTATAGTAACCGTTTACTGATATTATATCGAAGCAGCACTGTTGCTGTTGGATGCTGTGCAATCGCAAAGTATTGGCTTCATGTCCCATTTGGATCAAATTCTTCCTCTGGAGTCTAATGATATAGGAATATTACATATTTTCTCTGATGTGCTCTGTTTTTCCAGAATGAAGTGCATCATGCTACTGAATATGTGGGTTCCATGGAGTAATGGTTAGCACTCTGGACTCTGAATCCAGCGATCCGAGTTCAAGTCTCGGTGGGACCTTGGGGCTGCTTCTCTTTTAGAGTTGCCTTTCATTTGCAGATAGATATAACAGCAATAGCTTTGCTTTACAGCCCACTTTGATGGCAGTCTTCTTTGACCAAAGAATATTAATAGTTTCTGGGGATGACTCTCTTTTGCCACAAAGAAACTGCCCACTCTCATATCTCCAAAGCTCCAAGGTATAATGGCTATTAAACTGGCTTTTGATCTCAGCGATTTGCATTGAAAGCCCAGGAGGCCCCTAAAATCAGTTGAATTGTTTCCTGATAATTTAGAGTTTATTTCTTCTTTCGAGAAAGGTGTGATCCAAATAAAGTAAGTACATTTAAACAAGGGCACTTGATCAGTAAATGCACTACTTTCTAGAACTCATAACTCTTGTAAGTTATAAAAAGTTTGCTCTCCATACAGTTTGTCAACTCAAAGAATTACATTTTTTACACATTTAATAAGACCATCAAATTGCTTGAAACATAGGAATGATTGTGAAAGTGAATATGATTCACCAAAATAATTGTATAACATTTTTTAATGTTAATAAAATAGGGCTTTTTCCAATCTTTTCACATCAATGTTGTTTCTGCATGTTCCAGTGAGCAGAGAATCTACTGCACATAGTGTGTACATTTTTCTTTTCATAGAGTTAAGGTTGGACATTATTCATCTGTGGAAAATGTTTCTGAGAGATATCTGGGTGCCCACTCTGATTGACCTTAGGGATTGTACATTAACGATATGTAGTTGCATCACTGTATTGGTATCAGGCACCAAAGTGCATTTAAATGTAATGTCGTGCAGAGAGAGAGAGAGTGTGAAAACGGCTACCTGAGTCGACTGAACTTCTGAATATTAACTCTGTTGAATTGTAATTTGAGAAATTAGAAAATGGAGTGTAAGAGCAAGATAACGGTTCCACCGAGACTTGAACTCGGATCGTTGGATTCAAAGTCCAAAGTGCTAACCATTACACCATGGAACCCTTGCAAGATGCACCTGAGAGCGTTGAATCAGAAATGGCAATATAGAGCACATTTACAATTTTTACAGATTCATAGTCCCAATTGACTGATATCATACAAACACAGCGATGTTGTCGATTGACGTTGTGCTATAGCAATCTCTGTGCTTTATAGAGCATGTAGATCAAATTCTTCCTCTTGAGGCATATGATTAAGCAATATTAAATATTGTTTCTGACTGCCTCTGTTTTGGCATAATGAAGTTCAGCATTTGCGGAAGTATTTAGGTTCCATGGTCTAATGGTTAGTAGGCTGGACTCTGAATTTAGTAATCTGACATGTTATAGCTATATTTTGTTTTCCTTTGGGTGTATTGTCATTTTATGCACATAGATTTCCTAGCAGTGGCTGTGATTAATAGTTCAATTTGATAGCAGCTTCCTTTTGAGAATTTGAAAAAAAAAGAATTAAATAGTCTCTCTGGATGACTCTGCTTTGATTTCTATGTGCACATCCCTTTTGCGTTTCAGAGGGATTGACCAACATACACAACAGTGCTTGGAAGACCTCTTCCTCCCTCATGGCATGTAAAGCTAACCTCTCTCCTACCTTGTGTTGTTTTACTTTTTAACTTCCCCTTCCGAGTCATGATCATGTAACTGAATTTACATTTTTAGATTTTAACTGCAGTAGTTGCTGGTTTTTCATTTTTATTTTTTGTGTACGCATACATCCCTTTTTGTGGGGAGGGGGGAGTGATGTCTGTTTACTTATATTAGCTAATATAGGTCATTTTATGTCCGCTTACAATATGTGTCAGGATTTTTTATGTCGTTTCCAATCAATGTCTAATATCAAGTGGTTTGCAGCAGTCATACAAAGGCACGTAACACCCCCAAAACACCTACATAAGTTAGAAATACTCCGGAAGAGTACTCAGTTTATGAAAAGGCGGTGAATCCCAAATAGAACTGTAAATGTAAGCTAGCAAGCAGACCGTGCACCCCTGTTTGGAACTATGACCTGTGTGTTGCCCTCTATTAACAGAACCATGTAACTGCAGCCCATGTCACATAAAATAGAAAGTAGAGATTATGCAAATTAACTCCCAGAAGAGCCTGGTGTCACCCCAAAAGGTCTCATGCTTTTCACACCAAGAAACATCCACACATAGATCCCTGCGAACCTCAAAAACGTACAGGAAACCCTGTCCAGCGCTTTGCTCCCAGAGGAGATAAGGTTGAAAAACCACCCTATGTTAAAAGTGTCCATAATCCATTCCAGCTGCCCTGTCTATAGAACCTGGCCGTTCGGGGCCTAGGGGCATGTGTGGAAGGGTTTAACCTGCCTAGGTTCTTGGGCATGGTTTCATTATGCCTCAGTTTACAATGGCACTCTGCCACTTTGTCAGGCTTTAAAGAAGCCTGACTCCTGCAGAGCAAAAGATCTGATTATTTCCTTACATGTTTTGTACGTAAGAATGCGGATGGTGCTCTGAGCCTCCTATGGTGGTTATTAAGCATGGTATACATACCATAGCATGTAACTGTGCCTACAAATGGAACATTTTGTTCATTTATTAGGGAGTTGTGAAAATGGCAAAATCAAATTGCCATTACTGACACAGACCAGCTGCCGCTGTCCGGACATTTCGTGGAAAGACATTTCGTCGAAAGACATTTGGTCGACGTAATTTGGTCGAAAGCCAAATGGTCGATTTTTTAATTTATTTATATATATATATTTTAGGTTGTAGTTTAGGGAAAAAAAGGGGTTTTTAGAAAAATAGGGGGTTGGGGGGACCCCCCCAAGCCCCCCCCCAAAAAAAATGTGAAAATAAAAAATAAAAGCAATTCGACCATTTGGTTTTCGACCAAATGGTTTCGACCAATTGTCCTGTCGACAAATTTTTTTCGACGAAATGTCTGGCAACCCAGCTGCCGACTGTTGCTATTGACAGGAGTTCCAGGTGTATAAACTGAGGAGATCACCAGTTCAATTACCTGTGAACGCATTTTGAAGCTCATTCACAACCAGTTCATGCCCGTTCTCTCCATTTTGGCTTTCTGGCTGGCCGAGGGGCCCTTCAGTAATGTTCTTTGCTAACCATTACACCATGGGCCCCTTGCTGGTGCAACCTGACAGAGTTGTAACAGAAATGAGAATCGAGATCTCATGCATCATTTTAACAAACTCATATTCCTAGCCCACGGATATTATGCAAATGTGGAACTGTTTAGTTGGTTGTTGCGCAATAGCAAACTCTTTGCTTTACAGCTCATTTGGATAGGATTCTTCCTCTGGAGGCATAAGATAAAAGAATATTGCATACATTCTCTAAAAGGCTCTTTTTTTGCTGCAATGACGTTCATCATGTCATTAAGTATGTAGGTTCCATGGTGTAATGGTTAGCACCCTGGACTCTGAATCCAGCGATCCATGTTCAAATCTCGGTGGGACCTTGGGAATTACTGTGTTTGTTTTCCTCTCAGTGTCTTGTTTTAATAGCAATGACGCTGCTGTGTTGCCCACTTTCATAGCATTATTCCCTGGGTGCATTTGAAAAAAGAAAGATTTTCCATGGATGACGCTCTTTAGCCACAATGAAACCCACCACTTTCTGTGGTGTGAAAGACCCATGGTGTAATGGTAGCACCATGGATGTTGAATCCAATAATTTGCATTCAAATCTCTGTAAGAGTTTACCATCAGTCGAACCTTTCCCTTATCGTTTATTGTGGATGTCTTCTTTGAAGAAAGGTATGATCCAACTAAAGTAAGTACATTCACGAATGGGCCCTTGGTCGGTACAAACAGTATTTATACACCTCAGGCCTTTTGTGAATTAAGAAAAGTGTGTTCTTCGTTCTATTTTTCATCTCAAACTGATACCTTCATTTTACAAACATGTAAAGACTGTTAAGACGCTTGATTAATATCATTGATTCTGAATGTGGTCGCTTTTCATAGGATTAACCCTTTAACAATTTTGAAAGAGAATGGCGATACAATAGAGCTGCTTTTCCCAAAATGGTATTATTAATGTTGTTGCTGCATCTTCAAGTAAAAAGAGAATCCATTGGGTCACAGATTGAGCATGTTTCTTAACATTGAGTTAAGTTTGAAAATTTCAAATCTTTTATGTATGTTTCCGATGCAGATCTGCCCATCGACTCAGAATGACCTCACTGTTCATTCATTTAAAAAAAATGCATAAAGGTTAAGGTGCTAGGCACAAAAGTGGATTTTTATGAAAAGTTATGCCAGAGAGTGAGAGCGAAAATGAATACCCTACACCACTAACCTTATGAATATTACTATCTTTGGCCTATAATTTAAGACAACAAGGAGACAAAGTGTGTTAGAGAAAGACAGAGGTTCCACCGAGACTTGAACTCGGATCGCTGGATTCAAAGTCCAAAGTGCTAACCATTACACCATGGAACCCTTGTTGAGCAGAGCTTCATAAGGGCAATGAGAATATAGGGCACAGTCAAGATTTTTACTGAACTATAGTAACCGTTTACTGATATTATATCGAAGCAGCACTGTTGCTGTTGGATGCTGTGCAATCGCAAAGTATTGGCTTCATGTCCCATTTGGATCAAATTCTTCCTCTGGAGTCTAATGATATAGGAATATTACATATTTTCTCTGATGTGCTCTGTTTTTCCAGAATGAAGTGCATCATGCTACTGAATATGTGGGTTCCATGGAGTAATGGTTAGCACTCTGGACTCTGAATCCAGCGATCCGAGTTCAAGTCTCGGTGGGACCTTGGGGCTGCTTCTCTTTTAGAGTTGCCTTTCATTTGCAGATAGATATAACAGGAATAGCTTTGCTTTACAGCCCACTTTGATGGCAGTCTTCTTTGACCAAAGAATATTAATAGTTTCTGGGGATGACTCTCTTTTGCCACAAAGAAACTGCCCACTCTCATATCTCCAAAGCTCCAAGGTATAATGGCTATTAAACTGGCTTTTGATCTCAGCGATTTGCATTGAAAGCCCAGGAGGCCCCTAAAATCAGTTGAATTGTTTCCTGATAATTTAGAGTTTATTTCTTCTTTCGAGAAAGGTGTGATCCAAATAAAGTAAGTACATTTAAACAAGGGCACTTGATCAGTAAATGCACTACTTTCTAGAACTCATAACTCTTGTAAGTTATAAAAAGTTTGCTCTCCATACAGTTTGTCAACTCAAAGAATTACATTTTTTACACATTTAATAAGACCATCAAATTGCTTGAAACATAGGAATGATTGTGAAAGTGAATATGATTCACCAAAATAATTGTATAACATTTTTTAATGTTAATAAAATAGGGCTTTTTCCAATCTTTTCACATCAATGTTGTTTCTGCATGTTCCAGTGAGCAGAGAATCTACTGCACATAGTGTGTACATTTTTCTTTTCATAGAGTTAAGGTTGGACATTATTCATCTGTGGAAAATGTTTCTGAGAGATATCTGGGTGCCCACTCTGATTGACCTTAGGGATTGTACATTAACGATATGTAGTTGCATCACTGTATTGGTATCAGGCACCAAAGTGCATTTAAATGTAATGTCGTGCAGAGAGAGAGAGAGTGTGAAAACGGCTACCTGAGTCGACTGAACTTCTGAATATTAACTCTGTTGAATTGTAATTTGAGAAATTAGAAAATGGAGTGTAAGAGCAAGATAACGGTTCCACCGAGACTTGAACTCGGATCGTTGGATTCAAAGTCCAAAGTGCTAACCATTACACCATGGAACCCTTGCAAGATGCACCTGAGAGCGTTGAATCAGAAATGGCAATATAGAGCACATTTACAATTTTTACAGATTCATAGTCCCAATTGACTGATATCATACAAACACAGCGATGTTGTCGATTGACGTTGTGCTATAGCAATCTCTGTGCTTTATAGAGCATGTAGATCAAATTCTTCCTCTTGAGGCATATGATTAAGCAATATTAAATATTGTTTCTGACTGCCTCTGTTTTGGCATAATGAAGTTCAGCATTTGCGGAAGTATTTAGGTTCCATGGTCTAATGGTTAGTAGGCTGGACTCTGAATTTAGTAATCTGACATGTTATAGCTATATTTTGTTTTCCTTTGGGTGTATTGTCATTTTATGCACATAGATTTCCTAGCAGTGGCTGTGATTAATAGTTCAATTTGATAGCAGCTTCCTTTTGAGAATTTGAAAAAAAAAAGAATTAAATAGTCTCTCTGGATGACTCTGCTTTGATTTCTATGTGCACATCCCTTTTGCGTTTCAGAGGGATTGACCAACATACACAACAGTGCTTGGAAGACCTCTTCCTCCCTCATGGCATGTAAAGCTAACCTCTCTCCTACCTTGTGTTTTTTTACTTTTTAACTTCCCCTTCCGAGTCTGTAACTGAATTTACATTTTTAGATTTTAACTGCAGTAGTTGCTGGTTTTTCATTTTTATTTTTTGTGTATGCATACATCCCTTTTTGTGGGGAGGGGGGAGTGATGTCTGTTTACTTATATTAGCTAATATAGGTCATTTTATGTCCGCTTACAATATGTGTCAGGATTTTTTATGTCGTTTCCAATCAATGTCTAATATCAAGTGGTTTGCAGCAGTCATACCAAGGCACGTAACACCCCCAAAACACCTACATAAGTTAGAAATACTCCGGAAGAGTACTCAGTTTATGAAAAGGCGGTGAATCCCAAATAGAACTGTAAATGTAAGCTAGCAAGCAGACCGTGCACCCCTGTTTGGAACTATGACCTGTGTGTTGCCCTCTATTAACAGAACAATGTAACTGCAGCCCATGTCACATAAAATAGAAAGTAGAGATTATGCAAATTAACTCCCAGAAGAGCCTGGTGTCACCCCAAAAGGTGTCATGCTTTTCACACCAAGAAACATCCACACATAGATCCCTGCGAACCTCAAAAACGTACAGGAAACCCTGTCCAGCGCTTTGCTCCCAGAGGAGATAAGGTTGAAAAACCACCCTATGTTAAAAGTGTCCATAATCCATGCCAGCTGCCCTGTCTATAGAACCTGACCGTTCGTGGCCCTTCGGGGCCTAGGGGCATGAGTGGAAGGGTTTAACCTGCCTGGGTTCTTGGGCATGGTTTCATCATGCCTCAGTTTACAATGGCACTCTGCCACTTTGTCAGGCTTTAAAGAAGCCTGACTCCTGCAGAGCAAAAGATCTGATTATTTCCTTACATGTTTTGTACGTAAGAATGCGGATGGTGCTCTGAGCCTCCTATGGTGGTTATTAAGCATGGTATACATACCATAGCATGTAACTGTGCCTACAAATGGAACATTTTGTTCATTTATTAGGGAGTTGTGAAAATGGCAAAATCAAATTGCCATTACTGACACAGACCAGCTGCCGCTGTCCGGACATTTCGTCGAAAGACATTTCGTCGAAAGACATTTGGTCGACGTAATTTGGTCGAAAGCCAAATGGTCGATTTTTTTATTTATTTATATATATATTTTTTAGGTTGTAGTTTAGGGAAAAAAAGGGGTTTTTAGAAAAAAAGGGGGTTGGGGGGACCCCCCCAAACCTGTCCCCCCACAAAAAAAAAAGTGAAAATAAAAAACAAAAGCAATTCGACCATTTGGTTTTCGACCAAATGGTTTCGACCAATTGTCCTGTCGACAAATTTTTTTCGAAGAAATGTCTGGCAACCCAGCTGCCGACTGTTGCTATTGACAGGAGTTCCAGGTGTATAAACTGAGGAGATCACCAGTTCAATTACCTGTGAACGCATTTTGAAGCTCATTCACAACCAGTTCATGCCCGTTCTCTCCATTTTGGCTTTCTGGCTGGCCGAGGGGCCCTTCAGTAATGTTCTTTGCTAACCATTACACCATGGGCCCCTTGCTGGTGCAACCTGACAGAGTTGTAACAGAAATGAGAATCGAGATCTCATGCATCATTTTAACAAACTCATATTCCTAGCCCACGGATATTATGCAAATGTGGAACTGTTTAGTTGGTTGTTGCGCAATAGCAAACTCTTTGCTTTACAGCTCATTTGGATAGGATTCTTCCTCTGGAGGCATAAGATAAAAGAATATTGCATACATTCTCTAAAAGGCTCTTTTTTTGCTGCAATGACGTTCATCATGTCACTAAGTATGTAGGTTCCATGGTGTAATGGTTAGCACTCTGGACTCTGAATCCAGCGATCCGAGATCAAATCTCGGTGGGACCTTGGGAATTACTGTGTTTGTTTTCCTCTCAGTGTCTTGTTTTAATAGCAATGACGCTGCTGTGTCGCCCACTTTCATAGCATTATTCCCTGGGTGCATTTGAAGAAAGAAAGATTTTCCATGGATGACGCTCTTTAGCCACAATGAAACCCACCACTTTCTGTGGTGTGAAAGACCCATGGTGTAATGGTAGCACCCTGGAGGTTGAATCCAATAATTTGCATTCAAATCTCTGTAAGAGTTTACCATCAGTCGAACCTTTCCCTTATCGTTTATTGTGGATGTCTTCTTTGAAGAAAGGTATGATCCAACTAAAGTAAGTACATTCACGAATGGGCCCTTGGTCGGTACAAACAGTATTTATACACCTCAGGCCTTTTGTGAATTAAGAAAAGTGTGTTCTTCGTTCTATTTTTCATCTCAAACTTATACCTTCATTTTACAAACATGTAAAGACTGTTAAGACGCTTGATTAATATCATTGATTCTGAATGTGGTCGCTTTTCATAGGATTAACCCTTTAACAATTTTGAAAGAGAATGGCGATACAATAGAGCTGCTTTTCCCAAAATGGTATTATTAATGTTGTTGCTGCATCTTCAAGTAAAAAGAGAATCCATTGGGTCACAGATTGAGCATGTTTCTTAACATTGAGTTAAGTTTGAAAATTTCAAATCTTTTATGTATGTTTCCGATGCAGATCTGCCCATCGACTCAGAATGAGCTCACTGTTCATACATTTAAAAAAAATGCATAAAGGTTAAGTTGCTAGGCACAAAAGTGGATTTTTATGAAAAGTTATGCCAGAGAGTGAGAGTGAAAATGAATACCCTACACCACTAACCTTATGAATATTACTATCTTTGGCCTATAATTTAAGACAACAAGGAGACAAAGTGTGTTAGAGCAAGAGAGAGGTTCCACCGAGACTTGAACTCGGATCGCTGGATTCAAAGTCCAAAGTGCTAACCATTACACCATGGAACCCTCGTTGAGCAGTGCTTCATAAGGGCAATGAGAATATAGGGCACAGTCAAGATTTTTACTGACCTATAGTAACCGTTTACTGATATTATATCGAAGCAGCACTGTTGCTGTTGGATGCTGTGCAATCGCAAAGTATTGGCTTCATGTCTCATTTGGATCACATTCTTCCTCTGGAGTCTAATGATATAGGAATATTACATATTTTCTCTGATGTGCTCTGTTTTTCCAGAATGAAGTGCATCATGCTACTGAATATGTGGGTTCCATGGAGTAATGGTTAGCACTCTGGACTCTGAATCCAGCGATCCGAGTTCAAGTCTCGGTGGGACCTTGGGGCTGCTTCTCTTTTAGAGTTGCCTTTCATTTGCAGATAGATATAACAGCAATAGCTTTGCTTTACAGCCCACTTTGATGGCAGTCTTCTTTGACCAAAGAATATTAATAGTTTCTGGGGATGACTCTCTTTTGCCACAAAGAAACTGCCCACTCTCATATCTCCAAAGCTCCAAGGTATAATGGCTATTAAACTGGCTTTTGATCTCAGCGATTTGCATTGAAAGCCCAGGAGGCCCCTAAAATCAGTTGAATTGTTTCCTGATAATTTAGAGTTTATTTCTTCTTTCGAGAAAGGTGTGATCCAAATAAAGTAAGTACATTTAAACAAGGGCACTTGATCAGTAAATGCACTACTTTCTAGAACTCATAACTCTTGTAAGTTATAAAAAGTTTGCTCTCCATACAGTTTGTCAACTCAAAGAATTACATTTTTTACACATTTAATAAGACCATCAAATTGCTTGAAACATAGGAATGATTGTGAAAGTGAATATGATTCACCAAAATAATTGTATAACATTTTTTAATGTTAATAAAATAGGGCTTTTTCCAATCTTTTCACATCAATGTTGTTTCTGCATGTTCCAGTGAGCAGAGAATCTACTGCACATAGTGTGTACATTTTTCTTTTCATAGAGTTAAGGTTGAACATAATTTATCTGTGGAAAATGTTTCTGAGAGATATCTGGGTGCCCACTCTGATTGACCTTAGGGATTGTTCATTAACGATATGTAGTTGCATCACTGTATTGGTATCAGGCACCAAAGTGCATTTAAATGTAATGTCGTGCAGACAGAGAGAGAGTGTGAAAACGGCTACCTGAGTCGACTGAACTTCTGAATATTAACTCTGTTGAATTGTAATTTGAGAAATTAGAAAATGGAGTGTAAGAGCAAGATAACGGTTCCACCGAGACTTGAACTCGGATCGTTGGATTCAAAGTCCAAAGTGCTAACCATTACACCATGGAACCCTTGCAAAAAGCACCTGAGAGCGTTGAATCAGAAATGGCAATATAGAGCACATTTACAATTTTTACAGATTCATAGTCCCAATTGACTGATATCATACAAACACAGCGATGTTTTCGATTGACGTTGTGCTATAGCAATCTCTGTGCTTTATAGAGCATGTAGATCAAATTCTTCCTCTTGAGGCATATGATTAAGCAATATTAAATATTGTTTCTGACTGCCTCTGTTTTGGCATAATGAAGTTCAGCATTTGCGGAAGTATTTAGGTTCCATGGTCTAATGGTTAGTAGGCTGGACTCTGAATTTAGTAATCTGACATGTTATAGCTATATTTTGTTTTCCTTTGGGTGTATTGTCATTTTATGTGACATAGATTTCCTAGCAGTGGCTGTGATGAATAGTTCAATTTGATAGCAGCTTCCTTTTGAGAATTTGAAAAAAAAAGAATTAAATAGTCTCTCTGGATGACTCTGCTTTGATTTCTATGTGCACATCCCTTTTGTGTTTCAGAGGGATTGACCAACATACACAACAGTGCTTGGAAGACCTCTTCCTCCCTCATGGCATGTAAAGCTAACCTCTCTCCTACCTTGTGTTTTTTTACTTTTTAACTTCCCCTTCCGAGTCAAGATCATGTAACTGAATTTACATTTTTAGATTTTAACTGCAGTAGTTGCTTGTTTTTCATTTTTATTTTTTGTGTACGCATACATCCCTTTTTGTGGGGAGGGGGGAGTGATGTCTGTTTACTTATATTAGCTAATATAGGTCATTTTATGTCCGCTTACAATATGTGTCAGGATTTTTTATGTCGTTTCCAATCAATGTCTAATATCAAGTGGTTTGCAGCAGTCATACAAAGGCACGTAATACCCCCAAAACACCACCATAAGTTAGAAATACTCCGGAAGAGTACTCAGTTTATGAAAATGCGGTGAATCCCAAATAGAACTGTAAATGTAAGCTAGCAAGCAGACCGTGCACCCCTGTTTGGAACTATGACCTGTGTGTTGCCCTCTATTAACAGAACAATGTAACTGCAGCCCATGTCACATAAAATAGAAAGTAGAGATTATGCAAATTAACTCCCAGAAGAGCCTGGTGTCACCCCAAAAGGTGTCATGCTTTTCACACCAAGAAACATCCACACATAGATCCCTGCGAACCTCAAAAACGTACAGGAAACCCTGTCCAGCGCTTTGCTCCCAGAGGAGATAATTTTGAAAAACCACCCTATGTTAAAAGTGTCCATAATCCATGCCAGCTGCCCTGTCTATAGAACCTGGCCGTTCGTGGCCATTCGGGGCATGAGTGGAAGGGTTTAACCTGCCTGGGTTCTTGAGCATGGTTTCATCATGCCTCAGTTTACAATGGCACTCTGCCACTTTGTCAGGCTTTAAAGAAGCCTGACTCCTGCAGAGCAAAAGATCTGATTATTTCCTTACATGTTTTGTACGTAAGAATGCGGATGGTGCTCTGAGCCTCCTATGGTGGTTATTAAGCATGGTATACATACCATAGCATGTAACTGTGCCTACAAATGGAACATTTTGTTCATTTATTAGGGAGTTGTGAAAATGGCTAAATCAAATTGCCATTACTGACACAGACCAGCTGCCGCTGTCCGGACATTTCGTCGAAAGACATTTCGTCGAAAGACATTTGGTCGACGTAATTTGGTCGAAAGCCAAATGGTCGATTTTTTAATTTATTTATATATATATATATATATTTTAGGTTGTAGTTTAGGGAAAAAAAGGGGTTTTTAGAAAAAAAGGGGGTTGGGGGGACCCCCCCCCAAAAAAAATGTGAAAATAAAAAACAAAAGCAATTCGACCATTTGGTTTTCGACCAAATGGTTTCGACCAATTGTCCTGTCGACAAATTTTTTTCGACGAAATGTCTGGCAACCCAGCTGCCGACTGTTGCTATTGACAGGAGTTCCAGGTGTATAAACTGAGGAGATCACCAGTTCAATTACCTGTGAACGCATTTTGAAGCTCATTCACAACCAGTTCATGCCCGTTCTCTCCATTTTGGCTTTCTGGCTGGCCGAGGGGCCCTTCAGTAATGTTCTTTGCTAACCATTACACCATGGGCCCCTTGCTGGTGCAACCTGACAGAGTTGAAACAGAAATGAGAATCGAGATCTCATGCATCATTTTAACAAACTCATATTCCTAGCCCACGGATATTATGCAAATGTGGAACTGTTTAGTTGGTTGTTGCGCAATAGCAAACTCTTTGCTTTACAGCTCATTTGGATAGGATTCTTCCTCTGGAGGCATAAAATAAAAGAATATTGCATACATTCTCTAAAAGGCTCCTTTTTTGCTGCAATGACGTTCATCATGTCACTAAGTATGTAGGTTCCATGGTGTAATGGTTAGCACTCTGGACTCTGAATCCAGCGATCCGAGTTCAAATCTCGGTGGGACCTTGGGAATTACTGTGTTTGTTTTCCTCTCAGTGTCTTGTTTTAATAGCAATGACGCTGCTGTGTCTCCCACTTTCATAGCATTATTCCCTGGGTGCATTTGAAGAAAGAAAGATTTTCCATGGATGACGCTCTTTAGCCACAATGAAACCCACCACTTTCTGTGGTGTGAAAGACCCACGGTGTAATGGTAGCACCCTGGAGGTTGAATCCAATAATTTGCATTCAAATCTCTGTAAGAGTTTACCATCAGTCGAACCTTTCCCTTATCGTTTATTGTGGATGTCTTCTTTGAAGAAAGGTATGATCCAACTAAAATAAGTACATTCACGAATGGGCCCTTGGTCGGTACAAACAGTATTTATACACCTCAGGCCTTTTGTGAATTAAGAAAAGTGTGTTCTTCGTTCTATTTTTCATCTCAAACTGATACCTTCATTTTACAAACATGTAAAGACTGTTAAGACGCTTGATTAATATCATTGATTCTGAATGTGGTCGCTTTTCATAGGATTAACCCTTTAACAATTTTGAAAGAGAATGGCGATACAATAGAGCTGCTTTTCCCAAAATGGTATTATTAATGTTGTTGCTGCATCTTCAAGTAAAAAGAGAATCCATTGGGTCACAGATTGAGCATGTTTCTTAACATTGAGTTAAGTTTGAAAATTTCAAATCTTTTATGTATGTTTCCGATGCAGATCTGCCCATCGACTCAGAATGACCTCACTGTTCATACATTTAAAAAAAATGCATAAAGGTTAAGTTGCTAGGCACAAAAGTGGATTTTTATGAAAAGTTATGCCAGAGAGTGAGAGCGAAAATGAATACCCTACACCACTAACCTTATGAATATTACTATCTTTGGCCTATAATTTAAGACAACAAGGAGACAAAGTGTGTTAGAGCAAGAGAGAGGTTCCACCGAGACTTGAACTCGGATCGCTGGATTCAAAGTCCAAAGTGCTAACCATTACACCATGGAACCCTCGTTGAGCAGAGCTTCATAAGGGCAATGAGAATATAGGGCACAGTCAAGATTTTTACTGACCTATAGTAACCGTTTACTGATATTATATCGAAGCAGCACTGTTGCTGTTGGATGCTGTGCAATCGCAAAGTATTGGCTTCATGTCTCATTTGGATCAAATTCTTCCTCTGGAGTCTAATGATATAGGAATATTACATATTTTCTCTGATGTGCTCTGTTTTTCCAGAATGAAGTGCATCATGCTACTGAATATGTGGGTTCCATGGAGTAATGGTTAGCACTCTGGACTCTGAATACAGCGATCCGAGTTCAAGTCTCGGTGGGACCTTGGGGCTGCTTCTCTTTTAGAGTTGCCTTTCATTTGCAGATAGATATAACAGCAATAGCTTTGCTTTACAGCCCACTTTGATGGCAGTCTTCTTTGACCAAATAATATTAATAGTTTCTGGGGATGACTCTCTTTTGCCACAAAGAAACTGCCCACTCTCATATCTCGAAAGCTCCAAGGTATAATGGCTATTAAACTGGCTTTTGATCTTAGCGATTTGCATTGAAAGCCCAGGAGGCCCCTAAAATCAGTTGAATTGTTTCCTGATAATTTTGAGTTTATTTCTTCTTTCAAGAAAGGTGTGATCCAAATAAAGTAAGTACATTTAAACAAGGGCACTTGATCAGTAAATGCACTACTTTCTAGAACTCATAACTCTTGTAAGTTATAAAAAGTTTGCTCTCTATACAGTTTGTCAACTCAAAGAATTACATTTTTTACACATTTAATAAGACCATCAAATTGCTTGAAACATAGGAATGATTGTGAAAGTGAATATGATTCACCAAAATAATTGTATAACATTTTTTAATGTTAATAAAATAGGGCTTTTTCCAATCTTTTCACATCAATGTTGTTTCTGCATGTTCCAGTGAGCAGAGAATCTACTGCACATAGTGTGTACATTTTTCTTTTCATAGAGTTAAGGTTGAACATTATTTATCTGTGGAAAATGTTTCTGAGAGATATCTGGGTGCCCACTCTGATTGACCTTAGGGATTGTACATTAACGATATGTAGTTGCATCACTGTATTGGTATCAGGCACCAAAGTGCATTTAAATGTAATGTCGTGCAGAGAGAGAGAGAGTGTGAAAACGGCTACCTGAGTCGACTGAACTTCTGAATATTAACTCTGTTGAATTGTAATTTGAGAAATTAGAAAATGGAGTGTAAGAGCAAGATAACGGTTCCACCGAGACTTGAACTCGGATCGTTGGATTCAAAGTCCAAAGTGCTAACCATTACACCATGGAACCCTTGCAAGATGCACCTGAGAGCGTTGAATCAGAAATGGCAATATAGAGCACATTTACAATTTTTACAGATTCATAGTCCCAATTGACTGATATCATACAAACACAGCGATGTTTTCGATTGACGTTGTGCTATAGCAATCTCTGTGCTTTATAGAGCATGTAGATCAAATTCTTCCTCTTGAGGCATATGATTAAGCAATATTAAATATTGTTTCTGACTGCCTCTGTTTTGGCATAATGAAGTTCAGCATTTGCGGAAGTATTTAGGTTCCATGGTCTAATGGTTAGTAGGCTGGACTCTGAATTTAGTAATCTGACATGTTATAGCTATATTTTGTTTTCCTTTGGGTGTATTGTCATTTTATGCACATAGATTTCCTAGCAGTGGCTGTGATGAATAGTTCAATTTGATAGCAGCTTCCTTTTGAGAATTTGAAAAAAAAAGAATTAAATAGTCTCTCTGGATGACTCTGCTTTGATTTCTATGTGCACATCCCTTTTGCGTTTCAGAGGGATTGACCAACATACACAACAGTGCTTGGAAGACCTCTTCCTCCCTCATGGCATGTAAAGCTAACCTCTCTCCTACCTTGTGTTTTTTTACTTTTTAACTTCCCCTTCCGAGTCAAGATCATGTAACTGAATTTACATTTTTAGATTTTAACTGCAGTAGTTGCTTGTTTTTCATTTTTATTTTTTGTGTACGCATACATCCCTTTTTGTGGGGAGGGGGGAGTGATGTCTGTTTACTTATATTAGCTAATATAGGTCATTTTATGTCCGCTTACAATATGTGTCAGGATTTTTTATGTCGTTTCCAATCAATGTCTAATATCAAGTGGTTTGCAGCAGTCATACAAAGGCACGTAACACCCCCAAAACACCTACATAAGTTAGAAATACTCCGGAAGAGTACTCAGTTTATGAAAAGGCGGTGAATCCCAAATAGAACTGTAAATGTAAGCTAGCAAGCAGACCGTGCACCCCTGTTTGGAACTATGACCTGTGTGTTGCCCTCTATTAACAGAACAATGTAACTGCAGCCCATGTCACATAAAATAGAAAGTAGAGATTATGCAAATTAACTCCCAGAAGAGCCTGGTGTCACCCCAAAAGGTGTTATGCTTTTCACACCAAGAAACATCCACACATAGATCCCTGCGAACCTCAAAAACGTACAGGAAACCCTGTCCAGCGCTTTGCTCCCAGAGGAGATAAGGTTGAAAAACCACCCTATGTTAAAAGTGTCCATAATCCATGCCAGCTGCCCTGTCTATAGAACCTGGCCGTTCAGGGCCTAGGGGCATGAGTGGAAGGGTTTAACCTGCCTGGGTTCTTGAGCATGGTTTCATCATGCCTCAGTTTACAATGGCACTCTGCCACTTTGTCAGGCTTTAAAGAAGCCTGACTCCTGCAGAGCAAAAGATCTGATTATTTCCTTACATGTTTTGTACGTAAGAATGCGGATGGTGCTCTGAGCCTCCTATGGTGGTTATTAAGCATGGTATACATACCATAGCATGTAACTGTGCCTACAAATGGAACATTTTGTTCATTTATTAGGGAGTTGTGAAAATGGCTAAATCAAATTGCCATTACTGACACAGACCAGCTGCCGCTGTCCGGACATTTCGTCGAAAGACATTTCGTCGAAAGACATTTGGTCGACGTAATTTGGTCGAAAGCCAAATGGTCGATTTTTTAATTTATTTATATATATATTTTTTAGGTTGTAGTTTAGGGAAAAAAGGGGGTTGGGGGGACCCCCCCAAACCCCCCCCAAAAAAAATGTGAAAATAAAAAACAAAAGCAATTCGACCATTTGGTTTTCGACCAAATGGTTTCTACCAATTGTCCTGTCGACAAATTTTTTTCGACGAAATGTCTGGCAACCCAGCTGCCGACTGTTGCTATTGACAGGAGTTCCAGGTGTATAAACTGAGGAGATCACCAGTTCAATTACCTGTGAACACATTTTGAAGCTCATTCACAACCAGTTCATGCCCGTTCTCTCCATTTTGGCTTTCTGGCTGGCCGAGGGGCCCTTCAGTAATGTTCTTTGCTAACCATTAAACCATGGGCCCCTTGCTGGTGCAACCTGACAGAGTTGTAAAGAAATGAGAATCGAGATCTCATGCATCATTTTAACAAACTCATATTCCTAGCCCACAGATATTATGCAAATGTGGAACTGTTTAGTTGGTTGTTGCGCAATAGCAAACTCTTTGCTTTACAGCTCATTTGGATAGGATTCTTCCTCTGGAGGCATAAGATAAAAGAATATTGCATACATTCTCTAAAAGGCTCTTTTTTTGCTGCAATGACGTTCATCATGTCACTAAGTATGTAGGTTCCGTGGTGTAATGGTTAGCACTCTGGACTCTGAATCCAGCGATCCGAGTTCTAATCTCGGTGGGACCTTGGGAATTACTGTGTTTGTTTTCCTCTCAGTGGCTTGTTTTAATAGCAATGACGCTGCTGTGTCGCCCACTTTCATAGCATTATTCCCTGGGTGCATTTGAAAAAAGAAAGATTTTCCATGGATGACGCTCTTTAGCCACAATGAAACCCACCACTTTCTGTGGTGTGAAAGACCCATGGTGTAATGGTAGCACCCTGGAGGTTGAATCCAAAAATTTGCATTCAAATCTCTGTAAGAGTTTACCATCAGTCGAACCTTTCCCTTATCGTTTATTGTGGATGTCTTCTTTGAAGAAAGGTATGATCCAACTAAAGTAAGTACATTCACGAATGGGCCCTTGGTCGGTACAAACAGTATTTATACAAATCAGGCCTTTTGTGAATTAAGAACAGTGTGTTCTTCGTTCTATTTTTCATCTCAAACTGATACCTTCATTTTACAAACATGTAAAGACTGTTAAGACGCTTGATTAATATCATTGATTCTGAATGTGGTCGCTTTTCATAGGATTAACCCTTTAACAATTTTGAAAGAGAATGGCGATACAATAGAGCTGCTTTTCCCAAAATGGTATTATTAATGTTGTTGCTGCATCTTCAAGTAAAAAGAGAATCCATTGGGTCACAGATTGAGCATGTTTCTTAACATTGAGTTAAGTTTGAAAATTTCAAATCTTTTATGTATGTTTCCGATGCAGATCTGCCCATCGACTCAGAATGACCTCACTGTTCATACATTTAAAAAAAATGCATAAAGGTTAAGGTGCTAGGCACAAAAGTGGATTTTTATGAAAAGTTATGCCAGAGAGTGAGAGCGAAAATGAATACCCTACACCACTAACCTTATGAATATTACTATCTTTGGCCTATAATTTAAGACAACAAGGAGACAAAGTGTGTTAGAGCCAGAGAGAGGTTCCACCGAGACTTGAACTCGGATCTCTGGATTCAAAATCCAAAGTGCTAACCATTACACCATGGAACCCTTGCTGAGTAGAGCTTCATAAGGGCAATGAGAATATAGGGCACAGTCAAGATTTTTACTGACCTATAGTAACCGTTTACTGATATTATATCGAAGCAGCACTGTTGCTGTTGGATGCTGTGCAATCGCAAAGTATTGGCTTCATGTCTCATTTGGATCAAATTCTTCCTCTGGAGTCTAATGATATAGGAATATTACATATTTTCTCTGATGTGCTCTGTTTTTCCAGAATGAAGTGCATCATGTTACTGAATATGTGGGTTCCATGGTGTAATGGTTAGCACTCTGGACTCTGAATCCAGCGATCCGAGTTCAAGTCTCGGTGGGACCTTGGGGCTGCTTCTCTTTTAGAGTTGCCTTTCATTTGCAGATAGATATAACAGCAATAGCTTTGCTTTACAGCCCACTTTGATGGCAGTCTTCTTTGACCAAAGAATATTAATAGTTTCTGGGGATGACTCTCTTTTGCCACAAAGAAACTGCCCACTCTCATATCTCCAAAGCTCCAAGGTATAATGGCTATTAAACTGGCTTTTGATCTCAGCGATTTGCATTGAAAGCCCAGGAGGCCCCTAAAATCAGTTGAATTGTTTCCTGATAATTTAGAGTTTATTTCTTCTTTCGAGAAAGGTGTGATCCAAATAAAGTAAGTACCTTTTAACAAGGGCACTTGATCAGTAAATGCACTACTTTCTAGAACTCATAACTCTTGTAAGTTATAAAAAGTTTGCTCTCCATACAGTTTGTCAACTCAAAGAATTACATTTTTTACACATTTAATAAGACCATCAAATTGCTTGAAACATAGGAATGATTGTGAAAGTGAATATGATTCACCAAAATAATTGTATAACATTTTTTAATGTTAATAAAATAGGGCTTTTTCCAATCTTTTCACATCAATGTTGTTTCTGCATGTTCCAGTGAGCAGAGAATCTACTGCACATAGTGTGTACATTTTTCTTTTCATAGAGTTAAGGTTGGACATTATTCATCTGTGGAAAATGTTTCTGAGAGATATCTGGGTGCCCACTCTGATTGACCTTAGGGATTGTACATTAACGATATGTAGTTGCATCACTGTATTGGTATCAGGCACCAAAGTGCATTTAAATGTAATGTCGTGCAGAGAGAGAGAGAGTGTGAAAACGGCTACCTGAGTCGACTGAACTTCTGAATATTAACTCTGTTGAATTGTAATTTGAGAAATTAGAAAATGGAGTGTAAGAGCAAGATAACGGTTCCACCGAGACTTGAAAATCGTTGGATTCAAAGTCCAAAGTGCTAACCATTACACCATGGAACCCTTGCAAGATGCACCTGAGAGCGTTGAATCAGAAATGGCAATATAGAGCACATTTACAATTTTTACAGATTCATAGTCCCAATTGACTGATATCATACAAACACAGCGATGTTGTCGATTGACGTTGTGCTATAGCAATCTCTGTGCTTTATAGAGCATGTAGATCAAATTCTTCCTCTTGAGGCATATGATTAAGCAATATTAAATATTGTTTCTGACTGCCTCTGTTTTGGCATAATGAAGTTCAGCATTTGCGGAAGTATTTAGGTTCCATGGTCTAATGGTTAGTAGGCTGGACTCTGAATTTAGTAATCTGACATGTTATAGCTATATTTTGTTTTCCTTTGGGTGTATTGTCATTTTATGCACATAGATTTCCTAGCAGTGGCTGTGATGAATAGTTCAATTTGATAGCAGCTTCCTTTTGAGAATTTGAAAAAAAAAGAATTAAATAGTCTCTCTGGATGACTCTGCTTTGATTTCTATGTGCACATCCCTTTTGCGTTTCAGAGGGATTGACCAACATACACAACAGTGCTTGGAAGACCTCTTCCTCCCTCATGGCATGTAAAGCTAACCTCTCTCCTACCATGTGTTTTTTTACTTTTTAACTTCCCCTTCCGAGTCATGATCATGTAACTGAATTTACATTTTTAGATTTTAACTGCAGTAGTTGCTTGTTTTTCATTTTTATTTTTTGTGTACGCATACATCCCTTTTTGTGGGGAGGGGGGAGTGATGTCTGTTTACTTATATTAGCTAATATAGGTCATTTTATGTCCGCTTACAATATGTGTCAGGATTTTTTATGTCGTTTCCAATCAATGTCTAATATCAAGTGGTTTGCAGCAGTCATACAAAGGCACGTAACACCCCCAAAACACCTACATAAGTTAGAAATACTCCGGAAGTGTACTCAGTTAATGAAAAGGCGGTGAATCCCAAATAGAACTGTAAATGTAAGCTAGCAAGCAGACCGTGCACCCCTGTTTGGAACTATGACCTGTGTGTTGCCCTCTATTAACAGAACAATGTAACTGCAGCCCATGTCACATAAAATAGAAAGTAGAGATTATGCAAATTAACTCCCAGAAGAGCCTGGTGTCACCCCAAAAGGTGTCATGCTTTTCACACCAAGAAACATCCACACATAGATCCCTGCGAACCTCAAAAACGTACAGGAAACCCTGTCCAGCGCTTTGCTCCCAGAGGAGATAAGGTTGAAAAACCACCCTATGTTAAAAGTGTCCATAATCCATGCCAGCTGCCCTGTCTATAGAACCTGGCCGTTCGTGGCCCTTTGGGGGCATAGGGGCATGAGTGGAAGGGTTTAACCTGCCTGGGTTCTTGGGCATGGTTTCATCATGCCTCAGTTTACAATGGCACTCTGCCACTTTGTCAGGCTTTAAAGAAGCCTGACTCCTGCAGAGCAAAAGATCTGATTATTTCCTTGCATGTTTTGTACGTAAGAATGCGGATGGTGCTCTGAGCCTCCTATGGTGGTTATTAAGCATGGTATACATACCATAGCATGTAACTGTGCCTACAAATGGAACATTTTGTTCATTTATTAGGGAGTTGTGAAAATGGCTAAAACAAATTGCCATTACTGACACAGACCAGCTGCCGCTGTCCGGACATTTCGTCGAAAGACATTTCGTCGAAAGACATTTGGTCGACGTAATTTGGTCGAAAGCCAAATGGTCGATTTTTTAATTTATTTATATATATATTTTTTAGGTTGTAGTTTAGGGAAAAAAAGGGGTTTTTAGAAAAAAAAAGGGGGTTGGGGGGACCCCCCCAAACCCTCCCCCCCAAAAAAAATGTGAAAATAAAAAACAAAAGCAATTCGACCATTTGGTTTTCGACCAAATGGTTTCGACCAATTGTCCTGTCGACAAATTTTTTTCGACGAAATGTCTGGCAACCCAGCTGCCGACTGTTGCTATTGACAGGAGTTCCAGGTGTATAAACTGAGGAGATCACCAGTTCAATTACCTGTGAACGCATTTTGAAGCTCATTCACAACCAGTTCATGCCTGTTCTCTCCATTTTGGCTTTCTGGCTGGCCGAGGGGCCCTTCAGTAATGTTCTTTGCTAACCATTACACCATGGGCCCCTTGCTGGTGCAACCTGACAGAGTTGAAACAGAAATGAGAATCGAGATCTCATGCATCATTTTAACAAACTCATATTCCTAGCCCACGGATATTATGCAAATGTGGAACTGTTTAGTTGGTTGTTGCGCAATAGCAAACTCTTTGCTTTACAGCTCATTTGGATAGGATTCTTCCTCTGGAGGCATAAGATAAAAGAATATTGCATACATTCTCTAAAAGGCTCTTTTTTGCTGCAATGACGTTCATCATGTCACTAAGTATGTAGGTTCCATGGTGTAATGGTTAGCACTCTGGACTCTGAATTCAACAATCCGAGTTCAAATCTCGGTGGGACCTTGGGAATTACTGTGTTTGTTTTCCTCTCAGTGTCTTGTTTTAATAGCAATGCCGCTGCTGTGTCGCCCACTTTCATAGCATTATTCCCTGGGTGCATTTGAAGAAAGAAAGATTTTCCATGGATGACGCTCTTTAGCCACAATGAAACCCACCACTTTCTGTGGTGTGAAAGACCCATGGTGTAATGGTAGCACCCTGGAGGTTGAATCCAATAATTTGCATTCAAATCTCTGTAAGAGTTTACCATCAGTCGAACCTTTCCCTTATCGTTTATTGTGGATGTCTTCTTTGAAGAAAGGTATGATCCAACTAAAGTAAGTACATTCACGAATGGGCCCTTGGTCGGTACAAACAGTATTTATACACCTCAGGCCTTTTGTGAATTAAGAAAAGTGTGTTCTTCGTTCTATTTTTCATCTCAAACTGATACCTTCATTTTACAAACATGTAAAGACTGTTAAGACGCCTGATTAATATCATTGATTCTGAATGTGGTCGCTTTTCATAGGATTAACCCTTTAACAATTTTGAAAGAGAATGGCGATACAATAGAGCTGCTTTTCCCAAAATGGTATTATTAATGTTGTTGCTGCATCTTCAAGTAAAAAGAGAATCCATTGGGTCACAGATTGAGCATGTTTCTTAACATTGAGTTAAGTTTGAAAATTTCAAATCTTTTATGTATGTTTCCGATGCAGATCTGCCCATCGACTCAGAATGACCTCACTGTTCATACATTTAAAAAAAATGCATAAAGGTTAAGTTGCTAGGCACAAAAGTCGATTTTTATGAAAAGTTATGCCAGAGAGTGAGAGCGAAAATGAATACCCTACACCACTAACCTTATGAATATTACTATCTTTGGCCTATAATTTAAGACAACAAGGAGACAAAGTGTGTTAGAGCAAGAGAGAGGTTCCACCGAGACTTGAACTCGGATCGCTGGATTCAAAGTACAAAGTGCTAACCATTACACCATGGAACCCTCGTTGAGCAGAGCTTCATAAGGGCAATGAGAATATAGGGCACAGTCAAGATTTTTACTGACCTATAGTAACCGTTTACTGATATTATATCGAAGCAGCACTGTTGCTGTTGGATGCTGTGCAATCGCAAAGTATTGGCTTCATGTCTCATTTGGATCAAATTCTTCCTCTGGAGTCTAATGATATAGGAATATTACATATTTTCTCTGATGTGCTCTGTTTTTCCAGAATGAAGTGCATCATGCTACTGAATATGTGGGTTCCATGGAGTAATGGTTAGCACTCTGGACTCTGAATCCAGCGATCCGAGTTCAAGTCTCGGTGGGACCTTGGGGCTGCTTCTCTTTTAGTGTTGCCTTTCATTTGCAGATAGATATAACAGCAATAGCTTTGCTTTACAGCCCACTTTGATGGCAGTCTTCTTTGACCAAAGAATATTAATAGTTTCTGGGGATGACTCTCTTTTGCCACAAAGAAACTGCCCACTCTCATATCTCCAAAGCTCCAAGGTATAATGCCTATTAAACTGGCTTTTGATCTCAGCGATTTGCATTGAAAGCCCAGGAGGCCCCTAAAATCAGTTGAATTGTTACCTGATAATTTAGAGTTTATTTCTTCTTTCGAGAAAGGTGTGATCCAAATAAAGTAAGTACATTTAAACAAGGGCACTTGATCAGTAAATGCACTACTTTCTAGAACTCATAACTCTTGTAAGTTATAAAAAGTTTGCTCTCCATACAGTTTGTCAACTCAAAGAATTACATTTTTTACACATTTAATAAGACCATCAAATTGCTTGAAACATAGGAATGATTGTGAAAGTGAATATGATTCACCAAAATAATTGTATAACATTTTTAATGTTAATAAAATAGGGCTTTTTCCAATCTTTTCACATCAATGTTGTTTCTGCATGTTCCAGTGAGCAGAGAATCTACTGCACATAGTGTGTACATTTTTCTTTTCATAGAGTTAAGGTTGAACATTATTTATCTGTGGAAAATGTTTCTGAGAGATATCTGGGTGCCCACTCTGATTGACCTTAGGGATTGTACATTAACGATATGTAGTTGCATCACTGTATTGGTATCAGGCACCAAAGTGCATTTAAATGTAATGTCGTGCAGAGAGAGAGAGTGTGAAAACGGCTACCTGAGTCGACTGAATTTCTGAATATTAACTCTGTTGAATTGTAATTTGAGAAATTAGAAAATGGAGTGTAAGAGCAAGATAACGGTTCCACCGAGACTTGAACTCGGATGGTTGGATTCAAAGTCCAAAGTGCTAACCATTACACCATGGAACCCTTGCAAGATGCACCTGAGAGCGTTGAATCAGAAATGGCAATATAGAGCACATTTACAATTTTTACAGATTCATAGTCCCAATTGACTGATATCATACAAACACAGCGATGTTGTTGATTGACGTTGTGCTATAGCAATCTCTGTGCTTTATAGAGCATGTAGATCAAATTCTTCCTCTTGAGGCATATGATTAAGCAATATAAAATATTGTTTCTGACTGCCTCTGTTTTGGCATAATGAAGTTCAGCATTTGCGGAAGTATTTAGGTTCCATGGTCTAATGGTTAGTAGGCTGGACTCTGAATTTAGTAATCTGACATGTTATAGCTATATTTTGTTTTCCTTTGGGTGTATTGTCATTTTATGCACATAGATTTCCTAGCAGTGGCTGTGATGAATAGTTCAATTTGATAGCAGCTTCCTTTTGAGAATTTGAAAAAAAAGAATTAAATAGTCTCTCTGGATGACTCTGCTTTGATTTCTATGTGCACATCCCTTTTGCGTTTCAGAGGGATTGACCAACATACACAACAGTGCTTGGAAGACCTCTTCCTCCCTCATGGCACGTAAAGCTAACCTCTCTCCTACCTTGTGTTTTTTAACTTTTTAACTTCCCATTCTGAGTCATGATCATGTAACTGAATTTACATTTTTAGATTTTAACTGCAGTAGTTGCTTGTTTTTCATTTTTATTTTTTGTGTACGCATACATCCCTTTTTGTGGGGAGGCGGGAGTGATGTCTGTTTACTTATAATAGCTAATATAGGTCATTTTATGTCCGCTTACAATATGTGTCAGGATTTTTTATGTCGTTTCCAATCAATGTCTAATATCAAGTGGTTTGCAGCAGTCATACAAAGGCACGTAACACCCCCAAAACACCTACATAATTTAGAAATACTCCGGAAGAGTACTCAGTTTATGAAAAGGCGGTGAATCCCAAATAGAACTGTAAATGTAAGCTAGCAAGCAGACCGTGCACCCCTGTTTGGAACTATGACCTGTGTGTTGCCCTCTATTAACAGAACAATGTAACTGCAGCCCATGTCACATAAAATAGAAAGTAGAGATTATGCAAATTAACTCCCAGAAGAGCCTGGTGTCACCCCAAAAGGTGTCATGCTTTTCACACCAAGAAACATCCACACATAGATCCCTGCGAACCTCAAAAACGTACAGGAAACCCTGTCCAGCGCTTTGCTCCCAGAGGAGATAAGGTTGAAAAACCACCCTATGTTAAAAGTGTCCATAATCCATGCCAGCTGCCCTGTCTATAGAACCTGGCCGTTCGTGGCCCTTCGGGGCATAGGAGCATGAGTGGAAGGGTTTAACCTGCCTGGGTTCTTGGGCATGGTTTCATCATGCCTCAGTTTACAATGGCACTCTGCCACTTTGTCAGGCTTTAAAGAAGCCTGACTCCTGCAGAGCAAAAGATCTGATTATTTCCTTACATGTTTTGTACGTAAGAATGCGGATGGTGCTCTGAGCCTCCTATGGTGGTTATTAAGCATGGTATACATACCATAGCATGTAACTGTGCCTACAAATGGAACATTTTGTTCATTTATTAGGGAGTTGTGAAAATGGCTAAATCAAATTGCCATTACTGACACAGACCAGCTGCCGCTGTCCGGACATTTCGTCGAAAGACATTTCGTCGAAAGACATTTGGTCGACGTAATTTGGTCGAAAGCCAAATGGTCGATTTTTTAATTTATTTATATATATATTTTTTAGGTTGTAGTTTAGGGAAAAAAAGGGGTTTTTAGAAAAAAGGGGGTTGGGGGGACCCCCCCAAGCCCTCCCCCCAAAAAAAAAATGTGAAAATAATAAACAAAAGCAATTCGACCATTTGGTTTTCGACCAAATGGTTTCGACCAATTGTCCTGTCGACAATTTTTTTCCGACGAAATGTCTGGCAACCCAGCTGCCGACTGTTGCTATTGACAGGAGTTCCAGGTGTATAAACTGAGGAGATCACCAGTTCAATTACCTGTGAACGCATTTTGAAGCTCATTCACAACCAGTTCATGCCCGTTCTCTCCATTTTGGCTTTCTGGCTGGCCGAGGGGCCCTTCAGTAATGTTCTTTGCTAACCATTACACCATGGGCCCCTTGCTGGTGCAACCTGACAGAGTTGAAACAGAAATGAGAATCGAGATCTCATGCATCATTTTAACAAACTCATATTCCTAGCCCACGGATATTATGCAAATGTGGAACAGTTTAGTTGGTTGTTGCGCAATAGCAAACTCTTTGCTTTACAGCTCATTTGGATAGGATTCTTCCGCTGGAGGCATAAGATAAAAGAATATTGCATACATTCTCTAAAAGGCTCTTTTTTTGCTGCAATGACGTTCATCATGTCACTAAGTATGTAGGTTCCATGGTGTAATGGTTAGCACTCTGGACTCTGAATTCAGCGATCCGAGTTCAAATCTCGGTGGGACCTTGGGAATTACTGTGTTTGTTTTCCTCTCAGTGTCTTGTTTTAATAGCAATGACGCTGCTGTGTCGCCCACTTTCATAGCATTATTCCCTGGGTGCATTTGAAGAAAGAAAGATTTTCCATGGATGACGCTCTTTAGCCACAATGAAACCCACCACTTTCTGTGGTGTGAAAGACCCATGGTGTAATGGTAGCACCCTGGAGGTTGAATCCAATAATTTGCATTCAAATCTCTGTAAGAGTTTACCATCAGTCTAACCTTTCCCTTATCGTTTATTGTGGATGTCTTCTTTGAAGAAAGGTATGATCCAACTAAAGTAAGTACATTCACGAATGGGCCCTTGGTCGGTACAAACAGTATTTATACACCTCAGGCCTTTTGTGAATTATGAAAAGTGTGTTCTTCGTTCTATTTTTCATCTCAAACTGATACCTTCATTTTACAAACATGTAAAGACTGTTAAGACGCTTGATTAATATCATTGATTCTGAATGTGGTCGCTTTTCATAGGATTAACCCTTTAACAATTTTGAAAGAGAATGGCGATACAATAGAGCTGCTTTTCCCAAAATGGTATTATTAATGTTGTTGCTGCATCTTCAAGTAAAAAGAGAATCCATTGGGTCACAGATTGAGCATGTTTCTTAACATTGAGTTAAGTTTGAAAATTTCAAATCTTTTATGTATGTTTCCGATGCAGATCTGCCCATCGACTCAGAATGACCTCACTGTTCATACATTTAAAAAAAATGCATAAAGGTTAAGTTGCTAGGAACAAAAGTGGATTTTTATGAAAAGTTATGCCAGAGAGTGAGAGCGAAAATGAATACCCTACACCACTAACCTTATGAATATTACTATCTTTGGCCTATAATTTAAGACAACAAGGAGACAAAGTGTGTTAGAGCAAGAGAGAGGTTCCACCGAGACTTGAACTCGGATCGCTGGATTCAAAGTCCAAAGTGCTAACCATTACACCATGGAACCCTCGTTGAGCAGAGCTTCATAAGGGCAATGAGAATATAGGGCACAGTCAAGATTTTTACTGACCTATAGTAACCGTTTACTGATATTATATCGAAGCAGCACTGTTGCTGTTGGATGCTGTGCAATCGCAAAGTATTGGCTTCATGTCTCATTTGGATCAAATTCTTCCTCTGGAGTCTAATGATATAGGAATATTACATATTTTCTCTGATGTGCTCTGTTTTTCCAGAATGAAGTGCATCATGCTACTGAATATGTGGGTTCCATGGAGTAATGGTTAGCACTCTGGACTCTGAACCCAGCGATCCGAGTTCAAGTCTCGGTGGGACCTTGGGGCTGCTTCTCTTTTAGTGTTGCCTTTCATTTGCAGATAGATATAACAGCAATAGCTTTGCTTTACAGCCCACTTTGATGGCAGTCTTCTTTGACAAAAGAATATTAATAGTTTCTGGGGATGACTCTCTTTTGCCACGAAGAAACTGCCCACTCTCATATCTCCAAAGCTCCAAGGTATAATGGCTATTAAACTGGCTTTTGATCTCAGCGATTTGCATTGAAAGCCCAGGAGGCCCCTAAAATCAGTTGAATTGTTTCCTGATAATTTAGAGTTTATTTCTTCTTTCGAGAAAGGTGTGATCCAAATAAAGTAAGTACATTTAAACAAGGGCACTTGATCAGTAAATGCACTACTTTCTAGAACTCATAACTCTTGTAAGTTATAAAAAGTTTGCTCTCCATACAGTTTGTCAACTCAAAGAATTACATTTTTTACACATTTAATAAGACCATCAAATTGCTTGAAACATAGGAATGATTGTGAAAGTGAATATGATTCACCAAAATAATTGTATAACATTTTTTAATGTTAATAAAATAGGGCTTTTTCCAATCTTTTCACATCAATGTTGTTTCTGCATGTTCCAGTGAGCAGAGAATCTACTGCACATAGTGTGTACATTTTTCTTTTCATAGAGTTAAGGTTGAACATTATTTATCTGTGGAAAATGTTTCTGAGAGATATCTGGGTGCCCACTCTGATTGACCTTAGGATTGTACATTAACGATATGTAGTTGCATCACTGTATTGGTATCAGGCACCAAAGTGCATTTAAATGTAATGTCGTGCAGAGAGAGAGAGTGTGAAAACGGCTACCTGAGTCGACTGAACTTCTGAATATTAACTCTGTTGAATTGTAATTTGAGAAATTAGAAAATGGAGTGTAAGAGCAAGATAACGGTTCCACCGAGACTTGAACTCGGAGGGTTGGATTCAAAGTCCAAAGTGCTAACCATTACACCATGGAACCCTTGCAAGATGCACCTGAGAGCGTTGAATCAGAAATGGCAATATAGAGCACATTTACAATTTTTACAGATTCATAGTCCCAATTGACTGATATCATACAAACACAGCGATGTTGTTGATTGACGTTGTGCTATAGCAATCTCTGTGCTTTATAGAGCATGTAGATCAAATTCTTCCTCTTGAGGCATATGATTAAGCAATATAAAATATTGTTTCTGACTGCCTCTGTTTTGGCATAATGAAGTTCAGCATTTGCAGAAGTATTTAGGTTCCATGGTCTAATGGTTAGTAGGCTGGACTCTGAATTTAGTAATCTGACATGTTATAGCTATATTTTGTTTTCCTTTGGGTGTATTGTCATTTTATGCACATAGATTTCCTAGCAGTGGCTGTGATGAATAGTTCAATTTGATAGCAGCTTCCTTTTGAGAATTTGAAAAAAAAGAATTAAATAGTCTCTCTGGATGACTCTGCTTTGATTTCTATGTGCACATCCCTTTTGCGTTTCAGAGGGATTGACCAACATACACAACAGTGCTTGGAAGACCTCTTCCTACCTCATGGCACGTAAAGCTAACCTCTCTCCTACCTTGTGTTTTTTAACTTTTTAACTTCCCATTCTGAGTCATGATCATGTAACTGAATTTACATTTTTAGATTTTAACTGCAGTTGTTGCTTGTTTTTCATTTTTAATTTTTTTGTACGCATACATCCCTTTTTGTGGGGAGGGGGGAGTGATGTCTGTTTACTTATATTAGCTAATATAGGTCATTTTATGTCCGCTTACAATATGTGTCAGGATTTTTTATGTCGTTTCCAATCAATGTCTAATATCAAGTGGTTTGCAGCAGTCATACAAAGGCACGTAACACCCCCAAAACACCTACATAATTTAGAAATACTCCGGAAGAGTACTCAGTTTATGAAAAGGCGGTGAATCCCAAATAGAACTGTAAATTTAAGCTAGCAAGCAGACCGTGCACCCCTGTTTGGAACTATGACCTGTGTGTTGCCCTCTATTAACAGAACAATGTAACTGCAGCCCATGTCACATAAAATAGAAAGTAGAGATTATGCAAATTAACTCCCAGAAGAGCCTGGTGTCACCCCAAAAGGTGTCATGCTTTTCACACCAAGAAACATCCACACATAGATCCCTGCGAACCTCAAAAACGTACAGGAAACCCTGTCCAGCGCTTTGCTCCCAGAGGAGATAAGGTTGAAAAACCACCCTATGTTAAAAGTGTCCATAATCCATGCCAGCTGCCCTGTCTATAGAACCTGGCCGTTCGTGGCCCTTCGGGGCATAGGGGCATGAGTGGAAGGGTTTAACCTGCCTGGGTTCTTGGGCATGGTTTCATCATGCCTCAGTTTACAATGGCACTCTGCCACTTTGTCAGGCTTTAAAGAAGCCTGACTCCTGCAGAGCAAAAGATCTGATTATTTCCTTACATGTTTTGTACGTAAGAATGCGGATGGTGCTCTGAGCCTCCTATGGTGGTTATTAAGCATGGTATACATACCATAGCATGTAACTGTGCCTACAAATGGAACATTTTGTTCATTTATTAGGGAGTTGTGAAAATGGCTAAATCAAATTGCCATTACTGACACAGACCAGCTGCCGCTGTCCGGACATTTCGTCGAAAGACATTTCGTCGAAAGACATTTGGTCGACGTAATTTGGTCGAAAGCCAAATGGTCGATTTTTTAATTTATTTATATATATATATTTTTAGGTTGTAGTTTAGGGAAAAAAAGGGGTTTTTAGAAAAAAGGGGGTTGGGGGGACCCCCCCAAGCCCCCCCCCCCAAAAAAAAATGTGAAAATAATAAACAAAAGCAATTCGACCATTTGGTTTTCGACCAAATGGTTTCGACCAATTGTCCTGTCGACAATTTTTTTCCGACGAAATGTCTGGCAACCCAGCTGCCGACTGTTGCTATTGACAGGAGTTCCAGGTGTATAAACTGAGGAGATCACCAGTTCAATTACCTGTGAACGCATTTTGAAGCTCATTCACAACCAGTTCATGCCCGTTCTCTCCATTTTGGCTTTCTGGCTGGCCGAGGGGCCCTTCAGTAATGTTCTTTGCTAACCATTACACCATGGGCCCCTTGCTGGTGCAACCTGACAGAGTTGAAACAGAAATGAGAATCGAGATCTCATGCATCATTTTAACAAACTCATATTCCTAGCCCACGGATATTATGCAAATGTGGAACAGTTTAGTTGGTTGTTGCGCAATAGCAAACTCTTTGCTTTACAGCTCATTTGGATAGGATTCTTCCTCTGGAGGCATAAGATAAAAGAATATTGCATACATTCTCTAAAAGGCTCTTTTTTTGCTGCAATGACGTTCATCATGTCACTAAGTATGTAGGTTCCATGGTGTAATGGTTAGCACTCTGGACTCTGAATTCAGCGATCCGAATTCAAATCTCGGTGGGACCTTGGGAATTACTGTGTTTGTTTTCCTCTCAGTGTCTTGTTTTAATAGCAATGACGCTGCTGTGTCGCCCACTTTCATAGCATTATTCCCTGGGTGCATTTGAAGAAAGAAAGATTTTCCATGGATGACGCTCTTTAGCCACAATGAAACCCACCACTTTCTGTGGTGTGAAAGACCCATGGTGTAATGGTAGCACCCTGGAGGTTGAATCCAATAATTTGCATTCAAATCTCTGTAAGAGTTTACCATCAGTCTAACCTTTCCCTTATCGTTTATTGTGGATGTCTTCTTTGAAGAAAGGTATGATCCAACTAAAGTAAGTACATTCACGAATGGGCCCTTGGTCGGTACAAACAGTATTTATACACCTCAGGCCTTTTGTGAATTATGAAAAGTGTGTTCTTCGTTCTATTTTTCATCTCAAACTGATACCTTCATTTTACAAACATGTAAAGACTGTTAAGACGCTTGATTAATATCATTGATTCTGAATGTGGTCGCTTTTCATAGGATTAACCCTTTAACAATTTTGAAAGAGAATGGCGATACAATAGAGCTGCTTTTCCCAAAATGGTATTATTAATGTTGTTGCTGCATCTTCAAGTAAAAAGAGAATCCATTGGGTCACAGATTGAGCATGTTTCTTAACATTGAGTTAAGTTTGAAAATTTCAAATCTTTTATGTATGTTTCCGATGCAGATCTGCCCATCGACTCAGAATGACCTCACTGTTCATACATTTAAAAAAAATGCATAAAGGTTAAGTTGCTAGGAACAAAAGTGGATTTTTATGAAAAGTTATGCCAGAGAGTGAGAGCGAAAATGAATACCCTACACCACTAACCTTATGAATATTACTATCTTTGGCCTATAATTTAAGACAACAAGGAGACAAAGTGTGTTAGAGCAAGAGAGAGGTTCCACCGAGACTTGAACTCGGATCGCTGGATTCAAAGTCCAAAGTGCTAACCATTACACCATGGAACCCTCGTTGAGCAGAGCTTCATAAGGGCAATGAGAATATAGGGCACAGTCAAGATTTTTACTGACCTATAGTAACCGTTTACTGATATTATATCGAAGCAGCACTGTTGCTGTTGGATGCTGTGCAATCGCAAAGTATTGGCTTCATGTCTCATTTGGATCAAATTCTTCCTCTGGAGTCTAATGATATAGGAATATTACATATTTTCTCTGATGTGCTCTGTTTTTCCAGAATGAAGTGCATCATGCTACTGAATATGTGGGTTCCATGGAGTAATGGTTAGCACTCTGGACTCTGAATCCAGCGATCCGAGTTCAAGTCTCGGTGGGACCTTGGGGCTGCTTCTCTTTTAGTGTTGCCTTTCATTTGCAGATAGATATAACAGCAATAGCTTTGCTTTACAGCCCACTTTGATGGCAGTCTTCTTTGACCAAAGAATATTAATAGTTTCTGGGGATGACTCTCTTTTGCCACAAAGAAACTGCCCACTCTCATATCTCCAAAGCTCCAAGGTATAATGGCTATTAAACTGGCTTTTGATCTCAGCGATTTGCATTGAAAGCCCAGGAGGCCCCTAAAATCAGTTGAATTGTTTCCTGATAATTTAGAGTTTATTTCTTCTTTCGAGAAAGGTGTGATCCAAATAAAGTAAGTACATTTAAACAAGGGCACTTGATCAGTAAATGCACTACTTTCTAGAACTCATAACTCTTGTAAGTTATAAAAAGTTTGCTCTCCATACAGTTTGTCAACTCAAAGAATTACATTTTTTACACATTTAATAAGACCATCAAATTGCTTGAAACATAGGAATGATTGTGAAAGTGAATATGATTCACCAAAATAATTGTATAACATTTTTTAATGTTAATAAAATAGGGCTTTTTCCAATCTTTTCACATCAATGTTGTTTCTGCATGTTCCAGTGAGCAGAGAATCTACTGCACATAGTGTGTACATTTTTCTTTTCATAGAGTTAAGGTTGAACATTATTTATCTGTGGAAAATGTTTCTGAGAGATATCTGGGTGCCCACTCTGATTGACCTTAGGGATTGTACATTAACGATATGTAGTTGCATCACTGTATTGGTATCAGGCACCAAAGTGCATTTAAATGTAATGTCGTGCAGAGAGAGAGAGTGTGAAAACGGCTACCTGAGTCGACTGAACTTCTGAATATTAACTCTGTTGAATTGTAATTTGAGAAATTAGAAAATGGAGTGTAAGAGCAAGATAACGGTTCCACCGAGACTTGAACTCGGAGGGTTGGATTCAAAGTCCAAAGTGCTAACCATTACACCATGGAACCCTTGCAAGATGCACCTGAGAGCGTTGAATCAGAAATGGCAATATAGAGCACATTTACAATTTTTACAGATTCATAGTCCCAATTGACTGATATCATACAAACACAGCGATGTTGTTGATTGACGTTGTGCTATAGCAATCTCTGTGCTTTATAGAGCATGTAGATCAAATTCTTCCTCTTGAGGCATATGATTAAGCAATATAAAATATTGTTTCTGACTGCCTCTGTTTTGGCATAATGAAGTTCAGCATTTGCGGAAGTATTTAGGTTCCATGGTCTAATGGTTAGTAGGCTGGACTCTGAATTTAGTAATCTGACATGTTATAGCTATATTTTGTTTTCCTTTGGGTGTATTGTCATTTTATGCACATAGATTTCCTAGCAGTGGCTGTGATGAATCGTTCAATTTGATAGCAGCTTCCTTTTGAGAATTTGAAAAAAAAAAGAATTAAATAGTCTCTCTGGATGACTCTGCTTTGATTTCTATGTGCACATCCCTTTTGCGTTTCAGAGGGATTGACCAACATACACAACAGTGCTTGGAAGACCTCTTCCTCCCTCATGGCATGTAAAGCTAACCTCTCTCCTACCATGTGTTTTTTTACTTTTTAACTTCCCCTTCCGAGTCATGATCATGTAACTGAATTTACATTTTTAGATTTTAACTGCAGTAGTTGCTTGTTTTTCATTTTTATTTTTTGTGTACGCATACATCCCTTTCTGTGGGGAGGGGGGAGTGATGTCTGTTTACTTATATTAGCTAATATAGGTCATTTTATGTCCGCTTACAATATGTGTCAGGATTTTTTATGTCGTTTCCAATCAATGTCTAATATCAAGTGGTTTGCAGCAGTCATACAAAGGCACGTAACACCCCCAAAACACCTACATAAGTTAGAAATACTCCGGAAGTGTACTCAGTTTATGAAAAGGCGGTGAATCCCAAATAGAACTGTAAATGTAAGCTAGCAAGCAGACCGTGCACCCCTGTTTGGAACTATGACCTGTGTGTTGCCCTCTATTAACAGAACAATGTAACTGCAGCCCATGTCACATAAAATAGAAAGTAGAGATTATGCAAATTAACTCCCAGAAGAGCCTGGTGTCACCCCAAAAGGTGTCATGCTTTTCACACCAAGAAACATCCACACATAGATCCCTGCGAACCTCAAAAACATACAGGAAACCCTGTCCAGCGCTTTGCTCCCAGAGGAGATAAGGTTGAAAAACCACCCTATGTTAAAAGTGTCCATAATCCATGCCAGCTGCCCTGTCTATAGAACCTGGCCGTTCGTGGCTGTCGGGGCCTAGGGGCATGAGTGGAAGGGTTTAACCTGCCTGGGTTCTTGGGCATGGTTTCATCATGCCTCAGTTTACAATGGCACTCTGCCACTTTGTCAGGCTTTAAAGAAGCCTGACTCCTGCAGAGCAAAAGATCTGATTATTTCCTTACATGTTTTGTACGTAAGAATGCGGATGGTGCTCTGAGCCTCCTATGGTGGTTATTAAGCATGGTATACATACCATAGCATGTAACTGTGCCTACAAATGGAACATTTTGTTCATTTATTAGGGAGTTGTGAAAATGGCTAAATCAAATTGCCATTACTGACACAGACCAGCTGCCGCTGTCCGGACATTTCGTCGAAAGACATATCGTCGAAAGACATTTGGTCGACGTAATTTGGTCGAAAGCCAAATGGTCGATTTTTTAATTTATTTATATATATATTTTTTAGGTTGTAGTTTAGGGGAAAAAAGGGGGTTGGGGGACCCCCCCAAACCCTCCCCCCCAAAAAAAATGTGAAAATAAAAAACAAAAGCAATTCGACCATTTGGTTTTCGACCAAATGGTTTCGACCAATTGTCCTGTCGACAAATTTTTTTCGACGAAATGTCTGGCAACCCAGCTGCCGACTGTTGCTATTGACAGGAGTTCCAGGTGTATAAACTGAGGAGATCACCAGTTCAATTACCTGTGAACGCATTTTGAAGCTCATTCACAACCAGTTCATGCCTGTTCTCTCCATTTTGGCTTTCTGGCTGGCCGAGGGGCCCTTCAGTAATGTTCTTTGCTAACCATTACACCATGGGCCCCTTGCTGGTGCAACCTGACAGAGTTGAAACAGAAATGAGAATCAAGATCTCATGCATCATTTTAACAAACTCATATTCCTAGCCCACGGATATTATGCAAATGTGGAACTGTTTAGTTGGTTGTTGCGCAATAGCAAACTCTTTGCTTTACAGCTCATTTGGATAGGATTCTTCCTCTGGAGGCATAAGATAAAAGAATATTGCATACATTCTCTAAAAGGCTCTTTTTTTGCTGCAATGACGTTCATCATGTAACTAAGTATGTAGGTTCCATGGTGTAATGGTTAGCACTCTGGACTCTGAATCCAGCGATCCGAGTTCAAATCTCGGTGGGACCTTGGGAATTACTGTGTTTGTTTTCCTCTCAGTGTCTTGTTTTAATAGCAATGACGCTGCTGTGTCGCCCACTTTCATAGCATTATTCCCTGGGTGCATTTGAAAAAAGAAAGATTTTCCATGGATGACGCTCTTTAGCCACAATGAAACCCACCACTTTCTGTGGTGTGAAAGACCCATGGTGTAATGGTAGCACCCTGGAGGTTGAATCCAATAATTTGCATTCAAATCTCTGTAAGAGTTTACCATCAGTCGAACCTTTCCCTTATCGTTTATTGTGGATGTCTTCTTTGAAGAAAGGTATGATCCAACTAAAGTAAGTACATTCACGAATGGGCCCTTGGTCGGTACAAACAGTATTTATACACCTCAGGCCTTTTGTGAATTAAGAAAAGTGTGTTCTTCGTTCTATTTTTCATCTCAAACTGATACCTTCATTTTACAAACATGTAAAGACTGTTAAGACGCTTGATTAATATCATTGATTCTGAATGTGGTCGCTTTTCATAGGATTAACCCTTTAACAATTTTGAAAGAGAATGGCGATACAATAGAGCTGCTTTTCCCAAAATGGTATTATTAATGTTGTTGCTGCATCTTCAAGTAAAAAGAGAATCCATTGGGTCACAGATTGAGCATGTTTCTTAACATTGAGTTAAGTTTGAAAATTTCAAATCTTTTATGTATGTTTCCGATGCAGATCTGCCCATCGACTCAGAATGACCTCACTGTTCATACATTTAAAAAAAATGCATAAAGGTTAAGTTGCTAGGCACAAAAGTGGATTTTTATGAAAAGTTATGCCAGAGAGTGAGAGCGAAAATGAATACCCTACACCACTAACCTTATGAATATTACTATCTTTGGCCTATAATTTAAGACAACAAGGAGACAAAGTGTGTTAGAGCAAGAGAGAGGTTCCACCGAGACTTGAACTCGGATCGCTGGATTCAAAGTCCAAAGTGCTAACCATTACACCATGGAACCCTCGTTGAGCAGAGCTTCATAAGGGCAATGAGAATATAGGGCACAGTCAAGATTTTTACTGACCTATAGTAACCGTTTACTGATATTATATCGAAGCAGCACTGTTGCTGTTGGATGCTGTGCAATCGCAAAGTATTGGCTTCATGTCTCATTTGGATCAAATTCTTCCTCTGGAGTCTAATGATATAGGAATATTACATATTTTCTCTGATGTGCTCTGTTTTTCCAGAATGAAGTGCATCATGCTACTGAATATGTGGGTTCCATGGAGTAATGGTTAGCACTCTGGACTCTGAATCCAGCGATCCGAGTTCAAGTCTCGGTGGGACCTTGGGGCTGCTTCTCTTTTAGTGTTGCCTTTCATTTGCAGATAGATATAACAGCAATAGCTTTGCTTTACAGCCCACTTTGATGGCAGTCTTCTTTGACCAAAGAATATTAATAGTTTCTGGGGATGACTCTCTTTTGCCACAAAGAAACTGCCCACTCTCATATCTCCAAAGCTCCAAGGTATAATGGCTATTAAACTGGCTTTTGATCTCAGCGATTTGCATTGAAAGCCCAGGAGGCCCCTAAAATCAGTTGAATTGTTTCCTGATAATTTAGAGTTTATTTCTTCTTTCGAGAAAGGTGTGATCCAAATAAAGTAAGTACATTTAAACAAGGGCACTTGATCAGTAAATGCACTACTTTCTAGAACTCATAACTCTTGTAAGTTATAAAATGTTTGCTCTCCATACAGTTTGTCAACTCAAAGAATTACATTTTTTACACATTTAATAAGACCATCAAATTGCTTGAAACATAGGAATGATTGTGAAAGTGAATATGATTCACCAAAATAATTGTATAACATGTTTAATGTTAATAAAATAGGGCTTTTTCCAATCTTTTCACATCAATGTTGTTTCTGCATGTTCCAGTGAGCAGAGAATCTACTGCACATAGTGTGTACATTTTTCTTTTCATAGAGTTAAGGTTGAACATTATTTATCTGTGGAAAATGTTTCTGAGAGATATCTGGGTGCCCACTCTGATTGACCTTAGGGATTGTACATTAACGATATGTAGTTGCATCACTGTATTGGTATCAGGCACCAAAGTGCATTTAAATGTAATGTCGTGCAGAGAGAGAGAGTGTGAAAACGGCTACCTGAGTCGACTGAATTTCTGAATATTAACTCTGTTGAATTGCAATTTGAGAAATTAGAAAATGGAGTGTAAGAGCAAGATAACGGTTCCACCGAGACTTGAACTCGGTTGGTTGGATTCAAAGTCCAAAGTGCTAACCATTACACCATGGAACCCTTGCAAGATGCACCTGAGAGCGTTGAATCAGTAATGGCAATATAGAGCACATTTACAATTTTTACAGATTCATAGTCCCAATTGACTGATATCATACAAACACAGTGATGTTGTTGATTGACGTTGTGCTATAGCAATCTCTGTGCTTTATAGAGCATGTAGATCAAATTCTTCCTCTTGAGGCATATGATTAAGCAATATAAAATATTGTTTCTGACTGCCTCTGTTTTGGCATAATGAAGTTCAGCATTTGCGGAAGTATTTAGGTTCCATGGTCTAATGGTTAGTAGGCTGGACTCTGAATTTAGTAATCTGACATGTTATAGCTATATTTTGTTTTCCTTTGGGTGTATTGTCATTTTATGCACATAGATTTCCTAGCAGTGGCTGTGATGAATAGTTCAATTTGATAGCAGCTTCCTTTTGAGAATTTGAAAAAAAAGAATTAAATAGTCTCTCTGGATGACTCTGCTTTGATTTCTATGTGCACATCCCTTTTGCGTTTCAGAGGGATTGACCAACATACACAACAGTGCTTGGAAGACCTCTTCCTCCCTCATGGCACGTAAAGCTAACCTCTCTCCTACCTTGTGTTTTTTAACTTTTTAACTTCCCATTCTGAGTCATGATCATGTAACTGAATTTACATTTTTAGATTTTAACTGCAGTAGTTGCTTGTTTTTCATTTTTATTTTTTGTGTACGCATACATCCCTTTTTGTGGGGAGGCGGGAGTGATGTCTGTTTACTTATAATAGCTAATATAGGTCATTTTATGTCCGCTTACAATATGTGTCAGGATTTTTTATGTCGTTTCCAATCAATGTCTAATATCAAGTGGTTTGCAGCAGTCATACAAAGGCACGTAACACCCCCAAAACACCTACATAATTTAGAAATACTCCGGAAGAGTACTCAGTTTATGAAAAGGCGGTGAATCCCAAATAGAACTGTAAATTTAAGCTAGCAAGCAGACCGTGCACCCCTGTTTGGAACTATGACCTGTGTGTTGCCCTCTATTAACAGAACAATGTAACTGCAGCCCATGTCACATAAAATAGAAAGTAGAGATTATGCAAATTAACTCCCAGAAGAGCCTGGTGTCACCCCAAAAGGTGTCATGCTTTTCACACCAAGAAACATCCACACATAGATCCCTGCGAACCTCAAAAACGTACAGGAAACCCTGTCCAGCGCTTTGCTCCCAGAGGAGATAAGGTTGAAAAACCACCCTATGTTAAAAGTGTCCATAATCCATGCCAGCTGCCCTGTCTATAGAACCTGGCCGTTCGTGGCCCTTCGGGGCATAGGGGCATGAGTGGAAGGGTTTAACCTGCCTGGGTTCTTGGGCATGGTTTCATCATGCCTCAGTTTACAATGGCACTCTGCCACTTTGTCAGGCTTTAAAGAAGCCTGACTCCTGCAGAGCAAAAGATCTGATTATTTCCTTACATGTTTTGTACGTAAGAATGCGGATGGTGCTCTGAGCCTCCTATGGTGGTTATTAAGCATGGTATACATACCATAGCATGTAACTGTGCCTACAAATGGAACATTTTGTTCATTTATTAGGGAGTTGTGAAAATGGCTAAATCAAATTGCCATTACTGACACAGACCAGCTGCCGCTGTCCGGACATTTCGTCGAAAGACATTTCGTCGAAAGACATTTGGTCGACGTAATTTGGTCGAAAGCCAAATGGTCGATTTTTTAATTTATTTATATATATATTTTTTAGGTTGTAGTTTAGGGAAAAAAAGGGGTTTTTAGAAAAAAGGGGGTTGGGGGGACCCCCCCAAGCCCCCCCCCCCAAAAAAAATGTGAAAATAATAAACAAAAGCAATTCGACCATTTGGTTTTCGACCAAATGGTTTCGACCAATTGTCCTGTCGACAATTTTTTTCCGACGAAATGTCTGGCAACCCAGCTGCCGACTGTTGCTATTGACAGGAGTTCCAGGTGTATAAACTGAGGAGATCACCAGTTCAATTACCTGTGAACGCATTTTGAAGCTCATTCACAACCAGTTCATGCCCGTTCTCTCCATTTTGGCTTTCTGGCTGGCCGAGGGGCCCTTCAGTAATGTTCTTTGCTAACCATTACACCATGGGCCCCTTGCTGGTGCAACCTGACAGAGTTGAAACAGAAATGAGAATCGAGATCTCATGCATCATTTTAACAAACTCATATTCCTAGCCCACGGATATTATGCAAATGTGGAACAGTTTAGTTGGTTGTTGCGCAATAGCAAACTCTTTGCTTTACAGCTCATTTGGATAGGATTCTTCCTCTGGAGGCATAAGATAAAAGAATATTGCATACATTCTCTAAAAGGCTCTTTTTTTGCTGCAATGACGTTCATCATGTCACTAAGTATGTAGGTTCCATGGTGTAATGGTTAGCACTCTGGACTCTGAATTCAGCGATCCGAATTCAAATCTCGGTGGGACCTTGGGAATTACTGTGTTTGTTTTCCTCTCAGTGTCTTGTTTTAATAGCAATGACGCTGCTGTGTCGCCCACTTTCATAGCATTATTCCCTGGGTGCATTTGAAGAAAGAAAGATTTTCCATGGATGACGCTCTTTAGCCACAATGAAACCCACCACTTTCTGTGGTGTGAAAGACCCATGGTGTAATGGTAGCACCCTGGAGGTTGAATCCAATAATTTGCATTCAAATCTCTGTAAGAGTTTACCATCAGTCTAACCTTTCCCTTATCGTTTATTGTGGATGTCTTCTTTGAAGAAAGGTATGATCCAACTAAAGTAAGTACATTCACGAATGGGCCCTTGGTCGGTACAAACAGTATTTATACACCTCAGGCCTTTTGTGAATTATGAAAAGTGTGTTCTTCGTTCTATTTTTCATCTCAAACTGATACCTTCATTTTACAAACATGTAAAGACTGTTAAGACGCTTGATTAATATCATTGATTCTGAATGTGGTCGCTTTTCATAGGATTAACCCTTTAACAATTTTGAAAGAGAATGGCGATACAATAGAGCTGCTTTTCCCAAAATGGTATTATTAATGTTGTTGCTGCATCTTCAAGTAAAAAGAGAATCCATTGGGTCACAGATTGAGCATGTTTCTTAACATTGAGTTAAGTTTGAAAATTTCAAATCTTTTATGTATGTTTCCGATGCAGATCTGCCCATCGACTCAGAATGACCTCACTGTTCATACATTTAAAAAAAATGCATAAAGGTTAAGTTGCTAGGAACAAAAGTGGATTTTTATGAAAAGTTATGCCAGAGAGTGAGAGCGAAAATGAATACCCTACACCACTAACCTTATGAATATTACTATCTTTGGCCTATAATTTAAGACAACAAGGAGACAAAGTGTGTTAGAGCAAGAGAGAGGTTCCACCGAGACTTGAACTCGGATCGCTGGATTCAAAGTCCAAAGTGCTAACCATTACACCATGGAACCCTCGTTGAGCAGAGCTTCATAAGGGCAATGAGAATATAGGGCACAGTCAAGATTTTTACTGACCTATAGTAACCGTTTACTGATATTATATCGAAGCAGCACTGTTGCTGTTGGATGCTGTGCAATCGCAAAGTATTGGCTTCATGTCTCATTTGGATCAAATTCTTCCTCTGGAGTCTAATGATATAGGAATATTACATATTTTCTCTGATGTGCTCTGTTTTTCCAGAATGAAGTGCATCATGCTACTGAATATGTGGGTTCCATGGAGTAATGGTTAGCACTCTGGACTCTGAATCCAGCGATCCGAGTTCAAGTCTCGGTGGGACCTTGGGGCTGCTTCTCTTTTAGTGTTGCCTTTCATTTGCAGATAGATATAACAGCAATAGCTTTGCTTTACAGCCCACTTTGATGGCAGTCTTCTTTGACCAAAGAATATTAATAGTTTCTGGGGATGACTCTCTTTTGCCACAAAGAAACTGCCCACTCTCATATCTCCAAAGCTCCAAGGTATAATGGCTATTAAACTGGCTTTTGATCTCAGCGATTTGCATTGAAAGCCCAGGAGGCCCCTAAAATCAGTTGAATTGTTTCCTGATAATTTAGAGTTTATTTCTTCTTTCGAGAAAGGTGTGATCCAAATAAAGTAAGTACATTTAAACAAGGGCACTTGATCAGTAAATGCACTACTTTCTAGAACTCATAACTCTTGTAAGTTATAAAAAGTTTGCTCTCCATACAGTTTGTCAACTCAAAGAATTACATTTTTTACACATTTAATAAGACCATCAAATTGCTTGAAACATAGGAATGATTGTGAAAGTGAATATGATTCACCAAAATAATTGTATAACATTTTTTAATGTTAATAAAATAGGGCTTTTTCCAATCTTTTCACATCAATGTTGTTTCTGCATGTTCCAGTGAGCAGAGAATCTACTGCACATAGTGTGTACATTTTTCTTTTCATAGAGTTAAGGTTGAACATTATTTATCTGTGGAAAATGTTTCTGAGAGATATCTGGGTGCCCACTCTGATTGACCTTAGGGATTGTACATTAACGATATGTAGTTGCATCACTGTATTGGTATCAGGCACCAAAGTGCATTTAAATGTAATGTCGTGCAGAGAGAGAGAGTGTGAAAACGGCTACCTGAGTCGACTGAACTTCTGAATATTAACTCTGTTGAATTGTAATTTGAGAAATTAGAAAATGGAGTGTAAGAGCAAGATAACGGTTCCACCGAGACTTGAACTCGGAGGGTTGGATTCAAAGTCCAAAGTGCTAACCATTACACCATGGAACCCTTGCAAGATGCACCTGAGAGCGTTGAATCAGAAATGGCAATATAGAGCACATTTACAATTTTTACAGATTCATAGTCCCAATTGACTGATATCATACAAACACAGCGATGTTGTTGATTGACGTTGTGCTATAGCAATCTCTGTGCTTTATAGAGCATGTAGATCAAATTCTTCCTCTTGAGGCATATGATTAAGCAATATAAAATATTGTTTCTGACTGCCTCTGTTTTGGCATAATGAAGTTCAGCATTTGCGGAAGTATTTAGGTTCCATGGTCTAATGGTTAGTAGGCTGGACTCTGAATTTAGTAATCTGACATGTTATAGCTATATTTTGTTTTCCTTTGGGTGTATTGTCATTTTATGCACATAGATTTCCTAGCAGTGGCTGTGATGAATAGTTCAATTTGATAGCAGCTTCCTTTTGAGAATTTGAAAAAAAAGAATTAAATAGTCTCTCTGGATGACTCTGCTTTGATTTCTATGTGCACATCCCTTTTGCGTTTCAGAGGGATTGACCAACATACACAACAGTGCTTGGAAGACCTCTTCCTACCTCATGGCACGTAAAGCTAACCTCTCTCCTACCTTGTGTTTTTTAACTTTTTAACTTCCCATTCTGAGTCATGATCATGTAACTGAATTTACATTTTTAGATTTTAACTGCAGTTGTTGCTTGTTTTTCATTTTTAATTTTTTTGTACGCATACATCCCTTTTTGTGGGGAGGGGGGAGTGATGTCTGTTTACTTATATTAGCTAATATAGGTCATTTTATGTCCGCTTACAATATGTGTCAGGATTTTTTATGTCGTTTCCAATCAATGTCTAATATCAAGTGGTTTGCAGCAGTCATACAAAGGCACGTAACACCCCCAAAACACCTACATAATTTAGAAATACTCCGGAAGAGTACTCAGTTTATGAAAAGGCGGTGAATCCCAAATAGAACTGTAAATGTAAGCTAGCAAGCAGACCGTGCACCCCTGTTTGGAACTATGACCTGTGTGTTGCCCTCTATTAACAGAACAATGTAACTGCAGCCCATGTCACATAAAATAGAAAGTAGAGATTATGCAAATTAACTCCCAGAAGAGCCTGGTGTCACCCCAAAAGGTGTCATGCTTTTCACACCAAGAAACATCCACACATAGATCCCTGCGAACCTCAAAAACGTACAGGAAACCCTGTCCAGCGCTTTGCTCCCAGAGGAGATAAGGTTGAAAAACCACCCTATGTTAAAAGTGTCCATAATCCATGCCAGCTGCCCTGTCTATAGAACCTGGCCGTTCGTGGCCCTTCGGGGCATAGGGGCATGAGTGGAAGGGTTTAACCTGCCTGGGTTCTTGGGCATGGTTTCATCATGCCTCAGTTTACAATGGCACTCTGCCACTTTGTCAGGCTTTAAAGAAGCCTGACTCCTGCAGAGCAAAAGATCTGATTATTTCCTTACATGTTTTGTACGTAAGAATGCGGATGGTGCTCTGAGCCTCCTATGGTGGTTATTAAGCATGGTATACATACCATAGCATGTAACTGTGCCTACAAATGGAACATTTTGTTCATTTATTAGGGAGTTGTGAAAATGGCTAAATCAAATTGCCATTACTGACACAGACCAGCTGCCGCTGTCCGGACATTTCGTCGAAAGACATTTTGTCAAAAGACATTTGGTCAACGTAATTTGGTCGAAAGCCAAATGGTCGATTTTTTAATTTATTTATATATATATTTTTTAGGTTGTAGTTTAGGGGAAAAAAAGGGTTTTTAGAAAAAAAGGGGTCCCCCCAACCCCCCCCCCAAAAACAAAAAAAAATGTGAAAATAAAAAACAAAAGCAATTCGACCATTTGGTTTTCGACCAAATGGTTTCGACCAATTGTCCTGTCGACAAATTTTTTCCGACGAAATGTCTGGCAACCCAGCTGCCGACTGTTGCTATTGACAGGTTCCAGGTGTATAAACTGAGGAGATCACCAGTTCAATTACCTGTGAACGCATTTTGAAGCTCATTCACAACCAGTTCATGCCCGTTCTCTCCATTTTGGCTTTCTGGCTGGCCGAGGGGCCCTTCAGTAATGTTCTTTGCTAACCATTACACCATGGGCCCCTTGCTGGTGCAACCTGACAGAGTTGAAACAGAAATGAGAATCGAGATCTCATGCATCATTTTAACAAACTCATATTCCTAGCCCACGGATATTATGCAAATGTGGAACTGTTTAGTTGGTTGTTGCGCAATAGCAAACTCTTTGCTTTACAGCTCATTTGGATAGGATTCTTCCTCTGGAGGCATAAGATAAAAGAATATTGCATACATTCTCTAAAAGGCTCTTTTTTTGCTGCAATGACGTTCATCATGTCACTAAGTATGTAGGTTCCATGGTGTAATGGTTAGCACTCTGGACTCTGAATTCAGTGATCCGAGTTCAAATCTCGGTGGGACCTTGGGAATTACTGTGTTTGTTTTCCTCTCAGTGTCTTGTTTTAATAGCAATGACGCTGCTGTGTCGCCCACTTTCATAGCATTATTCCCTGGGTGCATTTGAAGAAAGAAAGATTTTCCATGGATGACGCTCTTTAGCCACAATGAAACCCACCACTTTCTGTGGTGTGAAAGACCCATGGTGTAATGGTAGCACCCTGGAGGTTGAATCCAAAAATTTGCATTCAAATCTCTGTAAGAGTTTACCATCAGTCGAACCTTTCCCTTATCGTTTATTGTGGATGTCTTCTTTGAAGAAAGGTATGATCCAACTAAAGTAAGTACATTCACGAATGGGCCCTTGGTCGGTACAAACAGTATTTATACACCTCAGGCCTTTTGTGAATTAAGAAAAGTGTGTTCTTCGTTCTATTTTTCATCTCAAACTGATACCTTCATTTTACAAACATGTAAAGACTGTTAAGACGCTTGATTAATATCATTGATTCTGAATGTGGTCGCTTTTCATAGGATTAACCCTTTAACAATTTTGAAAGAGAATGGCGATACAATAGAGCTGCTTTTCCCAAAATGGTATTATTAATGTTGTTGCTGCTTCTTCAAGTAAAAAGAGAATCCATTGGGTCACAGATTGAGCATGTTTCTTAACATTGAGTTAAGTTTGAAAATTTCAAATCTTTTATGTATGTTTCCGATGCAGATCTGCCCATCGACTCAGAATGACCTCACTGTTCATACATTTAAAAAAAATGCATAAAGGTTAAGTTGCTAGGCACAAAAGTGGATTTTTATGAAAAGTTATGCCAGAGAGTGAGAGCGAAAATGAATACCCTACACCACTAACCTTATGAATATTACTATCTTTGGCCTATAATTTAAGACAACAAGGAGACAAAGTGTGTTAGAGCAAGAGAGAGGTTCCACCAAGACTTGAACTCGGATCGCTGGATTCAAAGTCCAAAGTGCTAACCATTACACCATGGAACCCTCGTTGAGCAGAGCTTCATAAGGGCAATGAGAATATAGGGCACAGTCAAGATTTTTACTGACCTATAGTAACCGTTTACTGATATTATATCGAAGCAGCACTGTTGCTGTTGGATGCTGTGCAATCGCAAAGTATTGGCTTCATGTCTCATTTGGATCAAATTCTTCCTCTGGAGTCTAATGATATAGGAATATTACATATTTTCTCTGATGTGCTCTGTTTTTCCAGAATGAAGTGCATCATGCTACTGAATATGTGGGTTCCATGGAGTAATGGTTAGCACTCTGGACTCTGAATCCAGCGATCCGAGTTCAAGTCTCGGTGGGACCTTGGGGCTGCTTCTCTTTTAGTGTTGCCTTTCATTTGCAGATAGATATAACAGCAATAGCTTTGCTTTACAGCCCACTTTGATGGCAGTCTTCTTTGACCAAAGAATATTAATAGTTTCTGGGGATGACTCTCTTTTGCCACAAAGAAACTGCCCACTCTCATATCTCCAAAGCTCCAAGGTATAATGGCTATTAAACTGGCTTTTGATCTCAGCGATTTGCATTGAAAGCCCAGGAGGCCCCTAAAATCAGTTGAATTGTTTCCTGATAATTTAGAGTTTATTTCTTCTTTCGAGAAAGGTGTGATCCAAATAAAGTAAGTACATTTAAACAAGGGCACTTGATCAGTAAATGCACTACTTTCTAGAACTCATAACTCTTGTAAGTTATAAAAAGTTTGCTCTCCATACAGTTTGTCAACTCAAAGAATTACATTTTTTACACATTTAATAAGACCATCAAATTGCTTGAAACATAGGAATGATTGTGAAAGTGAATATGATTCACCAAAATAATTGTATAACATTTTTTAATGTTAATAAAATAGGGCTTTTTCCAATCTTTTCACATCAATGTTGTTTCTGCATGTTCCAGTGAGCAGGGAATCTACTGCACATAGTGTGTACATTTTTCTTTTCATAGAGTTAAGGTTGGACATTATTCATCTGTGGAAAATGTTTCTGAGAGATATCTGGGTGCCCACTCTGATTGACCTTAGGGATTGTACATTAACGATATGTAGTTGCATCACTGTATTGGTATCAGGCACCAAAGTGCATTTAAATGTAATGTCGTGCAGAGAGAGAGAGAGTGTGAAAACGGCTACCTGAGTCGACTGAACTTCTGAATATTAACTCTGTTGAATTGTAATTTGAGAAATTAGAAAATGGAGTGTAAGAGCAAGATAACGGTTCCACCGAGACTTGAACTCGGATCGTTGGATTCAAAGTCCAAAGTTCTAACCATTACACCATGGAACCCTTGCAAGATGCACCTGAGAGCGTTGAATCAGAAATGGCAATATAGAGCACATTTACAATTTTTACAGATTCATAGTCCCAATTGACTGATATCATACAAACACAGCGATGTTGTCGATTGACGTTGTGCTATAGCAATCTCTGTGCTTTATAGAGCATGTAGATCAAATTCTTCCTCTTGAGGCATATGATTAAGCAATATTAAATATTGTTTCTGACTGCCTCTGTTTTGGCATAATGAAGTTCAGCATTTGCGGAAGTATTTAGGTTCCATGGTCTAATGGTTAGTAGGCTGGACTCTGAATTTAGTAATCTGACATGTTATAGCTATATTTTGTTTTCCTTTGGGTGTATTGTCATTTTATGCACATAGATTTCCTAGCAGTGGCTGTGATGAATAGTTCAATTTGATAGCAGCTTCCTTTTGAGAATTTGAAAAAAAAAGAATTAAATAGTCTCTCTGGATGACTCTGCTTTGATTTCTATGTGCACATCCCTTTTGCGTTTCAGAGGGATTGACCAACATACACAACAGTGCTTGGAAGACCTCTTCCTCCCTCATGGCATGTAAAGCTAACCTCTCTCCTACCATGTGTTTTTTTACTTTTTAACTTCCCCTTCCGAGTCATGATCATGTAACTGAATTTACATTTTTAGATTTTAACTGCAGTAGTTGCTTGTTTTTCATTTTTATTTTTTGTGTACGCATACATCCCTTTTTGTGGGGAGGGGGGAGTGATGTCTGTTTACTTATATTAGCTAATATAGGTCATTTTATGTCCGCTTACAATATGTGTCAGGATTTTTTATGTCGTTTCCAATCAATGTCTAATATCAAGTGGTTTGTAGCAGTCATACAAAGGCACGTAACACCCCCAAAACACCTACATAAGTTAGAAATACTCCGGAAGTGTACTCAGTTTATGAAAAGGCGGTGAATCCCAAATAGAACTGTAAATGTAAGCTAGCAAGCAGACCGTGCACCCCTGTTTGGAACTATGACCTGTGTGTTGCCCTCTATTAACAGAACAATGTAACTGCAGCCCATGTCACATAAAATAGAAAGTAGAGATTATGCAAATTAACTCCCAGAAGAGCCTGGTGTCACCCCAAAAGGTGTCATGCTTTTCACACCAAGAAACATCCACACATAGATCCCTGCGAACCTCAAAAACGTACAGGAAACCCTGTCCAGCGCTTTGCTCCCAGAGGAGATAAGGTTGAAAAACCACCCTATGTTAAAAGTGTCCATAATCCATGCCAGCTGCCCTGTCTATACAACCTGGCCGTTCGTGGCCGTCGGGGCCTAGGGGCATGAGTGGAAGAGTTTAACCTGCCTGGGTTCTTGGGCATGGTTTCATCATGCCTCAGTTTACAATGGCACTCTGCCACTTTGTCAGGCTTTAAAGAAGCCTGACTCCTGCAGAGCAAAAGATCTGATTATTTCCTTACATGTTTTGTACGTAAGAATGCGGATGGTGCTCTGAGCCTCCTATGGTGGTTATTAAGCATGGTATACATACCATAGCATGTAACTGTGCCTACAAATGGAACATTTTGTTCATTTATTAGGGAGTTGTGAAAATGGCTAAATCAAATTGCCATTACTGACACAGACCAGCTGCCGCTGTCCGGACATTTCGTCGAAAGACATTTCGTCGAAAGACATTTGGTCGACGTAATTTGGTCGAAAGCCAAATGGTCGATTTTTTAATTTATTTATATATATATTTTTTAGGTTGTAGTTTAGGGGAAAAAAGGGGGTTGGGGGGACCCCCCCAAACCCCCCCCCCCAAAAAAATGTGAAAATAAAAAACAAAAGCAATTCGACCATTTGGTTTTCGACCAAATGGTTTCGACCAATTGTCCTGTCGACAAATTTTTTTCGACGAAATGTCTGGCAACCCAGCTGCCGACTGTTGCTATTGACAGGAGTTCCAGGTGTATAAACTGAGGAGATCACCAGTTCTATTACCTGTGAACGCATTTTGAAGCTCATTCACAACCAGTTCATGCCCGTTCTCTCCATTTTGGCTTTCTGGCTGGCCGAGGGGCCCTTCAGTAATGTTCTTTGCTAACCATTACACCATGGGCCCCTTGCTGGTGCAACCTGACAGAGTTGAAACAGAAATGAGAATCGAGATCTCATGCATCATTTTAACAAACTCATATTCCTAGCCCACGGATATTATGCAAATGTGGAACTGTTTAGTTGGTTGTTGCGCAATAGCAAACTCTTTGCTTTACAGCTCATTTGGATAGGATTCTTCCTCTGGAGGCATAAGATAAAAGAATATTGCATACATTCTCTAAAAGGCTCTTTTTTTGCTGCAATGACGTTCATCATGTCACTAAGTATGTAGGTTCCATGGTGTAATGGTTAGCACTCTGGACTCTGAATCCAGCGATCCAAGTTCAAATCTCGGTGGGACCATGGGAATTACTGTGTTTGTTTTCCTCTCAGTGTCTTGTTTTAATAGCAATGACGCTGCTGTGTCGCCCACTTTCATAGCATTATTCCCTGGGTGCATTTGAAGAAAGAAAGATTTTCCATGGATGACGCTCTTTAGCCACAATGAAACCCACCACTTTCTGTGGTGTGAAAGACCCATGGTGTAATGGTAGCACCCTGGAGGTTGAATCCAATAATTTGCATTCAAATCTCTGTAAGAGTTTACCATCAGTCGAACCTTTCCCTTATCGTTTATTGTGGATGTCTTCTTTGAAGAAAGGTATGATCCAACTAAAGTAAGTACATTCACGAATGGGCCCTTGGTCGGTACAAACAGTATTTATACACCTCAGGCCTTTTGTGAATTAAGAAAAGTGTGTTCTTCGTTCTATTTTTCATCTCAAACTGATACCTTCATTTTACAAACATGTAAAGACTGTTAAGACGCTTGATTAATATCATTGATTCTGAATGTGGTCGCTTTTCATAGGATTAACCCTTTAACAATTTTGAAAGAGAATGGCGATACAATAGAGCTGCTTTTCCCAAAATGGTATTATTAATGTTGTTGCTGCATCTTCAAGTAAAAAGAGAATTCATTGGGTCACAGATTGAGCATGTTTCTTAACATTGAGTTAAGTTTGAAAATGTCAAATCTTTTATGTATGTTTCCGATGCAGATCTGCCCATCGACTCAGAATGACCTCACTGTTCATACATTTAAAAAAATGCATAAAGGTTAAGTTGCTAGGCACAAAAGTGGATTTTTATGAAAAGTTATGCCAGAGAGTGAGAGCGAAAATGAATACCCTACACCACTAACCTTATGAATATTACTATCTTTGGCCTATAATTTAAGACAAGGAGACAAAGTGTGTTAGAGCAAGAGAGAGGTTCCACCGAGACTTGAACTCGGATCGCTGGATTCAAAGTCCAAAGTGCTAACCATTACACCATGGAAACCTCGTTGAGCAGAGCTTCATAAGGGCAATGAGAATATAGGGCACAGTCAAGATTTTTACTGACCTATAGTAACCGTTTACTGATATTATATCGAAGCAGCACTGTTGCTGTTGGATGCTGTGCAATCGCAAAGTATTGGCTTCATGTCTCATTTGGATCAAATTCTTCCTCTGGAGTCTAATGATATAGGAATATTACATATTTTCTCTGATGTGCTCTGTTTTTCCAGAATGAAGTGCATCATGCTACTGAATATGTGGGTTCCATGGAGTAATGGTTAGCACTCTGGACTCTGAATCCAGCGATCCGAGTTCAAGTCTCGGTGGGACCTTGGGGCTGCTTCTCTTTTAGAGTTGCCTTTGATTTGCAGATAGATATAACAGCAATAGCTTTGCTTTACAGCCCACTTTGATGGCAGTCTTCTTTGACCAAAGAATATTAATAGTTTCTGGGGATGACTCTCTTTTGCCACAAAGAAACTGCCCACTCTCATATCTCCAAAGCTCCAAGGTATAATGGCTATTAAACTGGCTTTTGATCTCAGCGATTTGCATTGAAAGCCCAGGAGGCCCCTAAAATCAGTTGAATTGTTTCCTGATAATTTAGAGTTTATTTCTTCTTTCGAGAAAGGTGTGATCCAAATAAAGTAAGTACATTTAAACAAGGGCACTTGATCAGTAAATGCACTACTTTCTAGAACTCATAACTCTTGTAAGTTATAAAAAGTTTGCTCTCCATACAGTTTGTCAACTCAAAGAATTACATTTTTTACACATTTAATAAGACCATCAAATTGCTTGAAACATAGGAATGATTGTGAAAGTGAATATGATTCACCAAAATAATTGTATAACATTTTTTAATGTTAATAAAATAGGGCTTTTTCCAATCTTTTCACATCAATGTTGTTTCTGCATGTTCCAGTGAGCAGAGAATCTACTGCACATAGTGTGTACATTTTTCATTTCATAGAGTTAAGGTTGAACATTATTTATCTGTGGAAAATGTTTCTGAGAGATATCTGGGTGCCCACTCTGATTGACCTTAGGGATTGTACAGTAACGATATGTAGTTGCATCACTGTATTGGTATCAGGCACCAAAGTGCATTTAAATGTAATGTCGTGCAGAGAGAGAGAGAGAGTGTGAAAACGGCTACCTGAGTCGACTGAACTTCTGAATATTAACTCTGTTGAATTGTAATTTGAGAAATTAGAAAATGGAGTGTAAGAGCAAGATAACGGTTCCACCGAGACTTGAACTCGGATCGTTGGATTCAAAGTCCAAAGTGCTAACCATTACACCATGGAACCCTTGCAAGAAGCACCTGAGAGCGTTGAATCAGAAATGGCAATATAGAGCACATTTACAATTTTTACAGATTCATAGTCCCAATTGACTGATATCATACAAACACAGCAATGTTGTCGATTGACGTTGTGCTATAGCAATCTCTGTGCTTTATAGAGCATGTAGATCAAATTCTTCCTCTTGAGGCATATGATTAAGCAATATTAAATATTGTTTCTGACTGCCTCTGTTTTGGCATAATGAAGTTCAGCATTTGCGGAAGTATTTAGGTTCCATGGTCTAATGGTTAGTAGGCTGGACTCTGAATTTAGTAATCTGACATGTTATAGCTATATTTTGTTTTCCTTTGGGTGTATTGTCATTTTATGCACATAGATTTCCTAGCAGTGGCTGTGATGAATAGTTCAATTTGATAGCAGCTTCCTTTTGAGAATTTGAAAAAAAAAGAATTAAATAGTCTCTCTGGATGACTCTGCTTTGATTTCTATGTGCACATCCCTTTTGCGTTTCAGAGGGATTGACCAACATACACAACAGTGCTTGGAAGACCTCTTCCTCCCTCATGGCATGTAAAGCTAACCTCTCTCCTACCTTGTGTTTTTTTACTTTTTAACTTCCCCTTCCGAGTCATGATCATGTAACTGAATTTACATTTTTAGATTTTAACTGCAGTAGTTGCTTGTTTTTCATTTTTATTTTTTGTGTACGCATACATCCCTTTTTGTGGGGAGGGTGGAGTGATGTCTGTTTACTTATATTAGCTAATATAGGTCATTTTATGTCCGCTTACAATATGTGTCAGGATGTTTTATGTCGTTTCCAATCAATGTCTAATATCAAGTGGTTTGCAGCAGTCATACAAAGGCACGTAACACCCCCAAAACACCTACATAAGTTAGAAATACTCCGGAAGAGTACTCAGTTCATGAAAAGGCGGTGAATCCCAAATAGAACTGTAAATGTAAGCTAGCAAGCAGACCGTGCACCCCTGTTTGGAACTATGACCTGTGTGTTGCCCTCTATTAACAGAACAATGTAACTGCAGCCCATGTCACATAAAATAGAAAGTAGAGATTATGCAAATTAACTCCCAGAAGAGCCTGGTGTCACCCCAAAAGGTGTCATGCTTTTCACACCAAGAAACATCCACACATAGATCCCTGCGAACCTCAAAAACGTACAGGAAACCCTGTCCAGCGCTTTGCTCCCAGAGGAGATAAGGTTGAAAAACCACCCTATGTTAAAAGTGTCCATAATCCATGCCAGCTGCCCTGTCTATAGAACCTGGCCGTTCGTGGCCATTCGGGGCATGAGTGGAAGGGTTTAACCTGCCTGGGTTCTTGGGCATGGTTTCATCATGCCTCAGTTTACAATGGCACTCTGCCACTTTGTCAGGCTTTAAAGAAGCCTGACTCCTGCAGAGCAAAAGATCTGATTATTTCCTTACATGTTTTGTACGTAAGAATGCGGATGGTGCTCTGAGCCTCCTATGGTGGTTATTAAGCATGGTATACATACCATAGCATGTAACTGTGCCTACAAATGGAACATTTTGTTCATTTATTAGGGAGTTGTGAAAATGGCTAAATCAAATTGCCATTACTGACACAGACCAGCTGCCGCTGTCCGGACATTTCGTCGAAAGACATTTCGTCGAAAGACATTTGGTCGACGTAATTTGGTCGAAAGCCAAATGGTCGATTTTTTAATTTATTTATATATATATTTTTTAGGTTGTAGTTTAGGGGAAAAAAGGGGGTTGGGGGGACCCCCCAAACCCCCCCCAAAAAAATGTGAAAATAAAAAACAAAAGCAATTCGACCATTTGGTTTTCGACCAAATGGTTTCAACCAATTGTCCTGTCGACAAATTTTTTTCGACGAAATGTCTGGCAACCCAGCTGCCGACTGTTGCTATTGACAGGAGTTCCAGGTGTATAAACTGAGGAGATCACCAGTTCAATTACCTGTGAACGCATTTTGAAGCTCATTCACAACCAGTTCATGCCCGTTCTCTCCATTTTGGCTTTCTGGCTGGCCGAGGGGCCCTTCAGTAATGTTCTTTGCTAACCAATACACCATGGGCCCCTTGCTGGTGCAACCTGACAGAGTTGAAACAGAAATGAGAATCGAGATCTCATGCATCATTTTAACAAACTCATATTCCTAGCCCACGGATATTATGCAAATGTGGAACTGTGTAGTTGGTTGTTGCGCAATAGCAAACTCTTTGCTTTACAGCTCATTTGGATAGGATTCTTCCTCTGGAGGCATAAGATAAAAGAATATTGCATACATTCTCTAAAAGGCTCTTTTTTTGCTGCAATGACGTTCATCATGTCACTAAGTATGTAGGTTCCATGGTGTAATGGTTAGCACTCTGGACTCTGAATCCAGCGATCCAAGTTCAAATCTCGGTGGGACCTTGGGAATTACTGTGTTTGTTTTCCTCTCAGTGTCTTGTTTTAATAGCCATGACGCTGCTGTGTCGCCCACTTTCATAGCATTATTCCCTGGGTGCATTTGAAGAAAGAAAGATTTTCCATGGATGACGCTCTTTAGCCACAATGAAACCCACCACTTTCTGTGGTGTGAAAGACCCATGGTGTAATGGTAGCACCCTGGAGGTTGAATCCAATAATTTGCATTCAAATCTCTGTAAGAGTTTACCATCAGTCGAACCTTTCCCTTATCGTTTATTGTGGATGTCTTCTTTGAAGAAAGGTATGATCCAACTAAAGTAAGTACATTCACGAATGGGCCCTTGGTCGGTACAAACAGTATTTATACACCTCAGGCCTTTTGTGAATTAAGAAAAGTGTGTTCTTCGTTCTATTTTTCATCTCAAACTGATACCTTCATTTTACAAACATGTAAAGACTGTTAAGACGCTTGATTAATATCATTGATTCTGAATGTGGTCGCTTTTCATAGGATTAACCCTTTAACAATTTTGAAAGAGAATGGCGATACAATAGAGCTGCTTTTCCCAAAATGGTATTATTAATGTTGTTGCTGCATCTTCAAGTAAAAAGAGAATCCATTGGGTCACAGATTGATCATGTTTCTTAACATTGAGTTAAGTTTGAAAATGTCAAATCTTTTATGTATGTTTCCGATGCAGATCTGCCCATCGACTCAGAATGACCTCACTGTTCATACATTTAAAAAAAATGCATAAAGGTTAAGTTGCTAGGCACAAAAGTGGATTTTTATGAAAAGTTATGCCAGAGAGTGAGAGCGAAAATGAATACCCTACACCACTAACCTTATGAATATTACTATCTTTGGCCTATAATTTAAGACAACGAGGAGACAAAGTGTGTTAGAGCAAGAGAGAGGTTCCACCAAGACTTGAACTTGGATCGCTGGATTCAAAGTCCAAAGTGCTAACCATTACACCATGGAACCCTTGTTGAGCAGAGCTTCATAAGGGCAATGAGAATATAGGGCACAGTCAAGATTTTTACTGACCTATAGTAACCGTTTACTGATATTATATCGAAGCAGCACTGTTGCTGTTGGATGCTGTGCAATCGCAAAGTATTGGCTTCATGTCTCATTTGGATCAAATTCTTCCTCTGGAGTCTAATGATATAGGAATATTACATATTTTCTCTGATGTGCTCTGTTTTTCCAGAATGAAGTGCATCATGCTACTGAATATGTGGGTTCCATGGAGTAATGGTTAGCACTCTGGACTCTGAATCCAGCGATCCGAGTTCAAGTCTCGGTGGGACCTTGGGGCTGCTTCTCTTTTAGAGTTGCCTTTCATTTGCAGATAGATATAACAGCAATAGCTTTGCTTTACAGCCCACTTTGATGGCAGTCTTCTTTGACCAAAGAATATTAATAGTTTCTGGGGATGACTCTCTTTTGCCACAAAGAAACTGCCCACTCTCATATCTCCAAAGCTCCAAGGTATAATGGCTATTAAACTGGCTTTTGATCTCAGCGATTTGCATTGAAAGCCCAGGAGGCCCCTAAAATCAGTTGAATTGTTTCCTGATAATTTAGAGTTTATTTCTTCTTTCGAGAAAGGTGTGATCCAAATAAAGTAAGTACATTTAAACAAGGGCACTTGATCAGTAAATGCAGTACTTTCTAGAACTCATAACTCTTGTAAGTTATAAAAAGTTTGCTCTCCATACAGTTTGTCAACTCAAAGAATTACATTTTTTACACATTTAATAAGACCATCAAATTGCTTGAAACATAGGAATGATTGTGAAAGTGAATATGATTCACCAAAATAATTGTATAACATTTTTTAATGTTAATAAAATAGGGCTTTTTCCAATCTTTTCACATCAATGTTGTTTCTGCATGTTCCAGTGAGCAGAGAATCTACTGCACATAGTGTGTACATTTTTCTTTTCATAGAGTTAAGGTTGAACATTATTTATCTGTGGAAAATGTTTCTGAGAGATATCTGGGTGCCCACTCTGATTGACCTTAGGGATTGTACATTAACGATATGTAGTTGCATCACTGTATTGGTATCAGGCACCAAAGTGCATTTAAATGTAATGTCGTGCAGAGAGAGAGAGAGAGTGTGAAAACGGCTACCTGAGTCGACTGAACTTCTGAATATTAACTCTGTTGAATTGTAATTTGAGAAATTAGAAAATGGAGTGTAAGAGCAAGATAACGGTTCCACCGAGACTTGAACTTGTATTCAAAGTCCAAAGTGCTAACCATTACACCATGGAACCCTTGCAAGATGCACCTGAGAGCGTTGAATCAGAAATGGCAATATAGAGCACATTTACAATTTTTACAGATTCATAGTCCCAATTGACTGATATCATACAAACACAGCGATGTTGTCGATTGACGTTGTGCTATAGCAATCTCTGTGCTTTATAGAGCATGTAGATCAAATTCTTCCTCTTGAGGCATATGATTAAGCAATATTAAATATTGTTTCTGACTGCCTCTGTTTTGGCATAATGAAGTTCAGCATTTGCAGAAGTATTTAGGTTCCATGGTCTAATGGTTAGTAGGCTGGACTCTGAATTTAGTAATCTGACATGTTATAGCTATATTTTGTTTTCCTTTGGGTGTATTGTCATTTTATGCACATAGATTTCCTAGCAGTGGCTGTGATGAATAGTTCAATTTGATAGCAGCTTCCTTTTGAGAATTTGAAAAAAAAAGAATTAAATAGTCTCTCTGGATGACTCTGCTTTGATTTCTATGTGCACATCCCTTTTGCGTTTCAGAGGGATTGACCAACATACACAACAGTGCTTGGAAGACCTCTTCCTCCCTCATGGCATGTAAAGCTAACCTCTCTCCTACCTTGTGTTTTTTTACTTTTTAACTTCCCCTTCCGAGTCATGATCATGTAACTGAATTTACATTTTTAGATTTTAACTGCAGTAGTTGCTTGTTTTTCATTTTTATTTTTTGTGTACGCATACATCCCTTTTTGTGGGGAGGGGGGAGTGATGTCTGTTTACTTATATTAGCTAATATAGGTCATTTTATGTCCGCTTACAATATGTGTCAGGATGTTTTATGTCGTTTCCAATCAATGTCTAATATCAAGTGGTTTGCAGCAGTCATACAAAGGCACGTAACACCCCCAAAACACCTACATAAGTTAGAGATACTCCGGAAGAGTACTCAGTTTATGAAAAGGCGGTGAATCCCAAATAGAATTGTAAATGTAAGCTAGCAAGCAGACCGTGCACCCCTGTTTGGAACTATGACCTGTGTGTTGCCCTCTATTAACAGAACAATGTAACTGCAGCCCATGTCACATAAAATAGAAAGTAGAGATTATGCAAATTAACTCCCAGAAGAGCCTGGTGTCACCCCAAAAGGTGTCATGCTTTTCACACCAAGAAACATCCACACATAGATGCCTGCGAACCTCAAAAACGTACAGGAAACCCTGTCCAGCGCTTTGCTCCCAGAGGAGATAAGGTTGAAAAACCACCCTATGTTAAAAGTGTCCATAATCCATGCCAGCTGCCCTGTCTATAGAACCTGGCCGTTCGTGGCCATTCGGGGCATGAGTGGAAGGGTTTAACCTGCCTGGGTTCTTGGGCATGGTTTCATCATGCCTCAGTTTACAATGGCACTCTGCCACTTTGTCAGGCTTTAAAGAAGCCTGACTCCTGCAGAGCAAAAGATCTGATTATTTCCTTACATGTTTTGTACGTAAGAATGCGGATGGTGCTCTGAGCCTCCTGAAGTGGGAGAATGGAAGACCAGGCTCCCGTCCTTCACCTCTCGCGCTTGGCCTAGAGGGTCACGGCCCAGACACCCGCCGCGGGAAGAGTTTGTCCTTTTACCAGACGACCAGGTACCCTGGTACAGGAACATACGGATGTGTCCACCTGCCTGCCCAGCAGCCCGCACTGGCCATGCCGACACCTGCGGCTCGGATCAGCTAGACTAAAAACCACACGTCGTTAGAGATGCCATGACGACCTAGACAACGGGAAGCACATCTGTACAAGTATACACACTTAACATTTCCACACCAATTTACACGAAGAACATACTCAGTGCTCTGACGTAGGCGACAGGCATATTCACGGACGTGCATCTTTATTATTTTTACATAGGCTTTCAGAATGCAGAAACGCAAGATGCATCATGAACTCATCTATAACGCTTGCTCACGCTTCCCTTGAAACCCGTTACCACCATGAGAGGTATAATGGAAACACGATACTGGTCATGGAAATGTATGCTACTATAATCTAAAGCACCTATGCACCAAACAGACTACTTAAGCACCAGGCCCGAGTAAGCCTCAAACAAGAGCTCCCGTGGACATTAACAAAGCAAGAGTCAGGTTGCTGATCCTGCAGAAAGAACCCGATGGAGCAACCAGCCAAGGTCGCAATGTTGCAAGCCCACATCCAAGAACAAATCATCAAAGGCACGATGTTGCAACCTCGTACTCCACGTACCAACGTTAAAGTCATATCTACAAATTAAACCAGACACACAGTGGAAAAGCAATATTAATTGTGCAGAATTCTGCCTCAAACACGGTCCCGCCTCACGTGACCAAGCCGAATCTGACGAGATGCCAAAACCCAGGAGAGAAAAGGCGTCTGGGTCCCTCACTACGAGACACAGGCCGAGACACTTGAAAGGCTCAATGGACACCTGCTACAGTGGGAGCGGTCAGCGGGAGCGGTCAGCCTTCCACCTATGAATAAATCCTCACATTGTCTGCACGTACCCATATTGAAACATTGTTGCAAACACAAGTACACCGAGAGCTGGGAACAACGGTGGTCCCAGGCTGGGGAGCTCACGGATGCACCAATCAGAACATGGGGCTCTTATCTCAGACGTCAGTAACATTAGCCAATCCTCAGGAGCCTTCATGTAACAATTCTTATGTATCCAATTATAGGGACAACCCAGATATACCACCTGACTACACCTTGTCCACTAATATCATTCTCTATATGTGTACTATACTAACCCTACCACTCGAGCAACCAATTAAGAGTGGCGATAGGTTTTTGTTAACTTTCTGAAGTGACGCAAGTAGCGCGTCATAATGCAGTAAAAAGGGCCTGCGAGCCCCACGATTATGTGTGTGTCAGGACGGACGCGTACGCTCCTTGACCCATCCCTGCCGTTTTGTATAAATAAACAGCAGAGTCGCCTTGCTCCTTGTGTGCGTCTCATACTCTATCTCATCTGGGATATACGGGAGGAGTTGGGGCCTCCCTGCCCGGAGGTCTGCGGACGGCCCGGCCGACCCCGGCAGAATTTCCCCCCCGACAAGTTGGAGGCACTGCTGAGATCTGTTTAAGATCAACTTTTATTTTTAGTTTTTCCAGGCACTCCCGTTGCGAGGAGGCCCGGCGGCGCGGCCCCCTCTGCCGTTGCCCCCTTCTTAGGACTACAGGACCATCGTGGAGCCGCGAGAAGACCGGACAGCGCAATCCGGATATTGGCCCTCGGGAGCCGGTTGAGAAGTATCCCGCCCGCGGTCGGCGAGTGTCCAGACGTGGTCCAGACGAGGGGAGGTGGCGAGCCGCTTGGAGGGTGCACGCAGTCGAGCGGCCCTGCATCGAGAGAACTTGGTGAGCATGACACGCACAACAAGCAATGCGAAATTGTGAGGGAGGTAGAGGAAGTAAATAAGGGAGGGGGGAGGTATTGTAGAGATGTGCGGCGAAGGTTTAATTGAGTGTTGCTAATAGAATGAATGATAGGAAAACGAGTACGAGAACAGTCGGCTAACGTTACGCGAAAGAGGGGGGCGGGGCACGAAAAACATCACGTGCAGCCGCTCGTAACAGTCAGCTAACGTTACGCGAAAGAGGGGGGCGGGGCACGAAAACATCACGTGCAGCCGCTCGTAAGACCCTGATGGTCTAAATTGCGACTAAGTGTGAGGGTGGGTGTGTGGTTTCCTACGACTTGACATTTATTGATCAATGAGTAGATGAGGTTCCCTATTGTTCGAGCAAGAAACTCGATAGGTAGATGACGTTTCCCTGTGGGCGGTAGCTAGTTACATAGTTGCCCAAAACGGAAGATAATTGGCTGGTTAAGCCCTCCTGTTAAGGGGCGTATCACACGCGAGGCGACGCAGTGTGCGCAGTCCGGTTATATTATTGATGAGATTACCTTGTTCCAGGAGAGACAGGAAGACAGCTGTAGGGTTAGCGGGGTAGATTGCAAGTGTATTTTGAACTTAAAAAACATAACAAGAATATACCAGTAGCTCGAAGAAATCGGTGACGTCACCAGTAGGGATTTAATAGGATATCGCGAGCACAAGGAATTTTGGGTTTGAGAGTGGTGGGGAAGAGAAGCATGATAAAGGAGCTGGTACGGAGATAAACTATAAACCAGTGGATCGAAAACAAGGGGAAAGGGGCGTGGCTGCGCTCGGAGAACGCCGGCCATGGCAAGTGTAAACGGGGGAGGAGAACGGAGAAACAGGACGACTGTATAAGATCATCGTAAGGGGTACGCAGCCGCAGGGGGCTGCGTGCGCTTCGGCCGCAGGGGGCCGTAGGGGAAGGAATATAATATAACATCATATTTATTATTATTGCATAATTTGTCAAAAGGATTGTCGAAAGTCCCCACATTTGCGGGGTGAGGTAAGCAATACAAGGTTGTATATCGTAAACTGCTAGTAAGGGTAAGGGTAACAAGGGGAGTGAATTTATGTCATACGGGAGAGGGTCGGGAGGGTGGGGGAACACCCTCACTACCCCACTACAGCACATATGCACCACACTGCCACCACATAGGGAGAAGTTAATTAAGTACAGCATAGAGTGGACCCAGGGGACAGATAACAAAATGTTAACACCATGGCCGCCTAATGGTAGTTTCGATCCATATGCCCAACATTCACTACTGAACCATCTGCACAATACATACAAGGGGAAGAAGTTGGCAAACCATGTGGAGGTGTTTAACTTATGGAGGATGTTCCAGGGGTCTCGACCAGGACCAAATGGAATGTTCACTATGGGGGAAACACCGGAAGAAAAGGAGATTAAGAAAGAAGGAACGGGTGGGGAAAAGGAGTGCGAAAGCACAAAGAATACGGGGAACGAAAGACAGGGAGGAGAAAAGATTGATAAATCAGACGACATAAAAAAGGAACCGAGGAATGGGATACCCATAACACCGGGAGTGAAAACAGAGGGAGGAGGGTTGTACCCTTTAAGAGAATTAGGAGAAATAGCAGGACAGTTAAGGGCGGCTGAAGGATACTCAAACCCGGCATACAGCCCTCCACCATATGTGGCTCATGGGAAGATACCAATGGGGGACAGGAGGATTAGAGAAGAGCAGACTGTAGAGATAGGAAACGATGAGTGGATAGCTGCACAGATATTGTTGAAATTACGAGGCTCACTAACTGGAGAAGAAAGGGAGGCGGTAAGGAGAACAAACGAGGATAGTGCCAGAGAGAGTGAAATGAGGGGAGAGGAGCTACTACAGCAGAAGGAAGAGATTTTGGAGGAAAGATTAGCAGAACTAAGGGATGAGCAGAATGAACTGATCAAACAACTTGAGCGGGAGGAAAGAGAGAGAGTGAGGAAAAGGAAAGAAGGTAAGGACGAATTGGAAAAATTAAGGGAACGAAGTGAGGAACAAAAGAGAGAAGCTGAAAGGGTAAAAGGAGCAGCAGATAGGGTATCAAGAGTAGTGCTGAGAGAGAAGAAGAAGGAAGAAGAAGAAAAGGAAAAAGAAATGGAAATATGGAGGAGGAGGATAATATCAGAGGCAACTAAGAAATATGAAGAGGGGAAGGTAATAGAGAGTATAGTAGAAAGAGAAAGGGTGAAATGGGAAAGGAAGAAAGAGGATGAAAGGATATTGGAACAGATGAGCAACGAAGTAATGGAGGAGTTGAAAAGGAAAAGGGAGGAAAATAGTAGGGAAATGGAGGAGAGGAGTGAAGGAGGAAGAGAAGAGAGGGGTTGGGAGAGTGTAAGATGGGGAGATGTATATAAAAGTAGAGAGGTAGCAACAACATCAGCACAAAGGGGAACAGTTGGTAACAACGGAAAGGGAGAAAGAGACCTAATAGACTTAAAAACAGTAACAATGAAAGGAAAAAAGGCAGAGTGGGGGGTGCCATTTATGAATGATTTTTGTAGTGAGGAGGAAGGAGGAGTGGAGAAGGATGGAAGGAAGAGTGAAAGGGAAAGCTTAGATAAACTATACCTTACTAGAACAAACATAGATTCGCCCTGGATGAGTAGAAGATGGGGGGAGCTGGAGAGAAGTAAGGAGGAAGTGAAAAGAATAGTGGAAACACAAACCAATGAAACCACGCCACCCACATCACCATCGCACCCTCCCACGTCACGCCCTACATGTTCAACTACCGCGCGCTCTCTGCACAGAATAAAGCTCGCGCCCTTCATGAATGAACTTACACCGTATGCATGTCGGCTTAGGGACCTCCCTAGTCGCAGGCAAGACAGACAAATAAACATACCCATATTGAACACAGGAAATGATGAAAAAAGGGGAAAGGAAGAAGAGGGAGGTAGGAGCAGAGGTAGTAAGGAAGAATTTGGAGTAGTAAAAGAAATGGGGGAAGAGGAGGGGTGTGAAGACTCAACATTATGGAGCGTAAAGGGTGACACAAGACAGAATTTAATGCCACTGCTGGAGAGAGGAGGGGTTAGACCACAGTATGTACCTTGGAAACATACGGATAAGGAAAATATAAAATGTAGGCTCCCATCACTAAGTGGAGGTGCGGGTAAGTGGATATATGAAATGGAAAAACACACCGCAGGACAGAAACTAGCAGTAGGAGATGTGAAGGGCCTGTTAATATCAATATTAGGGGATAGAGCGGATGACATTTGGAAAAGAGCGGGATTCCATGGGGTAACAATAACGAACACATCGCATGATGGGGCACCATTTGCAAACTGCAGACATGCGCTATGGCAGGCACTGAGAGTGCAGTACCCAGACACATCAGACATAGGAGCCATTACTTCCCGTAAGATGGGTGAAAATGAGGATCCTGTTGATTATATCCAGGATGTTCAAGAGAAGTGGCGCATGGAAACTAGAGAACAATGGGACAAAACACCAGCCATATTTTATCATATACTAGTACAAGGGCTCCCAGAAGGAGTTCAAAAACAACTAAAGAAAGTAGTAGGGATGGAAGCAAAACCATGGCCAGAAATACAACTGACTATAGTACATCACTGCAGAACATGGCAAGGAAAAATGAAACAAAAGGAAGAGGATAGGAAAACAGAAGAGGCCAAATTAGTACAGAAAAAACTTACTAAATACACAATGGAAGGGGCACTAATAACTACGCCCACACCAATGGCCCAAAGCCCAACGCAAGTAGTGGCTGCACAAGATCCCGCACAAATAACGCCTCCACAAGGTGTAATACAGCAAGTGCCGCCTCTGCAATTACACGCACCAAACATGGGAGGAGGGTACCCAATGCAAGGAACTGGGTATTATAGTTATAACCGAGGGAGAGGAGGGTTTATGAGGGGGAGAGGATATGGATATAATACCCAACAACAGGCTGGGGGACTAAGAAATAACTACCCCACAGGGCAACCCGTATACCAGGACAACACAGGGAGCTTCCCATGGCAAAACAGGGAACCACCCGTGTGTTGGAGCTGCGGACTATTGGGACACATGTCACGTACATGTAGGGTCAGGCCAGGAACACCAGCATGGAATGAACAAGCACAACCCAGGACATTACAAGAACAGCAGGGCATACAACAACAGCAGACGTCACAAAAGGGGAGTGACCCACAACAACAAACAACACAACAGCCACAAACCTATTCACTGCCACAACAACAAATAACACAGTACCTGCCACCGCCACAACAACAAGTAGCGTTAATACAACCACCACCCCAAAATGAACGAACACAATTGGGTGGGGTGACGGTGTTGGGACACAACCCTTACACAGGGAATGGCCAATCATTGTACCCCCAATAGGCCAGCCCACAGACGGCCTTGGTGTGTCCCATCCTGTCAGTAACACCTAATAGTGCGGAGGAACCACGCATAGAGGTAACGATAGGTGACAAAAAATTATCATTTCTTGTTGACACCGGGGCAACCCGGTCTTGCATAAGGGAAGGTAAATTTAAGATGTCAGGCGAAGCCATGAACACCCAAGGATTTTCTGGGGCTAAAGGGTTGGTTCCATTTACTGATAATGTTCCCTTATCTATTGGAGATTATGATCTGTCAGTTCCACTCTTGTATTATAGTGCCTCACCAGTAAATATACTGGGGAGGGACATAATGAACAGGTTGAACATGACGATCTCCTTTACAGAGGATGGCATAATTTGCTCTACTCCAGGGATTAACATGCTCGCAGCACGACAGATTTTGCAAGCATACTGTGGACAGACAGCGATTAGGGCGGAGCCAGTAGATGGCGAGATATTCCAATATGGCACTGACATGGCATTTGCATGGATGCCAGGGATAGAAGGGAAAATATGGAGGAGACCAGCAGCCTATCTATTCCGACCAGAAACACCAGGTAATGAACTAGAAGGGAAGGTGTTTGTAGTGGACATTGAGAGCATTATTGCAACAGCTGATTATGTTGCTGTGCACGCCCAAGATAAAGAAGGGAGAGCATGGAGGGCGGTGATAGCACTAGCAGAAGGATGTAGGCTGACCCAGGTGTCAGATGAAGAGCTGTTCTCAGAAGAAAAGGAAGAAAATGAAATGGTGTTCATGATGAGTGTAGAAATATGGCTAAGAGTGGCTCACAAACAAGTAGCACAGAAAATTGCAATGGCACTTGAGGCACCCGCAGGCACCCCAGTCCCATTTTTTAAGGAGGATATGTCAAAGGTGCCCAAATCATTATGGACTATTAGCCCTTATGACGTGGGATGCATAAAAAGCATAGGGGGTGTAAGGATAAAATTGAAAAAAGGTGCGATACTACCAAGAGTTAAACAGTACCCATTGTCAAAAGAGGCAGATGAGGGCATATTTGAAACCATAACGGCCCTTATAAACAATGGCATATTGGTCCCCTCAGAATCACCATGTAACACAGCTGTGTACCCGGTGCGCAAGGCTAAAGGGGGGTCTTGGCGCTTCATACAGGACCTCAGACCCTTGAACAACATAGTAGAAGCAGAGTATCCAGTAACAGCAAACCCGGCCACAATATTGTGTGGCATTCCAGCAGAAGCATCACGATTTACAGTGATTGACCTTAAAAATGCTTTCTTCTCAATACCATTACACCCAGACTCACAAGATTTGACAAGCTTCACTTACCGAAATACAAAGTGGAAACATACCAGATTACCACAGGGGTATTGTGAATCACCCTCAATTTTCAATAGAGTAATACAGATGGATTTGGGTAACGTTGAGGTGGAAAGCACAGTGTTACAGTATGTGGATGACATAATAATTTGCAGTACAAACGAAAGTAAATGTAGAGAGGACTCCTTAAAAATGTTGACGATACTGGCAGAAAAGGGGTACAAGGTAGACATGGAAAAGATACAATACTGTCAGGAACAGGTACTTTACATTGGTCAACTGATATCCCAACATGGAAGAAGGATTGCACCACAAAGAGCACAGGCCATCTCAAGCACTCCCGTGCCACAGACTGTGAGAGAACTGCAGCAATTTCTGGGGCTGTGCAACTACTGTAGAGCATGGGTATTTGATTACAGCTCATACATATGACCCCTGCTTGAGGGTTTGAAGGAAGCAAATAAAGGGGAGAAAAAGTTGGGATGGACTATGGAAATGAGGGAGGCATTTGACGAATTAAAAGACGCGATATCAACTGCTCCAGTACTTGCATCCCCAGACTATGAGCGGCGCTTCTTTATATTTTCACATTGCGACTCAGCAGTGATGAAAGCAGTATTGGCCCAAAAAACTAGCATGGGCTATAAACCAGTAGCATTTTACAGCGGTCACTTAGACCCTATAATGTTAGGCCACTTCTCTTGTGAACAAGGTCTTGCTGCAGCTGCTTTTGCAGTAGAAAAAGCATCAGCAATAACTATGGGGTGTCCAACTACACTATTTGTGGAACATGCACTATTTGCGATATTGAATAAACCTAAGTCCACGTTAACGACACAGAGGGCATCAGGTTATGAGATTATTTTGTCTAAAGCTGAACTGGCAATTGTTAGATGTAGCACGGTTAACCCTGCAAGGTTCCTAGCAGAAGTAATTGAAGAGGGAGATTACGCCCACGACTGCACCCAAGTAACTGAAATATACTCATGTACTAGGAAAGTTGAAGAAAACGCACTAGAGGGAGGTGAGCTTTTGTTTATTGATGGGTCATCAACTATTGATCAAGGAGATGGGATACGAAGGACTGGGGCAGCAGTAGTAAAAATGATGGAGGCGCCGGTGTGTGTGGCTATGAAGTGTGTACAATTACCACAGCACTACTCTGCTCAAGCGGCGGAACTCGTTGCACTAATATTGGCATTAAAGGAAAGTTTTAATAAAAGAGTAACTATATATTCCGACAGTGCATATGTTACATCCACTGTCCACTCAGGGCTATCAAAATGGAGAAGGAGAGGGTTTAGGAGAGCTGATGGCACTCCAGTACAACATGCCCTCTTGTTGGCTGAACTAATTGAAGTAATAAACGACCCCCAAGAACTAGCCCTAGTAAAATGCACCGCACACACCAATGGAGAAGACTACGTTTCAAAAGGAAATGCAGCAGCAGACGCACATGCGAAATATGCTGCATATTTTGGTGAGATATGGAACCCCACAGACTCACAGAGAGGGAGAGGGAGGGGAATAGCGAGGGAAATGTTAATAAGAGAAGGGTACACCCATCTCCCAGCAACACAGATTATGGAGCTACAAGCGGCTGCACCAATGGCCGAAAAAGAAGTATGGGTGAAAAGAGGATGCACAATGTCACCAACCGACGCACTATGGCGCCAGGGTGGCACTGGGAAAGTTGTAATACCGTTGGCACTGTTAAATACCGCCTTGAGCCAATTACATCACCCTGCCCATACAGGCAAGGAAATAATTGCAGCACGAATTAGAGAAGATTGGTTTTGTCCCGAGTTAACCTCCCATGTGTCAAATTTTATCAGCAATTGCCTCACGTGTCAACAGTTTACGGCCGGTCATACTCTAAAAGTGATAAGAGGTACAATACCCCGGCCAGAAGGACCTTTTCGGCACCTTCACATTGACTATGTTGATATGATCAACATCTGTCAAGGCAATAGGTATATGATTGTAGTAGTATGTCCATTTTCTAGGTGGATTGAAGCAGGGCCCTGTTCACACCCTGATGCGTTTAGAGCAGCCAAATTCATAGTAAGGGAGGTCTTCCCCAGGTGGGGAGTGTGCGAGGTGTTAAGATCAGACAACGGCCCCCATTTCGCAAATGAAATGTTCCAGCATATTACATCCCTGCTGAACATTAAACACAAATTTGCATGTGCATACCACCCACAGGCTAATGGTGTATGTGAACGCCTGAATGGCCTGTTGAAGGAGGCAATTGCTAAAATACAACAAACAACAAAGAAAAGTTGGTTGTATTGCCTTCCGTTAGCATTGTTTGAACTTAGAAACAGGCCAGGGTCCGACCACCACCTCACCCCTCACGAAGTGGTTACTGGACGTCAAATGCGCCTTCCCCTAACACCAACGTCAAGGGCATTCACCGATAACGAAAGTTCAGCGAATGTGTTAGGAGATGAAATGTATCAATATGTGTCTTCTTTGATTACTAGTGTCGTGTTTGTGTCTCAACAGCTCGAGCGCACACGGGGCGGGTCTACCAGCAATCAAGAAAAAGACGAAAGTATGGAATTGGGAAAGGAGAACTCGTGCAAACTTGCCAAAGGTGACCACGTACTACTTCGCAATTTCAATAGAAGGTGGCACGAGAAGAGGTTCACTGGCCCCCATCTGGTAGAGGACGTATCAACAAGAGCAGTAAAACTAAAGGATAAGCGTGCCTGGAACCACCTACATGACGTAAAGATCTACAAACTGCAGACCCGCCCCAGCGCCAACGACAGGTCCGTTGGACGAACAGCAACAACATCGCCGACAGCGGAAGAAAGTTCCACCACAGACAACGACCCAATTGTTCCCTCGGAGACGATAACTGACGAAGAAAGGGGTGATCCCCATACTGCCCACCCCATGGTCACGCGCTCAAAGAGTAAAAATACTTCCGCCATCTGAGCGCAAAACCCCCCCCATTGACTCCTAAGTACAGTTGTAACTAAAACTAAAGGACATTGCTTGCACCAATACACATGTAAACACGTGAATGTTCTCTTTTTCTCTCGCACATACAGGAACTGCGTAATATTGTATTGTTAAGAAAAGCTAATTAACAAGTTCAGTGTACAGGCGTAGATGGTGCTGCCAGACGATAACTACCCAGAAGAATTGTCACACCAATTTGTATACGAAATAAAGAGGCCAACATACCTAAAAAGGAGAAGGGTACGTGTGTACTACACAGCCTTCCTCCTGGCCATAGAATATTACATGCCCCACCTCCGCCCATACTTGCCGGTCCTAAGAGACCCATCACTTAGAGTAGCGTGGGAGCAGCTCTTCGCCTGGGCACTGAATGACCACTTGATAGGGAGAGCTTAAAGGAAACAAAACTAACATTTAATAACGAGCACTTTTGAGAATTTTTAGGCGGGCAACTGTAACGTCGCAAGAATAAGCTGCCAGGACCGCAGCAAGGTAAGAGCAAAATGCCGGTGAAATTAGCATATGTAATAAAAATAATAGGGATTTTTATGATCACCGGGTTCTTGGCTGCCTCTGTCTGGCAGTACAGCTATGCTATTGATTTTATTGCTGCACCCAAACTTAATATACCCCCGTCCCCTGCTGCAACAGGTGTTACGTCAGGTGGTAATCGTAATTTTGCACCCAAGCAAAATAGAGTTAAACGCAGCACGTACTCAGACAATAAAGGTATTGATAATTATGTACAAGATTCAGCACACGTCACAAACAACATATGGTACCAACACATGACCCGCATTGGTAAGCAGACAACTGAGGATAGCTGTTACGTTTGCTCATTAATACCATACGCCATGAGCGCTTCACGAACATTTGTTGCCACAGAAATAGATGAAAAAACAGCACAGTGCATAATATATTTGGCCCTGTACCAAACGAAAGGAAGATTTCAAGGAACAGTAGTGCACATGACATGGAAAACACGAGACTCATACCCATATGAAAACAACTTCCTCAAGACCTATCTGAGTTATCACAAGACCAGTTTACATGCTGAAGCATTCAGGTACATAACAAGTGGCCCTGCAAAAGGAGAAACAAAGAAGGTAACACTGCAGTACCTACCATGTGATTGGTACGCAACTGAAGTTCCGGGTAAACAAGGATGCTGGGAGAGGCCGCTACTGACGATAACAGGAAAGGTGTTCCTGGGCAACAGCTGGGAGATAGGAGTGATTGGCAGCAACATGGTAACAAAAGAAACTATCTCAACTATCGAGACACACAATCATCGATGTTGGACGACGTGGATCAAGTATGTACCAATGCTCACGTGGGTAGAAGAAGATGAAGACCCGATAACTACTACCATTGACTGCGCCTAAAGTATGCTACCAGCATAAAGGAGAGGTGGACGTAGGATATAACACCAATTGTGCAAGCGTGATGGAGTTGCCTGAGGGGGGAGCGGGAACAGCAGTAATAATGGACCATTATTGGGCCTGTGGGGAAAAGGCATATCATACACTGCCTCCCCTGTGGAATGGTGTGTGCACAATGGTACACGTCAATGTACCATCACTAGTGGTACCTAAGAAGCATGTCGATGTGGCGAAATTTCCTAAAATGGATGAAGGGGATAAGAGAAGAAAGAGATCTGCACCACTTCAGAAGGAGCAAGGAAACAGGACCAACAGCAATGATACTGTCCTAAACAGGAGAAAAAGACAAGGAGAGCCATTGACAGGAAATTACCTGTGGGGAAGGTCGGAAACGGAACTAACATCAATACCGCCAGAACATAGACTATTCAGCCTAGCAGCAATGTTCTTCTCCTCAATAATACATCCGGGACTGCAGGCATACGCAAACGCAAAATGGCTCCAAATAACAAGGTGGGAACTAATGATGACCATCAATTCAACAGTAAATGGGTTCAACGCAATTAAAGAGGAGCTGCGAGCTGTAAGGATGGTAGCACTCCAGAACAGATATGTATTGGACCTTCTCACAGCAATGGAAGGAGGAGTCTGTGCAAAAATAGGACAATCTTGCTGCACGTTCATACCTGCCAACGATGCTGACAATGGTACACTGACAGAAGCAGTTTCACAATTGGCCCAGATGCACTCCAAAATGATGGACGAAAGTAACGGTGTAAACAAGGATAAGAGCTGGTTTTCACTATTATGGTCATGGATGCCATCTTGGCTGTCAGATGGACTGAAAATAATAGTGGGATGTGCTATTTTGGCTGGAGCTACCCTGATCATAATTAGATTTTGGAAGGCCCGGAAAGCACGCACGACTGACGAGTTGCTGGAAATGGTGGGAATGCACCCCTTAATGCCAGCAGATGACGGCCAGCATACAGGTGTGATAATACAAGAAAGGGAGAAGTTGCGCACCCAAATCATCACCAATCATCTAGACCCACCATCAGTGAAGATTGAGAACCCAAGGAACCCCAGGAGCTACATAGGAAGATGGGTATACTGTACTCCTGGAGGAACATGTGAATACATGTATTGGTCATTTGAAGATCATGTAAACCATTATGGACATCTCGGAGGGATAACTAAGATATGGAGGGTAAGAGGAGATAACGAGAAGGATATGTTTGTGGTCGACAAGTCGACCAGAGGGGGGACTGAAGTGGGAGAATGGAAGACCAGGCTCCCGTCCTTCACCTCTCGCGCTTGGCCTAGAGGGTCACGGCCCAGACACCCGCCGCGGGAAGAGTTTGTCCATTTACCAGATGACCAGGTACCCTGGTACAGGAACATACGGATGTGTCCACCTGCCTGCCCAGCAGCCCGCACTGGCCATGCCGACACCTGCGGCTCGGATCAGCTAGACTAAAAACCACACGTCGTTAGAGATGCCATGACGACCTAGACAACGGGAAGCACATCTGTACAAGTATACACACTTAACATTTCCACACCAATTTACACGAAGAACATACTCAGTGCTCTGACATAGGCGACAGGCATATTCACGGACGTGCATCTTTATTATTTTTACATAGGCTTTCAGAATGCAGAAACGCAAGATGCATCATGAACTCATCTATAACGCTTGCTCACGCTTCCCTTGAAACCCGTTACCACCATGAGAGGTATAATGGAAACACTATACTGGTCATGGAAATGTATGCTACTATAATCTAAAGCACCTATGCACCAAACAGACTACTTAAGCACCAGGCCCGAGTAGGCCTCAAACAAGAGCTCCCGTGGACATTAACAAAGCAAGAGTCAGGTTGCTGATCCTGCAGAAAGAACCCTATGGAGCAACCAGCCAAGGTCGCAATGTTGCAAGCCCACATCCAAGAACAAATCATCAAAGGCACGATGTTGCAACCTCGTACTCCGCGTACCAACGTTAAAGTCATATCTACAAATTAAACCAGACACACAGTGGAAAAGCAATATTAATTGTGCAGAATTCTGCCTCAAACACGGTCCCGCCTCACGTGACCAAGCCGAATCTGACGAGATGCCAAAACCCAGGAGAGAAGAGGCGTCTGGGTCCCTCACTACGAGACACAGGCCGAGACACTTGAAAGGCTCAATGGACACCTGCTACAGTGGGAGCGGTCAGCGGGAGCGGTCAGCCTTCCACCTATGAATAAATCCTCACATTGTCTGCACGTACCCATATTGAAACATTGTTGCAAACACAAGTACACCGAGAGCTGGGAACAACGGTGGTCCCAGGCTGGGGAGCTCACGGATGCACCAATCAGAACATGGGGCTCTTATCTCAGACGTCAGTAACATTAGCCAATCCTCAGGAGCCTTCATGTAACAATTCTTATGTATCCAATTATAGGGACAACCCAGATATACCACCTGACTACACCTTGTCCACTAATATCATTCTCTATATGTGTACTATACTAACCCTACCACTCGAGCAACCAATTAAGAGTGGCAATAGGTTTTTGTTAACTTTCTGAAGTGACGCAAGTAGCGCGTCATAATGCAGTAAAAAGGGCCTGCGAGCCCCACGATTATGTGTGTGTCAGGACGGACGCGTACGCTCCTTGACCCATCCCTGCCGTTTTGTATAAATAAACAGCAGAGTCGCCTTGCTCCTTGTGTGCGTCTCATACTCTATCTCATCTGGGATATACGGGAGGAGTTGGGGCCTCCCTGCCCGGAGGTCTGCGGACGGCCCGGCCGACCCCGGCAGAATTTCCCCCCCGACACTCCTATGGTGGTTATTAAGCATGGTATACATACCATAGCATGTAACTGTGCCTACAAATGGAACATTTTGTTCATTTATTAGGGAGTTGTGAAAATGGCTAAATCAAATTGCCATTACTGACACAGACCAGCTGCCGCTGTCCGGACATTTCGTCGAAAGACATTTGGTCGACGTAATTTGGTCGAAAGCCAAATGGTCGATTTTTTTATTTATTTATATATATTTTTTTTAGGTTGTAGTTTAGGGGAAAAAAGGGGGTTGGGGGGACCCCCCCAAATCCCCCCCCAAAAAAAATGTGAAAATAAAAAACAAAAGCAATTCGACCATTTGGTTTTCGACCAAATGGTTTCGACCAATTGTCCTGTCGACAAATTGTTTTCGACGAAATGTCTGGCAACCCAGCTGCCGACTGTTGCTATTGACAGGAGTTCCAGGTGTATAAACTGAGGAGATCACCAGTTCAATTACCTGTGAACGCATTTTGAAGCTCATTCACAACCAGTTCATGCCCGTTCTCTCCATTTTGGCTTTCTGGCTGGCCGAGTGGCCCTTCAGTAATGTTCTTTGCTAACCATTACACCATGGGCCCCTTGCTGGTGCAACCTGACAGAGTTGAAACAGAAATGAGAATCGAGATCTCATGCATCATTTTAACAAACTCATATTCCTAGCCCACGGATATTATGCAAATGTGGAACTGTTTAGTTGGTTGTTGCGCAATAGCAAACTCTTTGCTTTACAGCTCATTTGGATAGGATTCTTCCTCTGGAGGCATAAGATAAAAGAATATTGCATACATTCTCTAAAAGGCTCTTTTTTTGCTGCAATGACGTTCATCATGTCACTAAGTATGTAGGTTCCATGGTGTAATGGTTAGCACTCTGGACTCTGAATCCAGCGATCCAAGTTCAAATCTCGGTGGGACCTTGGGAATTACTGTGTTTGTTTTCCTCTCAGTGTCTTGTTTTAATAGCAATGACGCTGCTGTGTCGCCCACTTTCATAGCATTATTCCCTGGGTGCATTTGAAAAAAGAAAGATTTTCCATGGATGACGCTCTTTAGCCACAATGAAACCCACCACTTTCTGTGGTGTGAAAGACCCATGGTGTAATGGTAGCACCCCGGAGGTTGAATCCAATAATTTGCATTCAAATCTCTGTAAGAGTTTACCATCAGTCGAACCTTTCCCTTATCGTTTATTGTGGATGTCTTCTTTGAAGAAAGGTATGATCCAACTAAAGTAAGTACATTCACGAATGGGCCCTTGGTCGGTACAAACAGTATTTATACACCTCAGGCCTTTTGTGAATTAAGAAAAGTGTGTTCTTCGTTCTATTTTTCATCTCAAACTGATACCTTCATTTTACAAACATGTAAAGACTGTTAAGACGCTTGATTAATATCATTGATTCTGAATGTGGTCGCTTTTCATAGGATTAACCCTTTAACAATTTTGAAAGAGAATGGCGATACAATACAGCTGCTTTTCCCAAAATGGTATTATTAATGTTGTTGCTGCATCTTCAAGTAAAAAGAGAATCCATTGGGTCACAGATTGAGCATGTTTCTTAACATTGAGTTAAGTTTGAAAATGTCAAATCTTTTATGTATGTTTCCGATGCAGATCTGCCCATCGACTCAGAATGACCTCACTGTTCATACATTTAAAAAAAATGCATAAAGGTTAAGTTGCTAGGCACAAAAGTGGATTTTTATGAAAAGTTATGCCAGAGAGTGAGAGCGAAAATGAATACCCTACACCACTAACCTTATGAATATTACTATCTTTGGCCTATAATTTAAGACAACAAGGAGACAAAGTGTGTTAGAGCAAGAGAGAGGTTCCACAGAGACTTGAACTCGGATCGCTGGATTCAAAGTTCAAAGTGCTAACCATTACACCATGGAACCCTCGTTGAGCAGAGCTTCATAAGGGCAATGAGAATATAGGGCACAGTCAAGATTTTTACTGACCTATAGTAACCGTTTACTGATATTATATCGAAGCAGCACTGTTGCTGTTGGATGCTGTGCAATCGCAAAGTATTGGCTTCATGTCTCATTTGGATCAAATTCTTCCTCTGGAGTCTAATGATATAGGAATATTACATATTTTCTCTGATGTGCTCTGTTTTTCCAGAATGAAGTGCATCATGCTACTGAATATGTGGGTTCCATGGAGTAATGGTTAGCACTCTGGACTCTGAATCCAGCGATCCGAGTTCAAGTCTCGGTGGGACCTTGGGGCTACTTCTCTTTTAGAGTTGCCTTTCATTTGCAGATAGATATAACAGCAATAGCTTTGCTTTACAGCCCACTTTGATGGCAGTCTTCTTTGACCAAAGAATATTAATAGTTTCTGGGGATGACTCTCTTTTGCCACAAAGAAACTGCCCACTCTCATATCTCCAAAGCTCCAAGGTATAATGGCTATTAAACTGGCTTTTGATCTCAGCGATTTGCATTGAAAGCCCAGGAGGCCCCTAAAATCAGTTGAATTGTTTCCTGATAATTTAGAGTTTATTTCTTCTTTCGAGAAAGGTGTGATCCAAATAAAGTAAGTACATTTAAACAAGGGCACTTGATCAGTAAATGCACTACTTTCTAGAACTCATAACTCTTGTAAGTTATAAAAAGTTTGCTCTCCATACAGTTTGTCAACTCAAAGAATTAAATTTTTTACACATTTAATAAGACCATCAAATTGCTTGAAACATAGGAATGATTGTGAAAGTGAATATGATTCACCAAAATAATTGTATAACATTTTTTAATGTTAATAAAATAGGGCTTTTTCCAATCTTTTCACATCAATGTTGTTTCTGCATGTTCCAGTGAGCAGAGAATCTACTGCACATAGTGTGTACATTTTTCTTTTCATAGAGTTAAGGTTGGACATTATTCATCTGTGGAAAATGTTTCTGAGAGATATCTGGGTGCCCACTCTGATTGACCTTAGGGATTGTACATTAACGATATGTAGTTGCATCACTGTATTGGTATCAGGCACCAAAGTGCATTTAAATGTAATGTCGTGCAGAGAGAGAGAGAGTGTGAAAACGGCTACCTGAGTCGACTGAACTTCTGAATATTAACTCTGTTGAATTGTAATTTGAGAAATTAGAAAATGGAGTGTAAGAGCAAGATAACGGTTCCACCGAGACTTGAACTCGGATCGTTGGATTCAAAGTCCAAAGTGCTAACCATTACACCATGGAACCCTTGCAAGATGCACCTGAGAGCGTTGAATCAGAAATGGCAATATAGAGCACATTTACAATTTTTACAGATTCATAGTCCCAATTGACTGATATCATACAAACACAGCGATGTTGTCGATTGACGTTGTGCTATAGCAATCTCTGTGCTTTATAGAGCATGTAGATCAAATTCTTCCTCTTGAGGCATATGATTAAGCAATATTAAATATTGTTTCTGACTGCCTCTGTTTTGGCATAATGAAGTTCAGCATTTGCGGAAGTATTTAGGTTCCATGGTCTAATGGTTAGTAGGCTGGACTCTGAATTTAGTAATCTGACATGTTATAGCTATATTTTGTTTTCCTTTGGGTGTATTGTCATTTTATGCACATAGATTTCCTAGCAGTGGCTGTGATGAACAGTTCAATTTGATAGCAGCTTCCTTTTGAGAATTTGAAAAAAAAAGAATTAAATAGTCTTTCTGGATGACTCTGCTTTGATTTCTATGTGCACATCCCTTTTGCGTTTCAGAGGGATTGACCAACATACACAACAGTGCTTGGAAGACCTCTTCCTCCCTCATGGCATGTAAAGCTAACCTCTCTCCTACCTTGTGTTTTTTTACTTTTTAACTTCCCCTTCCGAGTCATGATCATGTAACTGAATTTACATTTTTAGATTTTAACTGCAGTAGTTGCTTGTTTTTCATTTTTATTTTTTGTGTACGCATACATCCCTTTTTGTGGGGAGGGGGGAGTGATGTCTGTTTACTTATATTAGCTAATTTAGGTCATTTTATGTCCGCTTACAATATGTGTCAGGATTTTTTATGTCGTTTCCAATCAATGTCTAATATCAAGTGGTTTGCAGCAGTCATACAAAGGCACGTAACACCCCCAAAACACCTACATAAGTTAGAAATACTCCGGAAGAGTACTCAGTTTATGAAAAGGCGGTGAATCCCAAATAGAACTATAAATGTAAGCTAGCAAGCAGACCGTGCACCCCTGTTTGGAACTATGACCTGTGTGTTGCCCTCTATTAACAGAACAATGTAACTGCAGCCCATGTCTCATAAAATAGAAAGTAGAGATTATGCAAATTAACTCCCAGAAGAGCCTGGTGTCACCCCAAAAGGTGTCATGCTTTTCACACCAAGAAACATCCACACATAGATCCCTGCGAACCTCAAAAACGTACAGGAAACCCTGTCCAGCGCTTTGCTCCCAGAGGAGATAAGGTTGAAAAACCACCCTATGTTAAAAGTGTCCATAATCCATGCCAGCTGCCCTGTCTATAGAACCTGGCTGTTCGTGGCCCTTCGGGGCATAGGGGCATGAGTGGAAGGGTTTAACCTGCCTGGGTTCTTGGGCATGGTTTCATCATGCCTCAGTTTACAATGGCACTCTGCCACTTTGTCAGGCTTTAAAGAAGCCTGACTCCTGCAGAGCAAAAGATCTGATTATTTCCTTACATGTTTTGTACGTAAGAATGCGGATGGTGCTCTGAGCCTCCTATGGTGGTTATTAAGCATGGTATACATACCATAGCATGTAACTGTGCCTACAAATGGAACATTTTGTTCATTTATTAGGGAGTTGTGAAAATGGCAAAATCAAATTGCCATTACTGACACAGCCAGCTGCCGCTGTCCGGACATTTCGTCGAAAGACATTTGGTCGACGTAATTTGGTCGAAAGCCAAATGGTCGATTTTTTAATTTATTTATATATATATTTTTTAGGTTGTAGTTTAGGGAAAAAAAGGGGTTTTTAGAAAAAAAAGGGGTTGGGGGGACCCCCCCAAACCCGTCCCCCCACAAAAAAAAAAGTGAAAATAAAAAACAAAAGCAATTCGACCATTTGGTTTTCGACCAAATGGTTTCGACCAATTGTCCTGTCGACAAATTTTTTTCGACGAAATGTCTGGCAACCCAGCTGCCGACTGTTGCTATTCACAGGAGTTCCAGGTGTATAAACTGAGGAGATCACCAGTTCAATTACCTGTGAACGCATTTTGAAGCTCATTCACAACCAGTTCATGCCCGTTGTCTCCATTTTGGCTTTCTGGCTGGCCGAGGGGCCCTTCAGTAATGTTCTTTGCTAACCATTACACCATGGGCCCCTTGCTGGTGCAACCTGACAGAGTTGTAACAGAAATGAGAATCGAGATCTCATGCATCATTTTAACAAACTCATATTCCTAGCCCACGGATATTATGCAAATGTGGAACTGTTTAGTTGGTTGTTGCGCAATAGCAAACTCTTTGCTTTACAGCTCATTTGGATAGGATTCTTCCTCTGGAGGCATAAGATAAAAGAATATTGCATACATTCTCTAAAAGGCTCTTTTTTTGCTGCAATGACGTTCATCATGTCACTAAGTATGTAGGTTCCATGGTGTAATGGTTAGCACTCTGGACTCTGAATCCAGCGATCCGAGTTCAAATCTCGGTGGGACCTTGGGAATTACTGTGTTTGTTTTCCTCTCAGTGTCTTGTTTTAATAGCAATGACGCTGCTGTGTCTCCCACTTTCAAAGCATTATTCCCTGGGTGCATTTGAAGAAAGAAAGATTTTCCATGGATGACGCTCTTTAGCCACAATGAAACCCACCACTTTCTGTGGTGTGAAAGACCCATGGTGTAATGGTAGCACCCTGGAGGTTGAATCCAATAATTTGCATTCAAATCTCTGTAAGAGTTTACCATCAGTCGAACCTTTCCCTTATCGTTTATTGTGGATGTCTTCTTTGAAGAAAGGTATGATCCAACTAAAGTAAGTACATTCACGAATGGGCCCTTGGTCGGTACAAACAGTATTTATACACCTCAGGCCTTTTGTGAATTAAGAAAAGTGTGTTCTTCGTTCTATTTTTCATCTCAAACTGATACCTTCATTTTTCAAACATGTAAAGACTGTTAAGACGCTTGATTAATATCATTGATTCTGAATGTGGTCGCTTTTCATAGGATTAACCCTTTAACAATTTTGAAAGAGAATGGCGATACAATAGAGCTGCTTTTCCCAAAATGGTATTATTAATGTTGTTGCTGCATCTTCAAGTAAAAAGAGAATCCATTGGGTCACAGATTGAGCATGTTTCTTAACATTGAGTTAAGTTTGAAAATTTCAAATCTTTTATGTATGTTTCCAATGCAGATCTGCCCATCGACTCAGAATGACCTCACTGTTCATACATTTAAAAAAAATGCATAAAGGTTAAGGTGCTAGGCACAAAAGTGGATTTTTATGAAAAGTTATGCCAGAGAGTGAGAGCGAAAATGAATACCCTACACCACTAACCTTATGAATATTACTATCTTTGGCCTATAATTTAAGACAAGGAGACAAAGTGTGTTAGAGCAAGAGAGAGGTTCCACCGAGACTTGAACTCGGATCGCTGGATTCAAAGTCCAAAGTGCTAACCATTACACCATGGAACCCTTGTTGAGCAGATCTTCATAAGGGCAATGAGAATATAGGGCACAGTCAAGATTTTTACTGACCTATAGTAACCGTTTACTGATATTATATCGAAGCAGCACTGTTGCTGTTGGATGCTGTGCAATCGCAAAGTATTGGCTTCATGTCTCATTTGGATCAAATTCTTCCTCTGGAGTCTAATGATATAGGAATATTACATATTTTCTCTGATGTGCTCTGTTTTTCCAGAATGAAGTGCATCATGCTACTGAATATGTGGGTTCCATGGAGTAATGGTTAGCACTCTGGACTCTGAATCCAGTATCCGAGTTCAAATCTCGGTGGGACCTTGGGGCTGCTTCTCTTTTAGAGTTGCCTTTCATTTGCAGATAGATATAACAGCAATAGCTTTGCTTTACAGCCAACTTTGATGGCAGTCTTCTTTGACCAAAGAATATTAATAGTTTCTGGGGATGACTCTCTTTTGCCACAAAGAAACTGCCCACTCTCATATCTCCAAAGCTCCAAGGTATAATGGCTATTAAACTGGCTTTTGATCTCAGCGATTTGCATTGAAAGCCCAGGAGGCCCCTAAAATCAGTTGAATTGTTTCCTGATAATTTAGAGTTTATTTCTTCTTTCGAGAAAGGTGTGATCCAAATAAAGTAAGTACATTTAAACAAGGGCACTTGATCAGTAAATGCACTACTTTCTAGAACTCATAACTCTTGTAAGTTATAAAAAGTTTGCTCTCCATACAGTTTGTCAACTCAAAGAATTACATTTTTTACACATTTAATAAGACTATCAAATTGCTTGAAACATAGGAATGATTGTGAAAGTGAATATGATTCACCAAAATAATTGTATAACATTTTTTAATGTTAATAAAATAGGGCTTTTTCCAATCTTTTCACATCAATGTTGTTTCTGCATGTTCCAGTGAGCAGAGAATCTACTGCACATAGTGTGTACATTTTTCTTTTCATAGAGTTAAGGTTGGACATTATTCATCTGTGGAAAATGTTTCTGAGAGATATCTGGGTGCCCACTCTGATTGACCTTAGGGATTGTACATTAACGATATGTAGTTGCATCACTGTATTGGTATCAGGCACCAAAGTGCATTTAAATGTAATGTCGTGCAGAGAGAGAGTGTGAAAACGGCTACCTGAGTCGACTGAACTTCTGAATATTAACTCTGTTGAATTGTAATTTGAGAAATTAGAAAATGGAGTGTAAGAGCAAGATAACGGTTCCACCGAGACTTGAAAATCGTTGGATTCAAAGTCCAAAGTGCTAACCATTACACCATGGAACCCTTGCAAGATGCACCTGAGAGCGTTGAATCAGAAATGGCAATATAGAGCACATTTACAATTTTTACAGATTCATAGTCCCAATTGACTGATATCATACAAACACAGCGATGTTGTCGATTGATGTTGTGCTATAGCAATCTCTGTGCTTTATAGAGCATGTAGATCAAATTCTTCCTCTTGAGGCATATGATTAAGCAATATTAAATATTGTTTCTGACTGCCTCTGTTTTGGCATAATGAAGTTCAGCATTTGCGGAAGTATTTAGGTTCCATGGTCTAATGGTTAGTAGGCTGGACTCTGAATTTAGTAATCTGACATGTTATAGCTATATTTTGTTTTCCTTTGGGTGTATTGTCATTTTATGCACATAGATTTCCTAGCAGTGGCTGTGATGAATAGTTCAATTTGATAGCAGCTTCCTTTTGAGAATTTGAAAAAAAAAGAATTAAATAGTCTCTCTGGATGACTATGCTTTGATTTCTATGTGCACATCCCTTTTGCGTTTCAGAGGGATTGACCAACATACACAACAGTGCTTGGAAGACCTCTTCCTCCCTCATGGCATGTAAAGCTAACCTCTCTCCTACCTTGTGTTTTTTTACTTTTTAACTTCCCCTTCCGAGTCATGATCATGTAACTGAATTTACATTTTTAGATTTTAACTGCAGTAGTTGCTTGTTTTTCATTTTTATTTTTTGTGTACGCATACATCCCTTTTTGTGGGGAGGGGGGAGTGATGTCTGTTTACTTATATTAGCTAATATAGGTCATTTTATGTCCGCTTACAATATGTGTCAGGATTTTTTATGTCGTTTCCAATCAATGTCTAATATCAAGTGGTTTGCAGCAGTCATACAAAGGCACGTAACACCCCCAAAACACCTACATAAGTTAGAAATACTCCGGAAGAGTACTCAGTTTATGAAAAGGCGGTGAATCCCAAATAGAACTGTAAATGTAAGCTAGCAAGCAGACCGTGCACCCCTGTTTGGAACTATGACCTGTGTGTTGTCCTCTATTAACAGAACAATGTAACTGCAGCCCATGTCACATAAAATAGAAAGTAGAGATTATGCAAATTAACTCCCAGAAGAGCCTGGTGTCACCCCAAAAGGTGTCATGCTTTTCACACCAAGAAACATCCACACATAGATCCCTGCGAACCTCAAAAACGTACAGGAAACCCTGTCCAGCGCTTTGCTCCCAGAGGAGATAAGGTTGAAAAACCACCCTATGTTAAAAGTGTCCATAATCCATGCCAGCTGCCCTGTCTATAGAACCTGGCCGTTCGTGGCCGATCGGGGCATGAGTGGAAGGGTTTAACCTGCCTGGGTTCTTGGGCATGGTTTCATCATGCCTCAGTTTACAATGGCACTCTGCCACTTTGTCAGGCTTTAAAGAAGCCTGACTCCTGCAGAGCAAAAGATCTGATTATTTCCTTACATGTTTTGTACGTAAGAATGCGGATGGTGCTCTGAGCCTCCTATGGTGGTTATTAAGCATGGTATACATACCATAGCATGTAACTGTGCCTACAAATGGAACATTGTGTTCATTTATTAGGGAGTTGTGAAAATGGCAAAATCAAATTGCCATTACTGACACAGACCAGCTGCCGCTGTCCGGACATTTCGTGGAAAGACATTTCTTCGAAAGACATTTGGTCGACGTAATTTGGTCGAAAGCCAAATGGTCGATTTTTTAATTTATTTATATATATATTTTTTAGGTTGTAGTTTAGGGAAAAAAAGGGGTTTTTAGAAAAAAAGGGGGTTGGGGGGACCCCCCCAAACCCCCCCCCAAAAAAAAAGTGAAAATAAAAAACAAAAGCAATTCGACCATTTGGTTTTCGACCAAATGGTTTCGACCAATTGTCCTGTCGACACATTTTTTTCGACGAAATGTCTGGCAACCCAGCTGCCGACTGTTGCTATTGACAGGAGTTCCAGGTGTATAAACTGAGGAGATCACCAGTTCAATTACCTGTGAACGCATTTTGAAGCTCATTCACAACCAGTTCATGCCCGTTCTCTCCATTTTGGCTTTCTGGCTGGCCGAGCGGCCCTTCAGTAATGTTCTTTGCTAACCATTACACCATGGGCCCCTTGCTGGTGCAACCTGACAGAGTTGAAACAGAAATGAGAATCGAGATCTCATGCATCATTTTAACAAACTCATATTCCTAGCCCACGGATATTATGCAAATGTGGAACTGTTTAGTTGGTTGTTGCGCAATAGCAAACTCTTTGCTTTACAGCTCATTTGGATAGGATTCTTCCTCTGGAGGCATAAGATAAAAGAATATTGCATACATTCTCTAAAAGGCTCTTTTTTTGCTGCAATGACGTTCATCATGTCACTAAGTATGTAGGTTCCATGGTGTAATGGTTAGCACTCTGAATCCAGCGATCCGAGTTCAAATCTTGGTGGGACCTTGGGAATTACTGTGTTTGTTTTCCTCTCAGTGTCTTGTTTTAATAGCAATGACGCTGCTGTGTCGCCCACTTTCATAGCATTATTCCCTGGGTGCATTTGAAAAAAGAAAGATTTTCCATGGATGACGCTCTTTAGCCACAATGAAACCCACCACTTTCTGTGGTGTGAAAGACCCATGGTGTAATGGTAGCACCATGGATGTTGAATCCAATAATTTGCATTCAAATCTCTGTAAGAGTTTACCATCAGTCGAACCTTTCCCTTATCGTTTATTGTGGATGTCTTCTTTGAAGAAAGGTATGATCCAACTAAAGTAAGTACATTCACGAATGGGCCCTTGGTCGGTACAAACAGTATTTATACACCTCAGGCCTTTTGTGAATTAAGAAAAGTGTGTTCTTCGTTCTATTTTTCATCTCAAACTGATACCTTCATTTTACAAACATGTAAAGACTGTTAAGACGCTTGATTAATATCATTGATTCTGAATGTGGTCGCTTTTCATAGGATTAACCCTTTAACAATTTTGAAAGAGAATGGCGATACAATAGAGCTGCTTTTCCCAAAATGGTATTATTAATGTTGTTGCTGCATCTTCAAGTAAAAAGAGAATCCATTGGGTCACAGATTGAGCATGTTTCTTAACATTGAGTTAAGTTTGAAAATTTCAAATCTTTTATGTATGTTTCCGATGCAGATCTGCCCATCGACTCAGAATGACCTCACTGTTCATACATTTAAAAATAATGCATAAAGGTTAAGGTGCTAGGCACAATAGTGGATTTTTATGAAAAGTTATGCCAGAGAGTGAGAGCGAAAATGAATACCCTACACCACTAACCTTATGAATATTACTATCTTTGGCCTATAATTTAAGACAACAAGGAGACAAAGTGTGTTAGAGCAAGAGAGAGGTTCCACCGAGACTTGAACTCGGATTGCTGGATTCAAAGTCCAAAGTGCTAACCATTACACCATGGAACCCTTGTTGAGTAGAGCTTCATAAGGGCAATGAGAATATAGGGCACAGTCAAGATTTTTACTGACCTATAGTAACCGTTTACTGATATTATATCGAAGCAGCACTGTTGCTGTTGGATGCTGTGCAATCGCAAAGTATTGGCTTCATGTCTCATTTGGATCAAATTCTTCCTCTGGAGTCTAATGATATAGGAATATTACATATTTTCTCTGATGTGCTCTGTTTTTCCAGAATGAAGTGCATCATGCGACTGAATATGTGGGTTCCATGGAGTAATGGTTAGCACTCTGGACTCTGAATCCAGCGATCCCAGTTCAAGTCTCGGTGGGACCTTGGGGCTGCTTCTCTTTTAGAGTTGCCTTTCATTTGCAGATAGATATAACAGCAATAGCTTTGCTTTACAGCCCACTTTGATGGCAGTCTTCTTTGACCAAAGAATATTAATAGTTTCTGGGGATGACTCTCTTTTGCCACAAAGAAACTGCCCACTCTCATATCTCCAAAGCTCCAAGGTATAATGGCTATTAAACTGGCTTTTGATCTCAGCGATTTGCATTGAAAGCCCAGGAGGCCCCTAAAATCAGTTGAATTGTTTCCTGATAATTTAGAGTTTATTTCTTCTTTCGAGAAAGGTGTGAGCCAAATAAAGTAAGTACATTTAAACAAGGGCACTTGATCAGTAAATGCACTACTTTCTAGAACTCATAACTCTTGTAAGTTATAAAAAGTTTGCTCTCCATACAGTTTGTCAACTCAAAGAATTACATTTTTTACACATTTAATAAGACCATCAAATTGCTTGAAACATAGGAATGATTGTGAAAGTGAATATGATTCACCAAAATAATTGTATAACATTTTTTAATGTTAATAAAATAGGGCTTTTTCCAATCTTTTCACATCAATGTTGTTTCTGCATGTTCCAGTGAGCAGAGAATCTACTGCACATAGTGTGTACATTTTTCTTTTCATAGAGTTAAGGTTGGACATTATTCATCTGTGGAAAATGTTTCTGAGAGATATCTGGGTGCCCACTCTGATTGACCTTAGGGATTGTACATTAACGATATGTAGTTGCATCACTGTATTGGTATCAGGCACCAAAGTGCATTTAAATGTAATGTCGTGCAGAGAGAGAGAGAGTGTGAAAACGGCTACCTGAGTCGACTGAACTTCTGAATATTAACTCTGTTGAATTGTAATTTGAGAAATTAGAAAATGGAGTGTAAGAGCAAGATAACGGTTCCACCGATCGTTGGATTCAAAGTCCAAAGTGCTAACCATTACCCCATGGAACCCTTGCAAGATGCACCTGAGAGCATTGAATCAGAAATGGCAATATAGAGCACATTTACAATTTTTACAGATTCATAGTCCCAATTGACTGATATCATACAAACACAGCGATGTTGTCGATTGACGTTGTGCTATAGCAATCTCTGTGCTTTATAGAGCATGTAGATCAAATTCTTCCTCTTGAGGCATATGATTAAGCAATATTAAATATTGTTTCTGACTGCCTCTGTTTTGGCATAATGAAGTTCAGCATTTGCGGAAGTATTTAGATTCCATGGTCTAATGGTTAGTAGGCTGGACTCTGAATTTAGTAATCTGACATGTTATAGCTATATTTTGTTTTCCTTTGGGTGTATTGTCATTTTATGCACATAGGTTTCCTAGCAGTGGCTGTGATGAATAGTTCAATTTGATAGCAGCTTCCTTTTGAGAATTTGAAAAAAAAAGAATTAAATAGTCTCTCTGGATGACTCTGCTTTGATTTCTATGTGCACATCCCTTTTGCGTTTCAGAGGGATTGACCAACATACACAACAGTGCTTGCAAGACCTCTTCCTCCCTCATGGCATGTAAAGCTAACCTCTCTCCTACCTTGTGTTTTTTTACTTTTTAACTTCCCCTTCCGAGTCATGATCATGTAAATGAATTTACATTTTTAGATTTTAACTGCAGTAGTTGCTTGTTTTTCATTTTTATTTTTTGTGTACGCATACATCCCTTTTTGTGGGGAGGGGGGAGTGATGTCTGTTTACTTATATTAGCTAATATAGGTCATTTTATGTCCGCTTACAATATGTGTCAGGATTTTTTATGTCGTTTCCAATCAATGTCTAATATCAAGTGGTTTGCAGCAGTCATACAAAGGCACGTAACACCCCCAAAACACCTACATAAATTAGAAATACTCCCGAAGAGTACTCAGTTTATGAAAAGGCGGTGAATCCCAAATAGAACTGTAAATGTAAGCTAGCAAGCAGACCGTGCACCCCTGTTTGTAACTATGACCTGTGTGTTGCCCTCTATTAACAGAACAATGTAACTGCAGCCCATGTCACATAAAATAGAAAGTAGAGATTATGCAAATTAACTCCCAGAAGAGCCTGGTGTCACCCCAAAAGGTGTCATGCTTTTCACACCAAGAAACATCCACACATAGATCCCTGCGAACCTCAAAAACGTACAGGAAACCCTGTCCAGCGCTTTGCTCCCAGAGGAGATAAGGTTGAAAAACCACCCTATGTTAAAAGTGTCCATAATCCATGCCAGCTGCCCTGTCTATAGAACCTGGCCATTCGTGACCGTTCGGGGCATGAGTGGAAGGGTTTAACCTGCCTGGGTTCTTGGGCATGGTTTCAACATGCTTCAGTTTACAATGGCACTCCTGCAGAGCAAAAGATCTGATTATTTCCTTACATGTTTTGTACGTAAGAATGCGGATGGTGCTGTGAGCCTCCTATGGTGGTTATTAAGCATGGTATACATACAATAGCATGTAACTGTGCCTACAAATGGAACATTTTGTTCATTTATTAGGGAGTTGTGAAAATGGCAAAATCAAATTGCCATTACTGACACAGACCAGCTGCCGCTGTCCGGACATTTCGTGGAAAGACATTTGGTCGACGTAATTTGGTCGAAAGCCAAATGGTCGATTTTTTTAATTTATTTATATATATATTTTTTAGGTTGTAGTTTAGGGAAAAAAAGGGGTTTTTAGAAAAAAAGGGGGTTGGGGGGACCCCCCCAAACCCCCCCCCAAAAAAAAAAGTGAAAATAAAAAACAAAAGCAATTCGACCATTTGGTTTTCGACCAAATGGTTTCGACCAATTGTCCTGTCGACAAATTTTATTCGACGAAATGTCTGGCAACCCAGCTGCCGACTGTTGCTATTGACAGGAGTTCCAGGTGTATAAACTGAGGAGATCACCAGTTCAATTACCTGTGAACGCATTTTGAAGCTCATTCACAACCAGTTCATGCCCGTTCTCTCCATTTTGGCTTTCTGGCTGGCCGAGGGGCCCTTCAGTAATGTTCTTTGCTAACCATTACACCATGGGCCCCTTGCTGGTGCAACCTGACAGAGTTGTAACAGAAATGAGAATCGAGATCTCATGCATCATTTTAACAAACTCATATTCCTAGCCCACGGATATTATGCAAATGTGGAACTGTTTAGTTGGTTGTTGCGCAATAGCAAACTCTTTGCTTTACAGCTCATTTGGATAGGATTCTTCCTCTGGAGGCATAAGATAAAAGAATATTGCATACATTCTCTAAAAGGCTCTTTTTTTGCTGCAATGACGTTCATCATGTCACTAAGTATGTAGGTTCCATGGTGTAATGGTTAGCACTCTGGACTCTGCATCCAGCGATCCGAGTTCAAATCTCGGTGGGACCTTGGGAATTACTGTGTTTGTTTTCCTCTCAGTGTCTTGTTTTAATAGCAATGACGCTGCTGTGTCGCCCACTTTCATAGCATTATTCCCTGGGTGCATTTGAAAAAAGAAAGATTTTCCATGGATGACGCTCTTTAGCCACAATGAAACCCACCACTTTCTGTGGTGTGAAAGACCCATGGTGTAATGGTAGCACCATGGATGTTGAATCCAATAATTTGCATTCAAATCTCTGTAAGAGTTTACCATCAGTCGAACCTTTCCCTTATCGTTTATTGTGGATGTCTTCTTTGAAGAAAGGTATGATCCAACTAAAGTAAGTACATTCACGAATGGGCCCTTGGTCGGTACAAACAGTATTTATACACCTCAGGCCTTTTGTGAATTAAGAAAAGTGTGTTCTTCGTTCTATTTTTCATCTCAAACTGATACCTTCATTTTACAAACATGTAAAGACTGTTAAGACGCTTGATTAATATCATTGATTCTGAATGTGGTCGCTTTTCATAGGATTAACCCTTTAACAATTTTGAAAGAGAATGGCGATACAATAGAGCTGCTTTTCCCAAAATGGTATTATTAATGTTGTTGCTGCATCTTCAAGTAAAAAGAGAATCCATTGGGTCACAGATTGAGCATGTTTCTTAACATTGAGTTAAGTTTGAAAATTTCAAATCTTTTATGTATGTTTCCGATGCAGATCTGCCCATCGACTCAGAATGACCTCACTGTTCATACATTTAAAAATAATGCATAAAGGTTAAGGTGCTAGGCACAATAGTGGATTTTTATGAAAAGTTATGCCAGAGAGTGAGAGCGAAAATGAATACCCTACACCACTAACCTTATGAATATTACTATCTTTGGCCTATAATTTAAGACAACAAGGAGACAAAGTGTGTTAGAGCAAGAGAGAGGTTCCACCGAGACTTGAACTCGGATTGCTGGATTCAAAGTCCAAAGTGCTAACCATTACACCATGGAACCCTTGTTGAACAGAGCTTAATAAGGGCAATGAGAATATAGGGCACAGTCAAGATTTTTACTGACCTATAGTAACCGTTTACTGATATTATATCGAAGCAGCACTGTTGCTGTTGGATGCTGTGCAATCGCAAAGTATTGGCTTCATGTCTCATTTGGATCAAATTCTTCCTCTGGAGTCTAATGATATAGGAATATTACATATTTTCTCTGATGTGCTCTGTTTTTCCAGAATGAAGTGCATCATGCGACTGAATATGTGGGTTCCATGGAGTAATGGTTAGCACTCTGGACTCTGAATCCAGCGATCCCAGTTCAAGTCTCGGTGGGACCTTGGGGCTGCTTCTCTTTTAGAGTTGCCTTTCATTTGCAGATAGATATAACAGCAATAGCTTTGCTTTACAGCCCACTTTGATGGCAGTCTTCTTTGACCAAAGAATATTAATAGTTTCTGGGGATGACTCTCTTTTGCCACAAAGAAACTGCCCACTCTCATATCTCCAAAGCTCCAAGGTATAATGGCTATTAAACTGGCTTTTGATCTCAGCGATTTGCATTGAAAGCCCAGGAGGCCCCTAAAATCAGTTGAATTGTTTCCTGATAATTTAGAGTTTATTTCTTCTTTCGAGAAAGGTGTGATCCAAATAAAGTAAGTACATTTAAACAAGGGCACTTGATCAGTAAATGCACTACTTTCTAGAACTCATAACTCTTGTAAGTTATAAAAAGTTTGTTCTCCATACAGTTTGTCAACTCAAAGAATTACATGTTTTACACATTTAATAAGACCATCAAATTGCTTGAAACATAGGAATGATTGTGAAAGTGAATATGATTCACCAAAATAATTGTATAACATTTTTTAATGTTAATAAAATAGGGCTTTTTCCAATCTTTTCACATCAATGTTGTTTCTGCATGTTCCAGTGAGCAGAGAATCTACTGCACATAGTGTGTACATTTTTCTTTTCATAGAGGTAAGGTTGGACATTATTCATCTGTGGAAAATGTTTCTGAGAGATATCTGGGTGCCCACTCTGATTGACCTTAGGGATTGTACATTAACGATATGTAGTTGCATCACTGTATTGGTATCAGGCACCAAAGCGCATTTAAATGTAATGTCGTGCAGAGAGAGAGAGAGTGTGAAAACGGCTACCTGAGTCGACTGAACTTCTGAATATTAACTCTGTTGAATTGTAATTTGAGAAATTAGAAAATGGAGTGTAAGAGCAAGATAACGGTTCCACCGAGACTTGAACTCGGATCGTTGGATTCAAAGTCCAAAGTGCTAACCATTACACCATGGAACCCATGCAAGATGCACCTGAGAGCGTTGAATCAGAAATGGCAATATAGAGCACATTTACAATTTTTACAGATTCATAGTCCCAATTGACTGATATCATACAAACACAGCGATGTTGTCGATTGACGTTGTGCTATAGCAATCTCTGTGCTTTATAGAGCATGTAGATCAAATTCTTCCTCTTGAGGCATATGATTAAGCAATATTAAATATTGTTTCTGACTGCCTCTGTTTTGGCATAATGAAGTTCAGCATTTGCGGAAGTATTTAGGTTCCATGGTCTAATGGTTAGTAGGCTGGACTCTGAATTTAGTAATCTGACATGTTATAGCTATATTTTGTTTTCCTTTGGGTGTATTGTCATTTTATGCACATAGATTTCCTAGCAGTGGCTGTGATGAATAGTTCAATTTGATAGCAGCTTCCTTTTGAGAATTTGAAAAAAAAAGAATTAAATAGTCTCTCTGGATGACTCTGCTTTGATTTCTATGTGCACATCCCTTTTGCGTTCCAGAGGGATTGACCAACATACACAACAGTGCTTGGAAGACCTCTTCCTCCCTCATGGCATGTAAAGCTAACCTCTCTCCTACCTTGTGTTTTTTTACTTTTTAACTTCCCCTTCCGAGTCATGATCATGTAACTGAATTAACATTTTTAGATTTTAACTGCAGTAGTTGCTTGTTTTTCATTTTTATTTTTTGTGTACGCATACATCCCTTTTTGTGGGGAGGGGGGAGTGATGTCTGTTTACTTATATTAGCTAATATAGGTCATTTTATGTCCGCTTACAATATGTGTCAGGATTTTTTATGTCGTTTCCAATCAATGTCTAATATCAAGTGGTTTGCAGCAGTCATACAAAGGCACGTAACACCCCCAAAACACCTACATAAGTTAGAAATACTCTGGAAGAGTACTCAGTTTATGAAAAGGCGGTGAATCCCAAATAGAACTGTAAATGTAAGCTAGCAAGCAGACCGTGCACCCCTGTTTGGAACTATGACCTGTGTGTTGCCCTCTATTAACAGAACAATGTAACTGCAGCCCATGTCACATAAAATAGAAAGTAGAGATTATGCAAATTAACTCCCAGAAAAGCCTGGTGTCACCCCAAAAGGTGTCATGCTTTTCACACCAAGAAACATCCACACATAGATCCCTGCGAACCTCAAAAACGTACAGGAAACCCTGTCCAGCGCTTTGCTCCCAGAGGAGATGAGGTTGAAAAACCACCCTATGTTAAAAGTGTCCATAATCCATGCCAGCTGCCCTGTCTATAGAACCTGGCCGTTCGTGGCCATTCGGGGCCTAGGGGCATGAGTGGAAGGGTTTAACCTGCCTGGGTTCTTGGGCATGGTTTCATCATGCCTCAGTTTACAATGGCACTCTGCCACTTTGTCAGGCTTTAAAGAAGCCTGACTCCTGCCGAGCAAAAGATCTGATTATTTCCTTACATGTTTTGTACGTAAGAATGTGGATGGTGCTCTGAGCCTCCTATGGTGGTTATTAAGCATGGTATACATACCATAGCATGTAACTGTGCCTACAAATGGAACATTTTGTTCATTTATTAGGGAGTTGTGAAAATGGCTAAATCAAATTGCCATTACTGACACAGACCAGCTGCCGCTGTCCGGACATTTCGTCGAAAGACATTTTGTCGAAAGACATTTGGTCGACGTAATTTGGTCGAAAGCCAAATGGTCCATTTTTTAATTTATTTATATATATATTTTTTAGGTTGTAGTTTAGGGAAAAAAAGGGGTTTTTAGAAAAAAAGGGGGTTGGGGGGACCCCCCCAAACCCCCCCCCCAAAAAAATGTGAAAATAAAAAACAAAAGCAATTCGACCATTTGGTTTTCGACCAAATGGTTTCGACCAATTGTCCTGTCGACAAATTTTTTTCGACGAAATGTCTGGCAACCCAGCTGCCGACTGTTGCTATTGACAGGAGTTCCAGGTGTATAAACTGAGGAGATCACCAGTTCAATTACCTGTGAACGCATTTTGAAGCTCATTCACAACCAGTTCATGCCCGTTCTCTCCATTTTGGCTTTCTGGCTGGCCGAGGGGCCCTTCAGTAATGTTCTTTGCTAACCATTACACCATGGGCCCCTTGCTGGTGCAACCTGACAGAGTTGTAACAGAAATGAGAATCGAGATCTCATGCATCATTTTAACAAACTCATATTCCTAGCCCACGGATATTATGCAAATGTGGAACTGTTTAGTTGGTTGTTGCGCAATAGCAAACTCTTTGCTTTACAGCTCATTTGGATAGGATTCTTCCTCTGGAGGCATAAGATAAAAGAATATTGCATACATTCTCTAAAAGGCTCTTTTTTGCTGCAATGACGTTCATCATGTCACTAGGTATGTAGGTTCCATGGTGTAATGGTTAGCACTCTGGACTCTGAATCCAGCGATCCGAGTTCAAATCTCGATGGGACCTTGGGAATTACTGTGTTTGTTTTCCTCTCAGTGTCTTGTTTTAATAGCAATGACGCTGCTGTGTCACCCACTTTCATAGCATTATTCTCTGGGTGCATTTGAAAAAAGAAAGATTTTCCATGGATGACGCTCTTTAGCCACAATGAAACCCACCACTTTCTGTGGTGTGAAAGACCCATGGTGTAATGGTAGCACCCTGGAGGTTGAATCCAATAATTTGCATTCAAATCTCTGTAAGAGTTTACCATCAGTCGAACCTTTCCCTTATCGTTTATTGTGGATGTCTTCTTTGAAGAAAGGTATGATCCAACTAAAGTAAGTACATTCACGAATGGGCCCTTGGTCGGTACAAACAGTATTTACACACCTCAGGCCTTTTGTGAATTAAGAAAAGTGTGTTCTTCGTTCTATTTTTCATCTCAAACTGATACCTTCATTTTACAAACATGTAAAGACTGTTAAGACGCTTGATTAATATCATTCATTCTGAATGTGGTCGCTTTTCATAGGATTAACCCTTTAACAATTTTGAAAGAGAATGGCGATACAATAGAGCTGCTTTTCCCAAAATGGTATTATTAATGTTGTTGCTGCATCTTCAAGTAAAAAGAGAATCCATTGGGTCACAGATTGAGCATGTTTCTTAACATTGAGTTAAGTTTGAAAATTTCAAATCTTTTATGTATGTTTCCGATGCAGATCTGCCCATCGACTCAGAATGACCTCACTGTTCATACATTTAAAAAAAATGCATAAAGGTTAAGGTGCTAGCCACAAAAGTGGATTTTTATGAAAAGTTATGCCAGAGAGTGAGAGCAAAAATGAATACCCTACACCACTAACCTTATGAATATTATTATCTTTGGCCTATAATTTAAGACAACAAGGAGACAAAGTGTGTTAGAGCAAGAGAGAGGTTTCACCGAGACTTGAACTCGGATCGCTGGATTCAAAATCCAAAGTGCTAACCATTACACCATGGAACCCTTGCTGAGTAGAGCTTCATAAGGGCAATGAGAATATAGGGCACAGTCAAGATTTTTACTGAACTATAGTAACCGTTTACTGATATTATATCGAAGCAGCACTGTTGCTGTTGGATGCTGTGCAATCGCAAAGTATTGGCTTCATGTCTCATTTGGATCAAATTCTTCCTCTGGAGTCTAATGATATAGGAATATTACATATTTTCTCTGATGTGCTCTGTTTTTCCAGAATGAAGTGCATCATGATACTGAATATGTGGGTTCCATGGTGTAATGGTTAGCACTCTGGACTCTGAATCCAGCGATCCGAGTTCAGAGTTCAAGTCTCGGTGGGACCTTGGGGCTGCTTCTCTTTTAGAGTTGCCTTTCATTTGCAGATAGATATAACAGCAATAGCTTTGCTTTACAGCCCACTTTGATGGCAGTCTTCTTTGACCAAAGAATATTAATAGTTTCTGGGGATGACTCTCTTTTGCCACAAAGAAACTGCCCACTCTCATATCTCCAAAGCTCCAAGGTATAATGGCTATTAAACTGGCTTTTGATCTCAGCGATTTGCATTGAAAGCCCAGGAGGCCCCTAAAATCAGTTGAATTGTTTCCTGATAATTTAGAGTTTATTTCTTCTTTCGAGAAAGGTGTGATCCAAATAAAGTAAGTACATTTAAACAAGGGCACTTGATCAGTAAATGCACTACTTTCTAGAACTCATAACTCTTGTAAGTTATAAAAAGTTTGCTCTCCATACAGTTTGTCAACTCAAAGAATTACATTTTTTACACATTTAATAAGACCATCAAATTGCTTGAAACATAGGAATGATTGTGAAAGTGAATATGATTCACCAAAATAATTGTATAACATTTTTTAATGTTAATAAAATAGGGCTTTTTCCAATCTTTTCACATCAATGTTGTTTCTGCATGTTCCAGTGAGCAGAGAATCTACTGCACATAGTGTGTACATTTTTCTTTTCATAGAGTTAAGGTTGGACATTATTCATCTGTGGAAAATGTTTCTGAGAGATATCTGGGTGCCCACTCTGATTGACCTTAGGGATTGTACATTAACGATATGTAGTTGCATCACTGTATTGGAATCAGGCACCAAAGTGCATTTAAATGTAATGTCGTGCAGAGAGAGAGAGAGTGTGAAAACGGCTACCTGAGTCGACTGAACTTCTGAATATTAACTCTGTTGAATTGTAATTTGAGAAATTAGAAAATGGAGTGTAAGAGCAAGATAACGGTTCCACCGAGACTTGAACTCGGATCGTTGGATTCAAAGTCCAAAGTGCTAACCATTACCCCATGGAACCCTTGCAAGATGCACCTGAGAGCATTGAATCAGAAATGGCAATATAGAGCACATTTACAATTTTTACAGATTCATAGTCCCAATTGACTGATATCATACAAACACAGCGATGTTGTCGATTGACGTTGTGCTATAGCAATCTCTGTGCTTTATAGAGCATGTAGATCAAATTCTTCCTCTTGAGGCATATGATTAAGCAATATTAAATATTGTTTCTGACTGCCTCTGTTTTGGCATAATGAAGTTCAGCATTTGCGGAAGTATTTAGATTCCATGGTCTAATGGTTAGTAGGCTGGACTCTGAATTTAGTAATCTGACATGTTATAGCTATATTTTGTTTTCCTTTGGGTGTATTGTCATTTTATGCACATAGATTTCCTAGCAGTGGCTGTGATGAATAGTTCAATTTGATAGCAGCTTCCTTTTGAGAATTTGAAAAAAAAAGAATTAAATAGTCTCTCTGGATGACTCTGCTTTGATTTCTATGTGCATATCCCTTTTGCGTTTCAGAGGGATTGACCAACATACACAACAGTGCTTGCAAGACCTCTTCCTCCCTCATGGCATGTAAAGCTAACCTCTCTCCTACCTTGTGTTTTTTTACTTTTTAACTTCCCCTTCCGAGTCATGATCATGTAAATGAATTTACATTTTTAGATTTTAACTGCAGTAGTTGCTTGTTTTTCATTTTTATTTTTTGTGTACGCATACATCCCTTTTTGTGGGGAGGGGGGAGTGATGTCTGTTTACTTATATTAGCTAATATAGGTCATTTTATGTCCGCTTACAATATGTGTCAGGATTTTTTATGTCGTTTCCAATCAATGTCTAATATCAAGTGGTTTGCAGCAGTCATACAAAGGCACGTAACACCCCCAAAACACCTACATAAATTAGAAATACTCCGGAAGAGTACTCAGTTTATGAAAAGGCGGTGAATCCCAAATAGAACTGTAAATGTAAGCTAGCAAGCAGACCGTGCACCCCTGTTTGTAACTATGACCTGTGTGTTGCCCTCTATTAACAGAACAATGTAACTGCAGCCCATGTCACATAAAATAGAAAGTAGAGATTATGCAAATTAACTCCCAGAAGAGCCTGGTGTCACCCCAAAAGGTGTCATGCTTTTCACACCAAGAAACATCCACACATAGATCCCTGCGAACCTCAAAAACGTACAGGAAACCCTGTCCAGCGCTTTGCTCCCAGAGGAGATAAGGTTGAAAAACCACCCTATGTTAAAAGTGTCCATAATCCATGCCAGCTGCCCTGTCTATAGAACCTGGCCGTTCGTGACCGTTCGGGGCATGAGTGGAAGGGTTTAACCTGCCTGGGTTCTTGGGCATGGTTTCATCATGCTTCAGTTTACAATGGCACTCTGCCACTTTGTCAGGCTTTAAAGAAGCCTGACTCCTGCAGAGCAAAAGATCTGATTATTTCCTTACATGTTTTGTACGTAAGAATGCGGATGGTGCTGTGAGCCTCCTATGGTGGTTATTAAGCATGGTATACATACAATAGCATGTAACTGTGCCTACAAATGGAACATTTTGTTCATTTATTAGGGAGTTGTGAAAATGGCAAAATCAAATTGCCATTACTGACACAGACCAGCTGCCGCTGTCCGGACATTTCGTGGAAAGACATTTGGTCGACGTAATTTGGTTGAAAGCCAAATGGTTGATTTTTTAATTTATTTATATATATATTTTTTAGGTTGTAGTTTAGGGAAAAAAAGGGGTTTTTAGAAAAAAAGGGGGTTGGGGGGACCCCCCCAAACCCCCCCCCAAAAAAAAAAGTGAAAATAAAAAACAAAAGCAATTCGACCATTTGGTTTTCGACCAAATGGTTTCGACCAATTGTCCTGTCGACAAATTTTATTCGACGAAATGTCTGGCAACCCAGCTGCCGACTGTTGCTATTGACAGGAGTTCCAGGTGTATAAACTGAGGAGATCACCAGTTCAATTACCTGTGAACGCATTTTGAAGCTCATTCACAACCAGTTCATGCCCGTTCTCTCCATTTTGGCTTTCTGTCTGGCCGAGGGGCCCTTCAGTAATGTTCTTTGCTAACCATTACACCATGGGCCCCTTGCTGGTGCAACCTGACAGAGTTGAAACAGAAATGAGAATCGAGATCTCATGCATCATTTTAACAAACTCATATTCCTAGCCCACGGATATTATGCAAATGTGGAACTGTTTAGTTGGTTGTTGCGCAATAGCAAACTCTTTGCTTTACAGCTCATTTGGATAGGATTCTTCCTCTGGAGGCATAAGATAAAAGAATATTGCATACATTCTCTAAAAGGCTCTTTTTTTGCTGCAATGACGTTCATCATGTCACTAAGTATGTAGGTTCCATGGTGTAATGGTTAGCACTCTGGACTCTGAATCCAGCGATCCGAGTTCAAATCTCGGTGGGACCTTGGGAATTACTGTGTTTGTTTTCCTCTCAGTGTCTTGTTTTAATAGCAATGACGCTGCTGTGTCGCCCACTTTCATAGCATTATTCCCTGGGTGCATTTGAAAAAAGAAAGATTTTCCATGGATGACGCTCTTTAGCCACAATGAAACCCACCACTTTCTGTGGTGTGAAAGACCCATGGTGTAATGGTAGCACCCTGGAGGTTGAATCCAATAATTTGCATTCAAATCTCTGTAAGAGTTTACCATCAGTCGAACCTTTCCCTTATCGTTTATTGTGGATGTCTTCTTTGAAGAAAGGTATGATCCAACTAAAGTAAGTACATTCACGAATGGGCCCTTGGTCGGTACAAACAGTATTTATACACCTCAGGCCTTTTGTGAATTAAGAAAAGTGTGTTCTTTGTTCTATTTTTCATCTCAAACTGATACCTTCATTTTACAAACATGTAAAGACTGTTAAGACGCTTGATTAATATCATTGATTCTGAATGTGGTCGCTTTTCATAGGATTAACCCTTTAACAATTTTGAAAGAGAATGGCGATACAATAGAGCTGCTTTTCCCAAAATGGTATTATTAATGTTGTTGCTGCATCTTCAAGTAAAAAGAGAATCCATTGGGTCACAGATTGAGCATGTTTCTTAACATTGAGTTAAGTTTGAAAATTTCAAATCTTTTATGTATGTTTCCAATGCAGATCTGCCCATCGACTCAGAATGACCTCACTGTTCATACATTTAAAAAAAATGTATAAAGATTAAGGTGCTTGGCACAAAAGTGGATTTTTATGAAAAGTTATGCCAGAGAGTGAGAGCGAAAATGAATACCCTACACCACTAACCTTATGAATATTACTATCTTTGGCCTACAATTTAAGACAACAAGGAGACAAAGTGTGTTAGAGCCAGAGAGAGGTTCCACCGAGACTTGAACTCGGATCGCTGGATTCAAAATCCAAAGTGCTAACCATTACACCATGGAACCCTTGCTGAGTAGAGCTTCATAAGGGCAATGAGAATATAGGGCACAGTCAAGATTGTTACTGACCTATAGTAACCGTTTACTGATATTATATCGAAGCAGCACTGTTGCTGTTGGATGCTGTGCAATCGCAAAGTATTGGCTTCATGTCTCATTTGGATCAAATTCTTCCTCTGGAGTCTAATGATATAGGAATATTACATATTTTCTCTGATGTGCTCTGTTTTTCCAGAATGAAGTGCATCATGTTACTGAATATGTGGGTTCCATGGTGTAATGGTTAGCACTCTGGACTCTGAATCCAGCGATCCGAGTTCAAGTCTCGGTGGGACCTTGGTGCTGCTTCTCTTTTAGAGTTGCCTTTCATTTGCAGATAGATATAACAGCAATAGCTTTGCTTTACAGCCCACTTTGATGGCAGTCTTCTTTGACCAAAGAATATTAATAGTTTCTGGGGATGACTCTCTTTTGCCACAAAGAAACTGCCCACTCTCATATCTCCAAAGCTCCAAGGTATAATGGCTATTAAACTGGCTTTTGATCTCAGCGATTTGCATTGAAAGCCCAGGAGGCCACTAAAATCAGTTGAATTGTTTCCTGATAATTTAGAGTTTATTTCTTCTTTCGAGAAAGGTGTGATCCAAATAAAGTAAGTACATTTAAACAAGGGCACTTGATCAGTAAATGCACTACTTTCTAGAACTCATAACTCTTGTAAGTTATAAAAAGTTTGCTCTCCATACAGTTTGTCAACTCAAAGAATTACATTTTTTACACATTTAAGAAGACCATCAAATTGCTTGAAACATAGGAATGATTGTGAAAGTGAATATGATTCACCAAAATAATTGTATAACATTTTTTAATGTTAATAAAATAGGGCTTTTTCCAATCTTTTCACATCAATGTTGTTTCTGCATGTTCCAGTGAGCAGAGAATCTACTGCACATAGTGTGTACATTTTTCTTTTCATAGAGTTAAGGTTGGACATTATTCATCTGTGGAAAATGTTTCTGAGAGATATCTGGGTGCCCACTCTGATTGACCTTAGGGATTGTACATTAACGATATGTAGTTGCATCACTGTATTGGTATCAGGCACCAAAGTGCATTTAAATGTAATGTCGTGCAGAGAGAGAGAGAGAGTGTGAAAACGGCTACCTGAGTCGACTGAACTTCTGAATATTAACTCTGTTGAATTGTAATTTGAGAAATTAGAAAATGGAGTGTAAGAGCAAGATAACGGTTCCACCAAGACTTAAATTCGGATCGTTGGATTCAAAGTCCAAAGTGCTAACCATTACACCATGGAACCCTTGCAAGATGCACCTGAGAGCGTTGAATCAGAAATGGCAATATAGAGCACATTTACAATTTTTACAGATTCATAGTCCCAATTGACTGATATCATACAAACACAGCGATGTTGTCGATTGACGTTGTGCTATAGCAATCTCTGTGCTTTATAGAGCATGTAGATCAAATTCTTCCTCTTGAGGCATATGATTAAGCAATATTAAATATTGTTTCTGACTGCCTCTGTTTTGGCATAATGAAGTTCAGCATTTGCGGAAGTATTTAGGTTCCATGGTCTAATGGTTAGTAGGCTGGACTCTGAATTTAGTAATCTGACATGTTATAGCTATATTTTGTTTTCCTTTGGGTGTATTGTCATTTTATGCACATAGATTTCCTAGCAGTGGCTGTGATGAATAGTTCAATTTGATAGCAGCTTCCTTTTGAGAATTTGAAAAAAAAAAGAATTAAATAGTCTCTCTGGATGACTCTGCTTTGATTTCTATGTGCACATCCCTTTTGCGTTTCAGAGGGATTGACCAACATACACAACAGTGCTTGGAAGACCTCTTCCTCCCTCATGGCATGTAAAGCTAACCTCTCTCCTACCTTGTGTTTTTTTACTTTTTAACTTCCCCTTCCGAGTCATGATCATGTAACTGAATTTACATTTTTAGATTTTAACTGCAGAAGTTGCTTGTTTTTCATTTTTATTTTTTGTGTACGCATACATCCCTTTTTGTGGGGAGGGGGGAGTGATGTCTGTTTACTTATATTAGCTAATATAGGTCATTTTATGTCCGCTTACAATATGTGTCAGGATTTTTTATGTCGTTTCCAATCAATGTCTAATATCAAGTGGTTTGCAGCAGTCATACAAAGGCACGTAACACCCCCAAAACACCTACATAAGTTAGAAATACTCCGGAAGAGTACTCAGTTTATGAAAAGGCGGTGAATCCCAAATAGAACTGTAAATTTAAGCTAGCAAGCAGACCGTGCACCCCTGTTTGGAACTATGACCTGTGTGCTGCCCTCTATTAACAGAACAATGTAACTGCAGCCCATGTCACATAAAATAGAAAGTAGAGATTATGTAAATTAACTCCCAGAAGAGCCTGGTGTCCCCCCAAAAGGTGTCATGCTTTTCACACCAAGAAACATCCACACATAGATCCCTGCGAACCTCAAAAATGTACAGGAAACCCTGTCCAGCGCTTTGCTCCCAGAGGAGATAAGGTTGAAAAACCACCCTATGTTAAAAGTGTCCATAATCCATGCCAGCTGCCCTGTCTATAGAACCTGGCCGTTCGTGGCCTAGGGGCATGAGTGGAAGGGTTTAACCTGCCTGGGTTCTTGGGCATGGGTTCATCATGCCTCAGTTTACAATGGCACTCTGCCACTTTGTCAGGCTTTAAAGAAGCCTGACTCCTGCAGAGCAAAAGATCTGATTATTTCCTTACATGTTTTATACGTAAGAATGCGGATGGTGCTCTGAGCCTCCTATGGTGGTTATTAAGCATGGTATACATACCATAGCATGTAACTGTGCCTACAAATGGAACATTTTGTTCATTTATTAGGGAGTTGTGAAAATGGCTTAATCAAATTGCCATTACTGACACAGACCAGCTGCCGCTGTCCGGACATTTCGTCGAAAGACATTTCGTCGAAAGACATTTGGTCGACGTAATTTGGTCGAAAGCCAAATGGTCGATTTTTTAATTTATTTATATATATATTTTTTAGGTTGTAGTTTAGGGAAAAAAAGGGGGTTGGGGGGACCCCCCCAAACCCCCCCCCCCAAAAAAATGTGAAAATAAAAAACAAAAGCAATTCGACCATTTGGTTTTCGACCAAATGGTTTCGACCAATTGTCCTGTGGACAAATTTTTTTCGACGAAATGTCTGGCAACCCAGCTGCCGACTGTTGCTATTGACAGGATTTCCAGGTGTATAAACTGAGGAGATCACCAGTTCAATTACCTGTGAACGCATTTTGAAGCTCATTCACAACCAGTTCATGCCCGTTCTCTCCATTTTGGCTTTCTGGCTGGCCGAGGGGCCCTTCAGTAATGTTCTTTGCTAACCATTACACCATGGGCCCCTTGCTGGTGCAACCTGACAGAGTTGAAACAGAAATGAGAATCGAGATCTCATGCATCATTTTAACAAACTCATATTCCTAGCCCACGGATATTATGCAAATGTGGAACTGTTTAGTTGCTTGTTGCGCAATAGCACACTCTTTGCTTTACAGCTCATTTGGATAGGATTCTTCCTCTGGAGGCATAAGATAAAAGAATATTGCATACATTCTCTAAAAGGCTCTTTTTTTGCTGCAATGACGTTCATCATGTCACTAAGTATGTAGGTTCCATGGTGTAATGGTTAGCACTCTGGACTCTGAATCCAGCCATCCGAGTTCAAATCTTGGTGGGACCTTGGGAATTACTGTGTTTGTTTTCCTCTCAGTGTCTTGTTTTAATAGCAATGACGCTGCTGTGTCGCCCACTTTCATAGCATTATTCCCTGGGTGCATTTGAAGAAAGAAAGATTTTCCATGGATGACGCTCTTTAGCCACAATGAAACCCACCACTTTCTGTGGTGTGAAAGACCCATGGTGTAATGGTAGCACCCTGGAGGTTGAATCCAATAATTTGCATTCAAATCTCTGTAAGAGTTTACCATCAGTCGAACCTTTCCCTTATCGTTTATTGTGGATGTCTTCTTTGAAGAAAGGTATGATCCAACTAAAGTAAGTACATTCACGAATGGGCCCTTGGTCGGTACAAACAGTATTTATACACCTCAGGCCTTTTGTGAATTAAGAAAAGTGTGTTCTTCGTTCTATTTTTCATCTCAAACTGATACCTTCATTTTACAAACATGTAAAGACTGTTAAGACGCTTGATTAATATCATTGATTCTGAATGTGGTCGCTTTTCATAGGATTAACCCTTTAACAATTTTGAAAGAGAATGGCGATACAATAGAGCTGCTTTTCCCAAAATGGTATTATTAATGTTGTTGCTGCATCTTCAAGTAAAAAGAGAATCCATTGGGTCACAGATTGAGCATGTTTCTTAACATTGAGTTAAGTTTGAAAATTTCAAATCTTTTATGTATGTTTCCGATGCAGATCTGCCCATCGACTCAGAATGACCTCACTGTTCATACATTTAAAAAAAATGCATAAAGGTTAAGTTGCTAGGCACAAAAGTGGATTTTTATGAAAAGTTATGCCAGAGAGTGAGAGTGAAAATGAATACCCTACACCACTAACCTTATGAATATTACTATCTTTGGCCTATAATTTAAGACAACAAGGAGACAAAGTGTGTTAGAGCAAAAGAGAGGTTCCACTGAGACTTGAACTCAGATCGCTGGATTCAAAGTCCAAAGTGCTAACCATTACACCATGGAACCCTTGTTGAGCAGAGCTTCATAAGGGCAATGAGAATATAGGGCACAGTCAAGATTTTTACTGACCTATAGTAACCGTTTACTGATATTATATCGAAGCAGCACTGTTGCTGTTGGATGCTGTGCAATCGCAAAGTATTGGCTTCATGTCTCATTTGGATCAAATTCGTCCTCTGGAGTCTAATGATATAGGAATATTACATATTTTCTCTGATGTGCTCTGTTTTTCCAGAATGAAGTGCATCATGCTACTGAATATGTGGGTTCCATGGAGTAATGGTTAGCACTCTGGACTCTGAATCCAGCGATCCGAGTTCAAGTCTCAGTGGGACCTTGGGGCTGCTTCTCTTTTAGAGTTGCCTTTCATTTGCAGATAGATATAACAGCAATAGCTTTGCTTTACAGCCCACTTTGATGGCAGTCTTCTTTGACCAAAGAATATTAATAGTTTCTGGGGATGACTCTCTTTTGCCACAAAGAAACTGCCCACTCTCATATCTCCAAAGCTCCAAGGTATAATGGCTATTAAACTGGCTTTTGATCTCAGCGATTTGCATTGAAAGCCCAGGAGGCCCCTAAAATCAGTTGAATTGTTTCCTGATAATTTAGAGTTTATTTCTTCTTTCGAGAAAGGTGTGATCCAAATAAAGTAAGTACATTTAAACAAGGGCACTTGATCAGTAAATGCACTACTTTCTAGAACTCATAACTCTTGTAAGTTATAAAAAGTTTGCTCTCCATACAGTTTGTCAACTCAAAGAATTACATTTTTTACACATTTAATAAGACCATCAAATTGCTTGAAACATAGGAATGATTGTGAAAGTGAATATGATTCACCAAAATAATTGTATAACATTTTTTAATGTTAATAAAATAGGGCTTTTTCCAATCTTTTCACATCAATGTTGTTTCTGCATGTTCCAGTGAGCAGAGAATCTACTGCACATAGTGTGTACATTTTTCTTTTCATAGAGTTAAAGTTGAACATTATTTATCTGTGGAAAATGTTTCTGAGAGATATCTGGGTGCCCACTCTGATTGACCTTAGGGATTGTACATTAACGATATGTAGTTGCATCACTGTATTGGTATCAGGCACCAAAGTGCATTTAAATGTAATGTCGTGCAGATAGAGAGAGAGTGTGAAAACGGCTACCTGAGTCGACTGAACTTCTGAATATTAACTCTGTTGAATTGTAATTTGAGAAATTAGAAAATGGAGTGTAAGAGCAAGATAACGGTTCCACCGAGACTTGAACTCGGATCCTTGGATTCAAAGTCCAAAGGGCTAACCATTACACCATGGAACCCTTGCAAGATGCACCTGAGAGCGTTGAATCAGAAATGGCAATATAGAGCACATTTACAATTTTTACAGATTCATAGTCCCAATTGACTGATATCATACAAACACAGCGATGTTGTCGATTGACGTTGTGCTATAGCAATCTCTGTGCTTTATAGAGCATGTAGATCAAATTCTTCCTCTTGAGGCATATGATTAAGCAATATTAAATATTGTTTCTGACTGCCTCTGTTTTGGCATAATGAAGTTCAGCATTTGCGGAAGTATTTAGGTTCCATGGTCTAATGGTTAGTAGGCTGGACTCTGAATTTAGTAATCTGACATGTTATAGCTATATTTTGTTTTCCTTTGGGTGTATTGTCATTTTATGCACATAGATTTCCTAGCAGTGGCTGTGATGAATAGTCCAATTTGATAGCAGCTTCCTTTTGAGAATTTGAAAAAAAAAGAATTAAATAGTCTCTCTGGATGACTCTGCTTTGATTTCTATGTGCACATCCCTTTTGCGTTTCAGAGGGATTGACCAACATACACAACAGTGCTTGGAAGACCTCTTCCTCCCTCATGGCATGTAAAGCTAACCTCTCTCCTACCTTGTGTTTTTTTACTTTTTAACTTCCCCTTCCGAGTCATGATCATGTAACTGAATTTACATTTTTAGATTTTAACTGCAGTAGTTGCTTGTTTTTCATTTTTATTTTTTGTGTACGCATACATCCCTTTTTGTGGGGAGGGGGGAGTGATGTCTGTTTACTTATATTAGCTAATATAGGTCATTTTATGTCCGCTTACAATATGTGTCAGGATTTTTTATGTTGTTTCCAATCAATGTCTAATATCAAGTGGTTTGCAGCAGTCATACAAAGGCACGTAACACCCCCAAAACACCTACATAAGTTAGAAATATTCCGGAAGAGTACTCAGTTTATGAAAAGGCGGTGAATCCCAAATAGAACTGTAAATGTAAGCTAGCAAGCAGACCGTGCACCCCTGTTTGGAACTATGACCTGTGTGTTGCCCTCTATTAACAGAACAATGTAACTGCAGCCCATGTCACATAAAATAGAAAGTAGAGATTATGCAAATTAACTCCCAGAAGAGCCTGGTGTCACCCCAAAAGGTGTCATGCATTTCACACCAAGAAACATCCACACATATATCCCTGCGAACCTCAAAAACGTACAGGAAACCCTGTCCAGCGCTTTGCTCCCAGAGGAGATAAGGTTGAAAAACCACCCTATGTTAAAAGTGTCCATAATCCATGCCAGCTGCCCTGTCTATAGGGCCTAGGGGCATGAGTGGAAGGGTTTAACCTGCCTGGGTTCTTGGGCATGGTTTCATCATGCCTCAGTTTACAATGGCACTCTGCCACTTTGTCAGGCTTTAAAGAAGCCTGACTCCTGCAGAGCAAAAGATCTGATTATTTCCTTACATGTTTTGTACGTAAGAATGCGGATGGTGCTCTGAGCCTCCTATGGTGGTTATTAAGCATGGTATACATACCATAGCATGTAACTGTGCCTACAAATGGAACATTTTGTTCATTTATTAGGGAGTTGTGAAAATGGCAAAATCAAATTGCCATTACTGACACAGACCAGCTGCCGCTGTCCGGACATTTCGTCGAAAGACATTTGGTCGACGTAATTTGGTCGAAAGCCAAATGGTCGATTTTTTAATTTATTTATATATATTTTTTTAGGTTGTAGTTTAGGGGAAAAAAGGGTTTTTTAGAAAAAAAGGGGGTTGGGGGGGCCCCCCTAAACCCCCCCCAAAAAAAATGTGAAAATAAAAAACAAAAGCAATTCGACCATTTGGTTTTCGACCAAATGGTTTCGACCAATTGTCCTGTCGACAAATTTTTTTCGACGAAATGTCTGGCAACCCAGCTGCCGACTGTTGCTATTGACAGGAGTTCCAGGTGTATAAACTGAGGAGATCACCAGTTCAATTACCTGTGAACGCATTTTGAAGCTCATTCACAACCAGTTCATGCCCGTTCTCTCCATTTTGGCTTTCCGGCTGGCCGAGGGGCCCTTCAGTAATGTTCTTTGCTAACCATTACACCATGGGCCCCTTGCTGGTGCAACCTGACAGAGTTGTAACAGAAATGAGAATCGAGATCTCATGCATCATTTTAACAAACTCATATTCCTAGCCCACGGATATTATGCAAATGTGGAACTGTTTAGTTGGTTGTTGCGCAATAGCAAACTCTTTGCTTTACAGCTCATTTGGATAGGATTCTTCCTCTGGAGGCATAAGATAAAAGAATATTGCATACATTCTCTAAAAGGCTCTTTTTTTGCTGCAATGACGCTCATCATGTCACTAAGTATGTAGGTTCCATGGTGTAATGGTTAGCACTCTGGACTCTGAATCCAGCAAATCTCGGTGGGACCTTGGGAATTACTGTGTTTGTTTTCCTCTCAGTGTCTTGTTTTATTAGCAATGACGCTGCTGTGTCGCCCACTTTCATAGCATTATTCCCTGGGTGCATTTGAAAAAAGAAAGATTTTCCATGGATGACGCTCTTTAGCCACAATGAAACCCACCACTTTCTGTGGTGTGAAAGACCCATGGTGTAATGGTAGCACCCTGGAGGTTGAATCCAATAATTTGCATTCAAATATCTGTAAGAGTTTACCATCAGTCGAACCTTTCCCTTATCGTTTATTGTGGATGTCTTCTTTGAAGAAAGGTATGATCCAACTAAAGTAAGTACATTCACGAATGGGCCCTTGGTCGGTACAAACAGTATTTATACACCTCAGGCCTTTTGTGAATTAAGAAAAGTGTGTTCTTCGTTCTATTTTTCATCTCAAACTGATACCTTCATTTTACAAACATGTAAAGACTGTTAAGACGCTTGATTAATATCATTGATTCTGAATGTGGTCGCTTTTCATAGGATTAACCCTTTAACAATTTTGAAAGAGAATGGCGATACAATAGAGCTGCTTTTCCCAAAATGGTATTATTAATGTTGTTGCTGCATCTTCAAGTAAAAAGAGAATCCATTGGGTCACAGATTGAGCATGTTTCTTAACATTGAGTTAAGTTTGAAAATTTCAAATCTTTTATGTATGTTTCCGATGCAGATCTGCCCATCGACTCAGAATTACCTCACTGTTCATACATTTAAAAAAAATGCATAAAGGTTAAGGTGCTAGGCACAAAAGTGGATTTTTATGAAAAGTTATGCCAGAGAGTGAGAGTGAAAATGAATACCCTACACCACTAACCTTATGAATATTACTATCTTTGGCCTATAATTTAAGACAACAAGGAGACAAAGTGTGTTAGAGCAAGAGAGAGGTTCCACTGAGACTTGAACTCAGATCGCTGGATTCAAAATCCAAAGTGCTAACCATTACACCATGGAACCCTTGCTGTGTAGAGCTTCATAAGGGCAATGAGAATATAGGGCACAGTCAAGATTTTTACTGACCTATAGTAACCGTTTACTGATATTATATCGAAGCAGCACTGTTGCTGTTGGATGCTGTGCAATCGCAAAGTATTGGCTTCATGTCTCATTTGCATCAAATTCTTCCTCTGGAGTCTAAAGATATAGGAATATTACATATTTTCTCTGATGTGCTCTGTTTTTCCAGAATGAAGTGCATCATGTTACTGAATATGTGGGTTCCATGGTGTAATGGTTAGCACTCTGGACTCTGAATCCAGCGATCCGAGTTCAAGTCTCGGTGGGACCTTGGGGCTGCTTCTCTTTTAGAGTTGCCTATCATTTGCAGATAGATATAACAGCAATAGCTTTGCTTTACAGCCCACTTTGATGGCAGTCTTCTTTGACCAAAGAATATTAATAGTTTCTGGGGATGACTCTCTTTTGCCACAAAGAAACTGCCCACTCTCATATCTCCAAAGCTCCAAGGTATAATGGCTATTAAACTGGCTTTTGATCTCAGCGATTTGCATTGAAAGCCCAGGAGGCCCCTAAAATCAGTTGAATTGTTTCCTGATAATTTAGAGTTTATTTCTTCTTTCGAGAAAGGTGTGATCCAAATAAAGTAAGTACATTTAAACAAGGGCACTTGATCAGTAAATGCACTACTTTCTAGAACTCATAACTCTTGTAAGTTATAAAAAGTTTGCTCTCCATACAGTTTGTCAACTCAAAGAATTACATTTTTTACACATTTAATAAGACCATCAAATTGCTTGAAACATAGGAATGATTGTGAAAGTGAATATGATTCACCAAAATAATTGTATAACATTTTTTAATGTTAAGAAAATAGGGCTTTTTCCAATCTTTTCACATCAATGTTGTTTCTGCATGTTCCAGTGAGCAGAGAATCTACTGCACATAGTGTGTACATTTTTCTTTTCATAGAGTTAAGGTTGGACATTATTCATCTGTGGAAAATGTTTCTGAGAGATATCTGGGTGCCCACTCTGATTGACCTTAGGGATTGTACATTAACGATATGTAGTTGCATCACTGTATTGGTATCAGGCACCAAAGTGCATTTAAATGTAATGTCGTGCAGAGAGAGAGTGTGAAAACGGCTACCTGAGTCGACTGAACTTCTGAATATTAACTCTGTTGAATTGTAATTTGAGAAATTAGAAAATGGAGTGTAAGAGCAAGATAACGGTTCCACCGAGACTTGAACTCGGATCGTTGGATTCAAAGTCCAAAGTGCTAACCATTACACCATGGAACCCTTGCAAGATGCACCTGAGAGCGTTGAATCAGAAATGGCAATATAGAGCACATTTACAATTTTTACAGATTCATAGTCCCAATTGACTGATATCATACAAACACAGCGATGTTGTCGATTGACGTTGTGCTATAGCAATCTCTGTGCTTTATAGAGCATGTAGATCAAATTCTTCCTCTTGAGGCATATGATTAAGCAATATTAAATATTGTTTCTGACTGCCTCTGTTTTGGCATAATGAAGTTCAGCATTTGCGGAAGTATTTAGGTTCCATGGTCTAATGGTTAGTAGGCTGGACTCTGAATTTAGTAATCTGACATGTTATAGCTATATTTTGTTTTCCTTTGGGTGTATTGTCATTTTATGCACATAGATTTCCTAGCAGTGGCTGTGATGAATAGTCCAATTTGATAGCAGCTTCCTTTTGAGAATTTGAAAAAAAAAGAATTAAATAGTCTCTCTGGATGACTCTGCTTTGATTTCTATGTGCACATCCCTTTTGCGTTTCAGAGGGATTGACCAACATACACAACAGTGCTTGGAAGACCTCTTCCTCCCTCATGGCATGTAAAGCTAACCTCTCTCCTACCTTGTGTTTTTTTACTTTTTAACTTCCCCTTCCGAGTCATGATCATGTAACTGAATTTACATTTTTAGATTTTAACTGCAGTAGTTGCTTGTTTTTCATTTTTATTTTTTGTGTACGCATACATCCCTTTTTGTGGGGAGGGGGGAGTGATGTCTGTTTACTTATATTAGCTAATATAGGTCATTTTATGTCCGCTTACAATATGTGTCAGGATTTTTTATGTTGTTTCCAATCAATGTCTAATATCAAGTGGTTTGCAGCAGTCATACAAAGGCACGTAACACCCCCAAAACACCTACATAAGTTAGAAATATTCCGGAAGAGTACTCAGTTTATGAAAAGGCGGTGAATCCCAAATAGAACTGTAAATGTAAGCTAGCAAGCAGACCGTGCACCCCTGTTTGGAACTATGACCTGTGTGTTGCCCTCTATTAACAGAACAATGTAACTGCAGCCCATGTCACATAAAATAGAAAGTAGAGATTATGCAAATTAACTCCCAGAAGAGCCTGGTGTCACCCCAAAAGGTGTCATGCATTTCACACCAAGAAACATCCACACATATATCCCTGCGAACCTCAAAAACGTACAGGAAACCCTGTCCAGCGCTTTGCTCCCAGAGGAGATAAGGTTGAAAAACCACCCTATGTTAAAAGTGTCCATAATCCATGCCAGCTGCCCTGTCTATAGGGCCTAGGGGCATGAGTGGAAGGGTTTAACCTGCCTGGGTTCTTGGGCATGGTTTCATCATGCCTCAGTTTACAATGGCACTCTGCCACTTTGTCAGGCTTTAAAGAAGCCTGACTCCTGCAGAGCAAAAGATCTGATTATTTCCTTACATGTTTTGTACGTAAGAATGCGGATGGTGCTCTGAGCCTCCTATGGTGGTTATTAAGCATGGTATACATACCATAGCATGTAACTGTGCCTACAAATGGAACATTTTGTTCATTTATTAGGGAGTTGTGAAAATGGCAAAATCAAATTGCCATTACTGACACAGACCAGCTGCCGCTGTCCGGACATTTCGTCGAAAGACATTTGGTCGACGTAATTTGGTCGAAAGCCAAATGGTCGATTTTTTAATTTATTTATATATATTTTTTTAGGTTGTAGTTTAGGGGAAAAAAGGGTTTTTTAGAAAAAAAGGGGGTTGGGGGGGCCCCCCTAAACCCCCCCCAAAAAAAATGTGAAAATAAAAAACAAAAGCAATTCGACCATTTGGTTTTCGACCAAATGGTTTCGACCAATTGTCCTGTCGACAAATTTTTTTCGACGAAATGTCTGGCAACCCAGCTGCCGACTGTTGCTATTGACAGGAGTTCCAGGTGTATAAACTGAGGAGATCACCAGTTCAATTACCTGTGAACGCATTTTGAAGCTCATTCACAACCAGTTCATGCCCGTTCTCTCCATTTTGGCTTTCCGGCTGGCCGAGGGGCCCTTCAGTAATGTTCTTTGCTAACCATTACACCATGGGCCCCTTGCTGGTGCAACCTGACAGAGTTGTAACAGAAATGAGAATCGAGATCTCATGCATCATTTTAACAAACTCATATTCCTAGCCCACGGATATTATGCAAATGTGGAACTGTTTAGTTGGTTGTTGCGCAATAGCAAACTCTTTGCTTTACAGCTCATTTGGATAGGATTCTTCCTCTGGAGGCATAAGATAAAAGAATATTGCATACATTCTCTAAAAGGCTCTTTTTTTGCTGCAATGACGCTCATCATGTCACTAAGTATGTAGGTTCCATGGTGTAATGGTTAGCACTCTGGACTCTGAATCCAGCAAATCTCGGTGGGACCTTGGGAATTACTGTGTTTGTTTTCCTCTCAGTGTCTTGTTTTATTAGCAATGACGCTGCTGTGTCGCCCACTTTCATAGCATTATTCCCTGGGTGCATTTGAAAAAAGAAAGATTTTCCATGGATGACGCTCTTTAGCCACAATGAAACCCACCACTTTCTGTGGTGTGAAAGACCCATGGTGTAATGGTAGCACCCTGGAGGTTGAATCCAATAATTTGCATTCAAATATCTGTAAGAGTTTACCATCAGTCGAACCTTTCCCTTATCGTTTATTGTGGATGTCTTCTTTGAAGAAAGGTATGATCCAACTAAAGTAAGTACATTCACGAATGGGCCCTTGGTCGGTACAAACAGTATTTATACACCTCAGGCCTTTTGTGAATTAAGAAAAGTGTGTTCTTCGTTCTATTTTTCATCTCAAACTGATACCTTCATTTTACAAACATGTAAAGACTGTTAAGACGCTTGATTAATATCATTGATTCTGAATGTGGTCGCTTTTCATAGGATTAACCCTTTAACAATTTTGAAAGAGAATGGCGATACAATAGAGCTGCTTTTCCCAAAATGGTATTATTAATGTTGTTGCTGCATCTTCAAGTAAAAAGAGAATCCATTGGGTCACAGATTGAGCATGTTTCTTAACATTGAGTTAAGTTTGAAAATTTCAAATCTTTTATGTATGTTTCCGATGCAGATCTGCCCATCGACTCAGAATTACCTCACTGTTCATACATTTAAAAAAAATGCATAAAGGTTAAGGTGCTAGGCACAAAAGTGGATTTTTATGAAAAGTTATGCCAGAGAGTGAGAGTGAAAATGAATACCCTACACCACTAACCTTATGAATATTACTATCTTTGGCCTATAATTTAAGACAACAAGGAGACAAAGTGTGTTAGAGCAAGAGAGAGGTTCCACTGAGACTTGAACTCAGATCGCTGGATTCAAAATCCAAAGTGCTAACCATTACACCATGGAACCCTTGCTGTGTAGAGCTTCATAAGGGCAATGAGAATATAGGGCACAGTCAAGATTTTTACTGACCTATAGTAACCGTTTACTGATATTATATCGAAGCAGCACTGTTGCTGTTGGATGCTGTGCAATCGCAAAGTATTGGCTTCATGTCTCATTTGCATCAAATTCTTCCTCTGGAGTCTAAAGATATAGGAATATTACATATTTTCTCTGATGTGCTCTGTTTTTCCAGAATGAAGTGCATCATGTTACTGAATATGTGGGTTCCATGGTGTAATGGTTAGCACTCTGGACTCTGAATCCAGCGATCCGAGTTCAAGTCTCGGTGGGACCTTGGGGCTGCTTCTCTTTTAGAGTTGCCTATCATTTGCAGATAGATATAACAGCAATAGCTTTGCTTTACAGCCCACTTTGATGGCAGTCTTCTTTGACCAAAGAATATTAATAGTTTCTGGGGATGACTCTCTTTTGCCACAAAGAAACTGCCCACTCTCATATCTCCAAAGCTCCAAGGTATAATGGCTATTAAACTGGCTTTTGATCTCAGCGATTTGCATTGAAAGCCCAGGAGGCCCCTAAAATCAGTTGAATTGTTTCCTGATAATTTAGAGTTTATTTCTTCTTTCGAGAAAGGTGTGATCCAAATAAAGTAAGTACATTTAAACAAGGGCACTTGATCAGTAAATGCACTACTTTCTAGAACTCATAACTCTTGTAAGTTATAAAAAGTTTGCTCTCCATACAGTTTGTCAACTCAAAGAATTACATTTTTTACACATTTAATAAGACCATCAAATTGCTTGAAACATAGGAATGATTGTGAAAGTGAATATGATTCACCAAAATAATTGTATAACATTTTTTAATGTTAAGAAAATAGGGCTTTTTCCAATCTTTTCACATCAATGTTGTTTCTGCATGTTCCAGTGAGCAGAGAATCTACTGCACATAGTGTGTACATTTTTCTTTTCATAGAGTTAAGGTTGGACATTATTCATCTGTGGAAAATGTTTCTGAGAGATATCTGGGTGCCCACTCTGATTGACCTTAGGGATTGTACATTAACGATATGTAGTTGCATCACTGTATTGGTATCAGGCACCAAAGTGCATTTAAATGTAATGTCGTGCAGAGAGAGAGTGTGAAAACGGCTACCTGAGTCGACTGAACTTCTGAATATTAACTCTGTTGAATTGTAATTTGAGAAATTAGAAAATGGAGTGTAAGAGCAAGATAACGGTTCCACCGAGACTTGAACTCGGATCGTTGGATTCAAAGTCCAAAGTGCTAACCATTACACCATGGAACCCTTGCAAGATGCACCTGAGAGCGTTGAATCAGAAATGGCAATATAGAGCACATTTACAATTTTTACAGATTCATAGTCCCAATTGACTGATATCATACAAACACAGCGATGTTGTCGATTGACGTTGTGCTATAGCAATCTCTGTGCTTTATAGAGCATGTAGATCAAATTCTTCCTCTTGAGGCATATGATTAAGCAATATTAAATATTGTTTCTGACTGCCTCTGTTTTGGCATAATGAAGTTCAGCATTTGCGGAAGTATTTAGGTTCCATGGTCTAATGGTTAGTAGGCTGGACTCTGAATTTAGTAATCTGACATGTTATAGCTATATTTTGTTTTCCTTTGGGTGTATTGTCATTTTATGCACATAGATTTCCTAGCAGTGGCTGTGATGAATAGTTCAATTTGATAGCAGCTTCCTTTTGAGAATTTGAAAAAAAAAGAATTAAATAGTCTCTCTGGATGACTCTGCTTTGATTTCTATGTGCACATCCCTTTTGCGTTTCAGAGGGATTGACCAACATACACAACAGTGCTTGGAAGACCTCTTCCTCCCTCATGCCATGTAAAGCTAACCTCTCTCCTACCTTGTGTTTTTTTACTTTTTAACTTCCCCTTCCGAGTCATGATCATGTAACTGAATTTACATTTTTAGATTTTAACTGCAGTAGTTGCTTGTTTTTCATTTTTATTTTTTGTGTACGCATACATCCCTTTTTGTGGGGAGGGGGGAGTGATGTCTGTTTACTTATATTAGCTAATATAGGTCATTTTATGTCCGCTTACAATATGTGTCAGGATTTTTTATGTCGTTTCCAATCAATGTCTAATATCAAGTGGTTTGCAGCAGTCATACAAAGGCACGTAACACCCCCAAAACACCTACATAAGTTAGAAATACTCCGGAAGAGTACTCAGTTTATGAAAAGGCGGTGAATCCCAAATAGAACTGTAAATGTAAGCTAGCAAGCAGACCGTGCACCCCTGTTTGGAACTATGACCTGTGTGTTGCCCTCTATTAACAGAAAAATGTAACTGCAGCCCATGTCACATAAAATAGAAAGTAGAGATTATGCAAATTAACTCCCAGAAGAGCCTGGTGTCACCCCAAAAGGTGTCATGCTTTTCACACCAAGAAACATCCACACATAGATCCCTGCGAACCTCAAAAATGTACAGGAAACCCTGTCCAGCGCTTTGCTCCCAGAGGAGATAAGGTTGAAAAACCACCCTATGTTAAAAGTGTCCATAATCCATGCCAGCTGCCCTGTCTATAGAACCTGGCCGTTCGGGGCCTAGGGGCATGAGTGGAAGGGTTTAACCTGCCTGGGTTCTTGGGCATGGTTTCATCATGCCTCAGTTTACAATGGCACTCTGCCACTTTGTCAGGCTTTGAAGAAGCCTGACTCCTGCAGAGCAAAAGATCTGATTATTTCCTTACATGTTTTGTACGTAAGAATGCGGATGGTGCTCTGAGCCTCCTATGGTGGTTATTAAGCATGGTATACATACCATAGCATGTAACTGTACCTACAAATGGAACATTTTGTTCATTTATTAGGGAGTTGTGAAAATGGCTAAATCAAATTGCCATTACTGAAACAGACCAGCTGCCGCTGTCCGGACATTTCGTCGAAAGACATTTCGTCGAAAGACATTTGGTCGACGTAATTTGGTCGAAAGCCAAATGGTCGATTTTGTAATTTATTTATATATATATTTTTTAGGTTGTAGTTTAGGGGAAAAAAGGGGTTTTTAGAAAAAAAGGGGGTTGGGGGGACCCCTCAAACCCCCCCCCCAAAAAAAATGTGAAAATAAAAAACAAAAGCAATTCAACCATTTGGTTTTCGACCAAATGGTTTCGACCAATTGTCCTGTCGACAAATTTTTTTCGACGAAATGTCTGGCAACCCAGCTGCCGACTGTTGCTATTGACAGGAGTTCCAGGTGTATAAACTGAGGAGATCACCAGTTCAATTACCTGTGAACGCATTTTGAAGCTCATTCACAACCAGTTCATGCCCGTTCTCTCCATTTTGGCTTTCTGGCTGGCCGAGGGGCCCTTCAGTAATGTTCTTTGCTAACCATTACACCATGGGCCCCTTGCTGGTGCAACCTGACAGAGTTGTAACAGAAATGAGAATCGAGATCTCATGCATCATTTTAACAAACTCATATTCCTAGCCCACGGATATTATGCAAATGTGGAACTGTTTAGTTGGTTGTTGCGCAATAGCAAACTCTTTGCTTTACAGCTCATTTGGATAGGATTCTTCCTCTGGAGGCATAAGATAAAAGAATATTGCATACATTCTCTAAAAGGCTCTTTTTTTGCTGCAATGGCGTTCATCATGTCACTAAGTATGTAGGTTCCATGGTGTAATGGTTAGCACTCTGGACTCTGAATCCAGCGATCCGAGTTCAAATCTCGGTGGGACCTTGGGAATTACTGTGTTTGTTTTCCTCTCAGTGTCTTGTTTTAATAGCAATGACGCTGCTGTGTCGCCCACTTTCATAGCATTATTCCCTGGGTGCATTTGAAAAAAGAAAGATTTTCCATGGATGACGCTCTTTAGCCACAATGAAACCCACCACTTTCTGTGGTGTGAAAGACCCATGGTGTAATGGTAGCACCCTGGAGGTTGAATCTAATAATTTGCATTCAAATCTCTGTAAGAGTTTACCATCAGTCGAACCTTTCCCTTATCGTTTATTGTGGATGTCTTCTTTGAAGAAAGGTATGATCCAACTAAAGTAAGTACATTCACGAATGGGCCCTTGGTCGGTACAAACAGTATTTATACACCTCAGGCCTTTTGTGAATTAAGAAAAGTGTGTTCTTCGTTCTATTTTTCATCTCAAACTGATACCTTCATTTTACAAACATGTAAAGACTGTTAAGACGCTTGATTAATATCATTGATTCTGAATGTGGTCGCTTTTCATAGGATTAACCCTTTAACAATTTTGAAAGAGAATGGCGATACAATAGAGCTGCTTTTCCCAAAATGGTATTATTAATGTTGTTGCTGCATCTTCAAGTAAAAAGAGAATCCATTGGGTCACAGATTGAGCATGTTTCTTAACATTGAGTTAAGTTTGAAAATTTCAAATCTTTTATGTATGTTTCCGATGCAGATCTGCCCATCGACTCAGAATGACCTCACTGTTCATACATTTAAAAAAAAATGCATAAAGGTTAGGGTGCTAGGCACAAAAGTGGATTTTTATGAAAAGTTATGCCAGAGAGTGAGAGCGAAAATGAATACCCTACACCACTAACCTTATGAATATTACTATCTTTGGCCTATAATTTAAGACAACAAGGAGACAAAGTGTGTTAGAGCCAGAGAGAGGTTCCACCGAGACTTGAACTGGGATCGCTGGATTCAAAATCCAAAGTGCTAACCATTACACCATGGAACCCTTGCTGAGTAGAGCTTCATAAGGGCAATGAGAATATAGGGCACAGTCAAGATTTTTACTGACCTATAGTAACCGTTTACTGATATTATATCGAAGCAGCACTGTTGCTGTTGGATGCTGTGCAACCGCAAAGTATTGGCTTCATGTCTCATTTGGATCAAATTCTTCCTCTGGAGTCTAATGATATAGGAATATTACATATTTTCTCTGATGTGCTCTGTTTTTCCAGAATGAAGTGCATCATGTTACTGAATATGTGGGTTCCATGGTGTAATGGTTAGCACTCTGGACTCTGAATCCAGTGATCCGAGTTCAAGTCTCGGTGGGACCTTGGGGCTGCTTCTCTTTTAGAGTTGCCTTTCATTTGCAGATAGATATAACAGCAATAGCTTTGCTTTACAGCCCACTTTGATGGCAGTCTTCTTTGACCAAAGAATATTAATAGTTTCTGGGGATGACTCTCTTTTGCCACAAAGAAACTGCCCACTCTCATATCTCCAAAGCTCCAAGGTATAATGGCTATTAAACTGGCTTTTGATCTCAGCGATTTGCATTGAAAGCCCAGGAGGCCCCTAAAATCAGTTGAATTGTTTCCTGATAATTTAGAGTTTATTTCTTCTTTCGAGAAAGGTGTGATCCAAATAAAGTAAGTACATTTAAACAAGGGCACTTGATCAGTAAATGCACTACTTTCTAGAACTCATAACTCTTGTAAGTTATAAAAAGTTTGCTCTCCATACAGTTTGTCAACTCAAAGAATTACATTTTTTACACATTTAATAAGACCATCAAATTGCTTGAAACATAGGAATGATTGTGAAAGTGAATATGATTCACCAAAATAATTGTATAACATTTTTTAATGTTAATAAAATAGGGCTTTTTCCAATCTTTTCACATCAATGTTGTTTCTGCATGTTCCAGTGAGCAGAGAATCTACTGCACATAGTGTGTACATTTTTCTTTTCATAGAGTTAAGGTTGGACATTATTCATCTGTGGAAAATGTTTCTGAGAGATATCTGGGTGCCCACTCTGATTGACCTTAGGGATTGTACATTAACGATATGTAGTTGCATCACTGTATTGGTATCAGGCACCAAAGTGCATTTAAATGTAATGTCGTGCAGAGAGAGAGAGAGTGTGAAAACGGCTACCTGAGTCGACTGAACTTCTGAATATTAACTCTGTTGAATTGTAATTTGAGAAATTAGAAAATGGAGTGTAAGAGCAAGATAACGGTTCCACCGAGACTTGAACTCGGATCGTTGGATTCAAAGTCCAAAGTGCTAACCATTACACCATGGAACCCTTGCAAGATGCACCTGAGAGCGTTGAATCAGAAATGGCAATATAGAGCACATTTACAATTTTTACAGATTCATAGTCCCAATTGACTGATATCATACAAACACAGCGATGTTGTCGATTGACGTTGTGCTATAGCAATCTCTGTGCTTTATAGAGCATGTAGATCAAATTCTTCCTCTTGAGGCATATGATTAAGCAATATTAAATATTGTTTCTGAATGCCTCTGTTTTGGCATAATGAAGTTCAGCATTTGCGGAAGTATTTAGGTTCCATGGTCTAATGGTTAGTAGGCTGGACTCTGAATTTAGTAATCTGACATGTTATAGCTATATTTTGTTTTCCTTTGGGTGTATTGTCATTTTATGCACATAGATTTCCTAGCAGTGGCTGTGATGAATAGTTCAATTTGATAGCAGCTTCCTTTTGAGAATTTGAAAAAAAAAGAATTAAATAGTCTCTCTGGATGACTCTGCTTTGATTTCTATGTGCACACCCCTTTTGCGTTTCAGAGGGATTGACCAACATACACAACAGTGCTTGGAAGACCTCTTCCTCCCTCATGGCATGTAAAGCTAACCTCTCTCCTACCTTGTGTTTTTTTTACTTTTTAACTTCCCCTTCCGAGTCATGATCATGTAACTGAATTTACATTTTTAGATTTTAACTGGAAGTAGTTGCTTGTTTTTCATTTTTATTTTTTGTGTACGCATACATCCCTTTTTGTGGGGAGGGGGAGTGATGTCTGTTTACTTATATTAGCTAATATAGGTCATTTTATGTCTGCTTACAATATGTGTCAGGATTTTTTATGTCGTTTCCAATCAATGTCTAATATCAAGTGGTTTGCAGCAGTCATACAAAGGCACGTAACACCCCCAAAACACCTACATAAGTTAGAAATACTCCGGAAGAGTACTCAGTTTATGAAAAGGCGGTGAATCCCAAATAGAACTGTAAATGTAAGCTAGCAAGCAGACCGTGCACCCCTGTTTGGAACTATGACCTGTGTGTTGCCCTCTATTAACAGAACAATGTAACTGCAGCCCATGTCACATAAAATAGAAAGTAGAGATTATGCAAATTAACTCCCAGAAGAGTCTGGTGTCACCCCAAAAGGTGTCATGCTTTTCACACCAAGAAACATCCACACATAGATCCCTGCGAACCTCAAAAATGTACAGGAAACCCTGTCCAGCGCTTTGCTCCCAGAGGAGATAAGGTTGAAAAACCACCCTATGTTAAAAGTGTCCATAATCCATGCCAGCTGCCCTGTCTATAGAACCTGGCCGTTCGTGGCCATTCGGGGCCTAGGGGCATGTGTGGAAGGGTTTAACCTGCCCGGTTCTTGGGCATGGTTTCATCATGCCTCAGTTTACAATGGCACTCTGCCACTTTGTCAGGCTTTAAAGAAGCCTGACTCCTGCAGAGCAAAAGATCTGATTATTTCCTTACATGTTTTGTACGTAAGAATGCGGATGGTGCTCTGAGCCTCCTATGGTGGTTATTAAGCATGGTATACATACCATAGCATGTAACTGTGCCTACAAATGGAACATTTTGTTCATTTATTAGGGAGTTGTGAAAATGGCTAAATCAAATTGCCATTACTGACACAGACCAGCTGCCGCTGTCCGGACATTTCGTCGAAAGACATTTCGTCGAAAGACATTTGGTCGACGTAATTTGGTCGAAAGCCAAATGGTCGATTTTTTAATTTATTTATATATATATTTTTTAGGTTGTAGTTTAGGGAAAAAAAGGGTTTTTTAGAAAAAAAAGGGGTTGGGGGGACCCCCCCAAATCCCCCCCCCAAAAAAAAGTGAAAATAAAAAACAAAAGCAATTCGACCATTTGGTTTTCGACCAAATGGTTTCGACCAATTGTCCTGTCGACAAATATTTTTTGACGAAATGTCTGGCAACCCAGCTGCCGACTGTTGCTATTGACAGGAGTTCCAGGTGTATAAACTGAGGAGATCACCAGTTCAATTACCTGTGAACGCATTTTGAAGCTCATTCACAACCAGTTCATGCCCGTTCTCTCCATTTTGGCTTTCTGGCTGGCCGAGGGGCCCTTCAGTAATGTTCTTTGCTAACCATTACACCATGGGCCCCTTGCTGGTGCAACCTGACAGAGTTGTAACAGAAATGAGAATCGAGATCTCATGCATCATTTTAACAAACTCATATTCCTAGCCCACGGATATTATGCAAATGTGGAACTGTTTAGTTGGTTGTTGCGCAATAGCAAACTCTTTGCTTTACAGCTCATTTGGATAGGATTCTTCCTCTGGAGGCATAAGATAAAAGAATATTGCATACATTCTCTAAAAGGCTCTTTTTTTGCTGCAATGACGTTCATCATGTCACTAAGTATGTAGGTTCCATGGTGTAATGGTTAGCACTCTGGACTCTGAATCCAGCGATCCATGTTCAAATCTCGGTGGGACCTTGGGAATTACTGTGTTTGTTTTCCTCTCAGTGTCTTGTTTTAATAGCAATGACGTTGCTGTGTCGCCCACTTTCATAGCATTATTCCCTGGGTGCATTTGAAAAAAGAAAGATTTTCCATGGATGACGCTCTTTAGCCACAATGAAACCCACCACTTTCTGTGGTGTGAAAGACCCATGGTGTAATGGTAGCACCCTGGAGGTTGAATCCAATAATTTGCATTCAAATCTCTGTAAGAGTTTACCATCAGTCGAACCTTTCCCTTATCGTTTATTGTGGATGTCTTCTTTGAAGAAAGGTATGATCCAACTAAAGTAAGTACATTCACGAATGGGCCCTTGGTCGGTACAAACAGTATTTATACACCTCAGGCCTTTTGTGAATTAAGAAAAGTGTGTTCTTCGTTCTATTTTTCATCTCAAACTGATACCTTCATTTTACAAACATGTAAAGACTGTTAAGACGCTTGATTAATATCATTGATTCTGAATGTGGTCGCTTTTCATAGGATTAACCCTTTAACAATTTTGAAAGAGAATGGCGATACAATAGAGCTGCTTTTCCCAAAATGGTATTATTAATGTTGTTGCTGCATCTTCAAGTAAAAAGAGAATCCATTGGGTCACAGATTGAGCATGTTTCTTAACATTGAGTTAAGTTTGAAAATTTCAAATCTTTTATGTATGTTTCCGATGCAGATCTGCCCATCGACTCAGAATGACCTCACTGTTCATACATTTAAAAAAAATGCATAAAGGTTAAGGTGCTAGGCACAAAAGTGGATTTTTATGAAAAGTTATGCCAGAGAGTGAGAGCGAAAATGAATACCCTACACCACTAACCTTATGAATATTACTATCTTTGGCCTATAATTTAAGACAACAAGGAGACAAAGTGTGTTAGAGCAAGAGAGAGGTTCCACCGAGACTTGAACTCGGATCGCTGGATTCAAAGTCCAAAGTGCTAACCATTACACCATGGAACCCTTGTTGAGCAGAGCTTCATAAGGGCAATGAGAATATAGGGCACAGTCAAGATTTTTACTGACCTATAGTAACCGTTTACTGATATTATATCGAAGCAGCACTGTTGCTGTTGGATGCTGTGCAATCGCAAAGTATTGGCTTCATGTCTCATTTGGATCAAATTCTTCCTCTGGAGTCTAATGATATAGGAATATTACATATTTTCTCTGATGTGCTCTGTTTTTCCAGAATGAAGTGCATCATGTTACTGAATATGTGGGTTCCATGGTGTAATGGTTAGCACTCTGGACTCTGAATCCAGCGATCCGAGTTCAAGTCTCGGTGGGACCTTGGGGCTGCTTCTCTTTTAGAGTTGCCTTTCATTTGCAGATAGATAGAACAGCAATAGCTTTGCTTTACAGCCCACTTTGATGGCAGTCTTCTTTGACCAAAGAATATTAATAGTTTCTGGGGATGACTCTCTTTTGCCACAAAGAAACTGCCCACTCTCATATCTCCAAAGCTCCAAGGTATAATGGCTATTAAACTGGCTTTTGATCTCAGCGATTTGCATTGAAAGCCCAGGAGGCCCCTAAAATCAGTTGAATTGTTTCCTGATAATTTAGAGTTTATTTCTTCTTCCGAGAAAGGTGTGATCCAAATAAAGTAAGTACATTTAAACAAGGGCACTTGATCAGTAAATGCACTACTTTCTAGAACTCATAACTCTTGTAAGTTATAAAAAGTTTGCTCTCCATACAGTTTGTCAACTCAAAGAATTACATTTTTTACACATTTAATAAGACCATCAAATTGCTTGAAACATAGGAATGATTGTGAAAGTGAATATGATTCACCAAAATAATTGTATAACATTTTTTAATGTTAATAAAATAGGGCTTTTTCCAATCTTTTCACATCACTGTTGTTTCTGCATGTTCCAGTGAGCAGAGAATCTACTGCACATAGTGTGTACATTTTTCTTTTCATAGAGTTAAGGTTGGACATTATTCATCTGTGGAAAATGTTTCTGAGAGATATCTGGGTGCCCACTCTGATTGACCTTAGGGATTGTACATTAACGATATGTAGTTGCATCACTGTATTGGTATCAGGCACCAAAGTGCATTTAAATGTAATGTCGTGCAGAGAGAGAGAGAGTGTGAAAACGGCTACCTGAGTCGACTGAACTTCTGAATATTAACTCTGTTGAATTGTAATTTGAGAAATTAGAAAATGGAGTGTAAGAGCAAGATAACGGTTCCACCGAGACTTGAACTCGGATCGTTGGATTCAAAGTCCAAAGTGCTAACCATTACACCATGGAACCCTTACAAGATGCACCTGAGAGCGTTGAATCAGAAATGGCAATATAGAGCACATTTACAATTTTTACAGATTCATAGTCCCAATTGACTGATATCATACAAACACAGCGATGTTGGCGATTGACGTTGTGCTATAGCAATCTCTGTGCTTTATAGAGCATGTAGATCAAATTCTTCCTCTTGAGGCATATGATTAAGCAATATTAAATATTGTTTCTGACTGCCTCTGTTTTGGCATAATGAAGTTCAGCATTTGCGGAAGTATTTAGGTTCCATGGTCTAATGGTTAGTAGGCTGGACTCTGAATTTAGTAATCTGACATGTTATAGCTATATTTTGTTTTCCTTTGGGTGTATTGTCATTTTATGCACATAGATTTCCTAGCAGTGGCTGTGATGAATAGTTCAATTTGATAGCAGCTTCCTTTTGAGAATTTGAAAAAAAAAGAATTAAATAGTCTCTCTGGATGACTCTGCTTTGATTTCTATGTGCACATCCCTTTTGCGTTTCAGAGGGATTGACCAACATACACAACAGTGCTTGGAAGACCTCTTCCTCCCTCATGGCATGTAAAGCTAACCTCTCTCCTACCGTGTGTTTTTTTACTTTTTAACTTCCCCTTCCGAGTCATGATCATGTAACTGAATTTACATTTTTAGATTTTAACTGCAGTAGTTGCTTGTTTTTCATTTTTATTTTTTGTGTACGCATACATCCCTTTTTGTGGGGATGGGGGAGTGATGTCTGTTTACTTATATTAGCTAATATAGGTCATTTTATGTCCGCTTACAATATGTGTCAGGATTTTTTATGTCGTTTCCAATCAATGTCTAATATCAAGTGGTTTGCAGCAGTCATACAAAGGCACGTAACACCCCCAAAACACCTACATAAGTTAGAAATACTCCGGAAGAGTACTCAGTTTATGAAAAGGCGGTGAATCCCAGATAGAACTGTAAATGTAAGCTAGCAAGCAGACCGTGCACCCCTGTTTGGAACTATGACCTGTGTGTTGCCCTCTATTAACAGAACAATGTAACTGCAGCCCATGTCACATAAAATAGAAAGTAGAGATTATGCAAATTAACTCCCAGAAGAGCCTGGTGTCACCCCAAAAGGTGTCATGCTTTTCACACCAAGAAACATCCACACATAGATCCCTGCGAACCTCAAAAACGTACAGGAAACCCTGTCCAGCGCTTTGCTCCCAGAGGAGATAAGGTTGAAAAACCACCCTATGTTAAAAGTGTCCATAATCCATGCCAGCTGCCCTGCCTATAGAACCTGGCCGTTCGTGGCCATTCGGGGCATGAGTGGAAGGGTTTAACCTGCCTGGGTTCTTTGGCATGGTTTCATCATGCCTCAGTTTACAATGGCACTCTGCCACTTTGTCAGGCTTTAAAGAAGCCTGACTCCTGCAGAGCAAAAGATCTGATTATTTCCTTACATGTTTTGTACGTAAGAATGCGGATGGTGCTCTGAGCCTCCTATGGTGGTTATTAAGCATGGTATACATACCATAGCATGTAACTGTGCCTACAAATGGAACATTTTGTTCATTTATTAGGGAGTTGTGAATATGGCAAAATCAAATTGCCATTACTGACACAGACCAGCTGCCGCTGTCCGGACATTTCGTCGAAAGACATTTCGTCGAAAGACATTTGGTCGACGTAATTTGGTCGAAAGCCAAATGGTCGATTTTTTAATTTATTTATATATATATTTTTTAGGTTGTAGTTTAGGGAAAAAAAGGGGGTTGGGGGACCCCCCCAAATCCCCCCCCCAAAAAAAAAGTGAAAATAAAAAACAAAAGCAATTCGACCATTTGGTTTTCGACCAAATGGTTTCGACCAATTGTCCTGTCGACACATTTTTTTCGACGAAATGTCTGGCAACCCAGCTGCCGACTGTTGCTATTGACAGGAGTTCCAAGTGTATAAACTGAGGAGATCACCAGTTCAATTACCTGTGAACGCATTTTGAAGCTCATTCACAACCAGTTCATGCCCGTTCTCTCCATTTTGGCTTTCTGGCTGGCCGAGGGGCCCTTCAGTAATGTTCTTTGCTAACCATTACACCATGGGCCCCTTGCTGGTGCAACCTGACAGAGTTGTAACAGAAATGAGAATCGAGATCTCATGCATCATTTTAACAAACTCATATTCCTAGCCCACGGATATTATGCAAATGTGGAACTGTTTAGTTGGTTGTTGCGCAATAGCAAACTCTTTGCTTTACAGCTCATTTGGATAGGATTCTTCCTCTGGAGGCATAAGATAAAAGAATATTGCATACATTCTCTAAAAGGCTCTTTTTTTGCTGCAATGACGTTCATCATGTCACTAAGTATGTAGGTTCCATGGTGTAATGGTTAGCACTCTGGACTCTGAATCCAGCGATCCGAGTTCAAATCTCGGTGGGACCTTGGGAATTACTGTGTTTGTTTTCCTCTCAGTGTCTTGTTTTAATAGCAATGACGCTGCTGTGTCGCCCACTTTCATAGCATTATTCCCTGGGTGTATTTGAAAAAAGAAAGATTTTCCATGGATGACGCTCTTTAGCCACAATGAAACCCACCACTTTCTGTGGTGTGAAAGACCCATGGTGTAATGGTAGCACCCTGGAGGTTGAATCCAATAATTTGCATTCAAATCTCTGTAAGAGTTTACCATCAGTCGAACCTTTCCCTTATCGTTTATTGTGGATGTCTTCTTTGAAGAAAGGTATGATCCAACTAAAGTAAGTACATTCACGAATGGGCCCTTGGTCTGTACAAACAGTATTTATACACCTCAGGCCTTTTGTGAATTAAGAAAAGTGTGTTCTTCGTTCTATTTTTCATCTCAAACTGATACCTTCATTTTACAAACATGTAAAGACTGTTAAGACGCTTGATTAATATCATTGATTCTGAATGTGGTCGCTTTTCATAGGATTAACCCTTTAACAATTTTGAAAGAGAATGGCGATACAATAGAGCTGCTTTTCCCAAAATGGTATTATTAATGTTGTTGCTGCATCTTCAAGTAAAAAGAGAATCCATTGGGTCACAGATTGATCATGTTTCTTAACATTGAGTTAAGTTTGAAAATTTCAAATCTTTTATGTATGTTTCCGATGCAGATCTGCCCATCGACTCAGAATGACCTCACTGTTCATACATTTAAAAAAAATGCATAAAGGTTAAGGTGCTAGGCACAAAAGTGGATTTTTATGAAAAGTTATGCCAGAGAGTGAGAGCGAAAATGAATACCCTACACCACTAACCTTATGAATATTACTATCTTTGGCCTATAATTGAAGACAACAAGGAGACAAAGTGTGTTAGAGCAAGAGAGAGGTTCCACCGAGACTTGAACTCAGATCGCTGGATTCAAAATCCAAAGTGCTAACCATTACACCATGGAACCCTTGCTGAGTAGAGCTTCATAAGGGCAATGAGAATATAGGGCACAGTCAAGATTTTTACTGACCTATAGTAACCGTTTACTGATATTATATCGAAGCAGCACTGTTGCTGTTGGATGCTGTGCAATCGCAAAGTATTGGCTTCATGTCTCATTTGGATCAAATTCTTCCTCTGGAGTCTAAAGATATAGGAATATTACATATTTTCTCTGATGTGCTCTGTTTTTCCAGAATGAAGTGCATCATGTTACTGAATATGTGGGTTCCATGGTGTAATGGTTAGCACTCTGGACTCTGAATCCAGCGATCCGTCTCGGTGGGACCTTGGGGCTGCTTCTCTTTTAGAGTTGCCTTTCATTTGCAGATAGATATAACAGCAATAGCTTTGCTTTACAGCCCACTTTGATGGCAGTCTTCTTTGACCAAAGAATATTAATAGTTTCTGGGGATGACTCTCTTTTGCCACAAAGAAACTGCCCACTCTCATATCTCCAAAGCTCCAAGGTATAATGGCTATTAAACTGGCTTTTGATCTCAGCGATTTGCATTGAAAGCCCAGGAGGCCCCTAAAATCAGTTGAATTGTTTCCTGATAATTTAGAGTTTATTTCTTCTTTCGAGAAAGGTGTGATCCAAATAAAGTAAGTACATTTAAACAAGGGCACTTGATCAGTAAATGCACTACTTTCTAGAACTCATAACTCTTGTAAGTTATAAAAAGTTTGCTCTCCATACAGTTTGTCAACTCAAAGAATTACATTTTTTACACATTTAATAAGACCATCAAATTGCTTGAAACATAGGAATGATTGTGAAAGTGAATATGATTCACCAAAATAATTGTATAACATTTTTTAATGTTAATAAAATAGGGCTTTTTCCAATCTTTTCACATCAATGTTGTTTCTGCATGTTCCAGTGAGCAGATAATCTACTGCACATAGTGTGTACATTTTTCTTTTCATAGAGTTAAGGTTGGACATTATTCATCTGTGGAAAATGTTTCTGAGAGATATCTGGGTGCCCACTCTGATTGACCTTAGGGATTGTACATTAACGATATGTAGTTGCATCACTGTATTGGTATCAGGCACCAAAGTGCATTTAAATGTAATGTCGTGCAGAGAGAGAGAGAGTGTGAAAACGGCTACCTGAGTCGACTGAACTTCTGAATATTAACTCTGTTGAATTGTAATTTGAGAAATTAGAAAATGGAGTGTAAGAGCAAGATAACGGTTCCACCGAGACTTGAACCCGGATCGTTGGATTCAAAGTCCAAAGTGCTAACCATTACACCATGGAACCCTTGCAAGATGCACCTGAGAGCGTTGAATCAGAAATGGCAATATAGAGCACATTTACAATTTTTACAGATTCATAGTCCCAATTGACTGATATCATACAAACACAGCGATGTTGTCGATTGACGTTGTGCTATAGCAATCTCTGTGCTTTATAGAGCATGTAGATCAAATTCTTCCTCTTGAGGCATATGATTAAGCAATATTAAATATTGTTTCTGACTGCCTCTGTTTTGGCATAATGAAGTTCAGCATTTGCGGAAGTATTTAGGTTCCATGGTCTAATGGTTAGTAGGCTGGACTCTGAATTTAGTAATCTGACATGTTATAGCTATATTTTGTTTTCCTTTGGGTGTATTGTCATTTTATGCACATAGATTTCCTAGCAGTGGCTGTGATGAATAGTTCAATTTGATAGCAGCTTCCTTTTGAGAATTTGAAAAAAAAAGAATTAAATAGTCTCTCTGGATGACTCTGCTTTGATTTCTATGTGCACATCCCTTTTGCGTTTCAGAGGGATTGACCAACATACACAACAGTGCTTGGAAGACCTCTTCCTCCCTCATGGCATGTAAAGCTAACCTCTCTCCTACCGTGTGTTTTTTTACTTTTTAACTTCCCCTTCCGAGTCATGATCATGTAACTGAATTTACATTTTTAGATTTTAACTGCAGTAGTTGCTTGTTTTTCATTTTTATTTTTTGTGTACGCATACATCCCTTTTTGTGGGGAGGGGGGAGTGATGTCTGTTTACTTATATTAGCTAATATAGGTCATTTTATGTCCGCTTACAATATGTGTCAGGATTTTTTATGTCGTTTCCAATCAATGTCTAATATCAAGTGGTTTGCAGCAGTCATACAAAGGCACGTAACACCCCCAAAACACCTACATAAGTTAGAAATACTCCGGAAGAGTACTCAGTTTATGAAAAGGCGGTGAATCCCAAATAGAACTGTAAATGTAAGCTAGCAAGCAGACCGTGCACCCCTGTTTGGAACTATGACCTGTGTGTTGCCCTCTATTAACAGAACAATGTAACTGCAGCCCATGTCACGTAAAATAGAAAGTAGAGATTATGTAAATTAACTCCCAGAAGAGCATGGTGTCACCCCAAAAGGTGTCATGCTTTTCACACCAAGAAACATCCACACATAGATCCCTGCAAACCTCAAAAACGTACAGGAAACCCTGTCCAGCGCTTTGCTCCCAGAGGAGATAAGGCTGAAAAACCACCCTATGTTAAAAGTGTCCATAATCCATGCCAGCTGCCCTGTCTATAGAACCTGTCCGTTCGTGGCCTAGGGGCATGAGTGGAAGGGTTTAACCTGCCTGGGTTTTTGGGCATGGTTTCATCATGCCTCAGTTTACAATGGCACTCTGCCACTTTGTCAGGCTTTAAAGAAGCCTGACTCCTGCAGAGCAAAAGATCTGATTATTTCCTTACATGTTTTGTACGTAAGAATGCGGATGGTGCTCTGAGCCTCCTATGGTGGTTATTAAGCATGGTATACATACCATAGCATGTAACTGTGCCTACAAATGGAACATTTTGTTCATTTATTAGGGAGTTGTGAAAATGGCAAAATCAAATTGCCATTACTGACACAGACCAGCTGCCGCTGTCCGGACATTTCGTCGAAAGACATTTCGTCGAAAGACATTTGGTCGACGTAATTTGGTCGAAAGCCAAATGGTCGATTTTTTAATTTATTTATATATATATTTTTTAGGTTGTAGTTTAGGGAAAAAAAGGGGTTTTTAGAAAAAAAGGGGGTTGGGGGACCCCCCCAAACCCCCTCCCCAAAAAAAAAGTGAAAATAAAAAACAAAAGCAATTCGACCATTTGGTTTTCGACCAAATGTTTTCGACCAATTGTCCTGTCGACAAATTTTTTTCGACGAAATGTCTGGCAACCCAGCTGCCGACTGTTGCTATTGACAGGAGTTCCAGGTGTATAAACTGAGGAGATCACCAGTTCAATTACCTGTGAACGCATTTTGAAGCTCATTCACAACCAGTTCATGCCCGTTCTCTCCATTTTGGCTTTCTGGCTGGCCGAGGGGCCCTTCAGTAATGTTCTTTGCTAACCATTACACCATGGGCCCCTTGCTGGTGCAACCTGACAGAGTTGTAACAGAAATGAGAATCGAGATCTCATGCATCATTTTAACAAACTCATATTCCTAGCCCACGGATATTATGCAAATGTGGAACTGTTTAGTTGGTTGTTGCGCAATAGCAAACTCTTTGCTTTACAGCTCATTTGGATAGGATTCTTCCTCTGGAGGCATAAGATAAAAGAATATTGCATACATTCTCTAAAAGGCTCTTTTTTTGCTGCAATGACGTTCATCATGTCACTAAGTATGTAGGTTCCATGGTGTAATGGTTAGCACTCTGGACTCTGAATCCAGCGATCCGAGATCAAATCTCGGTGGGACCTTGGGAATTACTGTGTTTGTTTTCCTCTCAGTGTCTTGTTTTAATAGCAATGACGCTGCTGTGTCGCCCACTTTCATAGCATTATTCCCTGGGTGTATTTGAAGAAAGAAAGATTTTCCATGGATGACGCTCTTTAGCCACAATGAAACCCACCACTTTCTGTGGTGTGAAAGACCCATGGTGTAATGGTAGCACCTTGGAGGTTGAATCCAATAATTTGCATTCAAATCTCTGTAAGAGTTTACCATCAGTCGAACCTTTCCCTTATCGTTTATTGTGGATGTCTTCTTTGAAGAAAGGTATGATCCAACTAAAGTAAGTACATTCACGAATGGGCCCTTGGTCGGTACAAACAGTATTTATACACCTCAGGCCTTTTGTGAATTAAGAAAAGTGTGTTCTTCGTTCTATTTTTCATCTCAAACTGATACCTTCATTTTACAAACATGTAAAGACTGTTAAGACGCTTGATTAATATCATTGATTCTGAATGTGGTCGCTTTTCATAGGATTAACCCTTTAACAATTTTGAAAGAGAATGGCGATACAATAGAGCTGCTTTTCCCAAAATGGTATTATTAATGTTGTTGCTGCATCTTCAAGTAAAAAGAGAATCCATTGGGTCACAGATTGATCATGTTTCTTAACATTGAGTTAAGTTTGAAAATTTCAAATCTTTTATGTATGTTTCCGATGCAAATCTGCCCATCGACTCAGAATGACCTCACTGTTCATACATTTAAAAAAAATGCATAAAGGTTAAGGTGCTAGGCACAAAAGTGGATTTTTATGAAAAGTTATGCCAGAGAGTGAGAGCGAAAATGAATACCCTACACCACTAACCTTATGAATATTACTATCTTTGGCCTATAATTTAAGACAACAAGGAGACAAAGTGTGTTAGAGCAAGAGAGAGGTTCCACCGAGACTTGAACTCGGATCGCTGGATTCAAAGTCCAAAGTGCTAATCATTACACCATGGAACCCTTGTTGAGCAGAGCTTCATAAGGGCAATGAGAATATAGGGCACAGTCAAGATTTTTACTGACCTATAGTAACCGTTTACTGATATTATATCGAAGCAGCACTGTTGCTGTTGGATGCTGTGCAATCGCAAAGTATTGGCTTCATGTCTCATTTGGATCAAATTCTTCCTCTGGAGTCTAATGATATAGGAATATTACATATTTTCTCTGATGTGCTCTGTTTTTCCAGAATGAAGTGCATCATGTTACTGAATATGTGGGTTCCATGGAGTAATGGTTAGCACTCTGGACTCTGAATCCAGCGATCCGAGTTCAAGTCTCGGTGGGACCTTGGGGCTGCTTCTCTTTTAGAGTTGCCTTTCATTTGCAGATAGATATAACAGCAATAGCTTTGCTTTACAGCCCACTTTGATGGCAGTCTTCTTTGACCAAAGAATATTAATAGTTTCTGGGGATGACTCTCTTTTGCCACAAAGAAACTGCCCACTCTCATATCTCCAAAGCTCCAAGGTATAATGGCTATTAAACTGGCTTTTGATCTCAGCGATTTGCATTGAAAGCCCAGGAGGCCCCTAAAATCAGTTGAATTGTTTCCTGATAATTTAGAGTTTATTTCTTCTTTCGAGAAAGGTGTGATCCAAATAAAGTAAGTACATTTAAACAAGGGCACTTGATCAGTAAATGCACTACTTTCTAGAACTCATAACTCTTGTAAGTTATAAAAAGTTTGCTCTCCATACAGTTTGTCAACTCAAAGAATTACATTTTTTACACATTTAATAAGACTATCAAATTGCTTGAAACATAGGAATGATTGTGAAAGTGAATATGATTCACCAAAATAATTGTATAACATTTTTTAATGTTAATAAAATAGGGCTTTTTCCAATCTTTTCACATCAATGTTGTTTCTGCATGTTCCAGTGAGCAGAGAATCTACTGCACATAGAGTGTACATTTTTCTTTTCATAGAGTTAAGGTTGGACATTATTCATCTGTGGAAAATGTTTCTGAGAGATATCTGGGTGCCCACTCTGATTGACCTTAGGGATTGTACATTAACGATATGTAGTTGCATCACTGTATTGGTATCAGGCACCAAAGTGCATTTAAATGTAATGTCGTGCAGAGAGAGAGAGAGTGTGAAAACGGCTACCTGAGTCGACTGAACTTCTGAATATTAACTCTGTTGAATTGTAATTTGAGAAATTAGAAAATGGAGTGTAAGAGCAAGATAACGGTTCCACCGAGACTTGAACTCGGATCGCTGGATTCAAAGTCCAAAGTGCTAACCATTAAACCACGGAACCCTTGCAAGATGCACCTGAGAGCGTTGAATCAGAAATGGCAATATAGAGCACATTTACAATTTTTACAGATTCATAGTCCCAATTGACTGATATCATACAAACACAGCGATGTTGTCGATTGACGTTGTGCTATAGCAATCTCTGTGCTTTATAGAGCATGTAGATCAAATTCTTCCTCTTGAGGCATATGATTAAGCAATATTAAATATTGTTTCTGACTGCCTCTGTTTTGGCATAATGAAGTTCAGCATTTGTGGAAGTATTTAGGTTCCATGGTCTAATGGTTAGTAGGCTGGACTCTGAATTTAGTAATCTGACATGTTATAGCTATATTTTGTTTTCCTTTGGGTGTATTGTCATTTTATGCACATAGATTTCCTAGCAGTGGCTGTGATGAATAGTTCAATTTGATAGCAGCTTCCTTTTGAGAATTTGAAAAAAAAAGAATTAAATAGTCTCTCTGGATGACTCTGCTTTGATTTCTATGTGCACATCACTTTTGCGTTTCAGAGGGATTGACCAACATACACAACAGTGCTTGGAAGACCTCTTCCTCCCTCATGGCATGTAAAGCTAACCTCTCTCCTACCGTGTGTTTTTTTACTTTTTAACTTCCCCTTCCGAGTCATGATCATGTAACTGAATTTACATTTTTAGATTTTAACTGCAGTAGTTGCTTGTTTTTCATTTTTATTTTTTGTGTACGCATACATCCCTTTTTGTGGGGAGGGGGGAGTGATGTCTGTTTACTTATATTAGCTAATATAGGTCATTTTATGTCCGCTTACAATATGTGTCAGGATTTTTTATGTCGTTTCCAATCAATGTCTAATATCAAGTGGTTTGCAGCAGTCATACAAAGGCACGTAACACCCCCAAAACACCTACATAAGTTAGAAATACTCCGGAAGAGTACTCAGTTTATGAAAAGGCGTTGAATCCCAAATAGAACTGTAAATGCAAGCTAGCAAGCAGACCGTGCACCCCTGTTTGGAACTATGACCTGTGTGTTGCCCTCTATTAACAGAAAAATGTAACTGCAGCCCATGTCACATAAAATAGAAAGTAGAGATTATGTAAATTAACTCCCAGAAGAGCATGGTGTCACCCCAAAAGGTGTCATGCTTTTCACACCAAGAAACATCCACACATAGATCCCTGCAAACCTCAAAAACGTACAGGAAACCCTGTCCAGCGCTTTGCTCCCAGAGGAGATAAGGCTGAAAAACCACCCTATGTTAAAAGTGTCCATAATCCATGCCAGCTGCCCTGTCTATAGAACCTGGCCGTTTGTGTATTCCAGGTGTATAAACTGAGGAGATCACCAGTTCAATTACCTGTGAACGCATTTTGAAGCTCATTCACAACCAGTTCATGCCCGTTCTCTCCATTTTGGCTTTCTGGCTGGCCGAGGGGCCCTTCAGTAATGTTCTTTGCTAACCATTACACCATGGGCCCCTTGCTGGTGCAACCTGACAGAGTTGTAACAGAAATGAGAATCGAGATCTCATGCATCATTTTAACAAACTCATATTCCAAGCCCACGGATATTATGCAAATGTGGAACTGTTTAGTTGGTTGTTGCGCAATAGCAAACTCTTTGCTTTACAGCTCATTTGGATAGGATTCTTCCTCTGGAGGCATAAGATAAAAGAATATTGCATACATTCTCTAAAAGGCTCTTTTTTTGCTGCAATGACGTTCATCGTGTCACTAAGTATGTAGGTTCCATGGTGTAATGGTTAGCACTCTGGACTCTGAATCCAGCGATCCGAGTTCAAATCTCGGTGGGACCTTGGGAATTACTGTGTTTGTTTTCCTCTCAGTGTCTTGTTTTAATAGCAATGACGCTGCTGTGTCGCCCACTTTCGTAGCATTATTCCCTGGGTGCATTTGAAGAAAGAAAGATTTTCCATGGATGACGCTCTTTAGCCACAATGAAACCCACCACTTTCTGTGGTGTGAAAGACCCATGGTGTAATGGTAGCACCCTGGAGGTTGAATCCAATAATTTGCATTCAAATCTCTGTAAGAGTTTACCATCAGTCGAACCTTTCCCTCATCGTTTATTGTGGATGTCTTCTTTGAAGAAAGGTATGATCCAACTAAAGTAAGTACATTCACGAATGGGCCCTTGGTCGGTACAAACAGTATTTATACACCTCAGGCCTTTTGTGAATTATGAAAAGTGTGTTCTTCGTTCTATTTTTCATCTCAAACTGATACCTTCATTTTACAAACATGTAAAGACTGTTAAGACGCTTGATTAATATCATTGATTCTGAATCTGGTCGCTTTTCATAGGATTAACCCTTTAACAATTTTGAAAGAGAATGGCGATACAATAGAGCTGCTTTTCCCAAAATGGTATTATTAATGTTGTTGCTGCATCTTCAAGTAAAAAGAGAATCCATTGGGTCACAGATTGATCATGTTTCTTAACATTGAGTTAAGTTTGAAAATTTCAAATCTTTTATGTATGTTTCCGATGCAGATCTGCCCATCGACTCAGAATGACCTCACTGTTCATACATTTAAAAAAAATGCATAAAGGTTAAGGTGCTAGGCACAAAAGTGGATTTTTATGAAAAGTTATGCCAGAGAGTGAGAGCGAAAATGAATACCCTACACCACTAACCTTATGAATATTACTATCTTTGGCGTATAATTTAAGACAACAAGGAGACAAAGTGTGTTAGAGCAAGAGAGAGGTTCCACCGAGACTTGAACTCGGATCGCTGGATTCAAAGTCCAAAGTGCTAACCATTACACCATGGAACCCTTGTTGAGCAGAGCTTCATAAGGGCAATGAGAATATAGGGCACAGTCAAGATTTTTACTGACCTATAGTAACCGTTTACTGATATTATATCGAAGCAGCACTGTTGCTGTTGGATGCTGTGCAATCGCAAAGTATTGGCTTCATGTCTCATTTGGATCAAATTCTTCCTCTGGAGTCTAATGATATAGGAATATTACATATTTTCTCTGATGTGCTCTGTTTTTCCAGAATGAAGTGCATCATGCTACTGAATATGTGGGTTCCATGGAGTAATGGTTAGTACTCTGGACTCTGAATCCAGCGATCCGATTTCAAGTCTTGGTGGGACCTTGGGGCTGCTTCTCTTTTAGAGTTGCCTTTCATTTGCAGATAGATATAACAGCAATAGCTTTGCTTTACAGCCCACTTTGATGGCAGTCTTCTTTGACCAAAGAATATGAATAGTTTCTGGGGATGACTCTCTTTTGCCACAAAGAAACTGCCCACTCTCATATCTCCAAAGCTCCAAGGTATAATGGCTATTAAACTGGCTTTTGATCTCAGCGATTTGCATTGAAAGCCCAGGAGGCCCCTAAAATCAGTTGAATTGTTTCCTGATAATTTAGAGTTTATTTCTTCTTTCGAGAAAGGTGTGATCCAAATAAAGTAAGTACATTTAAACAAGGGCACTTGATCAGTAAATGCACTACTTTCTAGAACTCATAACTCTTGTAAGTTATAAAAAGTTTGCTCTCCATACAGTTTGTCAACTCAAAGAATTACATTTTTTACACATTTAATAAGACCATCAAATTGCTTGAAACATAGGAATGATTGTGAAAGTGAATATGATTCACCAAAATAATTGTATAACATTTTTTAATGTTAATAAAATAGGGCTTTTTTTCCAATCTTTTCACATCAATGTTGTTTCTGCATGTTCCAGTGAGCAGAGAATCTACTGCACATAGTGTGTACATTTTTCTTTTCATAGAGTTAAGGTTGGACATTATTCATCTGTGGAAAATGTTTCTGAGAGATATCTGGGTGCCCACTCTGATTGACCTTAGGGATTGTACATTAACGATATGTAGTTGCATCACTGTATTGGTATCAGGCACCAAAGTGCATTTAAATGTAAGGTCGTGCAGAGAGAGAGAGAGTGTGAAAACGGCTACCTGAGTCGACTGAACTTCTGAATATTAACTCTGTTGAATTGTAATTTGAGAAATTAGAAAATGGAGTGTAAGAGCAAGATAACGGTTCCACCGAGACTTGAACTCGGATGTTGGATTCAAAGTCCAAAGTGCTAACCATTACACCATGGAACCCTTGCAAGATGCACCTGAGAGCGTTGAATCAGAAATGGCAATATAGAGCACATTTACAATTTTTACAGATTCATAGTCCCAATTGACTGATATCATACAAACACAGCGATGTTGTCGATTGACGTTGTGCTATAGCAATCTCTGTGCTTTATAGAGCATGTAGATCAAATTCTTCCTCTTGAGGCATATGATTAAGCAATATTAAATATTGTTTCTGACTGCCTCTGTTTTGGCATAATGAAGTTCAGCATTTGCGGAAGTATTTAGGTTCCATGGTCTAATGGTTAGTAGGCTGGACTCTGAATTTAGTAATCTGACATGTTATAGCTATATTTTGTTTTCCTTTGGGTGTATTGTCATTTTATGCACATAGATTTCCTAGCAGTGGCTGTGATGAATAGTTCAATTTGATAGCAGCTTCCTTTTGAGAATTTGAAAAAAAAAGAATTAAATAGTCTCTCTGGATGACTCTGCTTTGATTTCTATGTGCACATTCCTTTTGCGTTTCAGAGGGATTGACCAACATACACAACAGTGCTTGGAAGACCTCTTCCTCCCTCATGGCATGTAAAGCTAACCTCTCTCCTACCGTGTGTTTTTTTCCTTTTTAACTTCCCCTTCCGAGTCATGATCATGTAACTGAATTTACATTTTTAGATTTTAACTGCAGTAGTTGCTTGTTTTTCATCTTTATTTTTTGTGTACGCATACATCCCTTTTTGTGGGGAGGGGGGAGTGATGTCTGTTTACTTATATTAGCTAATATAGGTCATTTTACGTCCGCTTGCAATATGTGTCAGGATTTTTTATGTCGTTTCCAATCAATGTCTAATATCAAATGGTTTGCAGCAGTCATACAAAGGCACGTAACACCCCCAAAACACCTACATAAGTTAGAAATACTCCGGAAGAGTACTCAGTTTATGAAAAGGCGGTGAATCCCAAATAGAACTGTAATTGTAAGCTAGCAAGCAGACCGTGCACCCCTGTTTGGAACTATGACCTCTGTGTTGCCCTCTATTAACAGAACAATGTAACTGCAGCCCATGTCACATAAAATAGAAAGTAGAGATTATGTAAATTAACTCCCAGAAGAGCCTGGTGTCACCCCAAAAGGTGTCATGCTTTTCACACCAAGAAACATCCACACATAGATCCCTGCGAACCTCAAAAACGTACAGGAAACCCTGTCCAGCGCTTTGCTCCCAGAGGAGATAAGGTTGAAAAACCACCCTATGTTAAAAGTGTCCATAATCCATGCCAGCTGCAATGTCTATAGAACCTGGCCGTTCGTGGCCGTGGGCCTAGGGGCATGAGTGGAAGGGTTTAACCTGCCTGGGTTCTTGGGCATGGTTTCATCATGCCTCAGTTTACAATGGCACTCTGCCACTTTGTCAGGCTTTAAAGAAGCCTGACTCCTGCAGAGCAAAAGATCTGATTATTTCCTTACATGTTTTGTACGTAAGAATGCGGATGGTGCTCTGAGCCTCCTATGGTGGTTATTAAGCATGGTATACATACCATAGCATGTAACTGTGCCTACAAATGGAACATTTTGTTCATTTATTAGGGAGTTGTGAATATGGCAAAATCAAATTGCCATTACTGACACAGACCAGCTGCCGCTGTCCGGACATTTCGTCGAAAGACATTTCGTCGAAAGACATTTGGTCGACGTAATTTGGTCGAAAGCCAAATGGTCGATTTTTTAATTTATTTATATATATATTTTTTAGGTTGTAGTTTAGGGAAAAAAAGGGGTTTTTAGAAAAAAAGGGGGTTGGGGGGACCCCCCCAAATCCCCCCCCCAAAAAGAAAGTGAAAATAAAAAACAAAAGCAATTCGACCATTTGGTTTTCGACCAAATGGTTTCGACCAATTGTCCTGTCGACAAATTTTTTTCGACGAAATGTCTGGCAACCCAGCTGCCGACTGTTGCTATTGACAGGAGTTCCAGGTGTATAAACTGAGGAGATCACCAGTTCAATTACCTGTGAACGCATTTTGAAGCTCATTCACAACCAGTTCATGCCCGTTCTCTCCATTTTGGCTTTCTGGCTGGCCGAGGGGCCCTTCAGTAATGTTCTTTGCTAACCATTACACCATGGGCCCCTTGCTGGTGCAACCTGACAGAGTTGTAACAGAAATGAGAATCGAGATCTCATGCATCATTTTAACAAACTCATATTCCTAGCCCACGGATATTATGCAAATGTGGAACTGTTTAGTTGGTTGTTGCGCAATAGCAAACTCTTTGCTTTACAGCTCATTTGGATAGGATTCTTCCTCTGGAGGCATAAGATAAAAGAATATTGCATACATTCTCTAAAAGGCTCTTTTTTTGCTGCAATGACGTTCATCATGTCACTAAGTATGTAGGTTCCATGGTGTAATGGTTAGCACTCTGGACTCTGAATCCAGCGATCCGAGTTCAAATCTCGGTGGGACCTTGGGAATTACTGTGTTTGTTTTCCTCTCAGTGTCTTGTTTTAATAGCAATGACGCTGCTGTGTCGCCCACTTTCATAGCATTATTCCCTGGGTGCATTTGAAAAAAGAAAGATTTTCCATGGATGACACTCTTTAGCCACAATGAAACCCACCACTTTCTGTGGTGTGAAAGACCCATGGTGTAATGGTAGCACCCTGGAGGTTGAATCCAATAATTTGCATTCAAATCTCTGTAAGAGTTTACCATCAGTCGAACCTTTCCCTTATCGTTTATTGTGGATGTCTTCTTTGAAGAAAGGTATGATCCAACTAAAGTAAGTACATTCACGAATGGGCCCTTGGTCGGTACAAACAGTATTTATACACCTCAGGCCTTTTGTGAATTAAGAAAAGTGTGTTCTTCGTTCTATTTTTCATCTCAAACTGATACCTTCATTTTACAAACATGTAAAGACTGTTAAGACGCTTGATTAATATCATTGATTCTGAATGTGGTCGCTTTTCATAGGATTAACCCTTTAACAATTTTGAAAGAGAATGGCGATACAATAGAGCTGCTTTTCCCAAAATGGTATTATTAATGTTGTTGCTGCATCTTCAAGTAAAAAGAGAATCCATTGGGTCACAGATTGATCATGTTTCTTAACATTGAGTTAAGTTTGAAAATTTCAAATCTTTTATGTATGTTTCCGATGCAGATCTGCCCATCGACTCAGAATGACCTCACTGTTCATACATTTAAAAAAAATGCATAAAGGTTAAGGTGCTAGGCACAAAAGTGGATTTTTATGAAAAGTTATGCCAGAGAGTGAGAGCGAAAATGAATACCCTACACCACTAACCTTATGAATATTACTATCTTTGGCCTATAATTTAAGACAACAAGGAGACAAAGTGTGTTAGAGCAAGAGAGAGGTTCCACCGAGACTTGAACTCAGATCGCTGGATTCAAAATCCAAAGTGCTAACCATTACACCATGGAACCCTTGCTGAGTAGAGCTTCATAAGGGCAATGAGAATATAGGGCACAGTCAAGATTTTTACTGACCTATAGTAACCGTTTACTGATATTATATCGAAGCAGCACTGTTGCTGTTGGATGCTGTGCAATCGCAAAGTATTGGCTTCATGTCTCATTTGGATCAAATTCTTCCTCTGGAGTCTAAAGATATAGGAATATTACATATTTTCTCTGATGTGCTCTGTTTTTCCAGAATGAAGTGCATCATGTTACTGAATATGTGGGTTCCATGGTGTAACGGTTAGCACTCTGGACTCTGAATCCAGCGATCCGTCTCGGTGGGACCTTGGGGCTGCTTCTCTTTTAGAGTTGCCTTTCATTTGCAGATAGATATAACAGCAATAGCTTTGCTTTACAGCCCACTTTGATGGCAGTCTTCTTTGACCAAAGAATATTAATATTTTCTGGGGATGACTCTCTTTTGCCACAAAGAAACTGCCCACTCTCATATCTCCAAAGCTCCAAGGTATAATGGCTATTAAACTGGCTTTTGATCTCAGCGATTTGCATTGAAAGCCCAGGAGGCCCCTAAAATCAGTTGAATTGTTTCCTGATAATTTAGAGTTTATTTCTTCTTTCGAGAAAGGTGTGATCCAAATAAAGTAAGTACATTTAAACAAGGGCACTTGATCAGTAAATGCACTACTTTCTAGAACTCATAACTCTTGTAAGTTATAAAAAGTTTGCTCTCCATACAGTTTGTCAACTCAAAGAATTACATTTTTTACACATTTAATAAGACCATCAAATTGCTTGAAACATAGGAATGATTGTGAAAGTGAATATGATTCACCAAAATAATTGTATAACATTTTTTAATGTTAATAAAATAGGGCTTTTTCCAATCTTTTCACATCAATGTTGTTTCTGCATGTTCCAGTGAGCAGAGAATCTACTGCACATAGTGTGTACATTTTTCTTTTCATAGAGTTAAGGTTGGACATTATTCATCTGTGGAAAATGTTTCTGAGAGATATCTGGGTGCCCACTCTGATTGACCTTAGGGATTGTACATTAACGATATGTAGTTGCATCACTGTATTGGTATCAGGCACCAAAGTGCATTTAAATGTAATGTCGTGCAGAGAGAGAGAGAGTGTGAAAACGGCTACCTGAGTCGACTGAACTTCTGAATATTAACTCTGTTGAATTGTAATTTGAGAAATTAGAAAATGGAGTGTAAGAGCAAGATAACAGTTCCACCGAGACTTGAACTCGGATCGTTGGATTCAAAGTCCAAAGTGCTAACCATTACACCATGGAACCCTTGCAAGATGCACCTGAGAGCGTTGAATCAGAAATGGCAATATAGAGCACATTTACAATTTTTACAGATTCATAGTCCCAATTGACTGATATCATACAAACACAGCGATGTTGTCGATTGACGTTGTGCTATAGCAATCTCTGTGCTTTATAGAGCATGTAGATCAAATTCTTCCTCTTGAGGCATATGATTAAGCAATATTAAATATTGTTTCTGACTGCCTCTGTTTTGGCATAATGAAGTTCAGCATTTGCGGAAGTATTTAGGTTCCATGGTCTAATGGTTAGTAGGCTGGACTCTGAATTTAGTAATCTGACATGTTATAGCTATATTTTGTTTTCCTTTGGGTGTATTGTCATTTTATGCACATAGATTTCCTAGCAGTGGCTGTGATGAATAGTTCAATTTGATAGCAGCTTCCTTTTGAGAATTTGAAAAAAAAAGAATTAAATAGTCTCTCTGGATGACTCTGCTTTGATTTCTATGTGCACATCCCTTTTGCGTTTCAGAGGGATTGACCAACATACACAACAGTGCTTGGAAGACCTCTTCCTCCCTCATGGCATGTAAAGCTAACCTCTCTCCTACCGTGTGTTTTTTTACTTTTTAACTTCCCCTTCCGAGTCATGATCATGTAACTGAATTTACATTTTTAGATTTTAACTGCAGTAGTTGCTTGTTTTTCATTTTTATTTTTTGTGTACGCATACATCCCTTTTTGTGGGGAGGGGGGAGTGATGTCTGTTTACTTATATTAGCTAATATAGGTCATTTTATGTCCGCTTACAATATGTGTCAGGATTTTTTATGTCGTTTCCAATCAATGTCTAATATCAAGTGGTTTGCAGCAGTCATACAAAGGCACGTAACACCCCCAAAACACCTACATAAGTTAGAAATACTCCGGAAGAGTACTCAGTTTATGAAAAGGCGGTGAATCCCAAATAGAACTGTAAATGTAAGCTAGCAAGCAGACCGTGCACCCCTGTTTGGAACTATGACCTGTGTGTTGCCCTCTATTAACAGAACAATGTAACTGCAGCCCATGTCACATAAAATAGAAAGTAGAGATTATGTAAATTAACTCCCAGAAGAGCATGGTGTCACCCCAAAAGGTGTCATGCTTTTCACACCAAGAAACATCCACACATAGATCCCTGCAAACCTCAAAAACGTACAGGAAACCCTGTCCAGCGCTTTGCTCCCAGAGGAGATAAGGCTGAAAAACCACCCTATGTTAAAAGTGTCCATAATCCATGCCAGCTGCCCTGTCTATAGAACCTGGCCGTTCGTGGCCTAGGGGCATGAGTGGAAGGGTTTAACCTGCCTGGGTTTTTGGGCATGGTTTCATCATGCCTCAGTTTACAATGGCACTCTGCCACTTTGTCAGGCTTTAAAGAAGCCTGACTCCTGCAGAGCAAAAGATCTGATTATTTCCTTACATGTTTTGTACGTAAGAATGCGGATGGTGCTCTGAGCCTCCTATGGTGGTTATTAAGCATGGTATACATACCATAGCATGTAACTGTGCCTACAAATGGAACATTTTGTTCATTTATTAGGGAGTTGTGAAAATGGCAAAATCAAATTGCCATTACTGACACAGACCAGCTGCCGCTGTCCGGACATTTCGTCGAAAGACATTTCGTCGAAAGACATTTGGTCGACGTAATTTGGTCGAAAGCCAAATGGTCGATTTTTTAATTTATTTATATATATATTTTTTAGGTTGTAGTTTAGGGAAAAAAAGGGGTTTTTAGAAAAAAAGGGGGTTGGGGGGACCCCCCCAAACCCCCTCCCCAAAAAAAAAAGTGAAAATAAAAAACAAAAGCAATTCGACCATTTGGTTTTCGACCAAATGTTTTCGACCAATTGTCCTGTCGACAAATTTTTTTCGACGAAATGTCTGGCAACCCAGCTGCCGACTGTTGCTATTGACAGGAGTTCCAGGTGTATAAACTGAGGAGGTCACCAGTTCAATTACCTGTGAACGCATTTTGAAGCTCATTCACAACCAGTTCATGCCCGTTCTCTCCATTTTGGCTTTCTGGCTGGCCGAGGGGCCCTTCAGTAATGTTCTTTGCTAACCATTACACCATGGGCCCCTTGCTGGTGCAACCTGACAGAGTTGTAACAGAAATGAGAATCGAGATCTCATGCATCATTTTAACAAACTCATATTCCTAGCCCACGGATATTATGCAAATGTGGAACTGTTTAGTTGGTTGTTGCGCAATAGCAAACTCTTTGCTTTACAGCTCATTTGGATAGGATTCTTCCTCTGGAGGCATAAGATAAAAGAATATTGCATACATTCTCTAAAAGGCTCTTTTTTTGCTGCAATGACGTTCATCGTGTCACTAAGTATGTAGGTTCCATGGTGTAATGGTTAGCACTCTGGACTCTGAATCCAGCGATCCGAGTTCAAATCTCGGTGGGACCTTGGGAATTACTGTGTTTGTTTTCCTCTCAGTGTCTTGTTTTAATAGCAATGACGCTGCTGTGTCGCCCACTTTCGTAGCATTATTCCCTGGGTGCATTTGAAGAAAGAAAGATTTTCCATGGATGACGCTCTTTAGCCACAATGAAACCCACCACTTTCTGTGGTGTGAAAGACCCATGGTGTAATGGTAGCACCCTGGAGGTTGAATCCAATAATTTGCATTCAAATCTCTGTAAGAGTTTACCATCAGTCGAACCTTTCCCTCATCGTTTATTGTGGATGTCTTCTTTGAAGAAAGGTATGATCCAACTAAAGTAAGTACATTCACGAATGGGCCCTTGGTCGGTACAAACAGTATTTATACACCTCAGGCATTTTGTGAATTAAGAAAAGTGTGTTCTTCGTTCTATTTTTCATCTCAAACTGATACCTTCATTTTACAAACATGTAAAGACTGTTAAGACGCTTGATTAATATCATTGATTGTGAATCTGGTTGCTTTTCATAGGATTAACCCTTTAACAATTTTGAAAGAGAATGGCGATACAATAGAGCTGCTTTTCCCAAAATGGTATTATTAATGTTGTTGCTGCATCTTCAAGTAAAAAGAGAATCCATTGGGTCACAGATTGATCATGTTTCTTAACATTGAGTTAAGTTTGAAAATTTCAAATCTTTTATGTATGTTTCCGATGCAGATCTGCCCATCGACTCAGAATGACCTCACTGTTCATACATTTAAAAAAAATGCATAAAGGTTAAGGTGCTAGGCACAAAAGTGGATTTTTATGAAAAGTTATGCCAGAGAGTGAGAGCGAAAATGAATACCCTACACCACTAACCTTATGAATATTACTATCTTTGGCCTATAATTTAAGACAACAAGGAGACAAAGTGTGTTAGAGCAAGAGAGAGGTTCCATCGAGACTTGAACTCGGATCGCTGGATTCAAAGTCCAAAGTGCTAACCATTACACCATGGAACCCTCGTTGAGCAGAGCTTCATAAGGGCAATGAGAATATAGGGCACAGTCAAGATTTTTACTGACCTATAGTAACCGTTTACTGATATTATATCGAAGCAGCACTGTTGCTGTTGGATGCTGTGCAATCGCAAAGTATTGGCTTCATGTCTCATTTGGATCAAATTCTTCCTCTGGAGTCTAATGATATAGGAATATTACATATTTTCTCTGATGTGCTCTGTTTTTCCAGAATGAAGTGCATCATGCTACTGAATATGTGGGTTCCATGGAGTAATGGTTATTACTCTGGACTCTGAATCCAGCGATCCGAGTTTAAGTCTCGGTGGGACCTTGGGGCTGCTTCTCTTTTAGAGTTGCCTTTCATTTGCAGATAGATATAACAGCAATAGCTTTGCTTTACAGCCCACTTTGATGGCAGTCTTCTTTGACCAAAGAATATTAATAGTTTCTGGGGATGACTATCTTTTGCCACAAAGAAACTGCCCACTCTCATATCTCCAAAGCTCCAAGGTATAATGGCTATTAAACTGGCTTTTGATCTCAGCGATTTGCATTGAAAGCCCAGGAGGCCTCTAAAATCAGTTGAATTGTTTCCTGATAATTTAGAGTTTATTTCTTCTTTCGAGAAAGGTGTGATCCAAATAAAGTAAGTACATTTAAACAAGGGCACTTGATCAGTAAATGCACTACTTTCTAGAACTCATAACTCTTGTAAGTTATAAAAAGTTTGCTCTCCATACAGTTTGTCAACTCAAAGAATTACATTTTTTACACATTTAATAAGACCATCAAATTGCTTGAAACATAGGAATGATTGTGAAAGTGAATATGATTCACCAAAATAATTGTATAACATTTTTTAATGTTAATAAAATAGGGCTTTTTCCAATCTTTTCACATCAATGTTGTTTCTGCATGTTCCAGTGAGCAGAGAATCTACTGCACATAGTGTGTACATTTTTCTTTTCATAGAGTTAAGGTTGGACATTATTCATCTGTGGAAAATGTTTCTGAGAGATATCTGGGTGCCCACTCTGATTGACCTTAGGGATTGTACATTAACGATATGTAGTTGCATCACTGTATTGGTATCAGGCACCAAAGTGCATTTAAATGTAATGTCGTGCAGAGAGAGAGAGAGTGTGAAAACGGCTACCTGAGTCGACTGAACTTCTGAATATTAACTCTGTTGAATTGTAATTTGAGAAATTAGAAAATGGAGTGTAAGAGCAAGATAACGGTTCCACCGAGACTTGAACTCGGATCGTTGGATTCAAAGTCCAAAGTGCTAACCATTACACCATGGAACCCTTGCAAGATGCACCTGAGAGCGTTGAATCAGAAATGGCAATATAGAGCACATTTACAATTTTTACAGATTCATAGTCCCAATTGACTGATATCATACAAACACAGCGATGTTGTCGATTGACGTTGTGCTATAGCAATCTCTGTGCTTTATAGAGCATGTAGATCAAATTCTTCCTCTTGAGGCATATGATTAAGCAATATTAAATATTGTTTCTGACTGCCTCTGTTTTGGCATAATGAAGTTCAGCATTTGCGGAAGTATTTAGGTTCCATGGTCTAATGGTTAGTAGGCTGGACTCTGAATTTAGTAATCTGACATGTTATAGCTATATTTTGTTTTCCTTTGGGTGTATTGTCATTTTATGCACATAGATTTCCTAGCAGTGGCTGTGATGAATAGTTCAATTTGATAGCAGCTTCCTTTTAACAATTTGAAAAAAAAAGAATTAAATAGTCTCTCTGGATGACTCTGCTTTGATTTCTATGTGCACATCCCTTTTGCGTTTCAGAGGGATTGACCAACATACACAACAGTGCTTGGAAGACCTCTTCCTCCCTCATGGCATGTAAAGCTAACCTCTCTCCTACCGTGTGTTTTTTTCCTTTTTAACTTCCCCTTCCGAGTCATGATCATGTAACTGAATTTACATTTTTAGATTTTAACTGCAGTAGTTGCTTGTTTTTCATTTTTATTTTTTGTGTACGCATACATCCCTTTTTGTGGGGAGGGGGGAGTGATGTCTGTTTACTTATATTAGCTAATATAGGTCATTTTATGTCCGCTTACAATATGTGTCAGGATTTTTTATGTCGTTTCCAATCAATGTCTAATATCAAGTGGTTTGCAGCAGTCATACAAAGGCACGTAACACCCCCAAAACACCTACATAAGTTAGAAATAGTCCGGAAGAGTACTCAGTTTATGATAAGGCGGTGAATCCCAAATAGAACTGTAATTGTAAGCTAGCAAGCAGACCGTGCACCCCTGTTTGGAACTATGACCTGTGTGTTGCCCTCTATTAACAGAACAATGTAACTGCAGCCCATGTCACATAAAATAGAAAGTAGAGATTATGTAAATTAACTCCCAGAAGAGCCTGGTGTCACCCCAAAAGGTGTCATGCTTTTCACACTAAGAAACATCCACACATAGATCCCTGCGAACCTCAAAAACGTACAGGAAACCCTGTCCAGCGCTTTGCTCCCAGAGGAGATAAGGTTGAAAAACCACCCTATGTTAAAAGTGTCCATAATCCATGCCAGCTGCCCTGTCTATAGAACCTGGCCGTTCGTGGCCGTGGGCCTAGGGGCATGAGTGGAAGTGTTTAACCTGCCTGGGTTCTTGGGCATGGTTTCATCATGCCTCAGTTTACAATGGCACTCTGCCACTTTGTCAGGCTTTAAAGAAGCCTGACTCCTGCAGAGCAAAAGATCTGATTATTTCCTTACATGTTTTGTACGTAAGAATGCGGATGGTGCTCTGAGCCTCCTATGGTGGTTATTAAGCATGGTATACATACCATAGCATGTAACTGTGCCTACAAATGGAACATTTTGTTCATTTATTAGGGAGTTGTGAATATGGCAAAATCAAATTGCCATTACTGACACAGACCAGCTGCCGCTGTCCGGACATTTCGTCGAAAGACATTTCGTCGAAAGACATTTGGTCGACTTAATTTGGTCGAAAGCCAAATGGTCGATTTTTTAATTTATTTATATATATATTTTTTAGGTTGTAGTTTAGGGAAAAAAAGGGGTTTTTAGAAAAAAAGGGGGTTGGGGGACCCCCCCAAATCCCCCCCCCCCCAAAAAAAAAGTGAAAATAAAAAACAAAAGCAATTCGACCATTTGGTTTTCGACCAAATGGTTTCGACCAATTGTCCTGTCGACAAATTTTTTTCGACGAAATGTCTGGCAACCCAGCTGCTGACTGTTGCTATTGACAGGAGTTCCAGGTGTATAAACTGAGGAGATCACCAGTTCAATTACCTGTGAACGCATTTTGAAGCTCATTCACAACCAGTTCATGCCCGTTCTCTCCATTTTGGCTTTCTGGCTGGCCGAGGGGCCCTTCAGTAATGTTCTTTGCTAACCATTACACCATGGGCCCCTTGCTGGTGCAACCTGACAGAGTTGTAACAGAAATGAGAATCGAGATCTCATGCATCATTTTAACAAACTCATATTCCTAGCCCACGGATATTATGCAAATGTGGAACTGTTTAGTTGGTTGTTGCGCAATAGCAAACTCTTTGCTTTACAGCTCATTTGGATAGGATTCTTCCTCTGGAGGCATAAGATAAAAGAATATTGCATACATTCTCTAAAAGGCTCTTTTTTTGCTGCAATGATGTTCATCATGTTACTAAGTATGTAGGTTCCATGGTGTAATGGTTAGCACTCTGGACTCTGAATCCAGCGATCCGAGTTCAAATCTCGGTGGGACCTTGGGAATTACTGTGTTTGTTTTCCTCTCAGTGTCTTGTTTTAATAGCAATGACGCTGCTGTGTCGCCCACTTTCATAGCATTATTCCCTGGGTGCATTTGAAAAAAGAAAGATTTTCCATGGATGACGCTCTTTAGCCACAATGAAACCCACCACTTTCTGTGGTGTGAAAGACCCATGGTGTAATGGTAGCACCCTGGAGGTTGAATCCAATAATTTGCATTCAAATCTCTGTAAGAGTTTACCATCAGTCGAACCTTTCCCTTATCGTTTATTGTGGATGTCTTCTTTGAAGAAAGGTATGATCCAACTAAAGTAAGTACATTCACGAATGGGCCCTTGGTCGGTACAAACAGTATTTATACACCTCAGGCCTTTTGTGAATTAAGAAAAGTGTGTTCTTCATTCTATTTTTCATCTCAAACTGATACCTTCATTTTACAAACATGTAAAGACTGTTAAGACGCTTGATTAATATCATTGATTCTGAATGTGGTTGCTTTTCATAGGATTAACCCTTTAACAATTTTGAAAGAGAATGGCGATACAATAGAGCTGCTTTTCCCAAAATGGTATTATTAATGTTGTTGCTGCATCTTCAAGTAAAAAGAGAATCCATTGGGTCACAGATTGAGCATGTTTCTTAACATTGAGTTAAGTTTGAAAATTTCAAATCTTTTATGTATGTTTCCGATGCAGATCTGCCCATCGACTCAGAATGACCTCACTGTTCATACATTTAAAAAAAATGCATAAAGGTTAAGGTGCTAGGCACAAAAGTGGATTTTTATGAAAAGTTATGCCAGAGAGTGAGAGCGAAAATGAATACCCTACACCACTAACCTTATGAATATTACTATCTTTGGCCTATAATTTAAGACAACAAGGAGACAAAGTGTGTTAGAGCAAGAGAGAGGTTCCACCGAGACTTGAACTCAGATCGCTGGATCCAAAATCCAAAGTGCTAACCATTACACCATGGAACCCTTGCTGAGCAGAGCTTCATAAGGGCAATGAGAATATAGGGCACAGTCAAGATTTTTACTGACCTATAGTAACCGTTTACTGATATTATATCGAAGCAGCACTGTTGCTGTTGGATGCTGTGCAATCGCAAAGTATTGGCTTCATGTCTCATTTGGATCAAATTCTTCCTCTGGAGTCTAAAGATATAGGAATATTACATATTTTCTCTGATGTGCTCTGTTTTTCCAGAATGAAGTGCATCATGTTACTGAATATGTGGGTTCCATGGTGTAATGGTTAGCACTCTGGACTCTGAATCCAGCGATCCGTGTTCAAGTCTCGGTGGGACCTTGGGGCTGCTTCTCTTTTAGAGTTGCCTTTCATTTGCAGATAGATATAACAGCAATAGCTTTGCTTTACAGCCCACTTTGATGGCAGTCTTCTTTGACCAAAGAATATTAATAGTTTCTGGGGATGACTCTCTTTTGCCACACAGAAACTGCCCACTCTCATATCTCCAAAGCTCCAAGGTATAATGGCTATTAAACTGGCTTCTGATCTCAGCGATTTGCATTGAAAGCCCAGGAGGCCCCTAAAATCAGTTGAATTGTTTCCTGATAATTTAGAGTTTATTTCTTCTTTCGAGAAAGGTGTGATCCAAATAAAGTAAGTACATTTAAACAAGGGCACTTGATCAGTAAATGCACTACTTTCTAGAACTCATAACTCTTGTAAGTTATAAAAAGTTTGCTCTCCATACAGTTTGTCAACTCAAAGAATTACATTTTTTACACATTTAATAAGACCATCAAATTGCTTGAAACATAGGAATGATTGTGAAAGTGAATATGATTCACCAAAATAATTGTATAACATTTTTTAATGTTAATAAAATAGGGCTTTTTCCAATCTTTTCACATCAATGTTGTTTCTGCATGTTCCAGTGAGCAGAGAATCTACTGCACATAGTGTGTACATTTTTCTTTTCATAGAGTTAAGGTTGGACATTATTCATCTGTGGAAAATGTTTCTGAGAGATATCTGGGTGCCCACTCTGATTGACCTTAGGGATTGTACATTAACGATATGTAGTTGCATCACTGTATTGGTATCAGGCACCAAAGTGCATTTAAATGTAATGTCGTGCAGAGAGAGAGAGAGTGTGAAAACGGCTACCTGAGTCGACTGAACTTCTGAATATTAACTCTGTTGAATTGTAATTTGAGAAATTAGAAAATGGAGTGTAAGAGCAAGATAACGGTTCCACCAAGACTTGAACTCGGATCGTTGGATTCAAAGTCCAAAGTGCGAACCATTACACCATGGAACCCTTGCAAGATGCACCTGAGAGCGTTGAATCAGAAATGGCAATATAGAGCACATTTACAATTTTTACAGATTCATAGTCCCAATTGACTAATATCATACAAACACAGCGATGTTGTCGATTGACGTTGTGCTATAGCAATCTCTGTGCTTTATAGAGCATGTAGATCAAATTCTTCCTCTTGAGGCATATGATTAAGCAATATTAAATATTGTTTCTGACTGCCTCTGTTTTGGCATAATGAAGTTCAGCATTTGCGGAAGTATTTAGGTTCCATGGTCTAATGGTTAGTAGGCTGGACTCTGAATTTAGTAATCTGACATGTTATAGCTATATTTTGTTTTCCTTTGGGTGTATTGTCATTTTATGCACATAGATTTCCTAGCAGTGGCTGTGATGAATAGTTCAATTTGATAGCAGCTTCCTTTTGAGAATTTGAAAAAAAAAGAATTAAATAGTCTCTCTGGATGACTCTGCTTTGATTTCTATGTGCACATCCCTTTTGCGTTTCAGAGGGATTGACCAACATACACAACAGTGCTTGGAAGACCTCTTCCTCCCTCATGGCATGTAAAGCTAACCTCTCTCCTACCGTGTGTTTTTTTCCTTTTTAACTTCCCTTTCCGAGTCATGATCATGTAACTGAATTTACATTTTTAGATTTTAACTGCAGTAGTTGCTTGTTTTTCATTTTTATTTTTTGTGTACGCATACATCCCTTTTTGTGGGGAGGGGGGAGTGATGTCTGTTTACTTATATTAGCTAATATAGGTCATTTTATGTCCGCTTACAATATGTGTCAGGATTTTTTATGTCGTTTCCAATCAATGTCTAATATCAAGTGGTTTGCAGCAGTCATACAAAGGCACGTAACACCCCCAAAACACCTACATAAGTTAGAAATACTCCGGAAGAGTACTCAGTTTATGAAAAGGCGGTGAATCCCAAATAGAACTGTAAATGTAAGCTAGCAAGCAGACTGTGCACCCCTGTTTGGAACTATGACCTGTGTGTTGCCCTCTATTGACAGAACAATGTAACTGCAGCCCATGTCACATAAAATAGAAAGTAGAGATTATGTAAATTAACTCCCAGAAGAGCCTGGTGTCACCCCAAAAGGTGTCATGCTTTTCACACCAAGAAACATCCACACATAGATCCCTGCGAACCTCAAAAACGTACAGGAAAACCTGTCCAGCGCTTTGCTCCAGGAGGAGATAAGGTTGAAAAACCACCCTATGTTAAAAGTGTCCATAATCCATGCCAGCTGCCCTGTCTATAGAACCTGGCCGTTCGGGGCCTAGGGGCATGTGTGGAAGGGTTTAACCTGCCTGGGTTCTTGGGCATGGTTTCATCATGCCTCAGTTTACAATGGCACTCTGCCACTTTGTCAGGCTTTAAAGAAGCCTGACTCCTGCAGAGCAAAAGATCTGATTATTTCCTTACATGTTTTGTACGTAAGAATGCGGATGGTGCTCTGAGCCTCCTATGGTGGTTATTAAGCATGGTATACATACCATAGCATGTAACTGTGCCTACAAATGGAACATTTTGTTCATTTATTAGGGAGTTTTGAATATGGCAAAATCAAATTGCCATTACTGACACAGACCAGCTGCCGCTGTCCGGACATTTCGTCGAAAGACATTTGGTCGACGTAATTTGGTCGAAAGCCAAATGGTCGATTTTTTAATTTATTTATATATATATTTTTTAGGTTGTAGTTTAGGGAAAAAAAGGGGTTTTTAGAAAAAAAGGGGGTTGGGCGTGACCCCCCCAAATCCCCCCCCCAAAAAAAAAGTGAAAATAAAAAACAAAAGCAATTCGACCATTTGGTTTTCGACCAAATGGTTTCGACCAATTGTCCTGTCGACAAATTTTTTTCGACGAAATGTCTGGCAACCCAGCTGCCGACTGTTGCTATTGACAGGAGTTCCAGGTGTATAAACTGAGGAGATCACCAGTTCAATTACCTGTGAACGCATTTTGAAGCTCATTCACAACCAGTTCATGCCCGTTCTCTCCATTTTGGCTTTCTGGCTGGCCGAGGGGCCCTTCAGTAATGTTCTTTGCTAACCATTACACCATGGGCCCCTTGCTGGTGCAACCTGACAGAGTTGTAACAGAAATGAGAATCGAGATCTCATGCATCATTTTAACAAACTCATATTCCTAGCCCACGGATATTATGCAAATGTGGAACTGTTTAGTTGGTTGTTGCGCAATAGCAAACTCTTTGCTTTACAGCTCATTTGGATAGGATTCTTCCTCTGGAGGCATAAGATAAAAGAATATTGCATACATTCTCTAAAAGGCTCTTTTTTTGCTGCAATGACGTTCATCATGTCACTAAGTATGTAGGTTCCATGGTGTAATGGTTAGCACTCTGGACTCTGAATCCAGCGATCCGAGTTCAAATCTCGGTGGGACCTTGGGAATTACTGTGTTTGTTTTCCTCTCAGTGTCTTGTTTTAATAGCAATGACGCTGCTGTGTCGCCCACTTTCATAGCATTATTCCCTGGGTGCATTTGAAGAAAGAAAGATTTTCCATGGATGACGCTCTTTAGCCACAATGAAACCCACCACTTTCTGTGCTGTGAAAGACCCATGGTGTAATGGTAGCACCCTGGAGGTTGAATCCAATCATTTGCATTCAAATCTCTGTAAGAGTTTACCATCAGTCGAACCTTTCCCTTATCGTTTATTGTGGATGTCTTCTTTGAAGAAAGGTATGATCCAACTAAAGTAAGTACATTCACGAATGGGCCCTTGGTCGGTACAAACAGTATTTATACACCTCAGGCCTTTTGTGAATTAAGAAAAGTGTGTTCTTCGTTCTATTTTTCATCTCAAACTGATACCTTCATTTTACAAACATGTAAAGACTGTTAAGACGCTTGATTAATATCATTGATTCTGGATGTGGTCGCTTTTCATAGGATTAACCCTTTAACAATTTTGAAAGAGAATGGCGATACAATAGAGCTGCTTTTCCCAAAATGGTATTATTAATGTTGTTGCTGCATCTTCAAGTAAAAAGAGAATCCATTGGGTCACAGATTGATCATGTTTCTTAACATTGAGTTAAGTTTGAAAATTTCAAATCTTTTATGTATGTTTCCGATGCAAATCTGCCCATCGACTCAGAATGACCTCACTGTTCATACATTTAAAAAAAATGCGTAAAGGTTAAGGTGCTAAGCACAAAAGTGGATTTTTATGAAAAGTTATGCCAGAGAGTGAGAGCGAAAATGAATACCCTACACCACTAACCTTATGAATATTACTATCTTTGGCCTATAATTTAAGACAACAAGGAGACAAAGTGTGTTAGAGCAAGAGAGAGGTTCCACCGAGACTTGAACTCGGATCGCTGGATTCAAAGTCCAAAGTGCTAACCATTACACCATGGAACCCTTGTTGTGCCGAGCTTCATAAGGGCAATGAGAATATAGGGCACAGTCAAGATTTTTACTGACCTATAGTAACCGTTTACTGATATTATATCGAAGCAGCACTGTTGCTGTTGGATGCTGTGCAATCGCAAAGTATTGGCTTCATGTCTCATTTGGATCAAATTCTTCCTCTGGAGTCTAATGATATAGGAATATTACATATTTTCTCTGATGTGCTCTGTTTTTCCAGAATGAAGTGCATCATGCTACTGAATATGTGGGTTCCATGGAGTAATGGTTAGCACTCTGGACTCTGAATCCAGCGATCCGAGTTCAAGTCTCGGTGGGACCTTGGGGCTGCTTCTCTTTTAGAGTTGCCTTTCATTTGCAGATAGATATAATAGCAATAGCTTTGCTTTACAGCCCACTTTGATGGCAGTCTTCTTTGACCAAAGAATATTAATAGTTTCTGGGGATGACTCTCTTTTGCCACAAAGAAACTGCCCACTCTCATATCTCCAAAGCTCCAAGGTATAATGGCTATTAAACTGGCTTTTGATCTCAGCGATTTGCATTGAAAGCCCAGGAGGCCCCTAAAATCAGTTGAATTGTTTCCTGATAATTTAGAGTTTATTTCTTCTTTCGAGAAAGGTGTGATCCAAATAAAGTAAGTACATTTAAACAAGGGCACTTGATCAGTAAATGCACTACTTTCTAGAACTCATAACTCTTGTAAGTTATAAAAAGTTTGCTCTCCATACAGTTTGTCAACTCAAAGAATTACATTTTTTACACATTTAATAAGACCATCAAATTGCTTGAAACATAGGAATGATTGTGAAAGTGAATATGATTCACCAAAATAATTGTATAACATTTTTTAATGTTAATAAAATAGGGCTTTTTCCAATCTTTTCACATCAATGTTGTTTCTGCATGTTCCAGTGAGCAGAGAATCTACTGCACATAGTGTGTACATTTTTCTTTTCATAGAGTTAAGGTTGGACATTATTCATCTGTGGAAAATGTTTCTGAGAGATATCTGGGTGCCCACTCTGATTGACCTTAGGGATTGTACATTAACGATATGTAGTTGCATCACTGTATTGGTATCAGGCACCAAAGTGCATTTAAATGTAATGTCGTGCAGAGAGAGAGAGAGTGTGAAAACGGCTACCTGAGTCGAATGAACTTCTGAATATTAACTCTGTTGAATTGTAATTTGAGAAATTAGAAAATGGAGTGTAAGAGCAAGATAATGGTTCCACCGAGACTTGAACTCGGATCGTTGGATTCAAAGTCCAAAGTGCGAACCATTACACCATGGAACCCATGCAAGATGCACCTGAGAGCGTTGAATCAGAAATGGCAATATAGAGCACATTTACAATTTTTACAGATTCATAGTCCCAATTGACTGATATCATACAAACACAGCGATGTTGTCGATTGACGTTGTGCTATAGCAATCTCTGTGCTTTATAGAGCATGTAGATCAAATTCTTCCTCTTGAGGCATATGATTAAGCAATATTAAATATTGTTTCTGACTGCCTCTGTTTTGGCATAATGAAGTTCAGCATTTGCGGAAGTATTTAGGTTCCATGGTCTAATGGTTAGTAGGCTGGACTCTGAATTTAGTAATCTGACATGTTATAGCTATATTTTGTTTTCCTTTGGGTGTATTGTCATTTTATGCACATAGATTTCCTAGCAGTGGCTGTGATGAATAGTTCAATTTGATAGCAGCTTCCTTTTGAGAATTTGAAAAAAAAAGAATTAAATAGTCTCTCTGGATGACTCTGCTTTGATCTCTATGTGCACATCCCTTTTGCGTTTCAGAGGGATTGACCAACATACACAACAGTGCTTGGAAGACCTCTTCCTCCCTCATGGCATGGAAAGCTAACCTCTCTCCTACCGTGTGTTTTTTTACTTTTTAACTTCCCCTTCCGAGTCATGATCATGTAACTGAATTTACATTTTTAGATTTTAACTTCAGTAGTTGCTTGTTTTTCATTTTTATTTTTTGTGTACGCATACATCCCTTTTTGTGGGGAGGGGGGAGTGATGTCTGTTTACTTATATTAGCTAATATAGGTCATTTTATGTCCGCTTACAATATGTTTCAGGATTTTTTATGTCATTTCCAATCAATGTCTAATATCAAGTGGTTTGCAGCAGTCATACAAAGGCACGTAACACCCCCAAAACACCTACATAAGTTAGAAATACTCCGGAAGAGTACTCAGTTTATGAAAAGGCGGTGAATCCCAAATAGAACTGTAAATGTAAGCTAGCAAGCAGACCGTGCACCCCTGTTTGGAACTATGACCTGTGTGTTGCCCTCTATTAACAGAACAATGTAACTGCAGCCCATGTCACATAAAATAGAAAGTAGAGATTATGTAAATTAACTCCCAGAAGAGCCTGGTGTCACCCCAAAAGGTGTCATGCTTTTCACACCAAGAAACATCCACACATAGATCCCTGCAAACCTCAAAAACATACAGGAAACCCTGTCCAGCGCTTTGCTCCCAGAGGAGATAAGGCTGAAAAACCACCCTATGTTAAAAGTGTCCATAATCCATGCCAGCTGCCCTGTCTATAGAACCTGGCCGTTCGTGGCCTAGGGGCATGAGTGGAAGGGTTTAACCTGCCTGGGTTTTTGGGCATGGTTTCATCATGCCTCAGTTTACAATGGCACTCTGCCACTTTGTCAGGCTTTAAAGAAGCCTGACTCCTGCAGAGCAAAAGATCTGATTATTTCCTTACATGTTTTGTACGTAAGAATGCGGATGGTGCTCTGAGCCTCCTATGGTGGTTATTAAGCATGGTATACATACCATAGCATGTAACTGTGCCTACAAATGGAACATTTTGTTCATTTATTAGGGAGTTGTGACAATGGCAAAATCAAATTGCCATTACTGACACAGACCAGCTGCCGCTGTCCGGACATTTCGTCGAAAGACATTTCGTCGAAAGACATTTGGTCGACGTAATTTGGTCGAAAGCCAAATGGTCGATTTTTTAATTTATTTATATATATATTTTTTAGGTTGTAGTTTAGGGAAAAAAAGGGGTTTTTAGAAAAAAAGGGGGTTGGGGGACCCCCCCAAACCCCCTCCCCAAAAAAAAAGTGAAAATAAAAAACAAAAGCAATTCGACCATTTGGTTTTCGACCAAATGTTTTCGACCAATTGTCCTGTCGACAAATTTTTTTCGACGAAATGTCTGGCAACCCAGCTGCCGACTGTTGCTATTGACAGGAGTTCCAGGTGTATAAACTGAGGAGATCACCAGTTCAATTACCTGTGAACGCATTTTGAAGCTCATTCACAACCAGTTCATGCCCGTTCTCTCCATTTTGGCTTTCTGGCTGGCCGAGGGGCCCTTCAGTAATGTTCTTTGCTAACCATTACACCATGGGCCCCTTGCTGGTGCAACCTGACAGAGTTGTAACAGAAATGAGAATCGAGATCTCATGCATCATTTTAACAAACTCATATTCCTAGCCCACGGATATTATGCAAATGTGGAACTGTTTAGTTGGTTGTTGCGCAATAGCAAACTCTTTGCTTTACAGCTCATTTGGATAGGATTCTTCCTCTGGAGGCATAAGATAAAAGAATATTGCATACATTCTCTAAAAGGCTCTTTTTTTGCTGCAATGACATTCATCGTGTCACTAAGTATGTAGGTTCCATGGTGTAATGGTTAGCACTCTGGACTCTGAATCCAGCGATCCGAGTTCAAATCTCGGTGGGACCTTGGGAATTACTGTGTTTGTTTTCCTCTCAGTGTCTTGTTTTAATAGCAATGACGCTGCTGTGTCGCCCACTTTCGTAGCATTATTCCCTGGGTGCATTTGAAGAAAGAAAGATTTTCCATGGATGACGCTCTTTAGCCACAATGAAACCCACCACTTTCTGTGGTGTGAAAGACCCATGGTGTAATGGTAGCACCCTGGAGGTTGAATCCAATAATTTGCATTCAAATCTCTGTAAGAGTTTACCATCAGTCGAACCTTTCCCTCATCGTTTATTGTGGATGTCTTCTTTGAAGAAAGGTATGATCCAACTAAAGTAAGTACATTCACGAATGGGCCCTTGGTCGGTACAAACAGTATTTATACACCTCAGGCCTTTTGTGAATTATGAAAAGTGTGTTCTTCGTTCTATTTTTCATCTCAAACTGATACCTTCATTTTACAAACATGTAAAGACTGTTAAGACGCTTGATTAATATCATTGATTCTGAATCTGGTCGCTTTTCATAGGATTAACCCTTTAACAATTTTGAAAGAGAATGGCGATACAATAGAGCTGCTTTTCCCAAAATGGTATTATTAATGTTGTTGCTGCATCTTCAAGTAAAAAGAGAATCCATTGGGTCACAGATTGATCATGTTTCTTAACATTGAGTTAAGTTTGAAAATTTCAAATCTTTTATGTATGTTTCCGATGCAGATCTGCCCATCGACTCAGAATGACCTCACTGTTCATACATTTAAAAAAAATGCATAAAGGTTAAGGTGCTAGGCACAAAAGTGGATTTTTATGAAAAGTTATGCCAGAGAGTGAGAGCGAAAATGAATACCCTACACCACTAACCTTATGAATATTACTATCTTTGGCCTATAATTTAAGACAACAAGGAGACAAAGTGTGTTAGAGCAAGAGAGAGGTTCCACCGAGACTTGAACTCGGATCGCTGGATTCAAAGTCCAAAGTGCTAACCATTACACCATGGAACCCTTGTTGAGCAGAGCTTCATAAGGGCAATGAGAATATAGGGCACAGTCAAGATTTTTACTGACCTATAGTAACCGTTTACTGATATTATATCGAAGCAGCACTGTTGCTGTTGGATGCTGTGCAATCGCAAAGTATTGGCTTCATGTCTCATTTGGATCAAATTCTTCCTCTGGAGTCTAATGATATAGGAATATTACATATTTTCTCTGATGTGCTCTGTTTTTCCAGAATGAAGTGCATCATGCTACTGAATATGTGGGTTCCATGGAGTAATGGTTAGTACTCTGGACTCTGAATCCAGCGATCCGATTTCAAGTCTCGGTGGGACCTTGAGGCTGCTTCTCTTTTAGAGTTGCCTTTCATTTGCAGATAGATATAACAGCAATAGCTTTGCTTTACAGCCCACTTTGATGGCAGTCTTCTTTGACCAAAGAATATTAATAGTTTCTGGGGATGACTCTCTTTTGCCACAAAGAAACTGCCCACTCTCATATCTCCAAAGCTCCAAGGTATAATGGCTATTAAACTGGCTTTTGATCTCAGCGATTTGCATTGAAAGCCCAGGAGGCCCCTAAAATCAGTTGAATTGCTTCCTGATAATTTAGAGTTTATTTCTTCTTTCGAGAAAGGTGTGATCCAAATAAAGTAAGTACATTTAAACAAGGGCACTTGATCAGTAAATGCACTACTTTCTAGAACTCATAACTCTTGTAAGTTATAAAAAGTTTGCTCTCCATACAGTTTGTCAACTCAAAGAATTACATTTTTTACACATTTAATAAGACCATCAAATTGCTTGAAACATAGGAATGATTGTGAAAGTGAATATGATTCACCAAAATAATTGTATAACATTTTTTAATGTTAATAAAATAGGGCTTTTTTTCCAATCTTTTCACATCAATGTTGTTTCTGCATGTTCCAGTGAGCAGAGAATCTACTGCACATAGTGTGTACATTTTTCTTTTCATAGAGTTAAGGTTGGACATTATTCATCTGTGGAAAATGTTTCTGAGAGATATCTGGGTGCCCACTCTGATTGACCTTAGGGATTGTACATTAACGATATGTAGTTGCATCACTGTATTGGTATCAGGCACCAAAGTGCATTTAAATGTAAGGTCGTGCAGAGAGAGAGAGAGTGTGAAAACGGCTACCTGAGTCGACTGAACTTCTGAATATTAACTCTGTTGAATTGTAATTTGAGAAATTAGAAAATGGAGTGTAAGAGCAAGATAACGGTTCCACCGAGACTTGAACTCGGATCGTTGGATTCAAAGTCCAAAGTGCTAACCATTACACCATGGAACCCTTGCAAGATGCACCTGAGAGCGTTGAATCAGAAATGGCAATATAGAGCACATTTACAATTTTTACAGATTCATAGTCCCAATTGACTGATATCATACAAACACAGCGATGTTGTCGATTGACGTTGTGCTATAGCAATCTCTGTGCTTTATAGAGCATGTAGATCAAATTCTTCCTCTTGAGGCATGTGATTAAGCAATATTAAATATTGTTTCTGACTGCCTCTGTTTTGGCATAATGAAGTTCAGCATTTGCGGAAGTATTTAGGTTCCATGGTCTAATGGTTAGTAGGCTGGACTCTGAATTTAGTAATCTGACATGTTATAGCTATATTTTGTTTTCCTTTGGGTGTATTGTCATTTTATGCACATAGATTTCCTAGCAGTGGCTGTGATGAATAGTTCAATTTGATAGCAGCTTCCTTTTGAGAATTTAAAAAAAAAGAATTAAATAGTCTCTCTGGATGACTCTGCTTTGATTTCTATGTGCACATCCCTTTTGCGTTTCAGAGGGATTGACCAACATACACAACAGTGCTTGGAAGACCTCTTCCTCCCTCATGGCATGTAAAGCTAACCTCTCTCCTACCGTGTGTTTTTTTCCTTTTTAACTTCCCCTTCCGAGTCATGATCATGTAACTGAATTTACATTTTTAGATTTTAACTGCAGTAGTTGCTTGTTTTTCATTTTTATTTTTTGTGTACGCATACATCCCTTTTTGTGGGGAGGGGGGAGTGATGTCTGTTTACTTATATTAGCTAATATAGGTCATTTTACGTCCGCTTACAATATGTGTCAGGATTTTTTATGTCGTTTCCAATCAATGTCTAATATCAAGTGGTTTGCAGCAGTCATACAAAGGCACGTAACACCCCCAAAACACCTACATAAGTTAGAAATACTCCGGAAGAGTACTCAGTTTATGAAAAGGCGGTGAATCCCAAATAGAACTGTAATTGTAAGCTAGCAAGCAGACCGTGCACCCCTGTTTGGAACTATGACCTGTGTGTTGCCCTCTATTAACAGAACAATGTAACTGCAGCCCATGTCACATAAAATAGAAAGTAGAGATTATGTAAATTAACTCCCAGAAGAGCCTGGTGTCACCCCAAAAGGTGTCATGCTTTTCACACCAAGAAACATCCACACATAGATCCCTGCGAACCTCAAAAACGTACAGGAAACCCTGTCCAGCGCTTTGCTCCCAGAGGAGATAAGGTTGAAAAACCACCCTATGTTAAAAGTGTCCATAATCCATGCCAGCTGCCCTGTCTATAGAACCTGGCCGTTCGGGGCCGTGGGCCTAGGGGCATGAGTGGAAGGGTTTAACCTGCCTGGGTTCTTGGGCATGGTTTCATCATGCCTCAGTTTACAATGGCACTCTGCCACTTTCAGGCTTTAAAGAAGCCTGACTCCTGCAGAGCAAAAGATCTGATTATTTCCTTACATGTTTTGTACGTAAGAATGCGGATGGTGCTCTGAGCCTCCTATGGTGGTTATTAAGCATGGTATACATACCATAGCATGTAACTGTGCCTACAAATGGAACATTTTGTTCATTTATTAGGGAGTTGTGAATATGGCAAAATCAAATTGCCATTACTGACACAGACCAGCTGCCGCTGTCCGGACATTTCGTCGAAAGACATTTCGTCGAAAGACATTTGGTCGACGTAATTTGGTCGAAAGCCAAATGGTCGATTTTTTAATGTATTTATATATATATTTTTTAGGTTGTAGTTTAGGGAAAAAAAGGGGTTTTTAGAAAAAAAGGGGGTTGGGGGGACCCCCCCAAATCCCCCCCCCCCAAAAAAAAAGTGAAAATAAAAAACAAAAGCAATTCGACCATTTGGTTTTCGACCAAATGGTTTCGACCAATTGTCCTGTCGACAAATTTTTTTCGACGAAATGTCTGGCAACCCAGCTGCCGACTGTTGCTATTGACAGGAGTTCCAGGTGTATAAACTGAGGAGATCACCAGTTCAATTACCTGTGAACACATTTTGAAGCTCATTCACAACCAGTTCATGCCCGTTCTCTCCATTTTGGCTTTCTGGCTGGCCGAGGGGCCCTTCAGTAATGTTCTTTGCTAACCATTACACCATGGGCCCCTTGCTGGTGCAACCTGACAGAGTTGTAACAGAAATGAGAATCGAGATCTCATGCATCATTTTAACAAACTCATATTCCTAGCCCACGGATATTATGCAAATGTGGAACTGTTTAGTTGGTTGTTGCGCAATAGCAAACTCTTTGCTTTACAGCTCATTTGGATAGGATTCTTCCTCTGGAGGCATAAGATAAAAGAATATTGCATACATTCTCTAAAAGGCTCTTTTTTTGCTGCAATGACGTTCATCATATCACTAAGTATGTAGGTTCCATGGTGTAATGGTTAGCACTCTGGACTCTGAATCCAGCGATCCGATTTCAAATCTCGGTGGGACCTTGGGAATTACTGTGTTTGTTTTCCTCTCAGTGTCTTGTTTTAATAGCAATGACGCTGCTGTGTCGCCCACTTTCATAGCATTATTCCCTGGGTGCATTTGAAAAAAGAAAGATTTTCCATGGATGACGCTCTTTAGCCACAATGAAACCCACCACTTTCTGTGGTGTGAAAGACCCATGGTGTAATGGTAGCACCCTGGAGGTTGAATCCAATAATTTGCATTCAAATCTCTGTAAGAGTTTACCATCAGTCGAACCTTTCCCTTATCGTTTATTGTGGATGTCTTCTTTGAAGAAAGGTATGATCCAACTAAAGTAAGTACATTCACGAATGGGCCCTTGGTCGGTACAAACAGTATTTATACAACTCAGGCCTTTTGTGAATTAAGAAAAGTGTGTTCTTCGTTCTATTTTTCATCTCAAACTGATACCTTCATTTTACAAACATGTAAAGACTGTTAAGACGCTTGATTAATATCATTGATTCTGAATGTGGTCGCTTTTCATAGGATTAACCCTTTAACAATTTTGAAAGAGAATGGCGATACAATAGAGCTGCTTTTCCCAAAATGGTATTATTAATGTTGTTGCTGCATCTTCAAGTAAAAAGAGAATCCATTGGGTCACAGATTGATCATGTTTCTTAACATTGAGTTAAGTTTGAAAATTTCAAATCTTTTATGTATGTTTCCGATGCAAATCTGCCCATCGACTCAGAATGACCTCACTGTTCATACATTTAAAAAAAATGCATAAAGGTTAAGGTGCTAGGCACAAAAGTGGATTTTTATGAAAAGTTATGCCAGAGAGTGAGAGCGAAAATGAATACCCTACACCACTAACCTTATGAATATTACTATCTTTGGACTATAATTTAAGACAACAAGGAGACAAAGTGTGTTAGAGCAAGAGAGAGGTTCCACCGAGACTTGAACTCGGATCGCTGGATTCAAAGTCCAAAGTGCTAACCATTACACCATGGAACCCTTGTTGAGCAGAGCTTCATAAGGGCAATGAGAATATAGGGCACAGTCAAGATTTTTACTGACCTATAGTAACCGTTTACTGATATTATATCGAAGCAGCACTGTTGCTGTTGGATGCTGTGCAATCGCAAAGTATTGGCTTCATGTCTCATTTGGATCAAATTCTTCCTCTGGAGTCTAATGATATAGGAATATTACATATTTTCTCTGATGTGCTCTGTTTTTCCAGAATGAAGTGCATCATGCTACTGAATATGTGGGTTCCATGGAGTAATGGTTAGCACTCTGGACTCTGAATCCAGCGATCCGAGTTCAAGTCTCGGTGGGACCTTGGGGCTGCTTCTCTTTTAGAGTTGCCTTTCATTTGCAGATAGATATAACAGCAATAGCTTTGCTTTACAGCCCACTTTGATGGCAGTCTTCTTTGACCAAAGAATATTAATAGTTTCTGGGGATGACTCTCTTTTGCCACAAAGAAACTGCCCACTCTCATATCTCCAAAGCTCCAAGGTATAATGGCTATTAAACTGGCTTTTGATCTCAGCGATTTGCATTGAAAGCCCAGGAGGCCCCTAAAATCAGTTGAATTGTTTCCTGATAATTTAGAGTTTATTTCTTCTTTCGAGAAAGGTGTGATCCAAATAAAGTAAGTACATTTAAACAAGGGCACTTGATCAGTAAATGCACTACTTTCTAGAACTCATAACTCTTGTAAATTATAAAAAGTTTGCTCTCCATACAGTTTGTCAACTCAAAGAATTACATTTTTTACAAATTTAATAAGACCATCAAATTGCTTGAAACATAGGAATGATTGTGAAAGTGAATATGATTCACCAAAATAATTGTATAACATTTTTTAATGTTAATAAAATAGGGCTTTTTCCAATCTTTTCACATCAATGTTGTTTCTGCATGTTCCAGTGAGCAGAGAATCTACTGCACATAGAGTGTACATTTTTCTTTTCATAGAGTTAAGGTTGGACATTATTCATCTGTGGAAAATGTTTCTGAGAGATATCTGGGTGCCCACTCTGATTGACCTTAGGGATTGTACATTAACGATATGTAGTTGCATCACTGTATTGGTATCAGGCACCAAAGTGCATTTAAATGTAATGTCGTGCAGAGAGAGAGAGAGTGTGAAAACGGCTACCTGAGTCGACTGAACTTCTGAATATTAACTCTGTTGAATTGTAATTTGAGAAATTAGAAAATGGAGTGTAAGAGCAAGATAACGGTTCCACCGAGACTTGAACTCGGATCGCTGGATTCAAAGTCCAAAGTGCTAACCATTAAACCATGGAACCCTTGCAAGATGCACCTGAGAGCGTTGAATCAGAAATGGCAATATAGAGCACATTTACAATTTTTACAGATTCATAGTCCCAATTGACTGATATCATACAAACACAGCGATGTTGTCGATTGACGTTGTGCTATAGCAATCTCTGTGCTTTATAGAGCATGTAGATCAAATTCTTCCTCTTGAGGCATATGATTAAGCACTATTAAATATTGTTTCTGACTGCCTCTGTTTTGGCATAATGAAGTTCAGCATTTGTGGAAGTATTTAGGTTCCATGGTCTAATGGTTAGTAGGCTGGACTCTGAATTTAGTAATCTGACATGTTATAGCTATATTTTGTTTTCCTTTGGGTGTATTGTCATTTTATGCACATAGATTTCCTAGCAGTGGCTGTGATGAATAGTTCAATTTGATAGCAGCTTCCTTTTGAGAATTTGAAAAAAAAAGAATTAAATAGTCTCTCTGGATGACTCTGCTTTGATTTCTATGTGCACATCACTTTTGCGTTTCAGAGGGATTGACCAACATACACAACAGTGCTTGGAAGACCTCTTCCTCCCTCATGGCATGTAAAGCTAACCTCTCTCCTACCGTGTGTTTTTTTACTTTTTAACTTCCCCTTCCGAGTCATGATCATGTAACTGAATTTACATTTTTAGATTTTAACTGCAGTAGTTGCTTGTTTTTCATTTTTATTTTTTGTGTACGCATACATCCCTTTTTGTGGGGAGGGGGGAGTGATGTCTGTTTACTTATATTAGCTAATATAGGTCATTTTATGTCCGCTTACAATATGTGTCAGGATTTTTTATGTCGTTTCCAATCAATGTCTAATATCAAGTGGTTTGCAGCAGTCATACAAAGGCACGTAACACCCCCAAAACACCTACATAAGTTAGAAATACTCCGGAAGAGTACTCAGTTTATGAAAAGGCGTTGAATCCCAAATAGAACTGTAAATGTAAGCTAGCAAGCAGACCGTGCACCCCTGTTTGGAACTATGACCTGTGTGTTGCCCTCTATTAACAGAAAAATGTAACTGCAGCCCATGTCACATAAAATAGAAAGTAGAGATTATGTAAATTAACTCCCAGAAGAGCATGGTGTCACCCCAAAAGGTGTCATGCTTTTCACACCAAGAAACATCCACACATAGATCCCTGCAAACCTCAAAAACGTACAGGAAACCCTGTCCAGCGCTTTGCTCCCAGAGGAGATAAGGCTGAAAAACCACCCTATGTTAAAAGTGTCCATAATCCATGCCAGCTGCCCTGTCTATAGAACCTGGCCGTTCGTGACCTAGGGGCATGAGTGGAAGGGTTTAACCTGCCTGGGTTCTTGGGCATGGTTTCATCATGCCTCAGTTTACAATGGCACTCTGCCACTTTGTCAGGCTTTAAAGAAGCCTGACTCCTGCAGAGCGAAAGATCTGATTATTTCCTTACATGTTTTGTACGTAAGAATGCGGATGGTGCTCTGAGCCTCCTATGGTGGTTATTAAGCATGGTATACATACCATAGCATGTAACTGTGCCTACAAATGGAACATTTTGTTCATTTATTAGGGAGTTGTGAAAATGGCAAAATCAAATTGCCATTACTGACACAGACCAGCTGCCGCTGTCCGGACATTTCGTCGAAAGACATTTCGTCGAAAGACATTTGGTCGACGTAATTTGGTCGAAAGCCAAATGGTCGATTTTTTAATTTATTTATATATATATTTTTTAGGTTGTAGTTTAGGGAAAAAATGGGTTTTTAGGAAAAAAGGGGGTTGGGGGGACCCCCCCAAACCCCCTCCCCAAAAAAAAAAGTGAAAATAAAAAACAAAAGCAATTCGACCATTTGGTTTTCGACCAAATGTTTTCGACCAATTGTCCTGTCGACAAATTTTTTTCGACGAAATGTCTGGCAACCCAGCTGCCGACTGTTGCTATTGACAGGAGTTCCAGGTGTATAAACTGAGGAGATCACCAGTTCAATTACCTGTGAACGCATTTTGAAGCTCATTCACAACCAGTTCATGCCCGTTCTCTCCATTTTGGCTTTCTGGCTGGCCGAGGGGCCCTTCAGTAATGTTCTTTGCTAACCATTACACCATGGGCCCCTTGCTGGTGCAACCTGACAGAGTTGTAACAGAAATGAGAATCGAGATCTCATGCATCATTTTAACAAACTCATATTCCTAGCCCACGGATATTATGCAAATGTGGAACTGTTTAGTTGGTTGTTGCGCAATAGCAAACTCTTTGCTTTACAGCTCATTTGGATAGGATTCTTCCTCTGGAGGCATAAGATAAAAGAATATTGCATACATTCTCTAAAAGGCTCTTTTTTTGCTGCAATGACGTTCATCGTGTCACTAAGTATGTAGGTTCCATGGTGTAATGGTTAGCACTCTGGACTCTGAATCCAGCGATCCGAGTTCAAATCTCGGTGGGACCTTGGGAATTACTGTGTTTGTTTTCCTCTCAGTGTCTTGTTTTAATAGCAATGACGCTGCTGTGTCGCCCACTTTCGTAGCATTATTCCCTGGGTGCATTTGAAGAAAGAAAGATTTTCCATGGATGACGCTCTTTAGCCACAATGAAACCCACCACTTTCTGTGGTGTGAAAGGCCCATGGTGTAATGGTAGCACCCTGGAGGTTGAATCCAATAATTTGCATTCAAATCTCTGTAAGAGTTTACCATCAGTCGAACCTTTCCCTCATCGTTTATTGTGGATGTCTTCTTTGAAGAAAGGTATGATCCAACTAAAGTAAGTACATTCACGAATGGGCACCTTGGTCGGTACAAACAGTATTTATACACCTCAGGCCTTTTGTGAATTAAGAAAAGTGTGTTCTTCGTTCTATTTTTCATCTCAAACTGATACCTTCATTTTACAAACATGTAAAGACTGTTAAGACGCTTGATTAATATCATTGATTCTGAATGTGGTCGCTTTTCATAGGATTAACCCTTTAACAATTTTGAAAGAGAATGGCGATACAATAGAGCTGCTTTTCCCAAAATGGTATTATTAATGTTGTTGCTGCATCTTCAAGTAAAAAGAGAATCCATTGGGTCACAGATTGATCATGTTTCTTAACATTGAGTTAGGTTTGAAAATTTCAAATCTTTTATGTATGTTTCCGATGCAGATCTGCCCATCGACTCAGAATGACCTCACTGTTCATACATTTAAAAAAAATGCATAAAGGTTAAGGTGCTAGCCACAAAAGTGGATTTTTATGAAAAGTTATGCCAGAGAGTGAGAGCAAAAATGAATACCCTACACCACTAACCTTATGAATATTACTATCTTTGGCCTATAATTTAAGACAACAAGGAGACAAAGTGTGTTAGAGCAAGAGAGAGGTTCCACCGAGACTTGAACTCAGATCGCTGGATTCAAAATCCAAAGTGCTAACCATTACACCATGGAACCCTTGCTGAGTAGAGCTTCATAAGGGCAATGAGAATATAGGGCACAGTCAAGATTTTTACTGACCTATAGTAACCGTTTACTGATATTATATCGAAGCAGCACTGTTGCTGTTGGATGCTGTGCAATCGCAAAGTATTGGCTTCATGTCTCATTTGGATCAAATTCTTCCTCTGGAGTCTAATGATATAGGAATATTACATATTTTCTCTGATGTGCTCTGTTTTTCCAGAATGAAGTGCATCATGTTACCGAATTTGTGGGTTCCATGGTGTAATGGTTAGCACTCTGGACTCTGAATCCAGCGATCCGAGTTCAAGTCTCGGTGGGACCTTGGGGCTGCTTCTCTTTTAGAGTTGCCTTTCATTTGCAGATAGATATAACAGCAATAGCTTTGCTTTACAGCCCACTTTGATGGCAGTCTTCTTTGACCAAAGAATATTAATAGTTTCTGGGGATGACTCTCTTTTGCCACAAAGAAACTGCCCACTCTCATATCTCCAAAGCTCCAAGGTATAATGGCTATTAAACTGGCTTTTGATCTCAGCGATTTGCATTGAAAGCCCAGGAGGCCCCTAAAATCAGTTGAATTGTTTCCTGATAATTTAGAGTTTATTTCTTCTTTCGAGAAAGGTGTGATCCAAATAAAGTAAGTACATTTAAACAAGGGCACTTGATCAGTAAATGCACTACTTTCTAGAACTCATAACTCTTGTAAGTTATAAAAAGTTTGCTCTCCATACAGTTTGTCAACTCAAAGAATTACATTTTTTACACATTTAATAAGACCATCAAATTGCTTGAAACATAGGAATGATTGTGAAAGTGAATATGATTCACCAAAATAATTGTATAACATTTTTTAATGTTAATAAAATAGGGCTTTTTCCAATCTTTTCACATCAATGTTGTTTCTGCATGTTCCAGTGAGCAGAGAATCTACTGCACATAGTGTGTACATTTTTCTTTTCATAGAGTTAAGGTTGGACATTATTCATCTGTGGAAAATGTTTCTGAGAGATATCTGGGTGCCCACTCTGATTGACCTTAGGGATTGTACATTAACGATATGTAGTTGCATCACTGTATTGGTATCAGGCACCAAAGTGCATTTAAATGTAATGTCGTTCAGAGAGAGAGAGAGTGTGAAAACGGCTACCTGAGTCGACTGAACTTCTGAATATTAACTCTGTTGAATTGTAATTTGAGAAATTAGAAAATGGAGTGTAAGAGCAAGATAACGGTTCCACCGAGACTTGAACTCGGATCGTTGGATTCAAAGTCCAAAGTGCTAACCATTACACCATGGAACCCTTGCAAGATGCACCTGAGAGCGTTGAATCAGAAATGTCAATATAGAGCACATTTACAATTTTTACAGATTCATAGTCCCAATTGACTGATAGCATACAAACACAGCGATGTTGTCGATTGACGTTGTGCTATAGCAATCTCTGTGCTTTATAGAGCATGTAGATCAAATTCTTCCTCTTGAGGCATATGATTAAGCAATATTAAATATTGTTTCTGACTGCCTCTGTTTTGGCATAATGAAGTTCAGCATTTGCGGAAGTATTTAGGTTCCATGGTCTAATGGTTAGTAGGCTGGACTCTGAATTTAGTAATCTGACATGTTATAGCTATATTTTGTTTTCCTTTGGGTGTATTGTCATTTTATGCACATAGATTTCCTAGCAGTGGCTGTGATGAATAGTTCAATTTGATAGCAGCTTCCTTTTGAGAATTTGAAAAAAAAAGAATTAAATAGTCTCTCTGGATGACTCTGCTTTGATTTCTATGTGCACATCCCTTTTGCGTTTCAGAGGGATTGACCAACATACACAACAGTGCTTGGAAGACCTCTTCCTCCCTCATGGCATGTAAAGCTAACCTCTCTCCTACCGTGTGTTTTTTTACTTTTTAACTTCCCCTTCCGAGTCATGATCATGTAACTGAATTTACATTTTTAGATTTTAACTGCAGTAGTTGCTTGTTTTTTATTTTTATTTTTTGTGTACGCATACATCCCTTTTTGTGGGGAGGGGGGAGTGATGTCTGTTTACTTATATTAGCTAATATAGGTCATTTTATGTCCGCTTACAATATGTGTCAGGATTTTTTATGTCGTTTCCAATCAATGTCTAATATCAAGTGGTTTGCAGCAGTCATACAAAGGCACGTAACACCCCCAAAACACCTACATAAGTTAGAAATACTCCGGAAGAGTACTCAGTTTATGAAAAGGCGGTGAATCCCAAATAGAACTGTAAATGTAAGCTAGCAAGCAGACCGTGCACCCCTGTTTGGAACTATGACCTGTGTGTTGCCCTCTATTAACAGAACAATGTAACTGCAGCCCATGTCACATAAAATAGAAAGTAGAGATTATGCAAATTAACTCCCAGAAGAGCCTGGTGTCACCCCAAAAGGTGTCATGCTTTTCACACCAAGAAACATCCACACATAGATCCCTGCGAACCTCAAAAACGTACAGGAAACCGTGTCCAGCGCTTTGCTCCCAGAGGAGATAAGGTTGAAAAACCACCCTATGTTAAAAGTGTCCATAATCCATGCCAGCTGCCCTGTCTATAGAACCTGGCCGTTCGGGGCCTAGGGGCATGAGTGGAAGGGTTTAACCTGCCTGGGTTCTTGGGCATGGTTTCATCATGCCTCAGTTTACAATGGCACTCTGCCACTTTGTCAGGCTTTAAAGAAGCCTGACTCCTGCAGAGCAAAAGATCTGATTATTTCCTTACATGTTTTGTACGTAAGAATGCGGATGGTGCTCTGAGCCTCCTATGGTGGTTATTAAGCATGGTATACATACCATAGCATGTAACTGTGCCTACAAATGGAACATTTTGTTGATTTATTAGGGAGTTGTGAAAATGGCTAAATCAAATTGCCATTACTGACACAGACCAGCTGCCGCTGTCCGGACATTTCGTCGAAAAACATTTCGTCGAAAGACATTTGGTCGACGTAATTTGGTCGAAAGCCAAATGGTCGATTTTTTAATTTATTTATATATATATTTTTTAGGTTGTAGTTTAGGGAAAAAAAGGGGTTTTTAGAAAAAAAGGGGGTTGGGAGGACCCCCCCAAACCCCTCCCAAAAAAAAATGTGAAAATAAAAAACAAAAGCAATTCGACCATTTGGTTTTCGACCAAATGGTTTCGACCAATTGTCCTGTCGACACATTTTTTTCGACGAAATGTCTGGCAACCCAGCTGCCGACTGTTGCTATTGACAGGAGTTCCAGGTGTATAAACTGAGGAGATCACCAGTTCAATTACCTGTGAACGCATTTTGAAGCTCATTCACAACCAGTTCATGCCCGTTCTCTCCATTTTGGCTTTCTGGCTGGCCGAGGGGCCCTTCAGTAATGTTCTTTGCTAACCATTACACCATGGGCCCCTTGCTGGTGCAACCTGACAGAGTTGTAACAGAAATGAGAATCGAGATCTCATGCATCATTTTAACAAACTCATATTCCTAGCCCACGGATATTATGCAAATGTGGAACTGTTTAGTTGGTTGTTGCGCAATAGCAAACTCTTTGCTTTACAGCTCATTTGGATAGGATTCTTCCTCTGGAGGCATAAGATAAAAGAATATTGCATACATTCTCTAAAAGGCTCTTTTTTTGCTGCAATGACGTTCATCATGTCACTAAGTATGTAGGTTCCATGGTGTAATGGTTAGCACTCTGGACTCTGAATCCAGGGATCCGAGTTCAAATCTCGGTGGGACCTTGGGAATTACTGTGTTTGTTTTCCTCTCAGTGTCTTGTTTTAATAGCAATGACGCTGCTGTGTCGCCCACTTTCATAGCATTATTCCCTGGGTGCATTTGAAAAAAGAAAGATTTTCCATGGATGACGCTCTTTAGCCACAATGAAACCCACCACTTTCTGTGGTGTGAAAGACCCATGGTGTAATGGTAGCACCCTGGAGGTTGAATCCAATAATTTGCATTCAAATCTCTGTAAGAGTTTACCATCAGTCGAACCTTTTCCTTATCGTTTATTGTGGATGTCTTCTTTGAAGAAAGGTATGATCCAACTAAAGTAAGTACATTCACGAATGGGCCCTTGGTCGGTACAAACAGTATTTATACACCTCAGGCCTTTTGTGAATTAAGAAAAGTGTGTTCTTCGTTCTATTTTTCATCTCAAACTGATACCTTCATTTTACAAACATGTAAAGACTGTTAAGACGCTTGATTAATATCATTGATTCTGAATGTGGTCGCTTTTCATAGGATTAACCCTTTAACAATTTTGAAAGAGAATGGCGATACAATAGAGCTGCTTTTCCCAAAATGGTATTATTAATGTTGTTGCTGCATCTTCAAGTAAAAAGAGAATCCATTGGGTCACAGATTGAGCATGTTTCTTAACATTGAGTTAAGTTTGAAAATTTCAAATCTTTTATGTATGTTTCCGATGCAGATCTGCCCATCGACTCAGAATGACCTCACTGTTCATACATTTAAAAAAAATGCATAAAGGTTAAGGTGCTAGGCACAAAAGTGGATTTTTATGAAAAGTTATGGCAGAGAGTGAGAGCGAAAATGAATACCCTACACCACTAACCTTATGAATATTACTATCTTTGGCCTATAATTTAAGACAACAAGGAGACAAAGTGTGTTAGAGCAAGAGAGAGGTTCCACCGAGACTTGAACTCGGATCGCTGGATTCAAAGTCCAAAGTGCTAACCATTACACCGTGGAACCCTTGTTGAGCAGAGCTTCATAAGGGCAATGAGAATATAGGGCACAGTCAAGATTTTTACTGACCTATAGTAACCGTTTACTGATATTATATCGAAGCAGCACTGTTGCTGTTGGATGCTGTGCAATCGCAAAGTATTGGCGTCATGTCTCATTTGGATCGAATTCTTCCTCTGGAGTCTAATGATATAGGAATATTACATATTTTCTCTGATGTGCTCTGTTTTTCCAGAATGAAGTGCATCATGCTACTGAATATGTGGGTTCCATGGTGTAATGGTTAGCACTCTGGACTCTGAATCCAGCGATCTGAGTTCAAGTCTCGGTGGGACCTTGGGGCTGCTTCTCTTTTAGAGTTGCCTTTCATTTGCAGATAGATATAACAGCAATAGCTTTGCTTTACAGCCCACTTTGATGGCAGTCTTCTTTGACCAAAGAATATTAATAGTTTCTGGGGATGACTCTCTTTTGCCACAAAGAAACTGCCCACTCTCATATCTCCAAAGCTCCAAGGTATAATGGCTATTAAACTGGCTTTTGATCTCAGCGATTTGCATTGAAAGCCCAGGAGGCCCCTAAAATCAGTTGAAGTGTTTCCTGATAATTTAGAGTTTATTTCTTCTTTCGAGAAAGGTGTGATCCAAATAAAGTAAGTACATTTAAACAAGGGCACTTGATCAGTAAATGCACTCCTTTCTAGAACTCATAACTCTTGTAAGTTATAAAAAGTTTGCTCTCCATACAGTTTGTCAACTCAAAGAATTACATTTTTTACACATTTAATAAGACCATCAAATTGCTTGAAACATAGGAATGATTGTGAAAGTGAATATGATTCACCAAAATAATTGTATAACATTTTTTAATGTTAATAAAATAGGGCTTTTTCCAATCTTTTCACATCAATGTTGTTTCTGCATGTTCCAGTGAGCAGAGAATCTACTGCACATAGTGTGTACATTTTTCTTTTCATAGAGTTAAGGTTGGACATTATTCATCTGTGGAAAATGTTTCTGAGAGATATCTGGGTGCCCACTCTGATTGACCTTAGGGATTGTACATTAACAATATGTAATTGCATCACTGTATTGGTATCAGGCACCAAAGTGCATTTAAATGTAATGTCGTGCAGAGAGAGAGAGAGTGTGAAAACGGCTACCTGAGTCGACTGAACTTCTGAATATTAACTCTGTTGAATTGTAATTTGAAAAATTAGAAAATGGAGTGTAAGAGCAAGATAACGGTTCCACCGAGACTTGAACTCGGATCGTTGGATTCAAAGTCCAAAGTGCTAACCATTACACCATGGAACCCATGCAAGATGCACCTGAGAGCGTTGAATCAGAAATGGCAATATAGAGCACATTTACAATTTTTACAGATTCATAGTCCCAATTGACTAATATCATACAAACACAGCGATGTTGTCGATTGACGTTGTGCTATAGCAATCTCTGTGCTTTATAGAGCATATAGATCAAATTCTTCCTCTTGAGGCATATGATTAAGCAATATTAAATATTGTTTCTGACTGCCTCTGTTTTGGCATAATGAAGTTCAGCATTTGCGGAAGTATTTAGGTTCCATGGTCTAATGGTTAGTAGGCTGGACTCTGAATTTAGTAATCTGACATGTTATAGCTATATTTTGTTTTCCTTTGGGTGTATTGTCATTTTATGCACATAGACTTCCTAGCAGTGGCTGTGATGAATAGTTCAATTTGATAGCAGCTTCCTTTTGAGAATTTGAAAAAAAAAGAATTAAATAGTCTCTCTGGATGACTCTGCTTTGATTTCTATGTGCACATCCCTTTTGCGTTTCAGAGGGATTGACCAACATACACAACAGTGCTTGGAAGACCTCTTCCTCCCTCATGGCATGTAAAGCTAACCTCTCTCCTACTGTGTGTTTTTTTACTTTTTAACTTCCCCTTCCGAGTCATGATCATGTAACTGAATTTACATTTTTAGATTTTAACTGCAGTAGTTGCTTGTTTTTCATTTTTATTTTTTGTGTACGCATACATCCCTTTTTGTGGGGAGGGGGGAGTGATGTCTGTTTACTTATATTAGCTAATATAGGTCATTTTATGTCCGCTTACAATATGTGTCAGGATTTTTTATGTCGTTTCCAATCAATGTCTAATATCAAGTGGTTTGCAGCAGTCATACAAAGGCACGTAACACCCCCAAAACACCTACATAAGTTAGAAATACTCCGGAAGAGTACTCAGTTTATGAAAAGGCAGTGAATCCCAAATAGAACTGTAAATGTAAGCTAGCAAGCAGACCGTGAACCCCTGTTTGGAACTATGACCTGTGTGTTGCCCTCTATTAACAGAACAATGTAACTGCAGCCCATGTCACATAAAATAGAAAGTAGAGATTATGTAAATTAACTCCCAGAAGAGCCTGGTGTCACCCCAAAAGGTGTCATGCTTTTCACACCAAGAAACATCCACACATAGATCCCTGCGAACCTCAAAAACGTACAGGAAACCCTGTCCAGCGCTTTGCTCCCAGAGGAGATAAGGTTGAAAAACCACCCTATGTTAAAAGTGTCCATAATCCATGCCAGCTGCCCTGTCTATAGAACCTGGCCGTTCGGGGCCTAGGGGCATGAGTGGAAGGGTTTAACCTGCCTGGGTTCTTGGGCATGGTTTCATCATGCCTCAGTTTACAATGGCACTCTGCCACTTTGTCAGGCTTTAAAGAAGCCTGACTCCTGCAGAGCAAAAGATCTGATTATTTCCTTACATGTTTTGTACGTAAGAATGCGGATGGTGCTCTGAGCCTCCTATGGTGGTTATTAAGCATGGTATACATACCATAGCATGTAACTGTGCCTACAAATGGAACATTTTGTTCATTTATTAGGGAGTTGTGAAAATGGCAAAATCAAATTGCCATTACTGACACAGACCAGCTGCCGCTGTCCGGACATTTCGTCGAAAGACATTTCGTCGAAAGACATTTGGTCGACGTAATTTGGTCGAAAGCCAAATGGTCGATTTTTTAATTTATTTATATATATTTTTTTAGGTTGTAGTTTAGGGAAAAAAAGGGGTTTTTAGAAAAAAAGGGGGTTGGGGGGGCCCCGCCAACCCCCCCCCCAAAAAAAAAAGTGAAAATAAAAAACAAAAGCAATTCGACCATTTCGTTTTCGACCAAATGGTTTCGACCAATTGTCCTGTCGACAAATTTTTTTCGACTAAATGTCTGGCAACCCAGCTGCCGACTGTTGCTATTGACAGGAGTTCCAGGTGTATAAACTGAGGAGATCACCAGTTCAATTACCTGTGAACGCATTTTGAAGCTCATTCACAACCAGTTCATGCCCGTTCTCTCCATTTTGGCTTTCTGGCTGGCCGAGGGGCCCTTCAGTAATGTTCTTTGCTAACCATTACACCATGGGCCCCTTGCTGGTGCAACCTGACAGAGTTGTAACAGAAATGAGAATCGAGATCTCATGCATCATTTTAACAAACTCATATTCCTAGCCCACGGATATTATGCAAATGTGGAACTGTTTAGTTGGTTGTTGCGCAATAGCAAACTCTTTGCTTTACAGCTCATTTGGATAGGATTCTTCCTCTGGAGGCATAAGATAAAAGAATATTGCATACATTCTCTAAAAGGCTCTTTTTTTGCTGCAATGACGTTCATCATGTCACTAAGTATGTAGGTTCCATGGTGTAATGGTTAGCACTCTGGACTCTGAATCCAGCGATCCGAGTTCAAATCTCGGTGGGACCTTGGGAATTACTGTGTTTGTTTTCCTCTCAGTGTCTTGTTTTAATAGCAATGACGCTGCTGTGTCGCCCACTTTCATAGCATTATTCCCTGGGTGCATTTGAAAAAAGAAAGATTTTCCATGGATGACGCTCTTTAGCCACAATGTAACCCACCACTTTCTGTGGTGTGAAAGACCCATGGTGTAATGGTAGCACCCTGGAGGTTGAATCCAATAATTTGCATTCAAATCTCTGTAAGAGTTTACCATCAGTCGAACCTTTCCCTTATCGTTTATTGTGGATGTCTTCTTTGAAGAAAGGTATGATCCAACTAAAGTAAGTACATTCACGAATGGGCCCTTGGTCGGTACAAACAGTATTTATACACCTCAGGCCTTTTGTGAATTAAGAAAAGTGTGTTCTTCGTTCTATTTTTCATCTCAAACTGATACCTTCATTTTACAAACATGTAAAGACTGTTAAGACGCTTGATTAATATCATTGATTCTGAATGTGGTCGCTTTTCAAAGGATTAACCCTTTAACAATTTTGAAAGAGAATGGCGATACAATAGAGCTGCTTTTCCCAAAATGGTATTATTAATGTTGTTGCTGCATCTTCAAGTAAAAAGAGAATCCATTGGGTCACAGATTGAGCATGTTTCTTAACATTGAGTTAAGTTTGAAAATTTCAAATCTTTTATGTATGTTTCCGATGCAGATCTGCCCATCGACTCAGAATGACCTCACTGTTCATACATTTAAAAAAAATGCATAAAGGTTAAGGTGCTAGGCACAAAAGTGGATTTTTATGAAAAGTTGTGCAAGAGAGTGAGAGCGAAAATGAATACCCTACACCACTAACCTTATGAATATTACTATCTTTGGCCTATAATTTAAGACAACAAGGAGACAAAGTGTGTTAGAGCAAGAGAGAGGTTCCACCGAGACTTGAACTCAGATCGCTGGATTCAAAATCCAAAGTGCTAACCATTACACCATGGAACCCTTGCAGAGTAGAGCTTCATAAGGGCAATGAGAATATAGGGCACAGTCAAGATTTTTACTGACCTATAGTAACCGTTTACTGATATTATATCGAAGCAGCACTGTTGCTGTTGGATGCTGTGCAATCGCAAAGTATTGGCTTCATGTCTCATTTGGATCAAATTCTTCCTCTGGAGTCTAATGATATAGGAATATTACATATTTTCTCTGATGTGCTCTGTTTTTCCAGAATGAAGTGCATCATGTTACTGAATATGTGGGTTCCATGGTGTAATGGTTAGCACTCTGGACTCTGAATCCAGCGATCCGAGTTCAAGTCTCGGTGGGACCTTGGGGCTGCTTCTCTTTTAGAGTTGCCTTTCATTTGCAGATAGATATAACAGCAATAGCTTTGCTTTACAGCCCACTTCGATGGCAGTCTTCTTTGACCAAAGAATATTAATAGTTTCTGGGGATGACTCTCTTTTGCCACAAAGAAACTGCCCACTCTCATATCTCCAAAGCTCCAAGGTATAATGGCTATTAAACTGGCTTTTGATCTCAGCGATTTGCATTGAAAGCCCAGGAGGCCCCTAAAATCAGTTGAATTGTTTCCTGATAATTTAGAGTTTATTTCTTCTTTCGAGAAAGGTGTGATCCAAATAAAGTAAGTACATTTAAACAAGGGCACTTGATCAGTAAATGCACTACTTTCTAGAACTCATAACTCTTGTAAGTTATAAAAAGTTTGCTCTCCATACAGTTTGTCAACTCAAAGAATTACATTTTTTACACATTTAATAAGACCATCAAATTGCTTGAAACATAGGAATGATTGTGAAAGTGAATATGATTCACCAAAATAATTGTATAACATTTTTTAATGTTAATAAAATAGGGCTTTTTCCAATCTTTTCACATCAATGTTGTTTCTGCATGTTCCAGTGAGCAGAGAATCTACTGCACATAGAGTGTACATTTTTCTTTTCATAGAGTTAAGGTTGGACATTAGTCATCTGTGGAAAATGTTTCTGAGAGATATCTGGGTGCCCACTCTGATTGACCTTAGGGTTTGTACATTAACGATATGTAGTTGCATCACTGTATTGGTATCAGGCACCAAAGTGCATTTAAATGTAATGTCGTGCAGAGAGAGAGAGAGTGTGAAAACGGCTACCTGAGTCGACTGAACTTCTGAATATTAACTCTGTTGAATTGTAATTTGAGAAATTAGAAAATGGAGTGTAAGAGCAAGATAACGGTTCCACCGAGACTTGAACTCGGATCGTTGGATTCAAAGTCCAAAGTGCTAACCATTACACCATGGAACCCTTGCAAGATGCACCTGAGAGCATTGAATCAGAAATGGCAATATAGAGCACATTTACAATTTTTACAGATTCATAGTCCCAATTGACTGATATCATACAAACACAGCGATGTTGTCGATTGACGTTGTGCTATAGCAATCTCTGTGCTTTATAGAGCATGTAGATCAAATTCTTCCTCTTGAGGCATATGATTAAGCAATATTAAATATTGTTTCTGACTGCCTCTGTTTTGGCATAATGAAGTTCAGCATTTGCGGAAGTATTTAGGTACCATGGTCTAATGGTTAGTAGGCTGGACTCTGAATTTAGTAATCTGACATGTTATAGCTATATTTTGTTTTCCTTTGGGTGTATTGTCATTTTATGCACATAGATTTCCTAGCAGTGGCTGTGATGAATAGTTCAATTTGATAGCAGCTTCCTTTTGAGAATTTGAAAAAAAAAGAATTAAATAGTCTCTCTGGATGACTCTGCTTTGATTTCTATGTGCACATCCCTTTTGCATTTCAGAGGGATTGACCAACATACAAAACAGTGCTTGGAAGACCTCTTCCTCCCTCGTGGCATGTAAAGCTAAGCTCTCTCCTACCGTGTGTTTTTTTACTTTTTAACTTCCCCTTCCGAGTCATGATCATGTAACTGAATTTACATTTTTAGATTTTAACTGCAGTAGTTGCTTGTTTTTCATTTTTATTTTTTGTGTACGCATACATCCCTTTTTGTGGGGAGGGGGGAGTGATGTCTGTTTACTTATATTAGCTAATATAGATCATTTTATGTCCGCTTACAATATGTGTCAGGATTTTTTATGTCGTTTCCAATCATTGTCTAATATCAAGTGGTTTGCAGCAGTCATACAAAGGCACGTAACACCCCCAAAACACCTACATAAGTTAGAAATACTCCGGAAGAGTACTCAGTTTATGAAAAGGCGGTGAATCCCAAATAGAACTGTAAATGTAAGCTAGCAAGCAGACCGTGCACCCCTGTTTGGAACTATGACCTGTGTGTTGCCCTCTATTAACAGAACAATGTAACTGCAGCCCATGTCACATAAAATAGAAAGTAGAGATTATGCAAATTAACTCCCAGAAGAGCCTGGTGTCACCCCAAAAGGTGTCATGCTTTTCACACCAAGAAACATCCACACATAGATCCCTGCGAACCTCAAAAACGTACAGGAAACCCTGTCCAGCGCTTTGCTCCCAGAGGAGATAAGGTTGAAAAACCACCCTATGTTAAAAGTGTCCATAATCCATGCCAGCTGCCCTGTCTATAGAACCTGGCCGTTCGGGGCCTAGGGGCATGAGTGGAAGGGTTTAACCTGCCTGGGTTCTTGGGCATGGTTTCGTCATGCCTCAGTTTACAATGGCACTCTGCCACTTTGTCAGGCTTTAAAGAAGCCTGACTCCTGCAGAGCAAAAGATCTGATTATTTCCTTACATGTTTTGTACGTAAGAATGCGGATGGTGCTCTGAGCCTCCTATGGTGGTTATTAAGCATGGTATACATACCATAGCATGTAACTGTGCCTACAAATGGAACATTTTGTTCATTTATTAGGGAGTTGTGAAAATGGCTAAATCAAATTGCCATTACTGACACAGACCAGCTGCCGCTGTCCGGACATTTTGTCGAAAAACATTTCGTCGAAAGACATTTGGTCGACGTAATTTGGTCGAAAGCCAAATGGTCGATTTTTAAATTTATTTATATATATATTTTTTAGGTTGTAGTTTAGGGAAAAAATTGGTTTTTAGAAAAAAAGGGGGTTGGGGGGACCCCACCAAACCCCCCCCCCCCAAAAGAAATGTGAAAATAAAAAACAAAAGCAATTCGACCATTTGGTTTTCGACCAAATGGTTTCGACCAATTGTCCTGTCGACAAATTTTTTTCGACGAAATGTCTGGCAACCCAGCTGCCGACTGTTGCTATTGACAGGAGTTCCAGGTGTATAAACTGAGGAGATCACCAGTTCAATTACCTGTGAACGCATTTTGAAGCTCATTCACAACCAGTTCATGCCCGTTCTCTCCATTTTGGCTTTCTGGCTGGCCGAGGGGCCCTTCAGTAATGTTCTTTGCTAACCATTACACCATGGGCCCCTTGCTGGTGCAACCTGACAGAGTTGTAACAGAAATGAGAATCGAGATCTCATGCATCATTTTAACAAACTCATATTCCTAGCCCACGGATATTATGCAAATGTGGAACTGTTTAGTTGGTTGTTGCGCAATAGCAAACTCTTTGCTTTACAGCTCATTTGGATAGGATTCTTCCTCTGGAGGCATAAGATAAAAGAATATTGCATACATTCTCTAAAAGGCTCTTTTTTTGCTGCGATGACGTTCATCATGTCACTAAGTATGTAGGTTCCATGGTGTAATGGTTAGCACTCTGGACTCTGAATCCAGCGATCCGAGTTCAAATCTCGGTGGGACCTTGGGAATTACTGTGTTTGTTTTCCTCTCAGTGTCTTGTTTTAATAGCAATGACGCTGCTGTGTCGCCCACTTTCATAGCATTATTCCCTGGGTGCATTTGAAAAAAGAAAGATTTTCCACGGATGACGCTCTTTAGCCACAATGAAACCCACCACTTTCTGTGGTGTGAAAGACCCATGGTGTAATGGTAGCACCCTGGAGGTTGAATCCAATAATTTGCATTCAAATCTCTGTAAGAGTTTACCATCAGTCGAACCTTTCCCTTATCGTTTATTGTGGATGTCTTCTTTGAAGAAAGGTATGATCCAACTAAAGTAAGTACATTCACGAATGGGCCCTTGGTCGGTACAAACAGTATTTATACACCTCAGGCCTTTTGTGAATTAAGAAAAGTGTGTTCTTCGTTCTAATTTTCATCTCAAACTGATACCTTCATTTTACAAACATGTAAAGACTGTTAAGACGCTTGATTAATATCATTGATTCTGAATGTGGTCGCTTTTCATAGGATTAACCCTTTAACAATTTTGAAAGAGAATGGCGATACAATAGAGCTGCTTTTCCCAAAATGGTATTATTAATGTTGTTGCTGCATCTTCAAGTAAAAAGAGAATCCATTGGGTGACAGATTGAGCATGTTTCTTAACATTGAGTTAAGTTTGAAAATTTCAAATCTTTTATGTATGTTTCCGATGCAGATCTGCCCATCGACTCAGAATGACCTCACTGTTCATACATTTAAAAAAAATGCATAAAGGTTAAGGTGCTAGGCACAAAAGTGGATTTTTATGAAAAGTTATGCCAGAGAGTGAGAGCGAAAATGAATACCCTACACCACTAACCTTATGAATATTACTATCTTTGGCCTATAATTTAAGACAACAAGGAGCCAAAGTGTGTTAGAGCAAGAGAGAGGTTCCACCGAGACTTGAACTCGGATCGCTGGATTCAAAGTCCAAAGTGCTAACCATTACACCATGGAACCCTTGTTGAGCCGAGCTTCATAAGGGCAATGAGAATATAGGGCACAGTCAAGATTTTTACTGACCTATAGTAACCGTTTACTGATATTATATCGAAGCAGCACTGTTGCTGTTGGATGCTGTGCAATCGCAAAGTATTGGCTTCATGTCTCATTTGGATCAAATTCTTCCTCTGGAGTCTAATGATATAGGAATATTACATATTTTCTCTGATGTGCTCTGTTTTTCCAGAATGAAGTGCATCATGCTACTGAATATGTGGGTTCCATGGTGTAATGGTTAGCACTCTGGACTCTGAATCCAGCGATCCGAGTTCAAGTCTCGGTGGGACCTTGGGGCTGCTTCTCTTTTAGAGTTGCCTTTCATTTGCAGATAGATATAACAGCAATAGCTTTGCTTTACAGCCCACTTTTATGGCAGTCTTCTTTGACCAAAGAATATTAATAGTTTCTGGGGATGACTCTCTTTTGCCACAAAGAAACTGCCCACTCTCATATCTCCAAAGCTCCAAGGTATAATGGCTATTAAACTGGCTTTTGATCTCAGCAATTTGCATTGAAAGCCCAGGAGGCCCCTAAAATCAGTTGAAGTGTTTCCTGATAATTTAGAGTTTATTTCTTCTTTCGAGAAAGGTGTGATCCAAATAAAGTAAGTACATTTAAACAAGGGCACTTGATCAGTAAATGCACTCCTTTCTAGAACTCATAACTCTTGTAAGTTATAAAAAGTTTGCTCTCCATACAGTTTGTCAACTCAAAGAATTACATTTTTTACACATTTAATAAGACCATCAAATTGCTTGAAACATAGGAATGATTGTGAAAGTGAATATGATTCACCAAAATAATTGTATAACATTTTTTAATGTTAATAAAATAGGGCTTTTTCCAATCTTTTCACATCAATGTTGTTTCTGCATGTTCCAGTGAGCAGAGAATCTACTGCACATAGTGTGTACATTTTTCTTTTCATAGAGTTAAGGTTGGACATTATTCATCTGTGGAAAATGTTTCTGAGAGATATCTGGGTGCCCACTCTGATTGACCTTAGGGATTGTACATTAACGATATGTAGTTGCATCACTGTATTGGTATCAGGCACCAAAGTGCATTTAAATGTAATGTCGTGCAGAGAGAGAGAGAGTGTGAAAACGGCTACCTGAGTCGACTGAACTTCTGAATATTAACTCTGTTGAATTGTAATTTGAGAATTTAGAAAATGGAGTGTAAGAGCAAGATAACGGTTCCACCGAGACTTGAACTCGGATCGTTGGATTCAAAGTCCAAAGTGCTAACCATTACACCATGGAACCCTTGCAAGATGCACCTGAGAGCGTTGAATCAGAAATGGCAATATAGAGCACATTTACAATTTTTACAGATTCATAGTCCCAATTGACTGATATCATACAAACACAGCGATGTTGTCGATTGACGTTGTGCTATAGCAATCTCTGTGCTTTATAGAGCATATAGATCAAATTCTTCCTCTTGAGGCATATGATTAAGCAATATTAAATATTGTTTCTGACTGCCTCTGTTTTGGCAAAATGAAGTTCAGCATTTGCGGAAGTATTTAGGTTCCATGGTCTAATGGTTAGTAGGCTGGACTCTGAATTTAGTAATCTGACATGTTATAGCTATATTTTGTTTTCCTTTGGGTGTATTGTCATTTTATGCACATAGATTTCCTAGCAGTGGCTGTGATGAATAGTTCAATTTGATAGCAGCTTCCTTTTGAGAATTTGAAAAAAAAAGAATTAAATAGTCTCTCTGGATGACTCTGCTTTGATTTCTATGTGCACATCCCTTTTGCGTTTCAGAGGGATTGACCAACATACACAACAGTGCTTGGAAGACCTCTTCCTCCCTCATGGCATGTAAAGCTAACCTCTCTCCTACCGTGTGTTTTTTTACTTTTTAACTTCCCCTTCCGAGTCATGATCATGTAACTGAATTTACATTTTTAGATTTTAACTGCAGTAGTTGCTTGTTTTTCATTTTTATTTTTTGTGTACGCATACATCCCTTTTTGTGGGGAGGGGGGAGTGATGTCTGTTTACTTATATTAGCTAATATAGGTCATTTTATGTCCGCTTACAATATGTGTCAGGATTTTTTATGTCGTTTCCAATCAATGTCTAATATCAAGTGGTTTGCAGCAGTCATACAAAGGCACGTAACACCCCCAAAACACCTACATAAGTTAGAAATACTCCGGAAGAGTACTCAGTTTATGAAAAGGCAGTGAATCCCAAATAGAACTGTAAATGTAAGCTAGCAAGCAGACCGTGAACCCCTGTTTGGAACTATGACCTGTGTGTTGCCCTCTATTAACAGAACAATGTAACTGCAGCCCATGTCACATAAAATAGAAAGTAGAGATTATGTAAATTAACTCCCAGAAGAGCCTGGTGTCACCCCAAAAGGTGTCATGCTTTTCACACCAAGAAACATCCACACATAGATCCCTGCGAACCTCAAAAACGTACAGGAAACCCTGTCCAGCGCTTTGCTCCCAGAGGAGATAAGGTTGAAAAACCACCCTATGTTAAAAGTGTCCATAATCCATGCCAGCTGCCCTGTCTATAGAACCTGGCCGTTCGGGGCCTAGGGGCATGAGTGGAAGGGTTTAACCTGCCTGGGTTCTTGGGCATGGTTTCATCATGCCTCAGTTTACAATGGCACTCTGCCACTTTGTCAGGCTTTAAAGAAGCCTGACTCCTGCAGAGCAAAAGATCTGATTATTTCCTTACATGTTTTGTACGTAAGAATGCGGATGGTGCTCTGAGCCTCCTATGGTGGTTATTAAGCATGGTATACATACCATAGCATGTAACTGTGCCTACAAATGGAACATTTTGTTCATTTATTAGGGAGTTGTGAAAATGGCAAAATCAAATTGCCATTACTGACACAGACCAGCTGCCGCTGTCCGGACATTTCGTCGAAAGACATTTGGTCGACGTAATTTGGTCGAAAGCCAAATGGTCGATTTTTTAATTTATTTATATATATATTTTTTAGGTTGTAGTTTAGGGGAAAAAAGGGGTTTTTAGAAAAAAAAGGGGTTGGGGGGACCCCCCCAAGCCCCTCCTCCCAAAAAAAAGTGAAAATAAAAAACAAAAGCAATTCGACCATTTGGTTTTCGACCAAATGGTTTCGACCAATTGTCCTGTCGACAAATTTTTTTCGACGAAATGTCTGGCAACCCAGCTGCCGACTGTTGCTATTGACAGGAGTTCCAGGTGGTAGAGTCTCTCCCAGGGGTTATTCACCCAAGAACAAGTCATTGGGCTGTGTTCGTGCTGGTAGAGAGATTCCCAGACCCCCCTTTTTTTTGCATACATTAACTTTGGGTTTCACCCTAAGTTAACAGGGCAATCCAGACGTGGACCCCTTGCTCACTGTTCTTAGAGAGGCAACAGTTTCACCTCACTGATGATGCCCAACAAGGCTGAAACACGTGTATGGGGTTACTGATGGTACTCTTGTTCAGAGGAGAATTGCCTAGCATTTCAGCGCTGGACTGCCCCTGGGCAGGACAAAGGCTGATATGCGGGGAAATTTCTTCTCTGTGAAGAGGACTGTGAGCTAAAGACTTGGTAGAGTCTCTCCCAGGGGTTATTCACCCAAGAACAAGTCATTGGGCTGTGTTCGTGCTGGTAGAGAGATTCCCAGACCCCCCTTTTTTTTGCATACATTAACTTTGGGTTTCACCCTAAGTTAACAGGGCAATCCAGACGTGGACCCCTTGCTCACTGTTCTTAGAGAGGCAACAGTTTCACCTCACTGATGATGCCCAACAAGGCTGAAACACGTGTATGGGGTTACTGATGGTACTCTTGTTCAGAGGAGAATTGCCTAGCATTTCGGCGCTGGACTGCCCCTGGGCAGGACAAAGGCTGATATGCGGGGAAATTTCTTCTCTGTGAAGAGGACAGTGAGCTAAAGACTTGGTAGAGTCTCTCCCAGGGGTTATTCACCCAAGAACAAGTCATTGGGCTGTGTTCGTGCTGGTAGAGAGATTCCCAGACCCCCCTTTTTTTTTGCCCACTTTCATAGCATTATTCCCTGGGTGCATTTGAAAAAAGAAAGATTTTCCATGGATGACGCTCTTTAGCCACAATGAAACCCACCACTTTCTGTGGTGTGAAAGACCCATGGTGTAATGGTAGCACCCTGGAGGTTGAATCCAATAATTTGCATTCAAATCTCTGTAAGAGTTTACCATCAGTCGAACCTTTCCCTTATCGTTTATTGTGGAGTTCTTCTTTGAAGAAAGGTATGATCCAACTAAAGTAAGTACATTCACGAATGGGCCCTTGGTCGGTACAAACAGTATTTATACACCTCAGGCCTTTTGTGAATTAAGAAAAGTGTGTTCTTCGTTCTATTTTTCATCTCAAACTGATGCCTTCATTTTACAAACATGTAAAGACTGTTAAGACGCTTGATTAATATCATTGATTCTGAATGTGGTCGCTTTTCATAGGATTAACCCTTTAACTATTGTGAAAGAGAATGGCGATACAATAGAGCTGCTTTTCCCAAAATGGTATTATTAATGTTGTTGCTGCATCTTCAAGTAAAAAGAGAATCCATTGGGTCACAGATTGAGCATGTTTCTTAACATTGAGTTAAGTTTGAAAATTTCAAATCTTTTATGTATGTTTCCGATGCAGATCTGCCCATCGACTCAGAATGACCTCACTGTTCATACATTTAAAAAAAATGCATAAAGGTTAAGGTGCTAGGCACAAAAGTGGATTTTTATGAAAAGTTATGCCAGAGAGTGAGAGCGAAAATGAATACCCTACACCACTAACCTTATGAATATTACTATCTTTGGCCTATAATTTAAGACAACAAGGAGACAAAGTGTGTTAGAGCAAGAGAGAGATTCCACCGAGACTTGAACTCAGATCGCTGGATTCAAAATCCAAAGTGCTAACCATTACACCATGGAACCCTTGCTGAGTAGAGCTTCATAAGGGCAATGAGAATATAGGGCACAGTCAAGATTTTTACTGACCTATAGTAACCGTTTACTGATATTATATCGAAGCAGCACTGTTGCTGTTGGATGCTGTGCAATCGCAAAGTATTGGCTTCATGTCTCATTTGGATCAAATTCTTCCTCTGGAGTCTAATGATATAGGAATATTACATATGTTCTCTGATGTGCTCTGTTTTTCCAGAATGAAGTGCATCATGCTACTGAATATGTGGGTTCCATGGTGTAATGGTTAGCACTCTGGACTCTGAATCCAGCGATCCGAGTTCAAGTCTCGGTGGGACCTTGGGGCTGCTTCTCTTTTAGAGTTGCCTTCATTTGCAGATAGATATAACAGCAATAGCTTTGCTTTACAGCCCACTTTTATGGCAGTCTTCTTTGACCAAAGAATATTAATAGTTTCTGGGGATGACTCTCTTTTGCCACAAAGAAACTGCCCACTCTCATATCTCCAAAGCTCCAAGGTATAATGGCTATTAAACTGGCTTTTGATCTCAGCAATTTGCATTGAAAGCCCAGGAGGCCCCTAAAATCAGTTGAAGTGTTTCCTGATAATTTAGAGTTTATTTCTTCTTTCGAGAAAGGTGTGATCCAAATAAAGTAAGTACATTTAAACAAGGGCACTTGATCAGTAAATGCACTCCTTTCTAGAACTCATAACTCTTGTAAGTTATAAAAAGTTTGCTCTCCATACAGTTTGTCAACTCAAAGAATTACATTTTTTACACATTTAATAAGACCATCAAATTGCTTGAAACATAGGAATGATTGTGAAAGTGAATATGATTCACCAAAATAATTGTATAACATTTTTTAATGTTAATAAAATAGGGCTTTTTCCAATCTTTTCACATCAATGTTGTTTCTGCATGTTCCAGTGAGCAGAGAATCTACTGCACATAGTGTGTACATTTTTCTTTTCATAGAGTTAAGGTTGGACATTATTCATCTGTGGAAAATGTTTCTGAGAGATATCTGGGTGCCCACTCTGATTGACCTTAGGGATTGTACATTAACGATATGTAGTTGCATCACTGTATTGGTATCAGGCACCAAAGTGCATTTAAATGTAATGTCGTGCAGAGAGAGAGAGAGTGTGAAAACGGCTACCTGAGTCGACTGAACTTCTGAATATTAACTCTGTTGAATTGTAATTTGAGAATTTAGAAAATGGAGTGTAAGAGCAAGATAACGGTTCCACCGAGACTTGAACTCGGATCGTTGGATTCAAAGTCCAAAGTGCTAACCATTACACCATGGAACCCTTGCAAGATGCACCTGAGAGCGTTGAATCAGAAATGGCAATATAGAGCACATTTACAATTTTTACAGATTCATAGTCCCAATTGACTGATATCATACAAACACAGCGATGTTGTCGATTGACGTTGTGCTATAGCAATCTCTGTGCTTTATAGAGCATATAGATCAAATTCTTCCTCTTGAGGCATATGATTAAGCAATATTAAATATTGTTTCTGACTGCCTCTGTTTTGGCAAAATGAAGTTCAGCATTTGCGGAAGTATTTAGGTTCCATGGTCTAATGGTTAGTAGGCTGGACTCTGAATTTAGTAATCTGACATGTTATAGCTATATTTTGTTTTCCTTTGGGTGTATTGTCATTTTATGCACATAGATTTCCTAGCAGTGGCTGTGATGAATAGTTCAATTTGATAGCAGCTTCCTTTTGAGAATTTGAAAAAAAAAGAATTAAATAGTCTCTCTGGATGACTCTGCTTTGATTTCTATGTGCACATCCCTTTTGCGTTTCAGAGGGATTGACCAACATACACAACAGTGCTTGGAAGACCTCTTCCTCCCTCATGGCATGTAAAGCTAACCTCTCTCCTACCGTGTGTTTTTTTACTTTTTAACTTCCCCTTCCGAGTCATGATCATGTAACTGAATTTACATTTTTAGATTTTAACTGCAGTAGTTGCTTGTTTTTCATTTTTATTTTTTGTGTACGCATACATCCCTTTTTGTGGGGAGGGGGGAGTGATGTCTGTTTACTTATATTAGCTAATATAGGTCATTTTATGTCCGCTTACAATATGTGTCAGGATTTTTTATGTCGTTTCCAATCAATGTCTAATATCAAGTGGTTTGCAGCAGTCATACAAAGGCACGTAACACCCCCAAAACACCTACATAAGTTAGAAATACTCCGGAAGAGTACTCAGTTTATGAAAAGGCAGTGAATCCCAAATAGAACTGTAAATGTAAGCTAGCAAGCAGACCGTGAACCCCTGTTTGGAACTATGACCTGTGTGTTGCCCTCTATTAACAGAACAATGTAACTGCAGCCCATGTCACATAAAATAGAAAGTAGAGATTATGTAAATTAACTCCCAGAAGAGCCTGGTGTCACCCCAAAAGGTGTCATGCTTTTCACACCAAGAAACATCCACACATAGATCCCTGCGAACCTCAAAAACGTACAGGAAACCCTGTCCAGCGCTTTGCTCCCAGAGGAGATAAGGTTGAAAAACCACCCTATGTTAAAAGTGTCCATAATCCATGCCAGCTGCCCTGTCTATAGAACCTGGCCGTTCGGGGCCTAGGGGCATGAGTGGAAGGGTTTAACCTGCCTGGGTTCTTGGGCATGGTTTCATCATGCCTCAGTTTACAATGGCACTCTGCCACTTTGTCAGGCTTTAAAGAAGCCTGACTCCTGCAGAGCAAAAGATCTGATTATTTCCTTACATGTTTTGTACGTAAGAATGCGGATGGTGCTCTGAGCCTCCTATGGTGGTTATTAAGCATGGTATACATACCATAGCATGTAACTGTGCCTACAAATGGAACATTTTGTTCATTTATTAGGGAGTTGTGAAAATGGCAAAATCAAATTGCCATTACTGACACAGACCAGCTGCCGCTGTCCGGACATTTCGTCGAAAGACATTTGGTCGACGTAATTTGGTCGAAAGCCAAATGGTCGATTTTTTAATTTATTTATATATATATTTTTTAGGTTGTAGTTTAGGGGAAAAAAGGGGTTTTTAGAAAAAAAAGGGGTTGGGGGGACCCCCCCAAGCCCCTCCTCCCAAAAAAAAGTGAAAATAAAAAACAAAAGCAATTCGACCATTTGGTTTTCGACCAAATGGTTTCGACCAATTGTCCTGTCGACAAATTTTTTTCGACGAAATGTCTGGCAACCCAGCTGCCGACTGTTGCTATTGACAGGAGTTCCAGGTGGTAGAGTCTCTCCCAGGGGTTATTCACCCAAGAACAAGTCATTGGGCTGTGTTCGTGCTGGTAGAGAGATTCCCAGACCCCCCTTTTTTTTGCATACATTAACTTTGGGTTTCACCCTAAGTTAACAGGGCAATCCAGACGTGGACCCCTTGCTCACTGTTCTTAGAGAGGCAACAGTTTCACCTCACTGATGATGCCCAACAAGGCTGAAACACGTGTATGGGGTTACTGATGGTACTCTTGTTCAGAGGAGAATTGCCTAGCATTTCAGCGCTGGACTGCCCCTGGGCAGGACAAAGGCTGATATGCGGGGAAATTTCTTCTCTGTGAAGAGGACAGTGAGCTAAAGACTTGGTAGAGTCTCTCCCAGGGGTTATTCACCCAAGAACAAGTCATTGGGCTGTGTTCGTGCTGGTAGAGAGATTCCCAGACCCCCCTTTTTTTTGCATACATTAACTTTGGGTTTCACCCTAAGTTAACAGGGCAATCCAGACGTGGACCCCTTGCTCACTGTTCTTAGAGAGGCAACAGTTTCACCTCACTGATGATGCCCAACAAGGCTGAAACACGTGTATGGGGTTACTGATGGTACTCTTGTTCAGAGGAGAATTGCCTAGCATTTCGGCGCTGGACTGCCCCTGGGCAGGACAAAGGCTGATATGCGGGGAAATTTCTTCTCTGTGAAGAGGACAGTGAGCTAAAGACTTGGTAGAGTCTCTCCCAGGGGTTATTCACCCAAGAACAAGTCATTGGGCTGTGTTCGTGCTGGTAGAGAGATTCCCAGACCCCCCTTTTTTTTTGCCCACTTTCATAGCATTATTCCCTGGGTGCATTTGAAAAAAGAAAGATTTTCCATGGATGACGCTCTTTAGCCACAATGAAACCCACCACTTTCTGTGGTGTGAAAGACCCATGGTGTAATGGTAGCACCCTGGAGGTTGAATCCAATAATTTGCATTCAAATCTCTGTAAGAGTTTACCATCAGTCGAACCTTTCCCTTATCGTTTATTGTGGAGTTCTTCTTTGAAGAAAGGTATGATCCAACTAAAGTAAGTACATTCACGAATGGGCCCTTGGTCGGTACAAACAGTATTTATACACCTCAGGCCTTTTGTGAATTAAGAAAAGTGTGTTCTTCGTTCTATTTTTCATCTCAAACTGATGCCTTCATTTTACAAACATGTAAAGACTGTTAAGACGCTTGATTAATATCATTGATTCTGAATGTGGTCGCTTTTCATAGGATTAACCCTTTAACTATTGTGAAAGAGAATGGCGATACAATAGAGCTGCTTTTCCCAAAATGGTATTATTAATGTTGTTGCTGCATCTTCAAGTAAAAAGAGAATCCATTGGGTCACAGATTGAGCATGTTTCTTAACATTGAGTTAAGTTTGAAAATTTCAAATCTTTTATGTATGTTTCCGATGCAGATCTGCCCATCGACTCAGAATGACCTCACTGTTCATACATTTAAAAAAAATGCATAAAGGTTAAGGTGCTAGGCACAAAAGTGGATTTTTATGAAAAGTTATGCCAGAGAGTGAGAGCGAAAATGAATACCCTACACCACTAACCTTATGAATATTACTATCTTTGGCCTATAATTTAAGACAACAAGGAGACAAAGTGTGTTAGAGCAAGAGAGAGATTCCACCGAGACTTGAACTCAGATCGCTGGATTCAAAATCCAAAGTGCTAACCATTACACCATGGAACCCTTGCTGAGTAGAGCTTCATAAGGGCAATGAGAATATAGGGCACAGTCAAGATTTTTACTGACCTATAGTAACCGTTTACTGATATTATATCGAAGCAGCACTGTTGCTGTTGGATGCTGTGCAATCGCAAAGTATTGGCTTCATGTCTCATTTGGATCAAATTCTTCCTCTGGAGTCTAATGATATAGGAATATTACATATGTTCTCTGATGTGCTCTGTTTTTCCAGAATGAAGTGCATCATGCTACTGAATATGTGGGTTCCATGGTGTAATGGTTAGCACTCTGGACTCTGAATCCAGCGATCCGAGTTCAAGTCTCGGTGGGACCTTGGGGCTGCTTCTCTTTTAGAGTTGCCTTCATTTGCAGATAGATATAACAGCAATAGCTTTGCTTTACAGCCCACTTTGATGGCAGTCTTCTTTGACCAAAGAATATTAATAGTTTCTGGGGATGACTCTCTTTTGCCACAAAGAAACTGCCCACTCTCATATCTCCAAAGCTCCAAGGTATAATGGCTATTAAACTGGCTTTTGATCTCAGCGATTTGCATTGAAAGCCCAGGAGGCCCCTAAAATCAGTTGAATTGTTTCCTGATAATTTAGAGTTTATTTCTTCTTTCGAGAAAGGTGTGATCCAAATAAAGTAAGTACATTTAAACAAGGGCACTTGATCAGTAAATGCACTCCTTTCTAGAACTCATAACTCTTGTAAGTTATAAAAAGTTTGCTCTCCATACAGTTTGTCAACTCAAAGAATTACATTTTTTACACATTTAATAAGACCATCAAATTGCTTGAAACATAGGAATGATTGTGAAAGTGAATATGATTCACCAAAATAATTGTATAACATTTTTTAATGTTAATAAAATAGGGCTTTTTCCAATCTTTTCACATCAATGTTGTTTCTGCATGTTACAGTGAGCAGAGAATCTACTGCACATAGTGTGTACATTTTTCTTTTCATAGAGTTAAGGTTGGACATTATTCATCTGTGGAAAATGTTTCTGAGAGATATCTGGGTGCCCACTCTGATTGACCTTAGGGATTGTACATTAACGATATGTAGTTGCATCACTGTATTGGTATCAGGCACCAAAGTGCATTTAAATGTAATGTCGTGCAGAGAGAGAGAGAGTGTGAAAACGGCTACCTGAGTCGACTGAACTTCTGAATATTAACTCTGTTGAATTGTAATTTGAGAAATTAGAAAATGGAGTGTAAGAGCAAGATACCGGTTCCACCGAGACTTGAACTCAGATCGTTGGATTCAAAGTCCAAAGTGCTAACCATTACACCATGGAACCCTTGCAAGATGCACCTGAGAGCGTTGAATCAGAAATGGCAATATAGAGCACATTTACAATTTTTACAGATTCATAGTCCCAATTGACTGATATCATACAAACACAGCGATGTTGTCGATTGACGTTGTGCTATAGCAATCTCTGTGCTTTATAGAGCATATAGATCAAATTCTTCCTCTTGAGGCATATGATTAAGCAATATTAAATATTGTTTCTGACTGCCTCTGTTTTGGCATAATGAAGTTCAGCATTTGCGGAAGTATTTAGGTTCCATGGTCTAATGGTTAGTAGGCTGGACTCTGAATTTAGTAATCTGACATGTTATAGCTATATTTTGTTTTCCTTTGGGTGTATTGTCATTTTATGCACATAGATTTCCTAGCAGTGGCTGTGATGAATAGTTCAATTTGATAGCAGCTTCCTTTTGAGAATTTGAAAAAAAAAGAATTAAATAGTCTCTCTGGATGACTCTGCTTTGATTTCTATGTGCACATCCCTTTTGCGTTTCAGAGGGATTGACCAACATACACAACAGTGCTTGGAAGACCTCTTCCTCCCTCATGGCATGTAAAGCTAACCTCTCTCCTACCGTGTGTTTTTTTACTTTTTAACTTCCCCTTCCGAGTCATGATCATGTAACTGAATTTACATTTTTAGATTTTAACTGCAGTAGTTGCTTGTTTTTCATTTTTATTTTTTGTGTACGCATACATCCCTTTTTGTGGGGAGGGGGGAGTGATGTCTGTTTACTTATATTAGCTAATATAGGTCATTTTATGTCCGCTTACAATATGTGTCAGGATTTTTTATGTCGTTTCCAATCAATGTCTAATATCAAGTGGTTTGCAGCAGTCATACAAAGGCACGTAACACCCCCAAAACACCTACATAAGTTAGAAATACTCCGGAAGAGTACTCAGTTTATGAAAAGGCGGTGAATCCCAAATAGAACTGTAAATGTAAGTTAGCAAGCAGACCGTGCACCCCTGTTTGGAACTATGACCTGTGTGTTGCCCTCTATTAACAGAACAATGTAACTGCAGCCCATGTCACATAAAATAGAAAGTAGAGATTATGTAAATTAACTCCCAGAAGAGCCTGGTGTCACCCCAAAAGGTGTCATGCTTTTCACACCAAGAAACATCCACACATAGATCCCTGCGAACCTCAAAAACGTACAGGAAACCCTGTCCAGCGCTTTGCTCCCAGAGGAGATAAGGTTGAAAAACCACCCTATGTTAAAAGTGTCCATAATCCATGCCAGCTGCCCTGTCTATAGAACCTGGCCGTTCGGGGCCTAGGGGCATGAGTGGAAGGGTTTAACCTGCCTGGGTTCTTGGGCATGGTTTCATCATGCCTCAGTTTACAATGGCACTCTGCCACTTTGTCAGGCTTTAAAGAAGCCTGACTCCTGCAGAGCAAAAGATCTGATTATTTCCTTACATGTTTTGTACGTAAGAATGCGGATGGTGCTCTGAGCCTCCTATGGTGGTTATTAAGCATGGTATACATACCATAGCATGTAACTGTGCCTACAAATGGAACATTTTGTTCATTTATTAGGGAGTTGTGAAAATGGCAAAATCAAATTGCCATTACTGACACAGACCAGCTGCCGCTGTCCGGACATTTCGTCGAAAGACATTTGGTCGACGTAATTTGGTCGAAAGCCAAATGGTCGATTTTTTAATTTATTTATATATATATTTTTTAGGTTGTAGTTTAGGGGGAAAAAGGGGTTTTTAGAAAAAAAAGGGGTTGGGGGGACCCCCCCAAGCCCCTCCTCCCAAAAAAAAGTGAAAATAAAAAACAAAAGCAATTCGACCATTTGGTTTTCGACCAAATGGTTTCGACCAATTGTCCTGTCGACAAATTTTTTTCGACGAAATGTCTGGCAACCCAGCTGCCGACTGTTGCTATTGACAGGAGTTCCAGGTGGTAGAGTCTCTCCCAGGGGTTATTCACCCAAGAACAAGTCATTGGGCTGTGTTCGTGCTGGTAGAGAGATTCCCAGACCCCCCTTTTTTTTGCATACATTAACTTTGGGTTTCACCCTAAGTTAACAGGGCAATCCAGACGTGGACCCCTTGCTCACTGTTCTTAGAGAGGCAACAGTTTCACCTCACTGATGATGCCCAACAAGGCTGAAACACGTGTATGGGGTTACTGATGGTACTCTTGTTCAGAGGAGAATTGCCTAGCATTTCAGCGCTGGACTGCCCCTGGGCAGGACAAAGGCTGATATGCGGGGAAATTTCTTCTCTGTGAAGAGGACAGTGAGCTAAAGACTTGGTAGAGTCTCTCCCAGGGGTTATTCACCCAAGAACAAGTCATTGGGCTGTGTTCGTGCTGGTAGAGAGATTCCCAGACCCCCCTTTTTTTTGCATACATTAACTTTGGGTTTCACCCTAAGTTAACAGGGCAATCCAGACGTGGACCCCTTGCTCACTGTTCTTAGAGAGGCAACAGTTTCACCTCACTGATGATGCCCAACAAGGCTGAAACACGTGTATGGGGTTACTGATGGTACTCTTGTTCAGAGGAGAATTGCCTAGCATTTCGGCGCTGGACTGCCCCTGGGCAGGACAAAGGCTGATATGCGGGGAAATTTCTTCTCTGTGAAGAGGACAGTGAGCTAAAGACTTGGTAGAGTCTCTCCCAGAGGTTATTCACCCAAGAACAAGTCATTGGGCTGTGTTCGTGCTGGTAGAGAGATTCCCAGACCCCCCTTTTTTTTTGCCCACTTTCATAGCATTATTCCCTGGGTGCATTTGAAAAAAGAAAGATTTTCCATGGATGACGCTCTTTAGCCACAATGAAACCCACCACTTTCTGTGGTGTGAAAGACCCATGGTGTAATGGTAGCACCCTGGAGGTTGAATCCAATAATTTGCATTCAAATCTCTGTAAGAGTTTACCATCAGTCGAACCTTTCCCTTATCGTTTATTGTGGATGTCTTCTTTGAAGAAAGGTATGATCCAACTAAAGTAAGTACATTCACGAATGGGCCCTTGGTCGGTACAAACAGTATTTATACACCTCAGGCCTTTTGTGAATTAAGAAAAGTGTGTTCTTCGTTCTATTTTTCATCTCAAACTGATACCTTCATTTTACAAACATGTAAAGACTGTTAAGACGCTTGATTAATATCATTGATTCTGAATGTGGTCGCTTTTCATAGGATTAACCCTTTAACAATTTTGAAAGAGAATGGCGATACAATAGAGCTGCTTTTCCCAAAATGGTATTATTAATGTTGTTGCTGCATCTTCAAGTAAAAAGAGAATCCATTGGGTCACAGATTGAGCATGTTTCTTAACATTGAGTTAAGTTTGAAAATTTCAAATCTTTTATGTATGTTTCCGATGCAGATCTGCCCATCGACTCAGAATGACCTCACTGTTCATACATTTAAAAAAAATGCATAAAGGTTAAGGTGCTAGGCACAAAAGTGGATTTTTATGAAAAGTTATGCCAGAGAGTGAGAGCGAAAATGAATACCCTACACCACTAACCTTATGAATATTACTATCTTTGGTCTATAATTTAAGACAACAAGGAGACAAAGTGTGTTAGAGCAAGAGAGAGGTTCCACCGAGACTTGAACTCAGATCGCTGGATTCAAAATCCAAAATGCTAACCATTACACCATGGAACCCTTGCTGAGTAGAGCTTCATAAGGGCAATGAGAATATAGGGCACAGTCAAGATTTTTACTGACCTATAGTAACCGTTTACTGATATTATATCGAAGCAGCACTGTTGCTGTTGGATGCTGTGCAATCGCAAAGTATTGGCTTCATGTCTCATTTGGATCAAATTCTTCCTCTGGAGTCTAATGATATAGGAATATTACATATTTTCTCTGATGTGCTCTGTTTTTCCAGAATGAAGTGCATCATGTTACTGAATATGTGGGTTCCATGGTGTAATGGTTAGCACTCTGGACTCTGAATCCAGCTATCCGAGTTCAAGTCTCGGTGGGACCTTGGGGCTGCTTCTCTTTTAGAGTTGCCTTTCATTTGCAGATAGATATAACAGCAATAGCTTTGCTTTACAGCCCACTTTGATGGCAGTCTTCTTTGACCAAAGAATATTAATAGTTTCTGGGGATGACTCTCTTTTGCCACAAAGAAACTGCCCACTCTCATATCTCCAAAGCTCCAAGGTATAATGGCTATTAAACTGGCTTTTGATCTCAGCGATTTGCATTGACAGCCCAGGAGGCCCATTAAAAAAAGGTTGAATTGTTTCCTGATAATTTAGAGTTTATTTCTTCTTTCGAGAAAGGTGTGATCCAAATAAAGTAAGTACATTTAAACAAGGGCACTTGATCAGTAAATGCACTACTTTCTAGAACTCATAACTCTTGTAAGTTATAAAAAGTTTGCTCTCCATACAGTTTGTCAACTCAAAGAATTACATTTTTTACACATTTAATAAGACCATCAAATTGCTTGAAACATAGGAATGATTGTGAAAGTGAATATGATTCACCAAAATAATTGTATAACATTTTTAAATGTTAATAAAATAGGGCTTTTTCCAATCTTTTCACATCAATGTTGTTTCTGCATGTTCCAGTGAGCAGAGAATCTACTGCACATAGTGTGTACATTTTTCTTTTCATAGAGTTAAGGTTGGACATTATTCATCTGTGGAAAATGTTTCTGAGAGATATCTGGGTGCCCACTCTGATTGACCTTAGGGATTGTACATTAACGATATGTAGTTGCATCACTGTATTGGTATCAGGCACCAAAGTGCATTTAAATGTAATGTCTTGCAGAGAGAGAGAGAGAGTGTGAAAACAGCTACCTGAGTCGACTGAACTTCTGAATATTAACTCTGTTGAATTGTAATTTGAGAAATTAGAAAATGGAGTGTAAGAGCAAGTTAACGGTTCCACCGAGACTTGAACTCGGATCGTTGGATTCAAAGTCCAAAGTTCTAACCATTACACCATGGAACCCTTGCAAGATGCACCTGAGAGCGTTGAATCAGAAATGGCAATATAGAGCACATTTACAATTTTTACAGATTCATAGTCCCAATTGACTGATATCATACAAACACAGCGATGTTGTCGATTGACGTTGTGCTATAGCAATCTCTGTGCTTTATAGAGCATATAGATCAAATTCTTCCTCTTGAGGCATATGATTAAGCAATATTAAATATTGTTTCTGACTGCCTCTGTTTTGGCATAATGAAGTTCAGCAATTGCGGAAGTATTTAGGTTTAATGGTCTAATGGTTAGTAGGCTGGACTCTGAATTTAGTAATCTGACATGTTATAGCTATATTTTGTTTTCCTTTGGGTGTATTGTCATTTTATGCACATAGATTTCCTAGCAGTGGCTGTGATGAATAGTTCAATTTGATAGCAGCTTCCTTTTGAGAATTTGAAAAAAAAAGAATTAAATAGTCTCTCTGGATGACTCTGCTTTGATTTCTATGTGCACATCCCTTTTGCGTTTCAGAGGGATTGACCAACATACACAACAGTGCTTGGAAGACCTCTTCCTCCCTCATGGCATGTAAAGCTAACCTCTCTCCTACCGTGTGTTTTTTTACTTTTTAACTTCCCCTTCCGAGTCATGATCATGTAACTGAATTTACATTTTTAGATTTTAACTGCAGTAGTTGCTTGTTTTTCATTTTTATTTTTTGTGTACGCATACATCCCTTTTTGTGGGGAGGGGGGAGTGATGTCTGTTTACTTATATTAGCTAATATAGGTCATTTTATGTCCGCTTACAATATGTGTCAGGATTTTTTATGTCGTTTCCAATCAATGTCTAATATCAAGTGGTTTGCAGCAGTCAGACAAAGGCACGTAACACCCCCAAAACACCTACATAAGTTAGAAATACTCCGGAAGAGTACTCAGTTTATGAAAAGGCAGTGAATCCCAAATAGAACTGTAAATGTAAGCTAGCAAGCAGACCGTGCACCCCTGTTTGGAACTATGACCTGTGTGTTGCCCTCTATTAACAGAACAATGTAACTGCAGCCCATGTCACATAAAATAGAAAGTAGAGATTATGTAAATTAACTCCCAGAAGAGCCTGGTGTCACCCCAAAAGGTGTCATGCTTTTCACACCAAGAAACATCCACACATAGATCCCTGCGAACCTCAAAAACGTACAGGAAACCCTGTCCAGCGCTTTGCTCCCAGAGGAGATAAGGTTGAAAAACCACCCTATGTTAAAAGTGTCCATAATCCATGCCAGCTGCCCTGTCTATAGAACCTGGCCGTTCGGGGCCTAGGGGCATGAGTGGAAGGGTTTAACCTGCCTGGGTTCTTGGGCATGGTTTCATCATGCCTCAGTTTACAATGGCACTCTGCCACTTTGTCAGGCTTTAAAGAAGCCTGACTCCTGCAGAGCAAAAGATCTGATTATTTCCTTACATGTTTTGTACGTAAGAATGCGGATGGTGCTCTGAGCCTCCTATGGTGGTTATTAAGCATGGTATACATACCATAGCATGTAACTGTGCCTACAAATGGAACATTTTGTTCATTTATTAGGGAGTTGTGAAAATGGCAAAATCAAATTGCCATTACTGACACAGACCAGCTGCCGCTGTCCGGACATTTCGTCGAAAGACATTTCGTCGAAAGACATTTGGTCGACGTAATTTGGTCGAAAGCCAAATGGTCGATTTTTTAATTTATTTATATATATTTTTTTAGGTTGTAGTTTAGGGAAAAAAAGGGGTTTTTAGAAAAAAAGGGGGTTGGGGGGCCCCGCCAAACCTCCCCCCCAAAAAAAAAGTGAAAATAAAAAACAAAAGCAATTCGACCATTTCGTTTTCGACCAAATGGTTTCGACCAATTGTCCTGTCGACAAATTTTTTCGACTAAATGTCTGGCAACCCAGCTGCCGACTGTTGCTATTGACAGGAGTTCCAGGTGTATAAACTGAGGAGATCACCAGTTCAATTACCTGTGAACGCATTTTGAAGCTCATTCACAACCAGTTCATGCCCGTTCTCTCCATTTTGGCTTTCTGGCTGGCCGAGGGGCCCTTCAGTAATGTTCTTTGCTAACCATTACACCATGGGCCCCTTGCTGGTGCAACCTGACAGAGTTGTAACAGAAATGAGAATCGAGATCTCATGCATCATTTTAACAAACTCATATTCCTAGCCCACGGATATTATGCAAATGTGGAGCTGTTTAGTTGGTTGTTGCGCAATAGCAAACTCTTTGCTTTACAGCTCATTTGGATAGGATTCTTCCTCTGGAGGCATAAGATAAAAGAATATTGCATACATTCTCTGAAAGGCTCTTTTTTTGCTGCAATGACGTTCATCATGTCACTAAGTATGTAGGTTCCATGGTGTAATGGTTAGCACTCTGGACTCTGAATCCAGCGATCCGAGTTAAAATCTCGGTGGGACCTTGGGAATTACTGTGTTTGTTTTCCTCTCAGTGTCTTGTTTTAATAGCAATGACGCTGCTGTGTCGCCCACTTTCATAGCATTATTCCCTGGGTGCATTTGAAAAAAGAAAGATTTTCCATGGATGACGCTCTTTAGCCACAATGAAACCCACCACTTTCTGTGGTGTGAAAGACCCATGGTGTAATGGTAGCACCCTGGAGGTTGAATCCAATAATTTGCATTCAAATCTCTGTAAGAGTTTACCATCAGTCGAACCTTTCCCTTATCGTTTATTGTGGATGTCTTCTTTGAAGAAAGGTATGATCCAACTAAAGTAAGTACATTCACGAATGGGCCCTTGGTCGGTACAAACAGTATTTATACACCTCAGGCCTTTTGTGAATTAAGAAAAGTGTGTTCTTCGTTCTATTTTTCATCTCAAACTGATACCTTCATTTTACAAACATGTAAAGACTGTTAAGACGCTTGATTAATATCATTGATTCTGAATGTGGTCGCTTTTCATAGGATTAACCCTTTAACAATTTTGAAAGAGAATGGCGATACAATAGAGCTGCTTTTCCCAAAATGGTATTATTAATGTTGTTGCTGCATCTTCAAGTAAAAAGAGAATCCATTGGGTGACAGATTGAGCATGTTTCTTAACATTGAGTTAAGTTTGAAAATTTCAAATCTTTTATGTATGTTTCCGATGCAGATCTGCCCATCGACTCAGAATGACCTCACTGTTCATACATTTAAAAAAAATGCATAAAGGTTAAGGTGCTAGGCACAAAAGTGGATTTTTATGAAAAGTTATGCCAGAGAGTGAGAGCGAAAATGAATACCCTACACCACTAACCTTATGAATATTACTATCTTTGGCCTATATTTTAAGACAACAAGGAGACAAAGTGTGTTAGAGCAAGAGAGAGGTTCCACCGAGACTTGAACTCAGATCGCTGGATTCAAAATCCAAAGTGCTAACCATTACACCATGGAACCCTTGCTGAGTAGAGCTTCATAAGGGCAATGAGAATATAGGGCACAGTCAAGATTTTTACTGACCTATAGTAACCGTTTACTGATATTATATCGAAGCAGCACTGTTGCTGTTGGATGCTGTGCAATCGCAAAGTATTGGCTTCATGTCTCATTTGGATCAAATTCTTCCTCTGGAGTCTAATGATATAGGAATATTACATATTTTCTCTGATGTGCTCTGTTTTTCCAGAATGAAGTGCATCATGTTACTGAATATGTGGGTTCCATGGTGTAATGGTTAGCACTCTGGACTCTGAATCCAGCGATCCAAGTTCAAGTCTCGGTGGGACCTTGGGGCTGCTTCTCTTTTAGAGTTGCCTTTCATTTGCAGATAGATATAACAGCAATAGCTTTGCTTTACAGCCCACTTTGATGGCAGTCTTCTTTGACCAAAGAATATTAATAGTTTCTGGGGATGACTCTCTTTTGCCACAAAGAAACTGCCCACTCTCATATCTCCAAAGCTCCAAGGTATAATGGCTATTAAACTGGCTTTTGATCTCAGCGATTTGCATTGAAAGCCCAGGAGGCCCATTAAAAAAAGGTTGAATTGTTTCCTGATAATTTAGAGTTTATTTCTTCTTTCGAGAAAGGTGTGATCCAAATAAAGTAAGTACATTTAAACAAGGGCACTTGATCAGTAAATGCACTACTTTCTAGAACTCATAACTCTTGTAAGTTATAAAAAGTTTGCTCTCCATACAGTTTGTCAACTCAAACAATTACATTTTTTACACATTTAATAAGACCATCAAATTGCTTGAAACATAGGAATGATTGTGAAAGTGAATATGATTCACCAAAATAATTGTATAACATTTTTTAAAAGTTAATAAAATAGGGCTTTTTCCAATCTTTTCACATCAATGTTGTTTCTGCATGTTCCAGTGAGCAGAGAATCTACTGCACATAGTGTGTACATTTTTCTTTTCATAGAGTTAAGGTTGGACATTATTCATCTGTGGAAAATGTTTCTGAGAGATATCTGGGTGCCCACTCTGATTGACCTTAGGGATTGTACATTAACGATATGTAGTTGCATCACTGTATTGGTATCAGGCACCAAAGTGCATTTAAATGTAATGTCGTGCAGAGAGAGAGAGAGTGTGAAAACGGCTACCTGAGTCTACTGAACTTCTGAATATTAACTCTGTTGAATTGTAATTTGAGAAATTAGAAAATGGGGTGTAAGAGCAAGATAACGGTTCCACCGAGACTTGAACTCGGATCGTTGGATTCAAAGTCCAAAGTGCTAACCATTACACCATGGAACCCTTGCAAGACGCACCTGAGAGCGTTGAATCAGAAATGGCAATATAGAGCACATTTACAATTTTTACAGATTCATAGTCCCAATTGACTGATATCATACAAACACAGCGATGTTGTCGATTGACGTTGTGCTATAGCAATCTCTGTGCTTTATAGAGCATGTAGATCAAATTCTTCCTCTTGAGGCATATGATTAAGCAATATTAAATATTGTTTCTGACTGCCTCTGTTTTGTCATAATGAAGTTCAGCATTTGCGGAAGTATTTAGGTTCCATGGTCTAATGGTTAGTAGGCTGGACTCTGAATTTAGTAATCTGACATGTTATAGCTATATTTTGTTTTCCTTTGGGTGTATTGTCATTTTATGCACATAGATTTCCTAGCAGTGGCTGTGATGAATAGTTCAATTTGATAGCAGCTTCCTTTTGAGAATTTGAAAAAAAAAGAATTAAATAGTCTCTCTGGATGACTCTGCTTTGATTTCTATGTGCACATCCCTTTTGCGTTTCAGAGGGATTGACCAACATACACAACAGTGCTTGGAAGACCTCTTCCTCCCTCATGGCATGTAAAGCTAACCTCTCTCCTACCGTGTGTTTTTTTACTTTTTAACTTCCCCTTCCGAGTCATGATCATGTAACTGAATTTACATTTTTAGATTTTAACTGCAGTAGTTGCTTGTTTTTCATTTTTATTTTTTGTGTACGCATACATCCCTTTTTGTGGGGAGGGGGGAGTGATGTCTGTTTACTTATATTAGCTAATATAGGTCATTTTATGTCCGCTTACAATATGTGTCAGGATTTTTTATGTCGTTTCCAATCAATGTCTAATATCAAGTGGTTTGCAGCAGTCATACAAAGGCACGTAACACCCCCAAAACACCTACATAAGTTAGAAATACTCCGGAAGAGTACTCAGTTTATGAAAAGGCGGTGAATCCCAAATAGAACTGTAAATGTAAGCTAGCAAGCAGACCGTGCACCCCTGTTTGGAACTATGACCTGTGTGTTGCCCTCTATTAACAGAACAATGTAACTGCAGCCCATGTCACATAAAATAGAAAGTAGAGATTATGTAAATTAACTCCCAGAAGAGCCTGGTGTCACCCCAAAAGGTGTCATGCTTTTCACACCAAGAAACATCCACACATAGATCCCTGCGAACCTCAAAAACGTACAGGAATCCCTGTCCAGCGCTTTGCTCCCAGAGGAGATAAGGTTGAAAAACCACCCTATGTTAAAAGTGTCCATAATCCATGCCAGCTGCCCTGTCTATAGAACCTGGCCGTTCGTGGCCGTGGGCCTAGGGGCATGAGTGGAAGGGTTTAACCTGCCTGGGTTCTTGGGCATGATTTCATCATGCCTCAGTTTACAATGGCACTCTGCCACTTTGTCAGGCTTTAAAGAAGCCTGACTCCTGCAGAGCAAAAGATCTGATTATTTCCTTACATGTTTTGTACGTAAGAATGCGGATGGTGCTCTGAGCCTCCTATGGTGGTTATTAAGCATGGTATACATACCATAGCATGTAACTGTGCCTACAAATGGAACATTTTGTTCATTTATTAGGGAGTTGTGAAAATGGCAAAATCAAATTGCCATTACTGACACAGACCAGCTGCCGCTGTCCGGACATTTCGTCGAAAGACATTTCGTCGAAAGACATTTGGTCGACGTAATTTGGTCGAAAGCCAAATGGTCGATTTTTTAATTTATTTATATATATTTTTTTAGGTTGTAGTTTAGGGAAAAAAAGGGGTTTTTAGAAAAAAAGGGGGTTGGGGGGACCCCCCCAAACCCCTCCCCAAAAAAAAAAAGTGAAAATAAAAAACAAAAGCAATTCGACCATTTGGTTTTCGACCAAATGGTTTCGACCAATTGTCCTGTCGACAAATTTTTTTCGACGAAATGTCTGGCAACCCAGCTGCCGACTGTTGCTATTGACAGGAGTTCCAGGTGTATAAACTGAGGAGATCACCAGTTCAATTACCTGTGAACGCATTTTGAAGCTCATTCACAACCAGTTCATGCCCGTTCTCTCCATTTTGGCTTTCTGGCTGGCTGAGGGGCCCTTCAGTAATGTTCTTTGCTAACCATTACACCATGGGCCCCTTGCTGGTGCAACCTGACAGAGTTGTAACAGAAATGAGAATCGAGATCTCATGCATCATTTTAACAAACTCATATTCCTAGCCCACGGATATTATGCAAATGTGGAACTATTTAGTTGGTTGTTGCGCAATAGCAAACTCTTTGCTTTACAGCTCATTTGGATAGGATTCTTCCTCTGGAGGCATAAGATAAAAGAATATTGCATACATTCTCTAAAAGGCTCTTTTTTTGCTGCAATGACGTTCATCATGTCACTAAATATGTAGGTTCCATGGTGTAATGGTTAGCACTCTGGACTCTGAATCCAGCGATCCGAGTTCAAATCTCGGTGGGACCTTGGGAATTACTGTGTTTGTTTTCCTCTCAGTGTCTTGTTTTAATAGCAATGACGCTGCTGTGTCGCCCACTTTCATAGCATTATTCTCTGGGTGCATTTGAAAAAAGAAAGATTTTCCATGGATGACGCTCTTTAGCCACAATGAAACCCACCACTTTCTGTGGTGTGAAAGACCCATGGTGTAATGGTAGCACCCTGGAGGTTGAATCCAATAATTTGCATTCAAATCTCTGTAAGAGTTTACCATCAGTCGAACCTTTCCCTTATCGTTTATTGTGGATGTCTTCTTTGAAGAAAGGTATGATCCAACTAAAGTAAGTACATTCACGAATGGGCCCTTGGTCGGTACAAACAGTATTTATACACCTCAGGCCTTTTGTGAATTAAGAAAAGTGTGTTCTTCGTTCTATTTTTCATCTCAAACTGATACCTTCATTTTACAAACATGTAAAGACTGTTAAGACGCTTGATTAATATCATTGATTCTGAATGTGGTCGCTTTTCATAGGATTAACCCTTTAACAATTTTGAAAGAGAATGGCGATACAATAGAGCTGCTTTTCCCAAAATGGTATTATTAATGTTGTTGCTGCATCTTCAAGTAAAAAGAGAATCCATTGGGTCACAGATTGAGCATGTTTCTTAACATTGAGTTAAGTTTGAAAATTTCAAATCTTTTATGTATGTTTCCGATGCAGATCTGCCCATCGACTCAGAATGACCTCACTGTTCATACATTTAAAAAAAATGCATAAAGGTTAAGGTGCTAGGGACAAAAGTGGATTTTTATGAAAAGTTATGCCAGAGAGTGAGAGCGAAAATGAATACCCTACACCACTAACCTTATGAATATTACTATCTTTGGCCTATAAATTAAGACAACAAGGAGACAAAGTGTGTTAGAGCAAGAGAGAGGTTCCACCGAGACTTGAACTCGGATCGCTGGATTCAAAGTCCAAAGTGCTAACCATTACACCATGGAACCCTTGTTGAGCAGAGCTTCATAAGGGCAATGAGAATATAGGGCACAGTCAAGATTTTTACTGACCTATAGTAACCGTTTACTGATATTATATCGAAGCAGCACTGTTGCTGTTGGATGCTGTGCAATCGCAAAGTATTGGCTTCATGTCTCATTTGGATCAAATTCTTCCTCTGGAGTCTAATGATATAGGAATATTACATATTTTCTCTGATGTGCTCTGTTTTTCCAGAATGAAGTGCATCATGCTACTTAATATGTGGGTTCCATGGTGTAATGGTTAGCACTCTGGACTCTGAATCCAGCGATCCGATTTCAAGTCTCGATGGGACCTTTTGGCTGCTTCTCTTTTAGAGTTGCCTTTCATTTGCAGATAGATAGAACAGCAATAGCTTTGCTTTACAGCCCACTTTGATGGCAGTCTTCTTTGACCAAAGAATATTAATAGTTTCTGGGGATGACTCTCTTTTGCCACAAAGAAACTGCCCACTCTCATATCTCCAAAGCTCCAAGGTATAATGGCTATTAAACTGGCTTTTGATCTCAGCGATTTGCATTGAAAGCCCAGGAGGCCCCTAAAATCAGTTGAATTGTTTCCTGATAATTTAGAGTTTATTTCTTCTTTCGAGAAAGGTGTGATCCAAATAAAGTAAGTACATTTAAACAAGGGCACTTGATCAGTAAATGCACTCCTTTCTAGAACTCATAACTCTTGTAAGTTATAAAAAGTTTGCTCTCCATACAGTTTGTCAACTCAAAGAATTACATTTTTTACACATTTAATAAGACCATCAAATTGCTTGAAACATAGGAATGATTGTGAAAGTGAATATGATTCACCAAAATAATTGTATAACATTTTTTAATGTTAATAAAATAGGGCTTTTTCCAATCTTTTCACATCAATGTTGTTTCTGCATGTTCCAGTGAGCAGAGAATCTACTGCACATAGTGTGTACATTTTTCTTTTCATAGAGTTAAGGTTGGACATTATTCATCTGTGGAAAATGTTTCTGAGAGATATCTGGGTGCCCACTCTGATTGACCTTAGGGATTGTACATTAACGATATGTAGTTGCATAACTGTATTGGTATCAGGCACCAAAGTGCATTTAAATGTAATGTCGTGCAGAGAGAGAGAGAGAGAGTGTGAAAACGGCTACCTGAGTCGACTGAACTTCTGAATATTAACTCTGTTGAATTGTAATTTGAGAAATTAGAAAATGGAGTGTAAGAGCAAGATAACAGTTCCACCAAGACTTGAACTCGGATCGTTGGATTCAAAGTCCAAAGTGCTAACCATTACACCATGGAACCCTTGCAAGATGCACCTGAGAGCGTTGAATCAGAAATGGCAATATAGAGCACATTTACAATTTTTACAGATTCATAGTCCCAATTGACTGATATCATACAAACACAGCGATGTTGTCGATTGACGTTGTGCTATAGCAATCTCTGTGCTTTATAGAGCATATAGATCAAATTCTTCCTCTTGAGGCATATGATTAAGCAATATTAAATATTGTTTCTGACTGCCTCTGTTTTGGCATAATGAAGTTCAGCATTTGCGGAAGTATTTAGGTTCCATGGTCTAATGGTTAGTAGGCTGGACTCTGAATTTAGTAATCTGACATGTTATAGCTATATTTTGTTTTCCTTTGGGTGTATTGTCATTTTATGCACATAGATTTCCTAGCAGTGGCTGTGATGAATAGTTCAATTTGATAGCAGCTTCCTTTTGAGAATTTGAAAAAAAAGAATTAAATAGTCTCTCTGGATGACTCTGCTTTGATTTCTATGTGCACATCCCTTTTTGCGTTTCAGAGGGATTGACCAACATACACAACAGTGCTTGGAAGACCTCTTCCTCCCTCATGGCATGTAAAGCTAACCTCTCTCCTACCGTGTGTTTTTTTACTTCTTAACTTCCCCTTCCGAGTCATGATCATGTAACTGAATTTACATTTTTAGATTTTAACTGCAGTAGTTGCTTGTTTTTCATTTTTATTTTTTGTGTACGCATACATCCCTTTTTGTGGGGAGGGGGGAGTGATGTCTGTTTACTTATATTAGCTAATATAGGTCATTTTATGTCCGCTTACAATATGTGTCAGGATTTTTTATGTCGTTTCCAATCAATGTCTAATATCAAGTGGTTTGCAGCAGTCATACAAAGGCACGTAACACCCCCAAAACACCTACATAAGTTAGAAATACTCCGGAAGAGTACTCAGTTTATGAAAAGGCGGTGAATCCCAAATAGAACTGTAAATGTAAGCTAGCAAGCAGACCGTGCACCCCTGTTTGGAACTATGACCTGTGTGTTGCCCTCTATTAACAGAAAAATGTAACTGCAGCCCATGTCACATAAAATAGAAAGTAGAGATTATGTAAATTAACTCCCAGAAGAGCCTGGTGTCACCCCAAAAGGTGTCATGCTTTTCACACCAAGAAACATCCACACATAGATCCCTGCGAACCTCAAAAACGTACAGGAAACCCTGTCCAGCGCTTTGCTCCCAGAGGAGATAAGGTTGAAAAACCACCCTATGTTAAAAGTGTCCATAATCCATGCCAGCTGCCCTGTCTATAGAACCTGGCCCTTTGTGGCCGTTCGCGGCCTAGGGGCATGAGTGGAAGGGTTTAACCTGCCTGGGTTCTTGGCTATGGTTTCATCATGCCTCAGTTTACAATGGCACTCTGCCACTTTGTCAGGCTTTAAAGAAGCCTGACTCCTGCAGAGCAAAAGATCTGATTATTTCCTTACATGTTTTGTACGTAAGAATGCGGATGGTGCTCTGAGCCTCCTATGGTGGTTATTAAGCATGGTATACATACCATAGCATGTAACTGTGCCTACAAATGGAACATTTTGTTCATTTATTAGGGAGTTGTGAAAATGGCAAAATCAAATTGCCATTACTGACACAGACCAGCTGCCGCTGTCCAGACATTTCGTCGAAAGACATTTGGTCGACGTAATTTGGTCAAAAGCCAAATGGTCGATTTTTTAATTTATTTATATATATTTTTTTAGGTTGTAGTTTAGGGAAAAAAAGGGGTTTTCAGAAAAAAAGGGGGTTGGGGGACCCCCCCAAACCCCCCACCCAAAAAAAAAGTGAAAATAAAAAACAAAAGCAATTCGACCATTTGGTTTTCGACCAAATGGTTTCGACCAATTGTCCTGTCGACAAATTTTTTTCGACGAAATGTCTGGCAACCCAGCTGCCGACTGTTGCTATTGACAGGAGTTCCAGGTGTATAAACTGAGGAGATCACCAGTTCAATTACCTGTGAACGCATTTTGAAGCTCATTCACAACCAGTTCATGCCCGTTCTCTCCATTTTGGCTTTCTGGCTGGCCGAGGGGCCCTTCAGTAATGTTCTTTGCTAACCATTACACCATGGGCCCCTTGCTGGTGCAACCTGACAGAGTTGTAACAGAAATGAGAATCGAGATCTCATGCATCATTTTAACAAACTCATATTCCTAGCCCACGGATATTATGCAAATGTGGAACTGTTTAGTTGGTTGTTGCGCAATAGCAAACTCTTTGCTTTACAGCTCATTTGGATAGGATTCTTCCTCTGGAGGCATAAGATAAAAGAATATTGCATACATTCTCTAAAAGGCTCTTTTTTTGCTGCAATGACGTTCATCATGTCACTAAATATGTAGGTTCAATGGTGTAATGGTTAGCACTCTGGACTCTGAATCCAGCGATCCGAGTTCAAATCTCGGTGGGACCTTGGGAATTACTGTGTTTGTTTTCCTCTCAGTGTCTTGTTTTAATAGCAATGACGCTGCTGTGTCGCCCACTTTCATAGCATTATTCCCTGGGTGCATTTGAAAAAAGAAAGATTTTCCATGGATGACGCTGTTTAGCCACAATGAAACCCACCACTTTCTGTGGTGTGAAAGACCCATGGTGTAATGGTAGCACCCTGGAGGTTGAATCCAATAATTTGCATTCAAATCTCTGTAAGAGTTTACCATCAGTCGAACCTTTCCCTTATCGTTTATTGTGGATGTCTTCTTTGAAGAAAGGTATGATCCAACTAAAGTAAGTACATTCACGAATGGGCCCTTGGTCGGTACAAACAGTATTTATACACCTCAGGCCTTTTGTGAATTAAGAAAAGTGTGTTCTTCGTTCTATTTTTCATCTCAAACTGATACCTTCATTTTACAAACATGTAAAGACTGTTAAGACGCTTGATTAATATCATTGATTCTGAATGTGGTCGCTTTTCATAGGATTAACCCTTTAACAATTTTGAAAGAGAATGGCGATACAATAGAGCTGCTTTTCCCAAAATGGTATTATTAATGTTGTTGCTGCATCTTCAAGTAAAAAGAGAATCCATTGGGTCACAGATTGAGCATGTTTCTTAACATTGAGTTAAGTTTGAAAATTTCAAATCTTTTATGTATGTTTCCGATGCAGATCTGCCCATCGACTCAGAATGACCTCACTGTTCATACATTTAAAAAAAATGCATAAAGGTTAAGGTGCTAGGGACAAAAGTGGATTTTTATGAAAAGTTATGCCAGAGAGTGAGAGCGAAAATGAATACCCTACACCACTAACCTTATGAATATTACTATCTTTGGCCTATAATTTAAGACAACAAGGAGACAAAGTGTGTTAGAGCAAGAGAGAGGTTCCACCGAGACTTGAACTCGGATCGCTGGATTCAAAGTCCAAAGTGCTAACCATTACACCATGGAACCCTTGTTGAGCAGAGCTTCATAAGGGCAATGAGAATATAGGGCACAGTCAAGATTTTTACTGACCTATAGTAACCATTTACTGATATTATATCGAAGCAGCACTGTTGCTGTTGAATGCTGTGCAATCGCAAAGTATTGGCTTCATGTCTCATTTGGATCAAATTCTTCCTCTGGAGTCTAATGATATAGGAATATTACATATTTTCTCTGATGTGCTCTGTTTTTCCAGAATGAAGTGCATCATGCTACTGAATATGTGGGTTCCATGGTGTAATGGTTAGCACTCTGGACTCTGAATCCAGCGATCCGAGTTCAAGTCTCGGTGGGACCTTGGGGCTGCTTCTCTTTTAGAGTTGCCTTTCATTTGCAGATAGATATAACAGCAATAGCTTTGCTTTACAGCCCACTTTGATGGCAGTCTTCTTTGACCAAAGAATATTAATAGTTTCTGGGGATGACTCTCTTTTGCCACAAAGAAACTGCCCACTCTCATATCTCCAAAGCTCCAAGGTATAATGGCTATTAAACTGGCTTTTGATCTCAGCGATTTGCATTGAAAACCCAGGAGGCCCCTAAAATCAGTTGAATTGTTTCCTGATAATTTAGAGTTTATTTCTTCTTTCGAGAAAGGTGTGATCCAAATAAAGTAAGTACATTTAAACAAGGGCACTTGATCAGTAAATGCACTCCTTTCTAGAACTCATAACTCTTGTAAGTTATAAAAAGTTTGCTCTCCATACAGTTTGTCAACTCAAAGAATTACATTTTTTACACATTTAATAAGACCATCAAATTGCTTGAAACATAGGAATGATTGTGAAAGTGAATATGATTCACCAAAATAATTGTATAACATTTTTTAATGTTAATAAAATAGGGCTTTTTCCAATCTTTTCACATCAATGTTGTTTCTGCATGTTCCAGTGAGCAGAGAATCTACTGCACATAGTGTGTACATTTTTCTTTTCATAGAGTTAAGGTTGGACATTATTCATCTGTGGAAAATGTTTCTGAGAGATATCTGGGTGCCCACTCTGATTGACCTTAGGGATTGTACATTAACGATATGTAGTTGCATAACTGTATTGGTATCAGGCACCAAAGTGCATTTAAATGTAATGTCGTGCAGAGAGAGAGAGAGAGAGAGTGTGAAAACGGCTACCTGAGTCGACTGAACTTCTGAATATTAACTCTGTTGAATTGTAATTTGAGAAATTAGAAAATGGAGTGTAAGAGCAAGATAACGGTTCCACCAAGACTTGAACTCGGATCGTTGGATTCAAAGTCCAAAGTGCTAACCATTACACCATGGAACCCTTGCAAGATGCACCTGAGAGCGTTGAATCAGAAATGGCAATATAGAGCACATTTACAATTTTTACAGATTCATAGTCCCAATTGACTGATATCATACAAACACAGCGATGTTGTCGATTGACGTTGTGCTATAGCAATCTCTGTGCTTTATAGAGCATATAGATCAAATTCTTCCTCTTGAGGCATATGATTAAGCAATATTAAATATTGTTTCTGACTGCCTCTGTTTTGTCATAATGAAGTTCAGCATTTGCGGAAGTATTTAGGTTCCATGGTCTAATGGTTAGTAGGCTGGACTCTGAATTTAGTAATCTGACATGTTATAGCTATATTTTGTTTTCCTTTGGGTGTATTGTCATTTTATGCACATAGATTTCCTAGCAGTGGCTGTGATGAATAGTTCAATTTGATAGCAGCTTCCTTTTGAGAATTTGAAAAAAAAGAATTAAATAGTCTCTCTGGATGACTCTGCTTTGATTTCTATGTGCACATCCCTTTTTGCGTTTCAGAGGGATTGACCAACATACACAACAGTGCTTGGAAGACCTCTTCCTCCCTCATGGCATGTAAAGCTAACCTCTCTCCTACCGTGTGTTTTTTTACTTCTTAACTTCCCCTTCCGAGTCATGATCATGTAACTGAATTTACATTTTTAGATTTTAACTGCAGTAGTTGCTTGTTTTTCATTTTTATTTTTTGTGTACGCATACATCCCTTTTTGTGGGGAGGGGGGAGTGATGTCTGTTTACTTATATTAGCTAATATAGGTCATTTTATGTCCGCTTACAATATGTGTCAGGATTTTTTATGTCGTTTCCAATCAATGTCTAATATCAAGTGGTTTGCAGCAGTCATACAAAGGCACGTAACACCCCCAAAACACCTACATAAGTTAGAAATACTCCGGAAGAGTACTCAGTTTATGAAAAGGCGGTGAATCCCAAATAGAACTGTAAATGTAAGCTAGCAAGCAGACCGTGCACCCCTGTTTGGAACTATGACCTGTGTGTTGCCCTCTATTAACAGAAAAATGTAACTGCAGCCCATGTCACATAAAATAGAAAGTAGAGATTATGTAAATTAACTCCCAGAAGAGCCTGGTGTCACCCCAAAAGGTGTCATGCTTTTCACACCAAGAAACATCCACACATAGATCCCTGCGAACCTCAAAAACGTACAGGAAACCCTGTCCAGCGCTTTGCTCCCAGAGGAGATAAGGTTGAAAAACCACCCTATGTTAAAAGTGTCCATAATCCATGCCAGCTGCCCTGTCTATAGAACCTGGCCCTTTGTGGCCGTTCGCGGCCTAGGGGCATGAGTGGAAGGGTTTAACCTGCCTGGGTTCTTGGGCATGGTTTCATCATGCCTCAGTTTACAATGGCACTCTGCCACTTTGTCAGGCTTTAAAGAAGCCTGACTCCTGCAGAGCAAAAGATCTGATTATTTCCTTACATGTTTTGTACGTAAGAATGCGGATGGTGCTCTGAGCCTCCTATGGTGGTTATTAAGCATGGTATACATACCATAGCATGTAACTGTGCCTACAAATGGAACATTTTGTTCATTTATTAGGGAGTTGTGAAAATGGCAAAATCAAATTGCCATTACTGACACAGACCAGCTGCTGCTGTCCGGACATTTCGTCGAAAGACATTTCGTCGAAAGACATTTGGTCGACGTAATTTGGTCGAAAGCCAAATGGTCGATTTTTTAATTTATTTATATATATTTTTTTAGGTTGTAGTTTAGGGAAAAAAAGGGGTTTTTAGAAAAAAAGGGGGTTGGGTGGAACCCCCCAAACCCCCCCCCCCAAAAAAAAAGTGAAAATAAAAAACAAAAGCAATTCGACCATTTGGTTTTCGACCAAATGGTTTCGACCAATTGTCCTGTCGACAAATTTTTTTCGACGAAATGTCTGGCAACCCAGCTGCCGACTGTTGCTATTGACAGGAGTTCCAGGTGTATAAACTGAGGAGATCACCAGTTCAATTACCTGTGAACGCATTTTGAAGCTCATTCACAACCAGTTCATGCCCGTTCTCTCCATTTTGGCTTTCTGGCTGGCCGAGGGGCCCTTCAGTAATGTTCTTTGCTAACCATTACACCATGGGCCCCTTGCTGGTGCAACCTGACAGAGTTGTAACAGAAATGAGAATCGAAATCTCATGCATCATTTTAACAAACTCATATTCCTAGCCCACGGATATTATGCAAATGTGGAACTGTTTAGTTGGTTGTTGCGCAATAGCAAACTCTTTGCTTTACAGCTCATTTGGATAGGATTCTTCCTCTGGAGGCATAAGATAAAAGAATATTGCATACATTCTCTAAAAGGCTCTTTTTTTGCTGCAATGACGTTCATCATGTCACTAAGTATGTAGGTTCCATGGTGTAATGGTTAGCACTCTGGACTCTGAATCCAGCGATCCGAGTTCAAATCTCGGTGGGACCTTGGGAATTACTGTGTTTGTTTTCCTCTCAGTGTCTTGTTTTAATAGCAATGACGCTGCTGTGTCGCCCACTTTCATAGCATTATTCCCTGGGTGCATTTGAAAAAAGAAAGATTTTCCATGGATGACGCTCTTTAGCCACAATGAAACCCACCACTTTCTGTGGTGTGAAAGACCCATGGTGTAATGGTAGCACCCTGGAGGTTGAATCCAATAATTTGCATTCAAATCTCTGTAAGAGTTTACCATCAGTCGAACCTTTCCCTTATCGTTTATTGTGGATGTCTTCTTTGAAGAAAGGTATGATCCAACTAAAGTAAGTACATTCACGAATGGGCCCTTGGTCGGTACAAACAGTATTTATACACCCCAGGCCTTTTGTGAATTAAGAAAAGTGTGTTCTTCGTTCTATTTTTCATCTCAAACTGATACCTTCATTTTACAAACATGTAAAGACTGTTAAGACGCTTGATTAATATCATTGATTCTGAATGTGGTCGCTTTTCATAGGATTAACCCTTTAACAATTTTGAAAGAGAATGGCGATACAATAGAGCTGCTTTTCCCAAAATGCTATTATTAATGTTGTTGCTGCATCTTCAAGTAAAAAGAGAATCCATTGGGTCACAGATTGAGCATGTTTCTTAACATTGAGTTAAGTTTGAAAATTTCAAATCTTTTATGTATGTTTCCGATGCAGATCTGCCCATCGACTCAGAATGACCTCACTGTTCATACATTTAAAAAAAATGCATAAAGGTTAAGGTGCTAGGGACAAAAGTGGATTTTTATGAAAAGTTATGCCAGAGAGTGAGAGCGAAAATGAATACCCTACACCACTAACCTTATGAATATTACTATCTTTGGCCTATAATTTAAGACAACAAGGAGACAAAGTGTGTTAGAGCAAGAGAGAGGTTCCACCGAGACTTAAACTCGGATCGCTGGATTCAAAGTCCAAAGTGCTAACCATTACACCATGGAACCCTTGTTGAGCAGAGCTTCATAAGGGCAATGAGAATATAGGGCACAGTCAAGATTTTTACTGACCTATAGTAACCATTTACTGATATTATATCGAAGCAGCACTGTTGCTGTTGAATGCTGTGCAATCGCAAAGTATTGGCTTCATGTCTCATTTGGATCAAATTCTTCCTCTGGAGTCTAATGATATAGGAATATTACATATTTTCTCTGATGTGCTCTGTTTTTCCAGAATGAAGTGCATCATGCTACTGAATATGTGGGTTCCATGGTGTAATGGTTAGCACTCTGGACTCTGAATCCAGCGATCCGAGTTCAAGTCTCGGTGGGACCTTGGGGCTGCTTCTCTTTTAGAGTTGCCTTTCATTTGCAGATAGATATAACAGCAATAGCTTTGCTTTACAGCCCACTTTGATGGCAGTCTTCTTTGACCAAAGAATATTAATAGTTTCTGGGGATGACTCTCTTTTGCCACAAAGAAACTGCCCACTCTCATATCTCCAAAGCTCCAAGGTATAATGGCTATTAAACTGGCTTTTGATCTCAGCGATTTGCATTGAAAGCCCAGGAGGCCCCTAAAATCAGTTGAATTGTTTCCTGATAATTTAGAGTTTATTTCTTCTTTCGAGAAAGGTGTGATCCAAATAAAGTAAGTACATTTAAACAAGGGCACTTGATCAGTAAATGCACTCCTTTCTAGAACTCATAACTCTTGTAAGTTATAAAAAGTTTGCTCTCCATACAGTTTGTCAACTCAAAGAATTACATTTTTTACACATTTAATAAGACCATCAAATTGCTTGAAACATAGGAATGATTGTGAAAGTGAATATGATTCACCAAAATAATTGTATAACATTTTTTAATGTTAATAAAATAGGGCTTTTTCCAATCTTTTCACATCAATGTTGTTTCTGCATGTTCCAGTGAGCAGAGAATCTACTGCACATAGTGTGTACATTTTTCTTTTCATAGAGTTAAGGTTGGACATTATTCATCTGTGGAAAATGTTTCTGAGAGATATCTGGGTGCCCACTCTGATTGACCTTAGGGATAGTACATTAACGATATGTAGTTGCATAACTGTATTGGTATCAGGCACCAAAGTGCATTTAAATGTAATGTCGTGCAGAGAGAGAGAGAGAGAGTGTGAAAACGGCTACCTGAGTCGACTGAACTTCTGAATATTAACTCTGTTGAATTGTAATTTGAGAAATTAGAAAATGGAGTGTAAGAGCAAGATAACAGTTCCACCAAGACTTGAACTCAGATCGTTGGATTCAAAGTCCAAAGTGCTAACCATTACACCATGGAACCCTTGCAAGATGCACCTGAGAGCGTTGAATCAGAAATGGCAATATAGAGCACATTTACAATTTTTACAGATTCATAGTCCCAATTGACTGATATCATACAAACACAGCGATGTTGTCGATTGACGTTGTGCTATAGCAATCTCTGTGCTTTATAGAGCATATAGATCAAATTCTTCCTCTTGAGGCATATGATTAAGCAATATTAAATATTGTTTCTGACTGCCTCTGTTTTGGCATAATGAAGTTCAGCATTTGCGGAAGTATTTAGGTTCCATGGTCTAATGGTTAGTAGGCTGGACTCTGAATTTAGTAATCTGACATGTTATAGCTATATTTTGTTTTCCTTTGGGTGTATTGTCATTTTATGCACATAGATTACCTAGCAGTGGCTGTGATGAATAGTTCAATTTGATAGCAGCTTCCTTTTGAGAATTTGAAAAAAAAGAATTAAATAGTCTCTCTGGATGACTCTGCTTTGATTTCTATGTGCACATCCCTTTTTGCGTTTCAGAGGGATTGACCAACATACACAACAGTGCTTGGAAGACCTCTTCCTCCCTCATGGCATGTAAAGCTAACCTCTCTCCTACCGTGTGTTTTTTTACTTCTTAACTTCCCCTTCCGAGTCATGATCATGTAACTGAATTTACATTTTTAGATTTTAACTGCAGTAGTTGCTTGTTTTTCATTTTTATTTTTTGTGTACGCATACATCCCTTTTTGTGGGGAGGGGGGAGTGATGTCTGTTTACTTATATTAGCTAATATAGGTCATTTTATGTCCGCTTACAATATGTGTCAGGATTTTTTATGTCGTTTCCAATCAATGTCTAATATCAAGTGGTTTGCAGCAGTCATACAAAGGCACGTAACACCCCCAAAACACCTACATAAGTTAGAAATACTCCGGAAGAGTACTCAGTTTATGAAAAGGCGGTGAATCCCAAATAGAACTGTAAATGTAAGCTAGCAAGCAGACCGTGCACCCCTGTTTGGAACTATGACCTGTGTGTTGCCCTCTATTAACAGAAAAATGTAACTGCAGCCCATGTCACATAAAATAGAAAGTAGAGATTATGTAAATTAACTCCCAGAAGAGCCTGGTGTCACCCCAAAAGGTGTCATGCTTTTCACACCAAGAAACATCCACACATAGATCCCTGCGAACCTCAAAAACGTACAGGAAACCCTGTCCAGCGCTTTGCTCCCAGAGGAGATAAGGTTGAAAAACCACCCTATGTTAAAAGTGTCCATAATCCATGCCAGCTGCCCTGTCTATAGAACCTGGCCCTTTGTGGCCGTTCGCGGCCTAGGGGCATGAGTGGAAGGGTTTAACCTGCCTGGGTTCTTGGGCATGGTTTCATCATGCCTCAGTTTACAATGGCACTCTGCCACTTTGTCAGGCTTTAAAGAAGCCTGACTCCTGCAGAGCAAAAGATCTGATTATTTCCTTACATGTTTTGTACGTAAGAATGCGGATGGTGCTCTGAGCCTCCTATGGTGGTTATTAAGCATGGTATACATACCATAGCATGTAACTGTGCCTACAAATGGAACATTTTGTTCATTTATTAGGGAGTTGTGAAAATGGCAAAATCAAATTGCCATTACTGACACAGACCAGCTGCCGCTGTCCAGACATTTCGTCGAAAGACATTTGGTCGACGTAATTTGGTCAAAAGCCAAATGGTCGATTTTTTAATTTATTTATATATATTTTTTTAGGTTGTAGTTTAGGGAAAAAAAGGGGTTTTTAGAAAAAAAGGGGGTTGGGGGACCCCCCCAAACCCCCCCCCCAAAAAAAAAGTGAAAATAAAAAACAAAAGCAATTCGACCATTTGGTTTTCGACCAAATGGTTTCGACCAATTGTCCTGTCGACAAATTTTTTTCGACAAAATGTCTGGCAACCCAGCTGCCGACTGTTGCTATTGACAGGAGTTCCAGGTGTATAAACTGAGGAGATCACCAGTTCAATTACCTGTGAACGCATTTTGAAGCTCATTCACAACCAGTTCATGCCCGTTCTCTCCATTTTGGCTTTCTGGCTGGCCGAGGGGCCCTTCAGTAATGTTCTTTGCTAACCATTACACCATGGGCCCCTTGCTGGTGCAACCTGACAGAGTTGTAACAGAAATGAGAATCGAGATCTCATGCATCATTTTAACAAACTCATATTCCTAGCCCACGGATATTATGCAAATGTGGAACTGTTTAGTTGGTTGTTGCGCAATAGCAAACTCTTTGCTTTACAGCTCATTTGGATAGGATTCTTCCTCTGGAGGCATAAGATAAAAGAATATTGCATACATTCTCTAAAAGGCTCTTTTTTTGCTGCAATGACGTTCATCATGTCACTGAATATGTAGCTTCCATGGTGTAATGGTTAGCACTCTGGACTCTGAATCCAGCGATCCGAGTTCAAATCTCGGTGGGACCTTGGGAATTACTGTGTTTGTTTTCCTCTCAGTGTCTTGTTTTAATAGCAATGACGCTGCTGTGTCGCCCACTTTCATAGCATTATTCCCTGGGTGCATTTGAAAAAAGAAAGATTTTCCATGGATGACGCTCTTTAGCCACAATGAAACCCACCACTTTCTGTGGTGTGAAAGACCCATGGTGTAATGGTAGCACCCTGGAGGTTGAATCCAATAATTTGCATTCAAATCTCTGTAAGAGTTTACCATCAGTCGAACCTTTCCCTTATCGTTTATTGTGGATGTCTTCTTTGAAGAAAGGTATGATCCAACTAAAGTAAGTACATTCACGAATGGGCCCTTGGTCGGTACAAACAGTATTTATACACCTCAGGCCTTTTGTGAATTAAGAAAAGTGTGTTCTTCGTTCTATTTTTCATCTCAAACTGATACCTTCATTTTACAAACATGTAAAGACTGTTAAGACGCTTGATTAATATCATTGATTCTGAATGTGGTCGCTTTTCATAGGATTAACCCTTTAACAATTTTGAAAGAGAATGGCAATACAATAGAGCTGCTTTTCCCAAAATGGTATTATTAATGTTGTTGCTGCATCTTCAAGTAAAAAGAGAATCCATTGGGTCACAGATTGAGCATGTTTCTTAACATTGAGTTAAGTTTGAAAATTTCAAATCTTTTATGTATGTTTCCGATGCAGATCTGCCCATCGACTCAGAATGACCTCACTGTTCATACATTTAAAAAAAATGCATAAAGGTTAAGGTGCTAGGGACAAAAGTGGATTTTTATGAAAAGTTATGCCAGAGAGTGAGAGCGAAAATGAATACCCTACACCACTAACCTTATGAATATTACTATCTTTGGCCTATAATTTAAGACAACAAGGAGACAAAGTGTGTTAGAGCAAGAGAGAGGTTCCACCGAGACTTGAACTCGGATCGCTGGATTCAAAGTCCAAAGTGCTAACCATTACACCATGGAACCCTTGTTGAGCAGAGCTTCATAAGGGCAATGAGAATATAGGGCACAGTCAAGATTTTTACTGACCTATAGTAACCATTTACTGATATTATATTGAAGCAGCACTGTTGCTGTTGAATGCTGTGCAATCGCAAAGTATTGGCTTCATGTCTCATTTGGATCAAATTCTTCCTCTGGAGTCTAATGATATAGGAATATTACATATTTTCTCTGATGTGCTCTGTTTTTCCAGAATGAAGTGCATCATGCTACTGAATATGTGGGTTCCATGGTGTAATGGTTAGCACTCTGGACTCTGAATCCAGCGATCCGAGTTCAAGTCTTGGTGGGACCTTGGGGCTGCTTCTCTTTTAGAGTTGCCTTTCATTTGCAGATAGATATAACAGCAATAGCTTTGCTTTACAGCCCACTTTGATGGCAGTCTTCTTTGACCAAAGAATATTAATAGTTTCTGGGGATGACTCTCTTTTGCCACAAAGAAACTGCCCACTCTCATATCTCCAAAGCTCCAAGGTATAATGGCTATTAAACTGGATTTTGATCTCAGCGATTTGCATTGAAAACCCAGGAGGCCCCTAAAATCAGTTGAATTGTTTCCTGATAATTTAGAGTTTATTTCTTCTTTCGAGAAAGGTGTGATCCAAATAAAGTAAGTACATTTAAACAAGGGCACTTGATCAGTAAATGCACTCCTTTCTAGAACTCATAACTCTTGTAAGTTATAAAAAGTTTGCTCTCCATACAGTTTGTCAACTCAAAGAATTACATTTTTTACACATTTAATAAGACCATCAAATTGCTTGAAACATAGGAATGATTGTGAAAGTGAATATGATTCACCAAAATAATTGTATAACATTTTTTAATGTTAATAAAATAGGGCTTTTTCCAATCTTTTCACATCAATGTTGTTTCTGCATGTTCCAGTGAGCAGAGAATCTACTGCACATAGTGTGTACATTTTTCTTTTCATAGAGTTAAGGTTGGACATTATTCATCTGTGGAAAATGTTTCTGAGAGATATCTGGGTGCCCACTCTGATTGACCTTAGGGATTGTACATTAACGATATGTAGTTGCATAACTGTATTGGTATCAGGCACCAAAGTGCATTTAAATGTAATGTCGTGCAGAGAGAGAGAGAGAGAGAGTGTGAAAACGGCTACCTGAGTCGACTGAACTTCTGAATATTAACTCTGTTGAATTGTAATTTGAGAAATTAGAAAATGGAGTGTAAGAGCAAGATAACGGTTCCACCAAGACTTGAACTCGGATCGTTGGATTCAAAGTCCAAAGTGCTAACCATTACACCATGGAACCCTTGCAAGATGCACCTGAGAGCGTTGAATCAGAAATGGCAATATAGAGCACATTTACAATTTTTACAGATTCATAGTCCCAATTGACTGATATCATACAAACACAGCGATGTTGTCGATTGACGTTGTGCTATAGCAATCTCTGTGCTTTATAGAGCATATAGATCAAATTCTTCCTCTTGAGGCATATGATTAAGCAATATTAAATATTGTTTCTGACTGCCTCTGTTTTGGCATAATGAAGTTCAGCATTTGCGGAAGTATTTAGGTTCCATGGTCTAATGGTTAGTAGGCTGGACTCTGAATTTAGTAATCTGACATGTTATAGCTATATTTTGTTTTCCTTTGGGTGTATTGTCATTTTATGCACATAGATTTCCTAGCAGTGGCTGTGATGAATAGTTCAATTTGATAGCAGCTTCCTTTTGAGAATTTGAAAAAAAAGAATTAAATAGTCTCTCTGGATGACTCTGCTTTGATTTCTATGTGCACATCCCTTTTTGCGTTTCAGAGGGATTGACCAACATACACAACAGTGCTTGGAAGACCTCTTCCTCCCTCATGGCATGTAAAGCTAACCTCTCTCCTACCGTGTGTTTTTTTACTTCTTAACTTCCCCTTCCGAGTCATGATCATGTAACTGAATTTACATTTTTAGATTTTAACTGCAGTAGTTGCTTGTTTTTCATTTTTATTTTTTGTGTACGCATACATCCCTTTTTGTGGGGAGGGGGGAGTGATGTCTGTTTACTTATATTAGCTAATATAGGTCATTTTATGTCCGCTTACAATATGTGTCAGGATTTTTTATGTCGTTTCCAATCAATGTCTAATATCAAGTGGTTTGCAGCAGTCATACAAAGGCACGTAACACCCCCAAAACACCTACATAAGTTAGAAATACTCCGGAAGAGTACTCAGTTTATTAAAAGGCGGTGAATCCCAAATAGAACTGTAAATGTAAGCTAGCAAGCAGACCGTGCACCCCTGTTTGGAACTATGACCTGTGTGTTGCCCTCTATTAACAGAAAAATGTAACTGCAGCCCATGTCACATAAAATAGAAAGTAGAGATTATGTAAATTAACTCCCAGAAGAGCCTGGTGTCACCCCAAAAGGTGTCATGCTTTTCACACCAAGAAACATCCACACATAGATCCCTGCGAACCTCAAAAACGTACAGGAAACCCTGTCCAGCGCTTTGCTCCCAGAGGAGATAAGGTTGAAAAACCACCCTATGTTAAAAGTGTCCATAATCCATGCCAGCTGCCCTGTCTATAGAACCTGGCCCTTTGTGGCCGTTCGCGGCCTAGGGGCATGAGTGGAAGGGTTTAACCTGCCTGGGTTCTTGGGCATGGTTTCATCATGCCTCAGTTTACAATGGCACTCTGCCACTTTGTCAGGCTTTAAAGAAGCCTGACTCCTGCAGAGCAAAAGATCTGATTATTTCCTTACATGTTTTGTACGTAAGAATGCGGATGGTGCTCTGAGCCTCCTATGGTGGTTATTAAGCATGGTATACATACCATAGCATGTAACTGTGCCTACAAATGGAACATTTTGTTCATTTATTAGGGAGTTGTGAAAATGGCAAAATCAAATTGCCATTACTGACACAGACCAGCTGCTGCTGTCCGGACATTTCGTCGAAAGACATTTGGTCGACGTAATTTGGTCGAAAGCCAAATGGTCGATTTTTTAATTTATTTATATATATTTTTTTAGGTTGTAGTTTAGGGAAAAAAAGGGGTTTTTAGAAAAAAAGGGGGTTGGGTGGAACCCCCCAAACCCCCCCCCCAAAAAAAAAAGTGAAAATAAAAAACAAAAGCAATTCGACCATTTGGTTTTCGACCAAATGGTTTCGACCAATTGTCCTGTCGACAAATTTTTTTCGACGAAATGTCTGGCAACCCAGCTGCCGACTGTTGCTATTGACAGGAGTTCCAGGTGTATAAACTGAGGAGATCACCAGTTCAATTACCTGTGAACGCATTTTGAAGCTCATTCACAACCAGTTCATGCCCGTTCTCTCCATTTTGGCTTTCTGGCTGGCCGAGGGGCCCTTCAGTAATGTTCTTTGCTAACCATTACACCATGGGCCCCTTGCTGGTGCAACCTGACAGAGTTGTAACAGAAATGAGAATCGAAATCTCATGCATCATTTTAACAAACTCATATTCCTAGCCCACGGATATTATGCAAATGTGGAACTGTTTAGTTGGTTGTTGCGCAATAGCAAACTCTTTGCTTTACAGCTCATTTGGATAGGATTCTTCCTCTGGAGGCATAAGATAAAAGAATATTGCATACATTCTCTAAAAGGCTCTTTTTTTGCTGCAATGACGTTCATCATGTCACTAAGTATGTAGGTTCCATGGTGTAATGGTTAGCACTCTGGACTCTGAATCCAGCGATCCGAGTTCAAATCTCGGTGGGACCTTGGGAATTACTGTGTTTGTTTTCCTCTCAGTGTCTTGTTTTAATAGCAATGACGCTGCTGTGTCGCCCACTTTCATAGCATTATTCCCTGGGTGCATTTGAAAAAAGAAAGATTTTCCATGGATGACGCTCTTTAGCCACAATGAAACCCACCACTTTCTGTGGTGTGAAAGACCCATGGTGTAATGGTAGCACCCTGGAGGTTGAATCCAATAATTTGCATTCAAATCTCTGTAAGAGTTTACCATCAGTCGAACCTTTCCCTTATCGTTTATTGTGGATGTCTTCTTTGAAGAAAGGTATGATCCAACTAAAGTAAGTACATTCACGAATGGGCCCTTGGTCGGTACAAACAGTATTTATACACCTCAGGCCTTTTGTGAATTAAGAAAAGTGTGTTCTTCGTTCTATTTTTCATCTCAAACTGATACCTTCATTTTACAAACATGTAAAGACTGTTAAGACGCTTGATTAATATCATTGATTCTGAATGTGGTCGCTTTTCATAGGATTAACCCTTTAACAATTTTGAAAGAGAATGGCGATACAATAGAGCTGCTTTTCCCAAAATGCTATTATTAATGTTGTTGCTGCATCTTCAAGTAAAAAGAGAATCCATTGGGTCACAGATTGAGCATGTTTCTTAACATTGAGTTAAGTTTGAAAATTTCAAATCTTTTATGTATGTTTCCGATGCAGATCTGCCCATCGACTCAGAATGACCTCACTGTTCATACATTTAAAAAAATGCATAAAGGTTAAGGTGCTAGGCACAAAAGTGGATTTTTATGAAAAGTTATGCCAGAGAGTGAGAGCGAAAATGAATACCCTACACCACTAACCTTATGAATATTACTATCTTTGGCCTATAATTTAAGACAACAAGGAGACAAAGTGTGTTAGAGCAAGAGAGAGGTTCCACCGAGACTTGAACTCGGATTGCTGGATTCAAAGTCCAAAGTGCTAACCATTACACCATGGAACCCTTGTTGAGCAGTGCTTCATAAGGGCAATGAGAATATAGGGCACAGTCAAGATTTTTACTGACCTATAGTAACCGTTTACTGATATTATATCGAAGCAGCACTGTTGCTGTTGGATGCTGTGCAATCGCAAAGTATTGGCTTCATGTCTCATTTGGATCAAATTCTTCCTCTGGAGTCTAATGATATAGGAATATTACATATTTTCTCTGATGTGCTCTGTTTTTCCAGAATGAAGTGCATCATGCTACTGAATATGTGGGTTCCATGGTGTAATGGTTAGCACTCTGGACTCTGAATCCAGCGATCCGAGTTCAAGTCTCGGTGGGACCTTGGGGCTGCTTCTCTTTTAGAGTTGCCTTTCATTTGCAGATAGATATAACAGCAATAGCTTTGCTTTACAGCCCACTTTGATGGCAGTCTTCTTTGACCAAAGAATATTAATAGTTTCTGGGGATGACTCTCTTTTGCCACAAAGAAACTGCCCACTCTCATATCTCCAAAGCTCCAAGGTATAATGGCTATTAAACTGGCTTTTGATCTCAGCGATTTGCATTGAAAGCCCAGGAGGCCCCTAAAATCAGTTGAATTGTTTCCTGATAATTTAGAGTTTATTTCTTCTTTCGAGAAAGGTGTGATCCAAATAAAGTAAGTACATTTAAACAAGGGCACTTGATCAGTAAATGCACTACTTTCTAGAACTCATAACTCTTGTAAGTTATAAAAAGTTTGCTCTCCATACAGTTTGTCAACTCAAAGAATTACATTTTTTACACATTTAATAAGACCATCAAATTGCTTGAAACATAGGAATATTTGTGAAAGTGAATATGATTCACCAAAATAATTGTATAACATTTTTTAATGTTAATAAAATAGGGCTTTTTCCAATCTTTTCACATCAATGTTGTTTCTGCATGTTCCAGTGAGCAGAGAATCTACTGCACATAGTGTGTACATTTTTCTTTTCATAGAGTTAAGGTTGGACATTATTCATCTGTGGAAAATGTTTCTGAGAGATATCTGGGTGCCCACTCTGATTGACCTTAGGGATTGTACATTAACGATATGTAGTTGCATCACTGTATTGGTATCAGGCACCAAAGTGCATTTAAATGTAATGTCGTGCAGAAAGAGAGAGAGAGTGTGAAAACGGCTACCTGAGTCGACTGAACTTCTGAATATTAACTCTGTTGAATTGTAATTTGAGAAATTAGAAAATGGAGTGTAAGAGCAAGATAACAGTTCCACCGAGACTTCGGATCGTTGGATTCAAAGTCCAAAGTGCTAACCATTACACCATGGAACCCTTGCAAGATGCACCTGAGAGTGTTGAATCAGAAATGGCAATATAGAGCACATTTACAATTTTTACAGATTCATAGTCCCAATTGACTGATATCATACAAACACAGCGATGTTGTCGATTGACGTTGTGCTATAGCAATCTCTGTGCTTTATAGAGCATGTAGATCAAATTCTTCCTCTTGAGGCATATGATTAAGCAATATTAAATATTGTTTCTGACTGCCTCTGTTTTGGCATAATGAAGTTCAGCATTTGCGGAAGTATTTAGGTTCCATGGTCTAATGGTTAGTAGGCTGGACTCTGAATTTAGTAATCTGACATGTTATAGCTATATTTTGTTTTCCTTTGGGTGTATTGTAATTTTATGCACATAGATTTCCTAGCAGTGGCTGTGATGAATAGTTCAATTTGATAGCAGCTTCCTTTTGAGAATTTGAAAAAAAAAGAATTAAATAGTCTCTCTGGATGACTCTGCTTTGATTTCTATGTGCACATCCCTTTTGCGTTTCAGAGGGATTGACCAACATACACAACAGTGCTTGGAAGACCTCTTCCTCCCTCATGGCATGTAAAGCTAACCTCTCTCCTACCGTGTGTTTTTTTACTTTTTAACTTCCCCTTCCGAGTCATGATCATGTAACTGAATTTACATTTTTAGATTTTAACTGCAGTAGTTGCTTGTTTTTCATTTTTATTTTTTGTGTACGCATACATCCCTTTTTGTGGGGGGGGAGTGATGTCTGTTTACTTATATTAGCTAATATAGGTCATTTTATGTCCGCTTACAATATGTGTCAGGATTTTTTATGTCGTTTCCAATCAATGTCTAATATCAAGTGGTTTGCAGCAGTCATACAAAGGCACGTAACACCCCCAAAACACCTACATAAGTTAGAAATATTCCGGAAGAGTACTCAGTTTATGAAAAGACGGTGAATCCCAAATAGAACTGTAAATGTAAGCTAGCAAGCAGACCGTGCACCCCTGTTTGGAACTATGACCTGTGTGTTGCCCTCTATTAACAGAACAATGTAACTGCAGCCCATGTCACATAAAATAGAAAGTAGAGATTATGTAAATTAACTCCCAGGAGAGCCTGGTGTCACCCCAAAAGGTGTCATGCTTTTCACACCAAGAAACATCCACACATAGATCCCTGCAAACCTCAAAAACGTACAGGAAACCCTGTCCAGCGCTTTGCTCCCAGAGGAGATAAGGTTGAAAAACCACCCTATGTTAAAAGTGTCCATAATCCATGCCAGCTGCCCTGTCTATAGAACCTGGCCGTTCGTGACCGTTCGGGGCCTAGGGGCATGAGTGGAAGGGTTTAACCTGCCTGGGTTCTTGGGCATGGTTTCATCATGCCTCAGTTTACAATGGCACTCTGCCACTTTGTCAGGCTTTAAAGAAGCCTGACTCCTGCAGAGCAAAAGATCTGATTATTTCCTTACATGTTTTGTACGTAAGAATGCGGATGGTGCTCTGAGCCTCCTATGGTGGTTATTAAGCATGGTATACATACCATAGCATGTAACTGTGCCTACAAATGGAACATTTTGTTCATTTATTAGGGAGTTGTGAAAATGGCAAAATCAAATTGCCATTACTGACACAGACCAGCTGCCGCTGTCCGGACATTTCGTCGAAAGACATTTCGTCGAAAGACATTTCGTCGACGTAATTTGGTCGAAAGCCAAATGGTCGATTTTTTAATTTATTTATATATATTTTTTTAGGTTGTAGTTTAGGGAAAAAAAGGGGTTTTTAGAAAAAAAGGGGGTTGGGGGGACCCCCCCAAACCCCCCCCAAAAAAAAAGTGAAAATAAAAAACAAAAGCAATTCGACCATTTGGTTTTCGACCAAATGGTTTCGACCAATTGTCCTGTCGACAAATTTTTTTCGACGAAATGTCTGGCAACCCAGCTGCCGACTGTTGCTATTGACAGGAGTTCCAGGTGTATAAACTGAGGAGATCACCAGTTCAATTACCTGTGAACGCATTTTGAAGCTCATTCACAACCAGTTCATGCCCGTTCTCTCCATTTTGGCTTTCTGGCTGGCCGAGGGGCCCTTCAGTAATGTTCTTTGCTAACCATTACACCATGGGCCCCTTGCTGGTGCAACCTGACAGAGTTGTAACAGAAATGAGAATCGAGATCTCATGCATCATTTTAACAAACTCATATTCCTAGCCCACGGATATTATGCAAATGTGGAACTGTTTAGTTGGTTGTTGCGCAATAGCAAACTCTTTGCTTTACAGCTCATTTGGATAGGATTCTTCCTCTGGAGGCATAAGATAAAAGAATATTGCATACATTCTCTAAAAGGCTCTTTTTTTGCTGCAATGACGTTCATCATGTCACTAAGTATGTAGGTTCCATGGTGTAATGGTTAGCACTCTGGACTCTGAATCCAGCGATCCGAGTTCAAATCTCGGTGGGACCTTGGGAATTACTGTGTTTGTTTTCCTCTCAGTGTCTTGTTTTAATAGCAATGACGCTGCTGTGTCGCCCACTTTCATAGCATTATTCCCTGGGTGCATTTGAAAAAAGAAAGATTTTCCATGGATGACGCTCTTTAGCCACAATGAAACCCACCACTTTCTGTGGTGGGAAAGACCCATGGTGTAATGGTAGCACCCTGGAGGTTGAATCCAATAATTTGCATTCAAATCTCTGTAAGAGTTTACCATCAGTCGAACCTTTCCCTTATCGTTTATTGTGGATGTCTTCTTTGAAGAAAGGTATGATCCAACTAAAGTAAGTATATTCACGAATGGGCCCTTGGTCGGTACAAACAGTATTTATACACCTCAGGCCTTTTGTGAATTAAGAAAAGTGTGTTCTTCGTTCTATTTTTCATCTCAAACTGATACCTTCATTTTACAAACATGTAAAGACTGTTAAGACGCTTGATTAATATCATTGATTCTGAATGTGGTCGCTTTTCATAGGATTAACCCTTTAACAATTTTGAAAGAGAATGGCGATACAATAGAGCTGCTTTTCCCAAAATGGTATTATTAATGTTGTTGCTGCATCTTCAAGTAAAAAGAGAATCCATTGGGTCACAGATTGAGCATGTTTCTTAACATTGAGTTAAGTTTGAAAATTTCAAATCTTTTATGTATGTTACCGATGCAGATCTGCCCATCGACTCAGAATGACCTCACTGTTCATACATTTAAAAAAAATGCATAAAGGTTAAGGTGCTAGGCACAAAAGTGGATTTTTATGAAAAGTTATGCCAGAGAGTGAGAGCGAAAATGAATACCCTACACCACTAACCTTATGAATATTACTATCTTTGGCCTATAATTTAAGACAACAAGGAGACAAAGTGTGTTAGAGCAAGAGAGAGGTTCCACCGAGACTTGAACTCGGATCGCTGGATTCAAAGTCCAAAGTGCTAACCATTACACCATGGAACCCTTGTTGAGCAGAGCTTCATAAGGGCAATGAGAATATAGGGCACAGTCAAGATTTTTACTGACCTATAGTAACTGTTTACTGATATTATATCGAAGCAGCACTGTTGCTGTTGGATGCTGTGCAATCGCAAAGTATTGGCTTCATGTCTCATTTGGATCAAATTCTTCCTCTGGAGTCTAATGATATAGGAATATTACATATTTTCTCTGCTGTGCTCTGTTTTTCCAGAATGAAGTGCATCATGCTACTGAATATGTGGGTTCCATGGTGTAATGGTTAGCACTCTGGACTTTGAATCCAGCGATCCGAGTTCAAGTCTCGGTGGGACCTTGGGGCTGCTTCTCTTTTAGAGTTGCCTTTCATTTGCAGATAGATATAACAGCAATAGCTTTGCTTTACAGCCCACTTTGATGGCAGTCTTCTTTGACCAAAGAATATTAATAGTTTCTGGGGATGACTCTCTTTTGCCACAAAGAAACTGCCCACTCTCATATCTCCAAAGCTCCAATGGAATAACCATGGTATAATGGCTATTAAACTGGCTTTTGATCTCAGCGATTTGCATTGAAAGCCCAGGAGGCCCCTAAAATCAGTTGAATTGTTTCCTGATAATTTAGAGTTTATTTCTTCTTTCGAGAAAGGTGTGATCCAAATAAAGTAAGTACATTTAAACAAGGGCACTTGATCAGTAAATGCACTACTTTCTAGAACTCATAACTCTTGTAAGTTATAAAAAGTTTGCTCTCCATACAGTTTGTCAACTCAAAGAATTACATTTTTTACACATTTAATAAGACCATCAAATTGCTTGAAACATAGGAATGATTGTGAAAGTGAATATGATTCACCAAAATAATTGTATATAAAATAGGGCTTTTTCCAATCTTTTCACATCAATGTTGTTTCTGCATGTTCCAGTGAGCAGAGAATCTACTGCACATAGTGTGTACATTTTTCTTTTCATAGAGTTAAGGTTGGACATTATTCATCTGTGGAAAATGTTTCTGAGAGATATCTGGGTGCCCACTCTGATTGACCTTAGGGATTGTACATTAACGATATGTAGTTGCATCACTGTATTGGTATCAGGCACCAAAGTGCATTTAAATGTAATGTCGTGCAGAGAGAGAGAGAGAGAGTGTGAAAACGGCTACCTGAGTCGACTGAACTTCTGAATATTAACTCTGTTGAATTGTAATTTGAGAAATTAGAAAATGGAGTGTAAGAGCAAGATAACGGTTCCACCGAGACTTGAACTCGGATCGTTGGATTCAAAGTCCAAAGTGCTAACCATTACACCATGGAACCCTTGCGAGGTGCACCTGAGAGTGTTGAATCAGAAATGGCAATATAGAGCACATTTACAATTTTTACAGATTCATAGTCCCAATTGACTGATATCATACAAACACAGCGATGTTGTCGATTGACGTTGTGCTATAGCAATCTCTGTGCTTTATAGAGCATGTAGATCAAATTCTTCCTCTTGAGGCATATGATTAAGCAATATTAAATATTGTTTCTGACTGCCTCTGTTTTGGCATAATGAAGTTCAGCATTTGCGGAAGTATTTAGGTTCCATGGTCTAATGGTTAGTAGGCTGGACTCTGAATTTAGTAATCTGACATGTTATAGCTATATTTTGTTTTCCTTTGGGTGTATTGTCATTTTATGCACATAGATTTCCTAGCAGTGGCTGTGATGAATAGTTCAATTTGATAGCAGCTTCCTTTTGAGAATTTGAAAAAAAAGAATTAAATAGTCTCTCTGGATGACTCTGCTTTGATTTCTATGTGCACATCCCTTTTGCGTTTCAGAGGGATTGACCAACATACACAACAGTGCTTGGAAGACCTCTTCCTCCCTCATGGCATGTAAAGCTAACCTCTCTCCTACCGTGTGTTTTTTTACTTTTTAACTTCCCCTTCCGAGTCATGATCATGTAACTGAATTTACATTTTTAGATTTTAACTGCAGTAGTTGCTTGTTTTTCATTTTTATTTTTTGTGTACGCATACATCCCTTTTTGTGGGGAGGGGGGAGTGATGTCTGTTTACTTATATTAGCTAATATAGGTCATTTTATGTCCGCTTACAATATGTGTCAGGATTTTTTATGTCGTTTCCAATCAATGTCTAATATCAAGTGGTTTGCAGCAGTCATACAAAGGCACGTAACACCCCCAAAACACCTACATAAGTTAGAAATACTCCGGAAGAGTACTCAGTTTATGAAAAGGCGGTGAATCCCAAATAGAACTGTAAATGTAAGCTAGCAAGCAGACCGTGCACCCCTGTTTGGAACTATGACCTGTGTGTTGCCCTCTATTAACAGAACAATGTAACTGCAGGCCATGTCACATAAAATAGAAAGTAGAGATTATGTAAATTAACTCCCAGAAGAGCCCGGTGTCACCCCAAAAGGTGTCATGCTTTTCACACCAAGAAACATCCACACATAGATCCCTGCGAACCTCAAAAACGTACAGGATACCCTGTCCAGCGCTTTGCTCCCAGAGGAGATAAGGTTGAAAAACCACCCTATGTTAAAAGTGTCCATAATCCATGCCAGCTGCCCTGTCTATAGAACCTGGCCGTTCGTGGCCATTCGAGGCCTAGGGGCATGAGTGGAAGGGTTTAACCTGCCTGGGTTCTTGGGCATGGTTTCATCATGCCTCAGTTTACAATGGCACTCTGCCACTTTGTCAGGCTTTAAAGAAGCCTGACTCCTGCAGAGCAAAAGATCTGATTATTTCCTTACATGTTTTGTATGTAAGAATGCGGATGGTGCTCTGAGCCTCCTATGGTGGTTATTAAGCATGGTATACATACCATAGCATGTAACTGTGCCTACAAATGGAACATTTTGTTCATTTATTAGGGAGTTGTGAAAATGGCAAAATCAAATTGCCATTACTGACACAGACCAGCTGCCGCTGTCCGGACATTTCGTCGAAAGACATTTCGTCGAAAGACATTTGGTCGACGTAATTTGGTCGAAAGCCAAATGGTCGATTTTTTAATTTATTTATATATATTTTTTTAGGTTGTAGTTTAGGGAAAAAAAGGGGTTTTTAGAAAAAAAGGGGGTTGGGGGGACCCCCCCAAGCCCCCCCCCCCAAAAAAAAGTGAAAATAAAAAACAAAAGCAATTCGACCATTTGGTTTTCGACCAAATGGTTTCGACCAATTGTCCTGTCGACAAATTTTTTTCGACGAAATGTCTGGCAACCCAGCTGCCGACTGTTGCTATTGACAGGAGTTCCAGGTGTATAAACTGAGGAGATCACCAGTTCAATTACCTGTGAACGCATTTTGAAGCTCATTCACAACCAGTTCATGCCCGTTCTCTCCATTTTGGCTTTCTGGCTGGCCGAGGGGCCCTTCAGTAATGTTCTTTGCTAACCATTACACCATGGGCCCCTTGCTGGTGCAACCTGACAGAGTTGTAACAGAAATGAGAATCGAGATCTCATGCATCATTTTAACAAACTCATATTCCTAGCCCACGGATATTATGCAAATGTGGAACTGTTTAGTTGGTTGTTGCGCAATAGCAAACTCTTTGCTTTACAGCTCATTTGGATAGGATTCTTCCTCTGGAGGCATAAGATAAAAGAATATTGCATACATTCTCTAAAAGGCTCTTTTTTTGCTGCAATGACGTTCATCATGTCACTAAGTATGTAGGTTCCATGGTGTAATGGTTAGCACTCTGGACTCTGAATCCAGCGATCCGAGTTCAAATCTCGGTGGGACCTTGGGAATTACTGTGTTTGTTTTCCTCTCAGTGTCTTGTTTTAATAGCAATGACGCTGCTGTGTCGCCCACTTTCATAGCATTATTCCCTGGGTGCATTTGAAAAAAGAAAGATTTTCCATGGATGACGCTCTTTAGCCACAATGAAACCCACCACTTTCTGTGATGTGAAAGACCCATGATGTAATGGTAGCACCCTGGAGGTTGAATCCAATAATTTGCATTCAAATCTCTGTAAGAGTTTACCATCAGTCGAACCTTTCCCTTATCGTTTATTGTGGATGTCTTCTTTGAAGAAAGGTATGATCCAACTAAAGTAAGTACATTCACGAATGGGCCCTTGGTCGGTACAAACAGTATTTATACACCTCAGGCCTTTTGTGAATTAAGAAAAGTGTGTTCTTCGTTCTATTTTTCATCTCAAACTGATACCTTCATTTTACAAACATGTAAAGACTGTTAAGACGCTTGATTAATATCATTGATTCTGAATGTGGTCGCTTTTCATAGGATTAACCCTTTAACAATTTTGAAAGAGAATGGCGATACAATAGAGCTGCTTTTCCCAAAATGGTATTATTAATGTTGTTGCTGCATCTTCAAGTAAAAAGAGAATCCATTGGGTCACAGATTGAGCATGTTTCTTAACATTGAGTTAAGTTTGAAAATTTCAAATCTTTTATGTATGTTTCCGATGCAGATCTGCCCATCGACTCAGAATGACCTCACTGTTCATACATTTAAAAAAAATGCATAAAGGTTAAGGTGCTAGGCACAAAAGTGGATTTTTATGAAAAGTTATGCCAGAGAGTGAGAGCGAAAATGAATACCCTACACCACTAACCTTATGAATATTACTATCTTTGGTCTATAATTTAAGACAACAAGGAGACAAAGTGTGTTAGAGCAAGAGAGAGGTTACACCGAGACTTGAACTCGGATCGCTGGATTCAAAATCCAAAGTGCTAACCATTACACCATGGAACCCTTGCTGAGTAGAGCTTCATAAGGGCAATGAGAATATAGGGCACAGTCAAGATTTTTACTGACCTATAGTAACCGTTTACTGATATTATATCGAAGCAGCACTGTTGCTGCTGGATGCTGTGCAATCGCAAAGTATTGGCTTCATGTCTCATTTGGATCAAATTCTTCCTCTGGAGTCTAATGATATAGGAATATTACATATTTTCTCTGATGTGCTCTGTTTTTCCAGAATGAAGTGCATCATGTTACTGAATATGTGAGTTCCATGGTGTAATGGTTAGCACTCTAGACTCTGAATCCAGCGATCCGAGTTCAAGTCTCGGTGGGACCTTGGGGCTGCTTCTCTTTTAGAGTTGCCTTTCATTTGCAGATAGATATAACAGCAATAGCTTTGCTTTACAGGCCACTTTGATGGCAGTCTTCTTTGACCAAAGAATATTAATAGTTTCTGGGGATGACTCTCTTTTGCCACAAAGAAACTGCCCACTCTCATATCTCCAAAGCTCCAAGGTATAATGGCTATTAAACTGGCTTTTGATCTCAGCGATTTGCATTGAAAGCCCAGGAGGCCCCTAAAATCAGTTGAATTGTTTCCTGATAATTTAGAGTTTATTTCTTCTTACGAGAAAGGTGTGATCCAAATAAAGTAAGTACATTTAAACAAGGGCACTTGATCAGTAAATGCACTACTTTCTAGAACTCATAACTCTTGTAAGTTATAAAAAGTTTGCTCTCCATACAGTTTGTCAACTCAAAGAATTACATTTTTTACACATTTAATAAGACCATCAAATTGCTTGAAACATAGGAATGATTGTGAAAGTGAATATGATTCACCAAAATAATTGTATATAAAATAGGGCTTTTTCCAATCTTTTCACATCAATGTTGTTTCTGCATGTTCCAGTGAGCAGAGAATCTACTGCACATAGTGTGTACATTTTTCTTTTCATAGAGTTAAGGTTGGACATTATTCATCTGTGGAAAATGTTTCTGAGAGATATCTGGGTGCCCACTCTGATTGACCTTAGGGATTGTACATTAACAATATGTAGTTGCATCACTGTATTGGTATCAGGCACCAAAGTGCATTTAAATGTAATGTCGTGCAGAGAGAGAGAGAGAGCGTGAAAACGGCTACCTGAGTCGACTGAACTTCTGAATATTAACTCTGTTGAATTGTAATTTGAGAAATTAGAAAATGGAGTGTAAGAGCAAGATAACGGTTCCACCGAGACTTGAACTCGGATCGTTGGATTCAAAGTCCAAAGTGCTAACCATTACACCATGGAACCCTTGCAAGATGCACCTGAGAGTGTTGAATCAGAAATGGCAATATAGAGCACATTTACAATTTTTACAGATTCATAGTCCCAATTCACTGATATCATACAAACACAGCGATGTTGTCGATTGACGTTGTGCTATAGCAATCTCTGTGCTTTATAGAGCATGTAGATCAAATTCTTCCTCTTGAGGCATATGATTAAGCAATATTAAATATTGTTTCTGACTGCCTCTGTTTTGGCATAATGAAGTTCAGCATTTGCGGAAGTATTTAGGTTCCATGGTCTAATGGTTAGTAGGCTGGACTCTGAATTTAGTAATCTGACATGTTATAGCTATATTTAGTTTTCCTTTGGGTGTATTGTCATTTTATGCACATAGATTTCCTAGCAGTGGCTGTGATGAATAGTTCAATTTGATAGCAGCTTCCTTTTGAGAATTTGAAAAAAAAAGAATTAAATAGTCTCTCTGGATGACTCTGCTTTGATTTCTATGTGCACATCCCTTTTGCGTTTCAGAGGGATTGACCAACATACACAACAGTGCTTGGAAGACCTCTTCCTCCCTCATGGCATGTAAAGCTAACCTCTCTCCTACCGTGTGTTTTTTTACTTTTTAACTTCCCCTTCCGAGTCATGATCATGTAACTGAATTTACATTTTTAGATTTTAACTGCAGTAGTTGCTTGTTTTTCATTTTTATTTTTTGTGTACGAATACATCCCTTTTTGTGGGGAGGGGGGAGTGATGTCTGTTTACTTATATTAGCTAATATAGGTCATTTTATGTCCGCTTACAATATGTGTCAGGATTTTTTATGTCGTTTCCAATCAATGTCTAATATCAAGTGGTTTGCAGCAGTCATACAAAGGCACGTAACACCCCCAAAACACCTACATAAGTTAGAAATACTCCGGAAGAGTACTCAGTTTATGAAAACGCGGTGAATCCCAAATAGAACTGTAAATGTAAGCTAGCAAGCAGACCGTGCACCCCTGTTTGGAACTATGACCTGTGTGTTGCCCTCTATTAACAGAACAATGTAACTGCAGCCCATGTCACATAAAATAGAAAGTAGAGATTATGTAAATTAACTCCCAGAAGAGCCCGGTGTCACCCCAAAAGGTGTCATGCTTTTCACACCAAGAAAAATCCACACATAGATCCCTGCGAACCTCAAAAACGTACAGGAAACCCTGTCCAGCGCTTTGCTCCCAGAGGAGATAAGGTTGAAAAACCACCCTATGTTAAAAGTGTCCATAATCCATGCCAGCTGCCCTGTCTATAGAACCTGGCCGTTCGTGGCCATTCGGGGCCTAGGGGCATGAGTGGAAGGGTTTAACCTGCCTGGGTTCTTGGGCATGGTTTCATCATGCCTCAGTTTACAATGGCACTCTGCCACTTTGTCAGGCTTTAAAGAAGCCTGACTCCTGCAGAGCAAAAGATCTGATTATTTCCTTACATGTTTTGTACGTAAGAATGCGGATGGTGCTCTGAGCCTCCCATGGTGGTTATTAAGCATGGTATACATACCATAGCATGTAACTGTGCCTACAAATGGAACATTTTGTTCATTTATTAGGGAGTTGTGAAAATGGCAAAATCAAATTGCCATTACTGACACAGACCAGCTGCCGCTGTCCGGACATTTCGTCGAAAGACATTTGGTCGACGTAATTTGGTCGAAAGCCAAATGGTCGATTTTTTAATTTATTTATATATATTTTTTTAGGTTGTAGTTTAGGGAAAAAAAGGGGTTTTTAGAAAAAAAGGGGGTTGGGGGGACCCCCCCAAGCCCCCCCCCCAAAAAAAAGTGAAAATAAAAAACAAAAGCAATTCGACCATTTGGTTTTCGACCAAATGGTTTCGACCAATTGTCCTGTCGACAAATTTTTTTCGACGAAATGTCTGGCAACCCAGCTGCCGACTGTTGCTATTGACAGGAGTTCCAGGTGTATAAACTGAGGAGATCACCAGTTCAATTACCTGTGAACGCATTTTGAAGCTCATTCACAACCAGTTCACGCCCGTTCTCTCCATTTTGGCTTTCTGGCTGGCCGAGGGGCCCTTCAGTAATGTTCTTTGCTAACCATTACACCATGGGCCCCTTGCTGGTGCAACCTGACAGAGTTGTAACAGAAATGAGAATCGAGATCTCATGCATCATTTTAACAAACTCATATTCCTAGCCCACGGATATTATGCAAATGTGGAACTGTTTAGTTGGTTGTTGCGCAATAGCAAACTCTTTGCTTTACAGCTCATTTGGATAGGATTCTTCCTCTGGAGGCATAAGATAAAAGAATATTGCATACATTCTCTAAAAGGCTCTTTTTTTGCTGCAATGACGTTCATCATGTCACTAAGTATGTAGGTTCCATGGTGTAATGGTTAGCACTCTGGAATCTGAATCCAGCGATCCGAGTTCAAATCTCGGTGGGACCTTGGGAATTACTGTGTTTGTTTTCCTCTCAGTGTCTTGTTTTAATAGCAATGACGCTGCTGTGTCGCCCACTTTCATAGCATTATTCCCTGGGTGCATTTGAAAAAAGAAAGATTTTCCATGGATGACGCTCTTTAGCCACAATGAAACCCACCACTTTCTGTGGTGTGAAAGACCCATGGTGTAATGGTAGCACCCTGGAGGTTGAATCCAATAATTTGCATTCAAATCTCTGTAAGAGTTTACCATCAGTCGAACCTTTCCCTTATCATTTATTGTGGATGTCTTCTTTGAAGAAAGGTATGATCCAACTAAAGTAAGTACATTCACGAATGGGCCCTTGGTCGGTACAAACAGTATTTATACACCTCAGGCCTTTTGTGAATTAAGAAAAGTGTGTTCTTCGTTCTATTTTTCATCTCAAACTGATACCTTCATTTTACAAACATGTAAAGACTGTTAAGACGCTTGATTAATATCATTGATTCTGAATGTGGTCGCTTTTCATAGGATTAACCCTTTAACAATTTTGAAAGAGAATGGCGATACAATAGAGCTGCTTTTCCCAAAATGGTATTATTAATGTTGTTGCTGCATCTTCAAGTAAAAAGAGAATCCATTGGGTCACAGATTGAGCATGTTTCTTAACATTGAGTTAAGTTTGAAAATTTCAAATCTTTTATGTATGTTTCCGATGCAGATCTGCCCATCGACTCAGAATGACCTCACTGTTCATACATTTAAAAAAAATGCATAAAGGTTAAGGTGCTAGGCACAAAAGTGGATTTTTATGAAAAGTTATGCCAGAGAGTGAGAGCGAAAATGAATACCCTACACCACTAACCTTATGAATATTACTATCTTTGGCCTATAATTTAAGACAACAAGGAGACAAAGTGTGTTAGAGCAAGAGAGAGGTTCCACCGAGACTTGAACTCGGATCGCTGGATTCAAAATCCAAAGTGCTAACCATTACACCATGGAACCCTTGCTGAGTAGAGCTTCATAAGGGCAATGAGAATATAGTGCACAGTCAAGATTTTTACTGACCTATAGTAACCGTTTACTGATATTATATCGAAGCAGCACTGTTGCTGTTGGATGCTGTGCAATCGTAAAGTATTGGCTTCATGTCTCATTTGGATCAAATTCTTCCTCTGGAGTCTAATGATATAGGAATATTACATATTTTCTCTGATGTGCTCTGTTTTTCCAGAATGAAGTGCATCATGTTACTGAATATGTGGGTTCCATGGTGTAATGGTTAGCACTCTGGACTCTGAATCCAGCGATTCAAGTCTCGGTGGGACCTTGGGGCTGCTTCTCTTTTAGAGTTGCCTTTCATTTGCAGATAGATATAACAGCAATAGCTTTGCTTTACAGCCCACTTTGATGGCAGTCTTCTTTGACCAAAGAATATTAATAGTTTCTGGGAATGACTCTCTTTTGCCACAAAGAAACTGCCCACTCTCATATCTCCAAAGCTCCAAGGTATAATGGCTATTAAACTGGCTTTTGATCTCAGCGATTTGCATTGAAAGCCCAGGAGGCCCCTAAAATCAGTTGAATTGTTTCCTGATAATTTAGAGTTTATTTCTTCTTTCGAGAAAGGTGTGATCCAAATAAAGTAAGTACATTTAAACAAGGGCACTTGATCAGTAAATGCACTACTTTCTAGAACTCATAACTCTTGTAAGTTATAAAAAGTTTGCTCTCCATACAGTTTGTCAACTCAAAGAATTACATTTTTTACACATTTAATAAGACCATCAAATTGCTTGAAACATAGGAATGATTGTGAAAGTGAATATGATTCACCAAAATAATTGTATATAAAATAGGGCTTTTTCCAATCTTTTCACATCAATGTTGTTTCTGCATGTTCCAGTGAGCAGAGAATCTACTGCACATAGTGTGTACATTTTTCTTTTCATAGAGTTAAGGTTGGACATTATTCATCTGTGGAAAATGTTTCTGAGAGATATCTGGGTGCCCACTCTGATTGACCTTAGGGATTGTACATTAACGATATGTAGTTGCATCACTGTATTGGTATCAGGCACCAAAGTGCATTTAAATGTAATGTCGTGCAGAGAGAGAGAGAGAGTGTGAAAACGGCTACCTGAGTCGACTGAACTTCTGAATATTAACTCTGTTGAATTGTAATTTGAGAAATTAGAAAATGTAGTGTAAGAGCAAGATAACGGTTCCACCGAGACTTGAACTCGGATCGTTGGATTCAAAGTCCAAAGTGCTAACCATTACACCATGGAACCCTTGCAAGATGCACCTGAGAGTGTTGAATCAGAAATGGCAATATAGAGCACATTTACAATTTTTACAGATTCATAGTCCCAATTGACTGATATCATACAAACACAGCGATGTTGTCGATTGACGTTGTGCTATAGCAATCTCTGTGCTTTATAGAGCATGTAGATCAAATTCTTCCTCTTGAGGCATATGATTAAGCAATATTAAATATTGTTTCTGACTGCCTCTGTTTTGGCATAATGAAGTTCAGCATTTGCGGAAGTATTTAGGTTCCATGGACTAATGGTTAGTAGGCTGGACTCTGAATTTAGTAATCTGACATGTTATAGCTATATTTTGTTTTCCTTTGGGTGTATTGTCATTTTATGCACATAGATTTCCTAGCAGTGGCTGTGATGAATAGTTCAATTTGATAGCAGCTTCCTTTTGAGAATTTGAAAAAAAAAGAATTAAATAGTCTCTCTGGATGACTCTGCTTTGATTTCTATGTGCACATCCCTTTTGCGTTTCAGAGGGATTGACCAACATACACAACAGTGCTTGGAAGACCTCTTCCTCCCTCATGACATGTAAAGCTAACCTCTCTCCTACCATGTGTTTTTTTACTTTTTAACTTCCCCTTCCGAGTCATGATCATGTAACTGAATTTACATTTTTAGATTTTAACTGCAGTATTTGCTTGTTTTTCATTTTTATTTTTTGTGTACGCATACATCCCTTTTTGTGGGGAGGGGGGAGTGATGTCTGTTTACTTATATTAGCTAATATAGGTCATTTTATGTCCGCTTACAATATGTGTCAGGATTTTTTATGTCGTTTCCAATCAATGTCTACTATCAAGTGGTTTGCAGCAGTCATACAAAGGCACGTAACACCCCCAAAACACCTACATAAGTTAGAAATACTCCGGAAGAGTACTCAGTTTATGAAAAGGCGGTGAATCCCAAATAGAACTGTAAATGTAAGCTAGCAAGCAGACCGTGCACCCCTGTTTGGAACTATGACCTGTGTGTTGCCCTCTATTAACAGAACAATGTAACTGCAGCCCATGTCACATAAAATAGAAAGTAGAGATTATGTAAATTAACTCCCAGAAGAGCCCAGTGTCACCCCAAAAGGTGTCATGCTTTTCACACCAAGAAACATCCACACATAGATACCTGCGAACCTCAAAAACGTACAGGAAACCCTGTCCAGCGCTTTGCTCCCAGAGGAGATAAGGTTGAAAAACCACCCTATGTTAAAAGTGTCCATAATCCATGCCCGCTGCCCTGTCTATAGAACCTGGCCGTTCGTGGCCATTCGGGGCCTAGGGGCATGAGTGGAAGGGTTTAACCTGCCTGGGTTCTTGGGCATGGTTTCATCATGCCTCAGTTTACAATGGCACTCTGACACTTTGTCAGGCTTTAAAGAAGCCTGACTCCTGCAGAGCAAAAGATCTGATTATTTCCTTACATGTTTTGTACGTAAGAATGCGGATGGTGCTCTGAGCCTCCTATGGTGGTTATTAAGCATGGTATACATACCATAGCATGTAACTGTGCCTACAAATGGAACATTTTGTTCATTTATTAGGGAGTTGTGAAAATGGCAAAATCAAATTGCCATTACTGACACAGACCAGCTGCCGCTGTCCGGACATTTCGTCGAAAGACATTTCGTCGAAAGACATTTGGTCGACGTAATTTGGTCGAAAGCCAAATGGTCGATTTTTTAATTTATTTATATATATTTTTTTAGGTTGTAGTTTAGGGAAAAAAAGGGGTTTATAGAAAAAAAGGGGGTTGGGGGGACCCCCCCAAACCCCCCCCCCAAAAAAAAAGTGAAAATAAAAAACAAAAGCAATTCGACCATTTGGTTTTCGACCAAATGGTTTCGACCAATTGTCCTGTCGACAAATTTTTTTCGACGAAATGTCTGGCAACCCAGCTGCCGACTGTTGCTATTGACAGGAGTTCCAGGTGTATAAACTGAGGAGATCACCAGTTCAATTACCTGTGAACGCATTTTGAAGCTCATTCACAACCAGTTCATGCCCGTTCTCTCCATTTTGGCTTTCTGGCTGGACGAGGGGCCCTTCAGTAATGTTCTTTGCTAACCATTACACCATGGGCCCCTTGCTGGTGCAACCTGACAGAGTTGTAACAGAAATGAGAATCGAGATCTCATGCATCATTTTAACAAACTCATATTCCTAGCCCACGGATATTATGCAAATGTGGAACTGTTTAGTTGGTTGTTGCGCAATAGCAAACTCTTTGCTTTACAGCTCATTTGGATAGGATTCTTCCTCTGGAGGCATAAGATAAAAGAATATTGCATACATTCTCTAAAAGGCTCTTTTTTTGCTGCAATGACGTTCATCATGTCACTAAGTATGTAGGTTCCATGGTGTAATGGTTAGCACTCTGGAATCTGAATCCAGCGATCCGAGTTCAAATCTCGGTGGGACCTTGGGAGTTACTGTGTTTGTTTTCCTCTCAGTGTCTTGTTTTAATAGCAATGACGCTGCTGTGTCGCCCACTTTCATAGCATTATTCCCTGGGTGCATTTGAAAAAAGAAAGATTTTCCATGGATGACGCTCTTTAGCCACAATGAAACCCACCACTTTCTGTGGTGTGAAAGACCCATGGTGTAATGGTAGCACCCTGGAGGTTGAATCCAATAATTTGCATTCAAATCTCTGTAAGAGTTTACCATCAGTCGAACCTTTCCCTTATCGTTTATTGTGGATGTCTTCTTTGAAGAAAGGTATGATCCAACTAAAGTAAGTACATTCACGAATGGGCCCTTGGTCGGTACAAACAGTATTTATACACCTCAGGCCTTTTGTGAATTAAGAAAAGTGTGTTCTTCGTTCTATTTTTCATCTCAAACTGATACCTTCATTTTACAAACATGTAAAGACTGTTAAGACGCTTGATTAATATCATTGATTCTGAATGTGGTCGCTTTTCATAGGATTAACCCTTTAACAATTTTGAAAGAGAATGGCGATACAATAGAGCTGCTTTTCCCAAAATGGTATTATTAATGTTGTTGCTGCATCTTCAAGTAAAAAGAGAATCCATTGGGTCACAGATTGAGCATGTTTCTTAACATTGAGTTAAGTTTGAAAATTTCAAATCTTTTATGTATGTTTCCGATGCAGATCTGCCCATCGACTCAGAATGACCTCACTGTTCATACATTTAAAAAAAATGCATAAAGGTTAAGGTGCTAGGCACAAAAGTGGATTTTTATGAAAAGTTATGCCAGAGAGTGAGAGCGAAAATGAATACCCTACACCACTAACCTTATGAATATTACTATCTTTGGCCTATAATTTAAGACAACAAGGAGACAAAGTGTGTTAGAGCAAGAGAGAGGTTCCACCGAGACTTGAACTCGGATCGCTGGATTCAAAATCCAAAGTGCTAACCATTACACCATGGAACCCTTGCTGAGTAGAGCTTCATAAGGGCAATGAGAATATAGGGCACAGTCAAGATTTTTACTGACCTATAGTAACCGTTTACTGATATTATATCGAAGCAGCACTGTTGCTGTTGGATGCTGTGCAATCGCAAAGTATTGGCTTCATGTCTCATTTGGATCAAATTCTTCCTCTGGAGTCTAATGATATAGGAATATTACATATTTTCTCTGATGTGCTCTGTTTTTCCAGAATGAAGTGCATCATGTTACTGAATATGTGGGTTCCATGGTGTAATGGTTAGCACTCTGGACTCTGAATCCAGCGATTCAAGTCTCGGTGGGACCTTGGGGCTGCTTCTCTTTTAGAGTTGCCTTTCATTTGCAGATATATATAACAGCAATAGCTTTGCTTTACAGCCCACTTTGATGGCAGTCTTCTTTGACCAAAGAATATTAATAGTTTCTGGGAATGACTCTCTTTTGCCACAAAGAAACTGCCCACTCTCATATCTCCAAAGCTCCAAGGTATAATGGCTATTAAACTGGCTTTTGATCTCAGCGATTTGCATTGAAAGCCCAGGAGGCCCCTAAAATCAGTTGAATTGTTTCCTGATAATTTAGAGTTTATTTCTTCTTTCGAGAAAGGTGTGATCCAAATAAAGTAAGTACATTTAAACAAGGGCACTTGATCAGTAAATGCACTACTTTCTAGAACTCATAACTCTTGTAAGTTATAAAAAGTTTGCTCTCCATACAGTTTGTCAACTCAAAGAATTACATTTTTTACACATTTAATAAGACCATCAAATTGCTTGAAACATAGGAATGATTGTGAAAGTGAATATGATTCACCAAAATAATTGTATATAAAATAGGGCTTTTTCCAATCTTTTCACATCAATGTTGTTTCTGCATGTTCCAGTGAGCAGAGAATCTACTGCACATATTGTGTACATTTTTCTTTTCATAGAGTTAAGGTTGGACATTATTCATCTGTGGAAAATGTTTCTGAGAGATATCTGGGTGCCCACTCTGATTGACCTTAACGATATGTAGTTGCATCACTGTATTGGTATCAGGCACCAAAGTGCATTTAAATGTAATGTCGTGCAGAGAGAGAGAGAGAGTGTGAAAACGGCTACATGAGTCGACTGAACTTCTGAATATTAACTCTGTTGAATTGTAATTTGAGAAATTAGAAAATGGAGTGTAAGAGCAAGATAACGGTTCCACCGAGACTTGAACTCGGATCGTTGGATTCAAAGTCCAAAGTGCTAACCATTACACCATGGAACCCTTGCAAGATGCACCTGAGAGTGTTGAATCAGAAATGGCAATATAGAGCACATTTACAATTTTTACAGATTCATAGTCCCAATTGACTGATATCATACAAACACAGCGATGTTGTCGATTGACGTTGTGCTATAGCAATCTCTGTGCTTTATAGAGCATGTAGATCAAATTCTTCCTCTTGAGGCATATGATTAAGCAATATTAAATATTGTTTCTGACTGCCTCTGTTTTGGCATAATGAAGTTCAGCATTTGCGGAAGTATTTAGGTTCCATGGACTAATGGTTAGTAGGCTGGACTCTGAATTTAGTAATCTGACATGTTATAGCTATATTTTGTTTTCCTTTGGGTGTATTGTCATTTTATGCACATAGATTTCCTAGCAGTGGCTGTGATGAATAGTTCAATTTGATAGCAGCTTCCTTTTGAGAATTTGAAAAAAAAAGAATTAAATAGTCTCTCTGGATGACTCTGCTTTGATTTCTATGTGCACATCCCTTTTGCGTTTCAGAGGGATTGACCAACATACACAACAGTGCTTGGAAGACCTCTTCCTCCCTCATGACATGTAAAGCTAACCTCTCTCCTACCGTGTGTTTTTTTACTTTTTAACTTCCCCTTCCGAGTCATGATCATGTAACTGAATTTACATTTTTAGATTTTAACTGCAGTATTTGCTTGTTTTTCATTTTTATTTTTTGTGTACGCATACATCCCTTTTTGTGGGGAGGGGGGAGTGATGTCTGTTTACTTATATTAGCTAATATAGGTCATTTTATGTCCGCTTACAATATGTGTCAGGATTTTTTATGTCGTTTCCAATCAATGTCTACTATCAAGTGGTTTGCAGCAGTCATACAAAGGCACGTAACACCCCCAAAACACCTACATAAGTTAGAAATACTCCGGAAGAGTACTCAGTTTATGAAAAGGCGGTGAATCCCAAATAGAACTGTAAATGTAAGCTAGCAAGCAGACCGTGCACCCCTGTTTGGAACTATGACCTGTGTGTTGCCCTCTATTAACAGAACAATGTAACTGCAGCCCATGTCACATAAAATAGAAAGTAGAGATTATGTAAATTAACTCCCAGAAGAGCCCGGTGTCACCCCAAAAGGTGTCATGCTTTTCACACCAAGAAACATCCACACATAGATCCCTGCGAACCTCAAAAACGTACAGGAAACCCTGTCCAGCGCTTTGCTCCCAGAGGAGATAAGGTTGAAAAACCACCCTATGTTAAAAGTGTCCATAATCCATGCCCGCTGCCCTGTCTATAGAACCTGGCCGTTCGTGGCCATTCGGGGCCTAGGGGCATGAGTGGAAGGGTTTAACCTGCCTGGGTTCTTGGGCATGGTTTCATCATGCCTCAGTTTACAATGGCACTCTGACACTTTGTCAGGCTTTAAAGAAGCCTGACTCCTGCAGAGCAAAAGATCTGATTATTTCCTTACATGTTTTGTACGTAAGAATGCGGATGGTGCTCTGAGCCTCCTATGGTGGTTATTAAGCATGGTATACATACCATAGCATGTAACTGTGCCTACAAATGGAACATTTTGTTCATTTATTAGGGAGTTGTGAAAATGGCAAAATCAAATTGCCATTACTGACACAGACCAGCTGCCGCTGTCCGGACATTTCGTCGAAAGACATTTCGTCGAAAGACATTTGGTCGACGTAATTTGGTCGAAAGCCAAATGGTCGATTTTTTAATTTATTTATATATATTTTTTTAGGTTGTAGTTTAGGGAAAAAAAGGGGTTTTTAGAAAAAAAGGGGGTTGGAGGGACCCCCCCAAGCCCCCCCCCCCCAAAAAAAAGTGAAAATAAAAAACAAAAGCAATTCGACCATTTGGTTTTCGACCAAATGGTTTCGACCAATTGTCCTGTCGACAAATTTTTTTCGACGAAATGTCTGGCAACCCAGCTGCCGACTGCTGCTATTGACAGGAGTTCCAGGTGTATAAACTGAGGAGATCACCAGTTCAATTACCTGTGAACGCATTTTGAAGCTCATTCACAACCAGTTCATGCCCGTTCTCTCCATTTTGGCTTTCTGGCTGGACGAGGGGCCCTTCAGTAATGTTCTTTGCTAACCATTACACCATGGGCCCCTTGCTGGTGCAACCTGACAGAGTTGTAACAGAAATGAGAATCGAGATCTCATGCATCATTTTAACAAACTCATATTCCTAGCCCACGGATATTATGCAAATGTGGAACTGTTTAGTTGGTTGTTGCGCAATAGCAAACTCTTTGCTTTACAGCTCATTTGGATAGGATTCTTCCTCTGGAGGCATAAGATAAAAGAATATTGCATACATTCTCTAAAAGGCTCTTTTTTTGCTGCAATGACGTTCATCATGTCACTAAGTATGTAGGTTCCATGGTGTAATGGTTAGCACTCTGGAATCTGAATCCAGCGATCCGAGTTCAAATCTCGGTGGGACCTTGGGAGTTACTGTGTTTGTTTTCCTCTCAGTGTCTTGTTTTAATAGCAATGACGCTGCTGTGTCTCCCACTTTCATAGCATTATTCCCTGGGTGCATTTGAAAAAAGAAAGATTTTCCATGGATGACGCTCTTTAGCCACAATGAAACCCACCACTTTCTGTGGTGTGAAAGACCCATGGTGTAATGGTAGCACCCTGGAGGTTGAATCCAATAATTTGCATTCAAATCTCTGTAAGAGTTTACCATCAGTCGAACCTTTCCCTTATCGTTTATTGTGGATGTCTTCTTTGAAGAAAGGTATGATCCAACTAAAGTAAGTACATTCACGAATGGGCCCTTGGTCGGCACAAACAGTATTTATACACCTCAGGCCTTTTGTGAATTAAGAAAAGTGTGTTCTTCGTTCTATTTTTCATCTCAAACTGATACCTTCATTTTACAAACATGTAAAGACTGTTAAGACGCTTGATTAATATCATTGATTCTGAATGTGGTCGCTTTTCATAGGATTAACCCTTTAACAATTTTGAAAGAGAATGGCGATACAATAGAGCTGCTTTTCCCAAAATGATATTATTAATGTTGTTGCTGCATCTTCAAGTAAAAAGAGAATCCATTGGGTCACAGATTGAGCATGTTTCTTAACATTGAGTTAAGTTTGAAAATTTCAAATCTTTTATGTATGTTTCCGATGCAGATCTGCCCATCGACTCAGAATGACCTCACTGTTCATACATTTAAAAAAAATGCATAAAGGTTAAGGTGCTAGGCACAAAAGTGGATTTTTATGAAAAGTTATGCCAGAGAGTGAGAGCGAAAATGAATACCCTACACCACTAACCTTATGAATATTACTATCTTTGGCCTATAATTTAAGACAACAAGGAGACAAAGTGTGTTAGAGCAAGAGAGAGGTTCCACCGAGACTTGAACTCGGATCGCTGGATTCAAAATCCAAAGTGCTAACCATTACACCATGGAACCGTTGCTGAGTAGAGCTTCATAAGGGCAATGAGAATATAGGGCACAGTCAAGATTTTTACTGACCTATAGTAACCGTTTACTGATATTATATTGAAGCAGCACTGTTGCTGTTGGATGCTGTGCAATCGCAAAGTATTGGCTTCATGTCTCATTTGGATCAAATTCTTCCTCTGGAGTCTAATGATATAGGAATATTACATATTTTCTCTGATGTGCTCTGTTTTTCCAGAATGAAGTGCATCATGTTACTGAATATGTGGGTTCCATGGTGTAATGGTTAGCACTCTGGACTCTGAATCCAGCGATCCGAGTTCAAGTCTCGGTGGGACCTTGGGGCTGCTTCTCTTTTAGAGTTGCCTTTCATTTGCAGATAGATATAACAGCAATAGCTTTGCTTTACAGCCCACTTTGACGGCAGTCTTCTTTGACCAAAGAATATTAATAGTTTCTGGGGATGACTCTCTTTTGCCACAAAGAAACTGCCCACTCTCATATCTCCAAAGCTCCAAGGTATAATGGCTATTAAACTGGCTTTTGATCTCAGCGATTTGCATTGAAAGCCCAGGAGGCCCCTAAAATCAGTTGAATTGTTTCCTGATAATTTAGAGTTTATTTCTTCTTTCGAGAAAGGTGTGATCCAAATAAAGTAAGTACATTTAAACAAGGGCACTTGATCAGTAAATGCACTACTTTCTAGAACTCATAACTCTTGTAAGTTATAAAAAGTTTGCTCTCCATACAGTTTGTCAACTCAAAGAATTACATTTTTTACACATTTAATAAGACCATCAAATTGCTTGAAACATAGGAATGATTGTGAAAGTGAATATGATTCACCAAAATAATTGTATATAAAATAGGGCTTTTTCCAATCTTTTCACATCAATGTTGTTTCTGCATGTTCCAGTGAGCAGAGAATCTACTGCACATAGTGTGTACATTTTTCTTTTCATAGAGTTAAGGTTGGACATTATTCATCTGTGGAAAATGTTTCTGAGAGATATCTGGGTGCCCACTCTGATTGACCTTAGGGATTGTACATTAACGATATGTAGTTGCATCACTGTATTGGTATCAGGCACCAAAGTGCATTTAAATGTAATGTCGTGCAGAGAGAGAGAGAGAGTGTGAAAACGGCTACCTGAGTCGACTGAACTTCTGAATATTAACTCTGTTGAATTGTAATTTGAGAAATTAGAAAATGGAGTGTAAGAGCAAGATAACGGTTCCACCGAGACTTGAACTCGGATAGTTGGATTCAAAGTCCAAAGTGCTAACCATTACACCATGGAACCCTTGCAAGATGCACCTGAGAGTGTTGAATCAGAAATGGCAATATAGAGCACATTTACAATTTTTACAGATTCATAGTCCCAATTGACTGATATCATACAAACACAGCGATGTTGTCGATTGACGTTGTGCTATAGCAATCTCTGTGCTTTATAGAGCATGTAGATCAAATTCTTCCTCTTGAGGCATATGATTAAGCAATATTAAATATTGTTTCTGACTGCCTCTGTTTTGGCATAATGAAGTTCAGCATTTGCGGAAGTATTTAGGTTCCATGGTCTAATGGTTAGTAGGCTGGACTCTGAATTTAGTAATTTGACATGTTATAGCTATATTTTGTTTTCCTTTGGGTGTATTGTCATTTTATGCACATAGATTTCGTAGCAGTGGCTGTGATGAATAGTTCAATTTGATAGCAGCTTCCTTTTGAGAATTTGAAAAAAAAGAATTAAATAGTCTCTCTGGATGACTCTGCTTTGATTTCTATGTGCACATCCCTTTTGCTTTTCAGAGGGATTGACCAACATACACAACAGTGCTTGGAAGACCTCTTCCTCCCTCATGGCATGTAAAGCTAACCTCTCTCCTACCGTGTGTTTTTTTTACTTTTTAACTTCCCCTTCCGAGTCATGATCATGTAACTGAATTTACATTTTTAGATTTTAACTGCAGTAGTTGCTTGTTTTTCATTTTTATTTTTTGTGTACGCATACATCCCTTTTTGTGGGGAGGGGGGAGTGATGTCTGTTTACTTATATTAGCTAATATAGGTCATTTTATGTCCGCTTACAATATGTGTCAGGATTTTTTATGTCGTTTCCAATCAATGTCTAATATCAAGTGGTTTGCAGCAGTCATACAAAGGCATGTAACACCCCCAAAACACCTACATAAGTTAGAAATACTCCGGAAGAGTACTCAGTTTATGAAAAGGCGGTGAATCCCAAATAGAACTGTAAATGTAAGCTAGCAAGCAGACCGTGCACCCCTGTTTGGAACTATGACCTGTGTGTTGCCCTCTATTAACAGAACAATGTAACTGCAGCCCATGTCACATAAAATAGAAAGTAGAGATTATGTAAATTAACTCCCAGAAGAGCCCAGTGTCACCCCAAAAGGTGTCATGCTTTTCACACCAAGAAACATCCACACATAGATCCCTGCGAACCTCAAAAACGTACAGGAAACCCTGTCCAGCACTTTGCTCCCAGAGGAGATAAGGTTGAAAAACCACCCTATGTTAAAAGTGTCCATAGTCCATGCCAGCTGCCCTGTCTATAGAACCTGGCCGTTCGTGGCCATTCGGGGCCTAGGGGCATGAGTGGAAGGGTTTAACCTGCCTGGGTTCTTGGGCATGGTTTCATCATGCCTCAGTTTACAATGGCACTCTGCCACTTTGTCAGGCTTTAAAGAAGCCTGACTCCTGCAGAGCAAAAGATCTGATTATTTCCTTACATGTTTTGTACGTAAGAATGCGGATGGTGCTCTGAGCCTCCTATGGTGGTTATTAAGCATGGTATACATACCATAGCATGTAACTGTGCCTACAAATGGAACATTTTGTTCATTTATTAGGGAGTTGTGAAAATGGCAAAATCAAATTGCCATTACTGACACAGACCAGCTGCCGCTGTCCGGACATTTCGTCGAAAGACATTTGGTCGACGTAATTTGGTCGAAAGCCAAATGGTTGATTTTTTATTTATTTATATATATTTTTTTAGGTTGTAGTTTAGGGAAAAAAAGGGTTTTTTAGAAAAAAAGGGGGTTGGGGGGACCCCCCCCAAACCCCCCCCCAAAAAAAAGTGAAAATAAAAAACAAAAGCAATTCAACCATTTGGTTTTCGACCAAATGGTTTCGACCAATTGTCCTGTCGACAAATTTTTTTCGACGAAATGTCTGGCAACCCATCTGCCGACTGTTGCTATTGACAGGAGTTCCAGGTGCATAAACTTAGGAGATCACCAGTTCAATTACCTGTGAACGCATTTTGAAGCTCATTCACAACCAGTTCATGCCCGTTCTCTCCATTTTGGCTTTCTGGCTGGCCGAGGGGCCCTTCAGTAATGTTCTTTGCTAACCATTACACCATGGGCCCCTTGCTGGTGCAACCTGACAGAGTTGTAACAGAAATGAGAATCGAGATCTCATGCATCATTTTAACAAACTCATATTCCTAGCCCACAGATATTATGCAAATGTGGAACTGTTTAGTTGGTTGTTGCGCAATAGCAAACTCTTTGCTTTACAGCTCATTTGGATAGGATTCTTCCTCTGGAGGCATAAGATAAAAGAATATTGCATACATTCTCTAAAAGGCTCTTTTTTTGCTGCAATGACGTTCATCATGTCACTACGTATGTAGGTTCCATGGTGTAATGGTTAGCACTCTGGACTCTGAATCCAGCGATCCAAGTTCAAATCTCGGTGGGACCTTGGGAGTTACTGTGTTTGTTTTCCTCTCAGTGTCTTGTTTTAATAGCAATGATGCTGCTGTGTCGCCCACTTTCATAGCATTATTCCCTGGGTGCATTTGAAAAAAGAAAGATTTTCCATGGATGACGCTCTTTAGCCACAATGAAACCCACCACTTTCTGTGGTGTGAAAGACCCATGGTGTAATGGTAGCACCCTGGAGGTTGAATCCAATAATTTGCATTCAAATCTCTGTAAGAGTTTACCATCAGTCGAACCTTTCCCTTATCGTTTATTGTGGATGTCTTCTTTGAAGAAAGGTATGATCCAACTAAAGTAAGTACATTCACGAATGGGCCCTTGGTCGGTACAAACAGTATTTATACACCTCAGGCCTTTTGTGAATTAAGAAAAGCGTGTTCTTCATTCTATTTTTCATCTCAAACTGATACCTTCATTTTACAAACATGTAAAGACTGTTAAGACGCTTGATTAATATCATTGATTCTGAATGTGGTCGCTTTTCATAGGATTAACCCTTTAACAATTTTGAAAGAGAATGGCGATACAATAGAGCTGCTTTTCCCAAAATGGTATTATTAATGTTGTTGCTGCATCTTCAAGTAAAAAGAGAATCCATTGGGTCACAGATTGAGCATGTTTCTTAACATTGAGTTAAGTTTGAAAATTTAAAATCTTTTATGTATGTTTCCGATGCAGATCTGCCCATCGACTCAGAATGACCTCACTGTTCATACATTTAAAAAAAATGCATAAAGGTTAAGGTGCTAGGCACAAAAGTGGATTTTTATGAAAAGTTATGCCAGAGAGTGAGAGCGAAAATGAATACCCTACACCACTAACCTTATGAATATTACTATCTTTGGCCTATAATTTAAGACAACAAGGAGACAAAGTGTGTTAGAGCAAGAGAGAGGTTCCACCGAGACTTGAACTCGGATCGCTGGATTCAAAGTCCAAAGTGCTAACCATTACACCATGGAACCCTTGTTGAGCAGAGCTTCATAAGGGCAATGAGAATATAGGGCACAGTCAAGATTTTTACTGACCTATAGTAACCGTTTACTGATATTATATCGAATCAGCACTGTTGCTGTTGGATGCTGTGCAATCGCAAAGTATTGGCTTCATGTCTCATTTGGATCAAATTCTTCCTCTGGAGTCTAATGATATAGGAATATTACATATTTTCTCTGATGTGCTCTGTTTTTCCAGAATGAAGTGCATCATGTTACTGAATATGTGGGTTCCATGGTGTAATGGTTAGCACTCTGGACTCTGAATCCAGCGATCCGAGTTCAAGTCTTGGTGGGACCTTGGGGCTGCTTCTCTTTTAGAGTTGCCTTTCATTTGCAGATAGATATAACAGCAATAGCTTTGCTTTACAGCCCACTTTGATGGCAGTCTTCTTTGACCAAAGAATATTAATAGTTTCTGGGGATGACTCTCTTTTGCCACAAAGAAACTGCCCACTCTCATATCTCCAAAGCTCCAAGGTATAATGGCTATTAAACTGGCTTTTGATCTCAGCGATTTGCATTGAAAGCCCAGGAGGCCCCTAAAATCAGTTGAATTGTTTCCTGATAATTTAGAGTTTATTTCTTCTTTCGAGAAAGGTGTGATCCAAATAAAGTAAGTACATTTAAACAAGGGCACTTGATCAGTAAATGCACTACTTTCTAGAAATCATAACTCTTGTAAGTTATAAAAAGTTTGCTCTCCATACAGTTTGTCAACTCAAAGAATTACATTCTTTACACATTTAATAAGACCATCAAATTGCTTGAAACATAGGAATGATTGTGAAAGTGAATATGATTCACCAAAATAATTGTATAACATTTTTTAATGTTAATAAAATAGGGCTTTTTCCAATCTTTTCACATCAATGTTGTTTCTGCATGTTCCAGTGAGCAGAGAATCTACTGCACATAGTGTGTACATTTTTCTTTTCATAGAGTTAAGGTTGGACATTATTCATCTGTGGAAAATGTTTCTGAGAGATATCTGGGTGCCCACTCTGATTGACCTTAGGGATTGTACATTAACGATATGTAGTTGCATCACTGTATTGGTATCAGGTACCAAAGTGCATTTAAATGTAATGTCGTGCAGAGAGAGAGAGAGTGTGAAAACGGCTACCTGAGTCGACTGAACTTCTGAATATTAACTCTGTTGAATTGTAATTTGAGAAATTAGAAAATGGAGTGTAAGAGCAAGATAACGGTTCCACCGAGACTTGAACTCGGATCGCTGGATTCAAAGTCCAAAGTGCTAACCATTACACCATGGAACCCTTGCAAGATGCACCTGAGAGCGTTGAATCAGAAATGGCAATATAGAGCACATTTACAATTTTTACAGATTCATAGTCCCAATTGACTGATATCATACAAACACAGCGATGTTGTCGATTGACGTTGTGCTATAGCAATCTCTGTGCTTTATAGAGCATGTAGATCAAATTCTTCCTCTTGAGGCATATGATTAAGCAATATTAAATATTGTTTCTGACTGCCTCTGTTTTGGCATAATGAAGTTCAGCATTTGCGGAAGTATTTAGGTTCCATGGTCTAATGGTTAGTAGGCTGGACTCTGAATTTAGTAATCTGACATGTTATAGCTATATTTTGTTTTCCTTTGGGTGTATTGTCATTTTATGAACATAGATTTCCTAGCAGTGGCTGTGATGAATAGTTCAATTTGATAGCAGCTTCCTTTTGAGAATTTGAAAAAAAAAGAATTAAATAGTCTCTCTGGATGACTCTGCTTTGATTTCTATGTGCACATCCCTTTTGCGTTTCAGAGGGATTGACCAACATACACAACAGTGCTTGGAAGACCTCTTCCTCCCTCATGGCATGTAAAGCTAACCTCTCTCCTACCGTGTGTTTTTTTACTTTTTAACTTCCCCTTCCGAGTCATGATCATGTAACTGAATTTACATTTTTAGATTTTAACTGCAGTAGTTGCTTGTTTTTCATTTTTATTTTTTGTGTACGCATACATCCCTTTTTGTGGGGAGGGGGGAGTGATGTCTGTTTACTTATATTAGCTAATATAGGTCATTTTATGTCCGCTTACAATATGTGTCAGGATTTTTTATGTCGTTTCCAATCAATGTCTAATATCAAGTGGTTTGCAGCAGTCATACAAAGGCACGTAACACCCCCAAAACACCTACATAAGTTAGAAATATTCCGGAAGAGTACTCATTTTATGAAAAGGCGGTGAATCCCAAATAGAACTGTAAATGTAAGCTAGCAAGCAGACCGTGCACCCCTGTTTGGAACTATGACCTGTGTGTTGCCCTCTATTAACAGAACAATGCAACTGCAGCCCATGTCACATAAAATAGAAAGTAGAGATTATGTAAATTAACTCCCAGAAGAGCCTGGTGTCACCCCAAAAGGTGTCATGCTTTTCACACCAAGAAACATCCACACATAGATCCCTGCGAACCTCAAAAACGTACAGGAAACCCTGTCCAGCGCTTTGCTCCCAGAGGAGATAAGGTTGAAAAACCACCCTATGTTAAAAGTGTCCATAATCTATGCCAGCTGCCCTGTCTATAGAACCTGGCCGTTCGTGGCCATTCGGGGCCTAGGGGCATGAGTGGAAGGGTTTAACCTGCCTGGGTTCTTGGGCATGGTTTCATCATGCCTCAGTTTACAATGGCACTCTGCCACTTTGTCAGGCTTTAAAGAAGCCTGACTCCTGCAGAGCAATAGATCTGATTATTTCCTTACATGTTTTGTACGTAAGAATGCGGATGGTGCTCTGAGCCTCCTATGGTGGTTATTAAGCATGGTATACATACCATAGCATGTAACTGTGCCTACAAATGGAACATTTTGTTCATTTATTAGGGAGTTGTGAAAATGGCGAAATCAAATTGCCATTACTGACACAGACCAGCTGCCGCTGTCCGGACATTTCGTCGAAAGACATTTCGTCGAAAGACATTTGGTCGAAGTAATTTGGTCGAAAGCCAAATGGTCGATTTTTTAATTTATTTATATATATTTTTTTAGGTTGTAGTTTAGGGAAAAAAAGGGGTTTTTAGAAAAAAAGGGGGTTGGGGGGACCCCCCCAAACCCCCCCCCCCAAAAAAAAAGTGAAAATAAAAAACAAAAGCAATTCGACCATTTGGTTTTCGACCAAATGGTTTCGACCAATTGTCCTTTCGACAAATTTTTTCCGACGAAATGTCTGGCAACCCAGCTGCCGACTGTTGCTATTGACAGGAGTTCCAGGTGTATAAACTGAGGAGATCACCAGTTCAATTACCTGTGAACGCATTTTGAAGCTCATTCACAACCAGTTCATGCCCGTTCTCTCCATTTTGGCATTCTGGCTGGCCGAGGGGCCCTTCAGTAATGTTCTTTGCTAACCATTACACCATGGGCCCCTTGCTGGTGCAACCTGACAGAGTTGTAACAGAAATGTGAATCGAGATCTCATGCATCATTTTAACAAACTCATATTCCTAGCCCACGGATATTATGCAAATGTGGAACTGTTTAGTTGGTTGTTGCGCAATAGCAAACTCTTTGCTTTACAGCTCATTTGGATAGGATTCTTCCTCTGGAGGCATAAGATAAAAGAATATTGCATACATTCTCTAAAAGGCTCTTTTTTTGCTGCAATGACGTTCATCATGTCACTAAGTATGTAGATTCCATGGTGTAATGGTTAGCACTCTGGACTCTGAATCCAGCGATCCGAGTTCAAATCTTGGTGGGACCTTGGGAATTACTGTGTTTGTTTTCCTCTCAGTGTCTTGTTTTAATAGCAATGACGCTGCTGTGTCGCCCACTTTCATAGCATTATTCCCTGGGTGCATTTGAAAAAAGAAAGATTTTCCATGGATGACGCTCTTTAGCCACAATGAAACCCACCACTTTCTGTGGTGTGAAAGACCCATGGTGTAATGGTAGCACCCTGGAGGTTGAATCCAATAATTTGCATTCAAATCTCTGTAAGAGTTTACCATCAGTCGAACCTTTCCCTTATCGTTTATTGTGGATGTCTTCTTTGAAGAAAGGTATGATCCAACTAAAGTAAGTACATTCACGAATGGGCCCTTGGTCGGTACAAACAGTATTTATACACCTCAGGCCTTTTGTGAATTAAGAAAAGTGTGTTCTTCGTTCTATTTTTCATCTCAAACTGATACCTTCATTTTACAAACATGTAAAGACTGTTAAGACGCTTGATTAATATCATTGATTCTGAATGTGGTCGCTTTTCATAGGATTAACCCTTTAACAATTTTGAAAGAGAATGGCGATACAATAGAGCTGCTTTTCCCAAAATGGTATTATTAATGTTGTTGCTGCATCTTCAAGTAAAAAGAGAATCCATTGGGTCACAGATTGAGCATGTTTCTTAACATTGAGTTAAGTTTGAAAATTTCAAATCTTTTATGTATGTTTCCGATGCAGATCTGCCCATCGACTCAGAATGACCTCACTGTTCATACATTTAAAAAAAATGCATAAAGGTTAAGGTGCTAGGCACAAAAGTGGATTTTTATGAAAATTTATGCCAGAGAGTGAGAGCGAAAATGAATACCCTACACCACTAACCTTATGAATATTACTATCTTTGGCCTATAATTTAAGACAACAAGGAGACAAAGTGTGTTAGAGCAAGAGAGAGGTTCCACCGAGACTTGAACTCGGATGGCTGGATTCAAAGTCCAAAGTGCTAACCATTACACCATTGAACCCTGGTTGAGCAGAGCTTCATAAGGGCAATGAGAATATAGGGCACAGTCAAGATTTTTACTGACCTATAGTAACCGTTTACTGATATTATATCGAAGCAGCACTGTTGCTGTTGGATGCTGTGCAATCGCAAAGTATTGGCTTCATGTCTCATTTGGATCAAATTCTTCCTCTGGAGTCTAATGATATAGGAATATTACATATTTTCTCTGATGTGCTCTGTTTTTCCAGAATGAAGTGCATCATGCTACTGAATATGTGGGTTCCATGGTGTAATGGTTAGCACTCTGGACTCTGAATCCAGCGATCCGAGTTCAAGTCTCGGTGGGACCTTGGGGCTGCTTCTCTTTTAGAGTTGCCTTTCATTTGCAGATAGATATAACAGCAATAGCTTTGCTTTACAGCCCACTTTGATGGCAGTCTTCTTTGACCAAAGAATATTAATAGTTTCTGGGGATGACTCTCTTTTGCCACAAAGAAACTGCCCACTCTCATATCTCCAAAGCTCCAAGGTATAATGGCTATTAAACTGGCTTTTGATCTCAGCGATTTGCATTGAAAGCCCAGGAGGCCCCTAAAATCAGTTGAATTGTTTCCTGATAATTTAGAGTTTATTTCTTCTTTCGAGAAAGGTGTGATCCAAATAAAGTAAGTACATTTAAACAAGGGCACTTGATCAGTAAATGCACTACTTTCTAGAACTCATAACTCTTGTAAGTTATAAAAAGTTTGCTCTCCATACAGTTTGTCAACTCAAAGAATTACATTTTTTACACATTTAATAAGACCATCAAATTGCTTGAAACATAGGAATGATTGTGAAAGTGAATATGATTCACCAAAATAATTGTATATAAAATAGGGCTTTTTCCAATCTTTTCACATCAATGTTGTTTCTGCATGTTCCAGTGAGCAGAGAATCTACTGCACATAGTGTGTACATTTTTCTTTTCATAGAGTTAAGGTTGGACATTATTCATCTGTGGAAAATGTTTCTGAGAGATATCTGGGTGTCCACTCTGATTGACCTTAGGGATTGTACATTAACGATATGTAGTTGCATCACTGTATTGGTATCAGGCACCAAAGTGCATTTAAATGTAATGTCGTGCAGAGAGAGAGAGAGAGTGTGAAAACGGCTACCTGAGTCGACTGAACTTCTGAATATTAACTCTGTTGAATTGTAATTTGAGAAATTAGAAAATGGAGTGTAAGAGCAAGATAACGGTTCCACCGAGACTTGAACTCGGATCGCTGGATTCAAAGTCCAAAGTGCTAACCATTACACCATGGAACCCTTGCAAGATGCACCTGAGAGCGTTGAATCAGAAATGGCAATATAGAGCACATTTACAATTTTTACAGATTCATAGTCCCAATTGACTGATATCATACAAACACAGCGATGTTGTCGATTGACATTGTGCTATAGCAATCTCTGTGCTTTATAGAGCATGTAGATCAAATTCTTCCTCTTGAGGCATATGATTAAGCAATATTAAATATTGTTTCTGACTGCCTCTGTTTTGGCATAATGAAGTTCAGCATTTGCGGAAGTATTTAGGTTCCATGGTCTAATGGTTAGTAGGCTGGACTCTGAATTTAGTAATCTGACATGTTATAGCTATATTTTGTTTTCCTTTGGGTGTATTGTCATTTTATGAACATAGATTTCCTAGCAGTGGCTGTGATGAATAGTTCAATTTGATAGCAGCTTCCTTTTGAGAATTTGAAAAAAAAAGAATTAAATAGTCTCTCTGGATGACTCTGCTTTGATTTCTATGTGCACATCCCTTTTGCGTTTCAGAGGGATTGACCAACATACACAACAGTGCTTGGAAGACCTCTTCCTCCCTCATGGCATGTAAAGCTAACCTCTCTCCTACCGTGTGTTTTTTTACTTTTTAACTTCCCCTTCCGAGTCATGATCATGTAACTGAATTTACATTTTTAGATTTTAACTGCAGTAGTTGCTTGTTTTTCATTTTTATTTTTTGTGTACGCATACATCCCTTTTTGTGGGGAGGGGGGAGTGATGTCTGTTTACTTATATTAGCTAATATAGGTCATTTTATGTCCGCTTACAATATGTGTCAGGATTTTTTATGTCGTTTCCAATCAATGTCTAATATCAAGTGGTTTGCAGCAGTCATACAAAGGCACGTAACACCCCCAAAACACCTACATAAGTTAGAAATATTCCGGAAGAGTACTCATTTTATGAAAAGGCGGTGAATCCCAAATAGAACTGTAAATGTAAGCTAGCAAGCAGACCGTGCACCCCTGTTTGGAACTATGACCTGTGTGTTGCCCTCTATTAACAGAACAATGTAACTGCAGCCCATGTCACATAAAATAGAAAGTAGAGATTATGTAAATTAACTCCCAGAAGAGCCTGGTGTCACCCCAAAAGGTGTCATGCTTTTCACACCAAGAAACATCCACACATAGATCCCTGCGAACCTCAAAAACGTACAGGAAACCCTGTCCAGCGCTTTGCTCCCAGAGGAGATAAGGTTGAAAAACCACCCTATGTTAAAAGTGTCCATAATCTATGCCAGCTGCCCTGTCTATAGAACCTGGCCGTTCGTGGCCATTCGGGGCCTAGGGGCATGAGTGGAAGGGTTTAACCTGCCTGGGTTCTTGGGCATGGTTTCATCATGCCTCAGTTTACAATGGCACTCTGCCACTTTGTCAGGCTTTAAAGAAGCCTGACTCCTGCAGAGCAATAGATCTGATTATTTCCTTACATGTTTTGTACGTAAGAATGCGGATGGTGCTCTGAGCCTCCTATGGTGGTTATTAAGCATGGTATACATACCATAGCATGTAACTGTGCCTACAAATGGAACATTTTGTTCATTTATTAGGGAGTTGTGAAAATGGCGAAATCAAATTGCCATTACTGACACAGACCAGCTGCCGCTGTCCGGACATTTCGTCGAAAGACATTTCGTCGAAAGACATTTGGTCGACGTAATTTGGTCGAAAGCCAAATGGTCGATTTTTTAATTTATTTATATATATTTTTTTAGGTTGTAGTTTAGGGAAAAAAAGGGGTTTTTAGAAAAAAAGGGGGTTGGGGGGACCCCCCCAAACCCCCCCCCCAAAAAAAAAGTGAAAATAAAAAACAAAAGCAATTCGACCATTTGGTTTTCGACCAAATGGTTTCGACCAATTGTCCTGTCGACAAATTTTTTCCGACGAAATGTCTGGCAACCCAGCTGCCGACTGTTGCTATTGACAGGAGTTCCAGGTGTATAAACTGAGGAGATCACCAGTTCAATTACCTGTGAACGCATTTTGAAGCTCATTCACAACCAGTTCATGCCCGTTCTCTCCATTTTGGCATTCTGGCTGGCCGAGGGGCCCTTCAGTAATGTTCTTTGCTAACCATTACACCATGGGCCCCTTGCTGGTGCAACCTGACAGAGTTGTAACAGAAATGTGAATCGAGATCTCATGCATCATTTTAACAAACTCATATTCCTAGCCCACGGATATTATGCAAATGTGGAACTGTTTAGTTGGTTGTTGCGCAATAGCAAACTCTTTGCTTTACAGCTCATTTGGATAGGATTCTTCCTCTGGAGGCATAAGATAAAAGAATATTGCATACATTCTCTAAAAGGCTCTTTTTTTGCTGCAATGACGTTCATCATGTCACTAAGTATGTAGATTCCATGGTGTAATGGTTAGCACTCTGGACTCTGAATCCAGCGATCCGAGTTCAAATCTCGGTGGGACCTTGGGAATTACTGTGTTTGTTTTCCTCTCAGTGTCTTGTTTTAATAGCAATGACGCTGCTGTGTCGCCCACTTTCATAGCATTATTCCCTGGGTGCATTTGAAAAAAGAAAGATTTTCCATGGATGACGCTCTTTAGCCACAATGAAACCCACCACTTTCTGTGGTGTGAAAGACCCATGGTGTAATGGTAGCACCCTGGAGGTTGAATCCAATAATTTGCATTCAAATCTCTGTAAGAGTTTACCATCAGTCGAACCTTTCCCTTATCGTTTATTGTGGATGTCTTCTTTGAAGAAAGGTATGATCCAACTAAAGTAAGTACATTCACGAATGGGCCCTTGGTCGGTACAAACAGTATTTATACACCTCAGGCCTTTTGTGAATTAAGAAAAGTGTGTTCTTCATTCTATTTTTCATCTCAAACTGATACCTTCATTTTACAAACATGTAAAGACTGTTAAGACGCTTGATTAATATCATTGATTCTGAATGTGGTCGCTTTTCATAGGATTAACCCTTTAACAATTTTGAAAGAGAATGGCGATACAATAGAGCTGCTTTTCCCAAAATGGTATTATTAATGTTGTTGCTGCATCTTCAAGTAAAAAGAGAATCCATTGGGTCACAGATTGAGCATGTTTCTTAACATTGAGTTAAGTTTGAAAATTTCAAATCTTTTATGTATGTTTCCGATGCAGATCTGCCCATCGACTCAGAATGACCTCACTGTTCATACATTTAAAAAAAATGCATAAAGGTTAAGGTGCTAGGCACAAAAGTGGATTTTTATGAAAATTTATGCCAGAGAGTGAGAGCGAAAATGAATACCCTACACCACTAACCTTATGAATATTACTATCTTTGGCCTATAATTTAAGACAACAAGGAGACAAAGTGTGTTAGAGCAAGAGAGAGGTTCCACCGAGACTTGAACTCGGATGGCTGGATTCAAAGTCCAAAGTGCTAACCATTACACCATGGAACCCTTGTTGAGCAGAGCTTCATAAGGGCAATGAGAATATAGGGCACAGTCAAGATTTTTACTGACCTATAGTAACCGTTTACTGATATTATATCGAAGCAGCACTGTTGCTGTTGGATGCTGTGCAATCGCAAAGTATTGGCTTCATGTCTCATTTGGATCAAATTCTTCCTCTGGAGTCTAATGATATAGGAATATTACATATTTTCTCTGATGTGCTCTGTTTTTCCAGAATGAAGTGCATCATGCTACTGAATATGTGGGTTCCATGGTGTAATGGTTAGCACTCTGGACTCTGAATCCAGCGATCCGAGTTCAAGTCTCGGTGGGACCTTGGGGCTGCTTCTCTTTTAGAGTTGCCTTTCATTTGCAGATAGATATAACAGCAATAGCTTTGCTTTACAGCCCACTTTGATGGCAGTCTTCTTTGACCAAAGAATATTAATAGTTTCCGGGGATGACTCTCTTTTGCCACAAAGAAACTGCCCACTCTCATATCTCCAAAGCTCCAAGGTATAATGGCTATTAAACTGGCTTTTGATCTCAGCGATTTGCATTGAAAGCCCAGGAGGACCCTAAAATCAGTTGAATTGTTTCCTGATAATTTAGAGTTTATTTCTTCTTTCGAGAAAGGTGTGATCCAAATAAAGTAAGTACATTTAAACAAGGGCACTTGATCAGTAAATGCACTACTTTCTAGAACTCATAACTCTCGTAAGTTATAAAAAGTTTGCTCTCCATACAGTTTGTCAACTCAAAGAATTACATTTTTTACACATTTAATAAGACCATCAAATTGCTTGAAACATAGGAATGATTGTGAAAGTGAATATGATTCACCAAAATAATTGTATAACATTTTTTAATGTTAATAAAATAGGGCTTTTTCCAATCTTTTCACATCAATGTTGTTTCTGCATGTTCCAGTGAGCAGAGAATCTACTGCACATAGTGTGTACATTTTTCTTTTCATAGAGTTAAGGTTGGACATTATTCATCTGTGGAAAATGTTTCTGAGAGATATCTGGGTGCCCACTCTGATTGACCTTAGGGATTGTACATTAACGATATGTAGTTGCATCACTGTATTGGTATCAGGCACCAAAGTGCATTTAAATGTAATGTCGTGCAGAGAGAGAGGGAGTGTGAAAACGGCTACCTGAGTCGACTGAACTTCTGAATATTAACTCTGTTGAATTGTAATTTGAGAAATTAGAAAATGGAGTGTAAGAGCAAGATAACGGTTCTACCGAGACTTGAACACGGATTGTTGGATTCAAAGTCCAAAGTGCTAACCATTACACCATGGAACCCTTGCAAGATGCACCTGAGAGCGTTGAATCAGAAATGGCAATATAGAGCACATTTACAATTTTTACAGATTCATAGTCCCAATTGACTGATATCATACAAACACAGCGATGTTGTCGATTGACGTTGTGCTATAGCAATCTCTGTGCTTTATAGAGCATGTAGATCAAATTCTTCCTCTTGAGGCATATGATTAAGCAATATTAAATATTGTTTCTGACTGCCTCTGTTTTGGCATAATGAAGTTCAGCATTTGCGGAAGTATTTAGGTTCCATGGTCTAATGGTTAGTAGGCTGGACTCTGAATTTAGTAATCTGACATGTTATAGCTATATTTTGTTTTCCTTTGGGTGTATTGTCATTTTATGCACATAGATTTCCTAGCAGTGGCTGTGATGAATAGTTCAATTTGATAGCAGCTTCCTTTTGAGAATTTGAAAAAAAAAGAATTAAATAGTCTCTCTGGATGACTCTGCTTTGATTTCTATGTGCACATCCCTTTTGCGTTTCAGAGGGATTGACCAACATACACAACAGTGCTTGGAAGACCTCTTCCTCCCTCATGGCATGTAAAGCTAACCTCTCTCCTACCGTGTGTTTTTTTACTTTTTAACTTCCCCTTCCGAGTCATGATCATGTAACTGAATTTACATTTTTAGATTTTAACTGCAGTAGTTGCTTGTTTTTCATTTTTATTTTTTGTGTACGCATACATCCCTTTTTGTGGGGAGGGGGGAGTGATGTCTGTTTACTTATATTAGCTAATATAGGTCATTTTATGTCCGCTTACAATATGTGTCAGGATTTTTTATGTCGTTTCCAATCAATGTCTAATATCAAGTGGTTTGCAGCAGTCATACAAAGGCACGTAACACCCCCAAAACACCTACATAAATTAGAAATACTCCGGAAGAGTACTCAGTTTATGAAAAGGCGGTGAATCCCAAATAGAACTGTAAATGTAAGCTACCAAGCAGACCGTGCACCCCTGTTTGGAACTATGACCTGTGTGTTGCCCTCTATTAACAGAACAATGTAACTGCAGCCCATGTCACATAAAATAGAAAGTAGAGATTATGCAAATTAACTCCCAGAAGAGCCTGGTGTCACCCCAAAAGGTGTCATGCTTTTCACACCAAGAAACATCCACACATAGATCCCTGCGAACCTCAAAAACGTACAGGAAACCCTGTCCAGCGCTTTGCTCCCAGAGGAGATAAGGTTGAAAAACCACCATATGTTAAAAGTGTCCATAATCCATGCCAGCTGCCCTGTCTATAGAACCTGGCCGTTCTTGGCCGTCCGGGGCCTAGGGGCATGAGTGGAAGGGTTTAACCTGCCTGGGTTCTTGGGCATGGTTTCATCATGCCTCAGTTTACAATGGCACTCTGCCACTTTGTCAGGCTTTAAAGAAGCCTGACTCCTGCAGAGCAAAAGATCTGATTATTTCCTTACATGTTTTGTACGTAAGGATGCGGATGGTGCTCTGAGCCTCCTATGGTGGTTATTAAGCATGGTATACATACCATAGCATGTAACTGTGCCTACAAATGGAACATTTTGTTCATTTATTAGGGAGTTGTGAAAATGGCAAAATCAAATTGCCATTACTGACACAGACCAGCTGCCGCTGTCCGGACATTTTGTCGAAAGACATTTCGTCGAAAGACATTTGGTCGACGTAATTTGGTCGAAAGCCAAATGGTCGATTTTTTAATTTATTTATATATAATTTTTTAGGTTGTAGTTTAGGGAAAAAAAGGGGTTTTTAGAAAAAAAGGGGGTTGGGGGACCCCCCCAAACCCCCCCCAAAAAAAAGTGAAAATAAAAAACAAAAGCAATTCGACCATTTGGTTTTCGACCAAATGGTTTCGACCAATTGTCCTGTCGACACATTTTTTTCGACGAAATGTCTGCCAACCCAGCTGCCGACTGTTGCTATTGACAGGAGTTCCAGGTGTATAAACTGAGGAGATCACCAGTTCAATTACCTGTGAACGCATTTTGAAGCTCATTCACAACCAGTTCATGCCCGTTCTCTCCATTTTGGCTTTCTGGCTGGCCGAGGGGCCCTTCAGTAATGTTCTTTGCTAACCATTACACCATGGGCCCCTTGCTGGTGCAACCTGACAGAGTTGTAACAGAAATGAGAATCGAGATCTCATGCATCATTTTAACAAACTCATATTCCTAGCCCCCGGATATTATGCAAATGTGGAACTGTTTAGTTGGTTGTTGCGCAATAGCAAACTCTTTGCTTTACAGCTCATTTGGATAGGATTCTTCCTCTGGAGGCATAAGATAAAAGAATATTGCATACATTCTCTAAAAGGCTCTTTTTTTGCTGCAATGACGTTCATCATGTCACTAAGTATGTAGGTTCCATGGTGTAATGGTTAGCACTCTGGACTCTGAATCCAGCGATCCGAGTTCAAATCTCGGTGGGACCTTGGGAATTACTGTGTTTGTTTTCCTCTCAGTGTCTTGTTTTAATAGCAATGACGCTGCTGTGTCGCCCACTTTCATAGCATTATTCCCTGGGTGCATTTGAAAAAAGAAAGATTTTCCATGGATGACGCTCTTTAGCCACAATGAAACCCACCACTTTCTGTGGTGTGAAAGACCCATGGTGTAATGGTAGCACCCTGGAGGTTGAATCCAATAATTTGCATTCAAATCTCTGTAAGAGTTTACCATCAGTCGAACCTTTCCCTTATCGTTTATTGTGGATGTCTTCTTTGAAGAAAGGTATGATCCAACTAAAGTAAGTACATTCACGATTGGGCCCTTGGTCGGTACAAACAGTATTTATACACCTCAGGCCTTTTGTGAATTAAGAAAAGTGTGTTCTTCGTTCTATTTTTCATCTCAAACTGATACCTTCATTTTACAAACATGTAAAGACTGTTAAGACGCTTGATTAATATCATTGATTCTGAATGTGTTCGCTTTTCATAGGATTAACCCTTTAACAATTTTGAAAGAGAATGGCGATACAATAGAGCTGCTTTTCCCAAAATGGTATTATTAATGTTGTTGCTGCATCTTCAAGTAAAAAGAGAATCCATTGGGTCACAGATTGAGCATGTTTCTTAACATTGAGTTAAGTTTGAAAATTTCAAATCTTTTATGTATGTTTCCGATGCAGATCTGCCAATCGACTCAGAATGACCTCACTGTTCATACATTTAAAAAAAATGCATAAAGGTTAAGGTGCTAGGCACAAAAGTGGATTTTTATGAAAAGTTATGCCAGAGAGTGAGAGCGAAAATGAATACCCTACACCACTAACCTTATGAATATTACTATCTTTGGTCTATAATTTAAGACAACAAGGAGACAAAGTGTGTTAGAGCAAGAGAGAGGTTCCACCGAGACTTGAACTCAGATCGCTGGATTCAAAATCCAAAGGGCTAACCATTACACCATGGAACCCTTGCTGAGTAGAGCTTCATAAGGGCAATGAGAATATAGGGCACAGTCAAGATTTTTACTGACCTATAGTAACCGTTTACTGATATTATATCGAAGCAGCACTGTTGCTGTTGGATGCTGTGCAATCGCAAAGTATTGGCTTCATGTCTCATTTGGATCAAATTCTTCCTCTGGAGTCTAATGATATAGGAATATTACATATTTTCTCTGATGTGCTCTGTTTTTCCAGAATGAAGTGCATCATGTTACTGAATATGTGGGTTCCATGGTGTAATGGTTAGCACTCTGGACTCTGAATCCAGCGATCCGATTTCAAGTCTCGGTGGGACCTTGGGGCTGCTTCTCTTTTAGAGTTGCCTTTCATTTGCAGATAGATATAACAGCAATAGCTTTGCTTTACAGCCCACTTTGATGGCAGTCTTCTTTGACCAAAGAATATTAATAGTTTCTGGGGATGACTCTCTTTTGCCACAAAGAAACTGCCCACTCTCATATCTCCAAAGCTCCAAGGTATAATGGCTATTAAACTGGCTTTTGATCTCAGCGATTTGCATTGAAAGCCCAGGAGGCCCCTAAAATCAGTTGAATTGTTTCCTGATAATTTAGAGTTTATTTCTTCTTTCGAGAAAGGTGTGATCCAAATAAAGTAAGTACATTTAAACAAGGGCACTTGATCAGTAAATGCACTACTTTCTAGAACTCATAACTCTTGTAAGTTATAAAAAGTTTGCTCTCCATACAGTTTGTCAACTCAAAGAATTACATTTTTTACACATTTAATAAGACCATCAAATTGCTTGAAACATAGGAATGATTGTGAAAGTGAATATGATTCACCAAAATAATTGTATATAAAATAGGGCTTTTTCCAATCTTTTCACATCAATGTTGTTTCTGCATGTTCCAGTGAGCAGAGAATCTACTGCACATAGTGTGTACATTTTTCTTTTCATAGAGTTAAGGTTGGACATTATTCATCTGTGGAAAATGTTTCTGAGAGATATCTGGGTGCCCACTCTGATTGACCTTAGGGATTGTACATTAACGATATGTAGTTGCATCACTGTATTGGTATCAGGCACCAAAGTGCATTTAAATGTAATGTCGTGCAGAGAGAGAGAGAGAGAGAGAGTGTGAAAACGGGTACCTGAGTCGACTGAACTTCTGAATATTAACTCTGTTGAATTGTAATTTGAGAAATTAGAAAATGGAGTGTAAGAGCAAGATAACGGTTCCACCGAGACTTGAACTCGGATTGTTGGATTCAAAGTCCAAAGTGCTAACCATTACACCATGGATCCCTTGCAAGATGCACCTGAGAGCGTTGAATCAGAAATGGCAATATAGAGCACATTTACAATTTTTACAGATTCATAGTCCCAATTGACTGATATCATACAAACACAGCGATGTTGTCGATTGACGTTGTGCTATAGCAATCTCTATGCTTTATAGAGCATGTAGATCAAATTCTTCCTCTTGAGGCATATGATTAAGCAATATTAAATATTGTTTCTGACTGCCTCTGTTTTGGCATAATGAAGTTCAGCATTTGCGGAAGTATTTAGGTTCCATGGTCTAATGGTTAGTAGGCTGGACTCTGAATTTAGTAATCTGACATGTTATAGCTATATTTTGTTTTCCTTTGGGTGTATTGTCATTTTATGCACATAGATTTCCTAGCAGTGGCTGTGATGAATAGTTCAATTTGATAGCAGCTTCCTTTTGAGAATTTGAAAAAAAAAGAATTAAATAGTCTCTCTGGATGACTCTGCTTTGATTTCTATGTGCACATCCCTTTTGCGTTTCAGAGGGATTGACCAACATACACAACAGTGCTTGGAAGACCTCTTCCTCCCATGGCATGTAAAGCTAACCTCTCTCCTACCGTGTGTTTTTTTACTTTTTAACTTCCCCTTCCGAGTCATGATCATGTAACTGAATTTACATTTTTAGATTTTAACTGCAGTAGTTGCTTGTTTTTCATTTTTATTTTTTGTGTACGCATACATCCCTTTTTGTGGGGAGGGGGGAGTGATGTCTGTTTACTTATATTAGCTAATATAGGTCATTTTATGTCCGCTTACAATATGTGTCAGGATTTTTTATGTCGTTTCCAATCAATGTCTAATATCAAGTGGTTTGCAGCAGTCATACAAAGGCACGTAACACCCCCAAAACACCTACATAAGTTAGAAATATTCCGGAAGAGTACTCATTTTATGAAAAGGCGGTGAATCCCAAATAGAACTGTAAATGTAAGCTAGCAAGCAGACCGTGCACCCCTGTTTGGAACTATGACCTGTGTGTTGCCCTCTATTAACAGAACAATGTAACTGCAGCCCATGTCACATAAAATAGAAAGTAGAGATTATGTAAATTAACTCCCAGAAGAGCCTGGTGTCACCCCAAAAGGTGTCATGCTTTTCACACCAAGAAACATCCACACATAGATCCCTGCGAACCTCAAAAACGTACAGGAAACCCTGTCCAGCGCTTTGCTCCCAGAGGAGATAAGGTTGAAAAACCACCCTATGTTAAAAGTGTCCATAATCTATGCCAGCTGCCCTGTCTATAGAACCTGGCCGTTCGTGGCCATTCGGGGCCTAGGGGCATGAGTGGAAGGGTTTAACCTGCCTGGGTTCTTGGGCATGGTTTCATCATGCCTCAGTTTACAATGGCACTCTGCCACTTTGTCAGGCTTTAAAGAAGCCTGACTCCTGCAGAGCAATAGATCTGATTATTTCCTTACATGTTTTGTACGTAAGAATGCGGATGGTGCTCTGAGCCTCCTATGGTGGTTATTAAGCATGGTATACATACCATAGCATGTAACTGTGCCTACAAATGGAACATTTTGTTCATTTATTAGGGAGTTGTGAAAATGGCGAAATCAAATTGCCATTACTGACACAGACCAGCTGCCGCTGTCCGGACATTTCGTCGAAAGACATTTCGTCGAAAGACATTTGGTCGACGTAATTTGGTCGAAAGCCAAATGGTCGATTTTTTAATTTATTTATATATATTTTTTTAGGTTGTAGTTTAGGGAAAAAAAGGGGTTTTTAGAAAAAAAGGGGGTTGGGGGGACCCCCCCAAACCCCCCCCCCAAAAAAAAAGTGAAAATAAAAAACAAAAGCAATTCGACCATTTGGTTTTCGACCAAATGGTTTCGACCAATTGTCCTGTCGACAAATTTTTTCCGACGAAATGTCTGGCAACCCAGCTGCCGACTGTTGCTATTGACAGGAGTTCCAGGTGTATAAACTGAGGAGATCACCAGTTCAATTACCTGTGAACGCATTTTGAAGCTCATTCACAACCAGTTCATGCCCGTTCTCTCCATTTTGGCATTCTGGCTGGCCGAGGGGCCCTTCAGTAATGTTCTTTGCTAACCATTACACCATGGGCCCCTTGCTGGTGCAACCTGACAGAGTTGTAACAGAAATGTGAATCGAGATCTCATGCATCATTTTAACAAACTCATATTCCTAGCCCACGGATATTATGCAAATGTGGAACTGTTTAGTTGGTTGTTGCGCAATAGCAAACTCTTTGCTTTACAGCTCATTTGGATAGGATTCTTCCTCTGGAGGCATAAGATAAAAGAATATTGCATACATTCTCTAAAAGGCTCTTTTTTTGCTGCAATGACGTTCATCATGTCACTAAGTATGTAGATTCCATGGTGTAATGGTTAGCACTCTGGACTCTGAATCCAGCGAT